>NW_017728993.1:26702123-26724664 GCF_001723915.1 Gavialis gangeticus | reverse complement strand
CCTGCTCGAGGTGCATCTGTGGATGCATGACAAGGTGCGGATGGCCTTCCTGACCGCATCCCCACACTGCCGGCCCATGTTAATCTTGGCATCAATGATGACTCCCAGATCCTTTTCTGCCCCTGCACTGACAAGAAAGGAGTTCCCCAGCCTGTAAAAGACATTAGCGTCAGAAGTGGGATTTGAACCCACACCTCCACATGGAGACCAGAACACCCACCTGCTATGGAAGGCAGCTTTGCCTTGAGTCCGGCACCTTAGACCACTCAGCCATCCTGGCACCATGAGAGACTGCCACCGGAGGCGGTTCAAGCACCTACACTGAACACCTTCAAGAAAAAATTGGATGTTTATGTTGCTGGAATCCTATGATCCCTGCTGACTTCCTGCCCCTGGGGCAGGGGGCTGGACTCGATGATCTTCCAAAGTCCCTTCCAGCCCTAATGTCTAGTAAATCTATGAAATCTTACTGTCCAGCCACATTCTCCTTTGCTGCAGCTGGAGCTGGTGCCTCATCCTACCTGCAGCCATGGAAAGGTCCAGGAGGAAGATGAGGTGCAAGCAGGGAACTAATGAATCCCTGGCCACGGAGCACAAGCTGCCTGCACACCTGAGCCCCGGGCAGTAGCATGACCAGGCGTGGCAAGAGGGGCACCAGCATTGCCCCCCACCCCTGTGAAGTCCATGCTCCCCAGCAAAAGCAGTCACACAGGGTTGGTCTTGCAGCAGCAGCTGGGTGCAGAGTGGAGGCCACTGCAGCTGTGGTAACAGCAGCAACCTGGGACTGGTTTTGAGTCCCCAACATAGATGAGACCCCTGTGGCCCCCCCCTCCACCTTCAAGAGCCTCTGCCGCTCTCCTGTGGGGTTTGCTCAGGCACAAATCCTGCTTGTTCCACCTCTGACCACGGCAGAGAGTAACGCAAAGAGCCATGGCCCAGCCATGACACGGGGGCTACTATACAGTCTATGGACAAAAGCTACAAGGACATGAGGGTGACGGCGGTGCCAAGCGAGGTGGAAGGGGAGTGGGCTGCAAGGCCTGATGCCGTGCTGCTACTGGACCCCCTGCGCCAGCACCCATGGGGCTGCAGCTCTGATTCCTGACCTCACAAGCCCCAGAGCCTGGTGTGGCCAGGACCTGCCCACAGGCTCTCCACACAGTGTCCAGCCCCAGCTGCTCCCACACCCACCACGAACCCCCCTGCACCCAGGGAAAACTCCTATTGCATGGCCTCATCTCTGGATCCTGCAGCACCAGCCAGTTCTCAGCCCCGAAATGCCCAGATTTATTGCTCTAGCAGGAGGCACTAACCCGTCCAAAGGTGTTTTCTGCCTTTACGGGGAACTGATGCTTGTTAAACGCTTGACCGAGAGCAAGTCAGCCACCGCGGCGGCTCTATTTACAGCCGTGCTGCCAGCGGCAGCGTCACTGTTCACGGGGAAGCAGGAGGTTTGGCCTCTTCTCCACAGTCCCTGAGGTTGGATCCTGTTTCTCTGAGATCCTCTTTGTCTCCTTCTGCCTGCCACAACCTCCCCAGGGATTGTGGGTTCACAATTGCCCCTCCAAGCTTAGCCACGGCTGGCCAGGAAGGGGTGGTCAAGTACAAGGGGGCCTTTCCCCGCCTCTTCCCCCCTGAGATGACCACCCCCATTCTTGACCGCGGGGTTGGGGGTCCCTAGGGGCAGGGAACCCAGGAAGGGCTCTGCATTTGGAGTCTGCACACAGCGCAGCAGCCACGCTTTGAGCTTTGATGCTGAGTGAGCAGAGGTGTGAGGAGCTGGGTCTGACCCCAGGTCCATCGTGCCCAGGCTCCTGTCACATGGCAGCAGAGAGCGGAGGCTGGGAGAGTGACTGGGTCTGAGCAGGGTTTCCCCCTGTTCCTCTCTCCCCTGCAGTCTCCAGCACTGAAGGTCTGATTCAGTGGCCGTGCCCCTCACACTTGTGCTCAATAGCAACTAACATCCCTTTCCCTTTCCTCCAACAAGGTGTCCAAGCCCTTTGTCAATGCAGTGTCAGTCTGAGCCTGAGCGCAGGGACAAGACCCTCCAGCCAGGACCCAGCGGGGATGGTGCCAGCAAGAGCATTGGCCCAGCCCAGCCCCAGCCCCAGCCTGGGCTGCAGCACTCAGCGCCTCTGGGGGAGACTTTAAAAAACAAGTCCATGCCACAAACCTCTGCAGCATGGCCCGAGTCATCTGGGCCCCTACGCTCCCAGCTCAGGGACAGGAACTGCAGGTAGGCACCATCCTCTCAGTCTCTGCATTAATGAAGCAAGGTCTGGAAAGCCATGTGCTGCGTGGGCCAGGAGCAGGTGGTCCAGTGGCAGACATCCCTGGCACGGGGGCTGGGATGGTCCCTGCTCCTATGCTCCCTGGCCAGCATCGTACCGTGACCCGTCGCCTGATGGCAATTGCCATGAGCACCGCGGACAGCATGGCCGGAGCAGGGTTAGGGATAGGAATGGATGCTCAGAAAGGCCAGGAAGCCTTTATTATTATTTTATTATTATTATTATTCATGATACTAGTAACAATTAATAATAATGATGACAATAGTAATAATTATGATAATAACCCTAATAGATGCACAGAAGGACCTGAGAGGACTTAGCTCTGGCAGCCACCTTCCTCTCACCTGGAGCCGAACGGTGCTGAGCGCCTGACTGGGACAACAACCCATGGTGCTGGACAACCCCCCAAGTGTCAAAGGATGTCCCCAGGGAATCACCCCCAATCTGAGGTACTGCCGGGGCTTGACCACAGTGTTTGCACTCTCCACCGGGCCCAGCTAAGCAGCATGTGGGGTAAAGCCAGCAGCTAATGCTCATGGGCGCTGTGCCAGGGACCCTCTCTGGGGCCAACACAGCGGAGATCCTTCCCATCTTCCTCACTGCCAGAGGAGGAAGGGCTGCACACCCTCTCCAGGGGAGCTAGGAGCTGGTCTCATCTGCATCAGGGAGCTTAAAGAGCTTTTATAGCCTGCAGGAGCAGAGCTGAATTCTGAGCAGGCAGGTCCCTCCCTCCCCTGGTCAGACTGGTCCAGATTGGGGGAGTTTGCCTGCCTTTGCAGCAGGGGCACGGCCTTGGCCTGGGCTCTCTGGAGTGCGTATTAACCCCCCTAGAAGCAGCAGGACACTGGGGGCCACGGCCCCCCTGCTGTCCTGGGAGCAGGGGCGATGCTTGGGGCTATGTCAGGGGTGACTGTGTCATGTTACTCAGAGCTCGGACACGGGGTTGTCTGGGCGGGTTTGGATGGGGCTGATTCTGCCTTGGGCCACGTTTGGACTGAATGGGACCTCTGGAGATCCCTTCCAGCCCTGCTGCTCTGTGATTCTCTGATTTCTTAGGGATCTCTTTTATTGGACCGACTGTGTTGTTGGGATCAAGTTAAGCAAACTCTCCAATACAAGGCATCATTCCTCAGGTCTCTGACTGCAGGGAGCCAGGCCCTGCACAGCAGCACATGGCAGAGGAGAGGGGCTGAGAGACATTCTCCGGGGCGGCACAAACAGCCAGGGGCACGGGAAGGCTGCAAAGCCAGCACCCACCCTCTGGCCACGGCGGGAGCCATGTCCATACCGCAAGCTGCTGCTCCGGTTCTGTGGAGCTGCATGGGAGCAAATGTGGTTCAGAACAGGGACTGCCAGGCCCAGTGCCAGGGTTGCTTTCACGCGCACATTGCATGTCTCGAGGTGATGGGCCTGTTTTGCACGTGGACCGTGCAGCAGCAGGAACAAGGAAGGAAGGAAGGAGAAAAAAATCCAGGACAGCGACAGAGACTAAGGGAGCAAACGAATGGCCGCGTTCTGACCTATCCATCAGGGCCGAGAGGCACGGCACCCAGCTGACAACATGGTGATAACAGCAGCCAGTAATTAAAGGAGAGAATGGATGGCAGACCAGGGCGCGAGGGGCTTTATGGAGGAGGCAGCACATCACTGAGCTCCCCACCAACGCCATGGGTAGCAAGGAGGCAGCTGCAGGCGGCTGCAGCCCCCGCAAGACCCGGTACCAGCCCTGCTCCCCAGAGCAGAACCGTGGGGTGGGTGCCTGGACCCCCAAATTCCTGGGGTCTCCCCTGCCCCCGCCCCCCGTGGAAGAAGAATGGCCGCGCTCCCAGGCAGGAGAGCAAATCTGAATGCTCCCTCCGTCAATAATGCAACCAGATCCATAGTTCAGAAGGAGCTTGCTAATTAAAAGCCGGTGAGCTTTAAATAATTCATCTCCTTAACGCGGATTGATTGGAGAGTTTAGTGGTTAGAGTCTTGCACCAATATTAAACAGCTCCCTCCAGGCCTGGGGAGGGGCCCACTTTGCCAGGTCGATCCTACACCCGTGCATGCTGCAGCGCACCCCCGTGGCAGCCTCCTGGGGCTGGGAGCCATGGAGAGGGGCCCAGTGCCACGCGTCCGTGTCCACAGAGAGAGCAGGGAGCACGGGGGAGGCAGATACACAGGCAGCTCAGCTGTAAGGGCAACCACACCAACAGCCATGCAAGGCTCCAACGTCCGTCCCTAGATGTCCGGCTCTTCAGGGCCAGCTCTCCTTGCCCCAGCTCTCCCATCCCAGTCCCCGCTTCACAGCTGTGAAACGTTGTAGGCAAAGCTGCAGATTCATTTCCTGTAGAAACCCCGGTTATTACCTGATGCCTATCCAAAACTTCCCTGGGGGACTGAATTCCCCACTGCTTTGGCTGCAAGGTGAAACCTGGGATTACCTGATCCATGTTTCTTCTGAGGTTACCTGATGTTTCAGGAGATCTTCCTTTACGGGGTGGCCCTGAATGAGACACGCTTGGAGTAGCTACCATATCTTCCCATGTATGACACCCCTGGAGGTACCACATGCCTTGTTTTCCAAAGGCAGAACAAAGCAGAAAGGACACACTCGCTAGTCCAGCCACGAGCGCACACACACCTCAAGTCCAACCAGCCACCCCTTGGCCCGCTGCTCCGCTCCTCGCACACAGCTCTGTAGATGTCCCTCTGTCCCAGCCGGCCGCCCCTCCCCACAGCTATGACAGGCCTGGCTGCATGCAGCATCTTTGTCCTTCCCTGAAGCACCCCTGCCCCAGTGGCATGTGGAGGATGAGCTGCCAGGCACCCTGGACCGTTGGCAGTTTTGGGATGTCCACCAGGGGCCACAAGTTGGGAAACCCACTGCATGCAGGAGACACACTGACTCCATTCTTCAGCCTGAGGTCTGAGCCCTTTTGCTCCACACAGCACCTGCAGCCTGGTCCCCACTCACGAGACGCCCACAAGGCGGGACACATGGAGCCCCTGACCCAACACAAGGACCACATGCAGCGGAGGCTGAGAAGCAGCGAGACCACAGCCTGAGCCCTGACCCAGCCGCAGCCCCAGAGCTGTTGTGAGGCACAAGCCAGGGGGGTACCCTGCGGGGAGAGGGGGGGCACTGCTCCAGGACCACCTCACCACTGAGAACATGAGCGCTGCAGCAAGGAGTGTGTGTGCATGAGCATGTGTGCGTGCAGGTATATGTATGTGTGCATGTGCACGTGTGTCTGTATGTGTGCGCACGCGCATGCATGCACATATGCAAGTCCATTTGTATGCATACATATGTATGTGCGCGCACACCTATACAAGTGCGTGCATGTGCGTGCACTTGTGTGTGTACGCATGCATATGTGAGCATGTATGTGTGTATGAGTATGCGCACATGTGTGCATGTGTACACACGTGTCAGCAGGCATGGGACCTCTTGTGGATGCAGGGGCCTTGGGAGGGCACGTGCCTACATTCAGTTGCCCATCCAGCCCTTTAGAAAGGGGTTTGGGGGCTGCCACCCCTCCACCCCCTGGCTCCCCTGGCAACCGGCCCGGCGCGGTCCCCGAGAGGTGCAGCACTCACCTATCCCGCTGTGAGGCCTCCCTATGTGCTGTAGGTTCAGGCCTTTGTTCATGTCTAAGAGCCCATTCTTGGGCCAGCTCCCCATGGCGAAGCTGTAGGCCTGGCAGAGAGAAAGAGAGAGAGAGAGAAGGATGAGGGTTACAGCGGGCATGGGGACGAGCCTGGGGGTCACAGGGCACCTCCATGGGGCTGGCAACAGCTGACACCTGCCCACACCCCACGTTGGGCTGGGCCCTCCCCATGCACTCCCACCCCTCTGTTTAGGCACGTGGCCTCCAGGAAGGCATCACTGGCTGTCACAAGAGGGCATGAGGACACTCCTGGTGCCCACACAACAGGTGTGCAAAAGCACTGCCTTGCACAGCAGCACTGAGCCCCCTGGTGCACACACAACAGGTGTGCGAGTGCACTGTCCCGCACAGTGGCATTGGGGCCCCCAGGTGCAAACACAACACGTGTGCAACAGCACTGCCCTACACAGCAGCACTGAGCCCCTTGTGCACACATAACAGGTGTGTGAGTACACTGCCCTGGCACAATGGGACTGGGCCCTCTGGTGGACACACAATAGGCGTGCGAGCGCACTGTCCTGCACAGCCACACTGGACCCCCTGGTGCGAACACAACAGGTGTGCAAGCTCACAGCTTTGGCACAATGGCACCAGGCCCCCACTGCACATACAACAGGTGTCTGAGTGCACTGCCTTGCACAGCAGCACTGAGCCCCTGGTGCACACACAACAGGTGTGTCCTTGTACCCCCTAGTGCACACCCATGCAGCAGTACCTCCCGTTGACCCTCTCGTGGCACTGCAGCCGTGTGAGCCTGCAGGTGCCACATACCGAGGCAGCTGGGCCAGCCCTGCCACCTGCGGCTGTACTGGCCCCGCGGTGCGCCAGCGCCACCCCCCCGCACCGGCAGGAGCCCCGGGAGGGAGGCAGGTTTTTTGGTGGTTAATTTATTGCCATCGCATGTAACCATTTAGGCTGCTTTGTTCCTCACGCCTTAGCAAAACACAGGGCTCTGCAGATAATTAATAGACAGCCTTGCTAATCCTATAGGGAGATGATTAGCAATTAAAACTCCTAATTAAGTCTATGCATAATTCACTGGAATTACGCCTTGTGTACACAACCGGGAGGTTTCCTCTGCCTTCGACAAACACTGCTGATGTCTTCATCGCGCGCCAGATTCCCCGCGGCCTGGCCTGGCCCAGGGAGGCAGACGGGAGCCCATGACCCTGTTTCCCGGGGGCAGGGGCGGGCCCATGGTGCTTCTCCCCGCACCCCCGCAAGCCGGAGCTGCCGGTCACACGTGCACCATGGAGGGCGTGCCCGGCCTCAGGGCACTGTCTGCAGAAAAGACTTGTTTACACACACTGAGCCCACCTCCGTCAGCAACAGGCACGCCCCTTGGAAAGTTCATGTGCCCCCATGCCACGTGGAAACAACACACCCCAGCATGCCACGTGGAAATGACACGTTCCAGCACGCCACACAGAACAGACATGCCCCCACGTGCCAACATGTCCCACCTTCCTGCATGTCCCAGGATCCTGCACAGAAACGACACGTCCCAGGATCCCACATGGAAATGACATGGCCCAGTGTGCCACATGGAAACAACACGCCCCACCATCCCACATGGAAACACGACCCAGCATCCTGCACAGAAATGACATGGCCCAACATGCCCCATGGGCTCAGCAGAGTCCAGGCCTGCTGGGCCCCACGGTCTCTGGGGGCTGCATGATGGCACAAACGAGCTCAGCCTGGAACAGCACGTGTTGCACCGTGTGCAGCGCGGGGCAGGCTGAGCTCAAGCCCTGCTCCCGGCCCACAGCCCCGGGCAGTGCCACGATGTCCTGAGCTCAGCTTCAGGGTCCAACTGGCACTACGTCCGGTGCCAGGAGCAGCCTAGCCATGGCACGGACCCAAGCAGCAGGGTACTTAAGCACTATGCTGCCCCGGCCCGATGCTTCCGACATCCCAGCTGCAGGCCCCAAGCTCCCTGGAGCTCCCGGCCACCTGCAGATCCAGCCCTCCACAGAAAGGGATCCAGGGGAAGATCTCACCCCCTCCTCGCCATCCCCTGAGGCTCCTATGAGACGTCCCTCCATTTGGACTCCATCAAGTGCAAGCTACAAGCCCCCTGGCCGGGGAAGACAGGGCGGCCGCGCCTCCCAGATCCACGCCGGGCGTCTCGTGTGCAGTGCTCATCTTGGTTCGCCAAGGTCGTTCGGTACAGCGGCAATACCTGAGCAAACTCACTAAGCAGGCGCGGTGGAAGCCGGCTTGACCCCTCAAGGTCAAGTGCGCACTTATGCATATTCACCGCCGTCTGCTGGATCGATCGAGTTTTAATTGTTTTTCCTGGGGTTCTGCAAGGAAGTGCCAGGGGCATTGATCCGCCCCGGCTGCGCACTCCTCAAAGCTTGCGCACGCTCTCCGCAGCGGCAAAACCCAGAGCCAGGAAACAAAGGGTGTCAGGATAGAGAGGGGAGCAGCCCGTCCTGCTGGGAGCGGAGCCCGTCCTGCGGAGGGGGGAGGATTGAGCTGGGTGAGCCGTGAATTGTATGTGAAAATAAAGTTTTTTAATTAAACCCAGCAATTCTGAGCCGCCTGCCGGCAGCAGCCACACAATCAGGGAGAGCGGCTCAGCTGGTTAATATTTAAACGCGGCGTTTAATCTTTAAACAGGAAAGTTCTCCCTCTGACTGTTAAAGCGAGATGCAGAGCCATTGGCGGGCTCTGACACGGGCTGTCCATGCCGCCAGGGTCACCGCCGAGCCGCCCGCGGGGCTGGGTGACGCTGGACGGGCAGCAACGCCGCCCGTGCCCGTGTCCCGCGCTGCAAGCAGGGAGATTCCAGGCCGTGACCCAGCCTCTAGCTCTCAAAAGGGCGTATTTAGCTAAATCACGTCTCCTACCTCTGAATAACTCCCCAAATCTTTTCCCTGCGCCGGGAGCTGGGTGGAAACCCGCTGAAGGTGCTGCGATGCCATGCCCTGCCTGTCTCGAGGCCGGGAGAGCGCCATGCTGGCCAATGCCCTGGAGGGCTGAGCAGCCCCATTGCAAGGAAGATGCTCCAGGAGTCAGGGGATCTGCACAGAGCTCCTGGGGCCCCTGCGCAAAGGAGGGCCGCCACACATGTACTCTCTGCATCGCTCTATGTCAGTGAGGCTGGCTGGGCCCTTGCAGAGGCCATGGAAAGGCTAGCGGGCAGGGGTCTGGCCACTGAGAGAGGGGCCTGGAGAACAGCAGGGTGAAAGCAGAGCTGGGACCATGAGAGGCTCCACATGCTGCCCCCATCATCACCAACAGCGGAGCAAGGCGTTCCCGGGACTCAGGAGCGCTTCCCCCTACTCTGATCTGAGGTCTGCAGCACAGAGCCCTGCCCCTGCCCCTCTCCAAGGGCTTCCTCTCTCGGCCAGGTCATGCACCTCGTCCTTACCCTGCTGCCACTTCTTTCCCCAAGGAGCAGCGAGGGAGGTGAGGGGGATCAGAGAGCTGCCGTGGACCTGAGGACTCAGAACCTGCTGACCTTTCATTTTCCAGCAAACATTTTGCAACATAAAAATGCCATGTTCCGTGCATTTTGTTTTTATTTCAAAACTGGAAGTTTTGAGGAGCAAGCAAACAAAAAAGAGGCTTTCCTTTTCAGGAGCCCCTGTGCGGAGCTGAGGTCGAGAAGGGCTTCGAGACGCAGCGCCGGTGCTTTTCCGATGAAAGCAGCAGCCCAAGACATGAAAAATGATGAGGGCTTGAGACGAATCCAGGGTGCTCTCCACGGCTGGGATGCGGGCCTGTTTGGTGTAGTGGGGTAGGGAGGCCACATGAGCCAGGGAGGTCCCCATGCAGAAGGCTGGCTGGACGTGGGCCCCGGATGCCAACGTGCCAAGAGTTACTCCCTCTTGCAAGGGGAAAGGTACTTGGAGACAGCTGAATTCTCGTTTCCTTGTGTCACATCACCCATGGTCCATGGAGGTAGGTCCTACTCTCCACCCCATAACCCACCTGTGCAGCGAGCCTCTGAGCCCAGGGCTGTGCATCTCAGGAGAGAAGGCTGCGTCTGTGTCCACACAGCCTTGTGAGTGCTGCTTGGCACGTTTTAAATGAAGCCCCCACATCTCAAGGCCTTTGGGTAAAGGGAGGTCTGTATGGGCTCCAGCAGAAAGGGCCCGAGCCCAGCTGGGATGTCCCAGCCTGTCATTGTAGTAACAATCTCATTGCTCCTTTTCAACCTGTGCCAGGGCTGGGAGCTGGCAAGGGGCAGGTTTTGCCAGGCTAACTTTCCAGCCTTTGCACTGGGCAAGAAAACCAGTCCTGAGGAGGTGAGCAGTTCTCTGTTGGGTCCAAGCAGTGGTCCTCTGAACTCAGGATCTTGCCCCGGCAGCAGCAGGAGGGGATGAGCACTGAACTGGACATCTCTAGGGCGATCTCTCCCCTGTTCAGTACCCTCCATGGCCTGGAAGCTGTGGACTCGCCATCACTGGAGGTGTCAAGAAGAGGTTGAACGCTGGCCAGGCATGATCTAGGCACAGCAATACCTGTGCTCTGCTACAGGGATTGCCCAGGCTTCTGGATTGCACTGGTTGTCCGCACTTTTTCCTGCTCCATGTGTCAGGGGGTTTAAGCCTTCCCCAGAGGCACTGGGTGTTGTAGCCCGGGCTGGGGATGGGGCTGGGCTGAGCCAATGCTTCTGTGACACCAACCCCGCAGGGTCCTGGCTGGAGGGTCTTGCCCCCGTGCTCAGGCTCAGCCTGACACTGCACTGGGGACAAGGGATTTTCCCCTTGGCCAGACTGGTCCAGACTTTTGCCTTCCTCTGCAGTGGGGGCACAGCCTCAGCCTGGGCTCTCTTGAACGTATATTGACAACCTTTAACAGAAGCAGGACGTTGGCGACTGCGGCCCCCGCTTTCCTAGGGGCAGGGGCGATGCCTGGGGCTGTCGGGGCGACAGTATCGTGTTGTTCTGAGATCGGATGCAGGGTTTTTCTGGGCTGGTTTGGACGGGACTGATCCTGCCTTGGGCAGGGCTCGGACTGGATGGGACCCCGCAGCTCCCTGCCAGCCCCGCAGCTCCGTGACTCTACGATTCCCCCATCACTGGTTTAGAGATGCCAGAGGGAACATCTCCAACCCATCTGTTCAGCAGCCATTCATCGAGAGAAGACCCTAAGCAGATATAAGACAGTAAGAACAGTCCCCAAAGAAAGCAGCAGGCTCAAGTGCTGGCCCCAAACCACACCGCCTGGCACAGACGCTGCCAGGGAGGCACGCAAGCTCTTCAGACGCGTGCTGGGTAATTAGCAAGCGGACTCTCGATCCCGGGGCTGACAGCTCTCGAGCTGCATCCACTGCCCTGCCATGGAGACAGAGGTGAGGAAGGACAGGAGGTGAAGAGGAAGGTCAGGGACGCCAGTGCTCCTCAGCCCCCCAGCCCGGGCACGCTCGGCGCGTGTGCAGGACTCTCTCGCCGGGGAGAGCTGTGGAGAGGCAGAGATGCCTCCCCCCATCCCCAGCTCTGCAAAAGCCTAGGTATAAGGCGGCTCTTTTAAGCAGTTTAGTCAGAAGTGCTGCTACATTCACGGCTTTTCAAGTATTTTAAAATCACTTACAAAAGCAGGATTAAACGATCAGAAATTCCATTTAATAGGACAAATAAAGAAATAACAATCTACTCCATCAGCCCGCGCAGGCTGGTTTGATTTAAGGGAGATGGGGGGGGAAATAAATAAAAAAGAGGAAGAGAAAAAAGAAGGGGGGAAGAAAAAAAAAAAGGATAATGTGTGTTTACTCAAGCAAAGAAAAAAATATTTAAGTGATGTAGGGGAGAAGATTGCGGTAACTAGTGAAGAATAACATGGTCTGCTTTGCTGTCAAATCACACAAGAATTTCAGTAATAGATTCTCATTCTGACACTCAATTCAATTCGAAGGTGATCCTGCTTTATCCCAACACATCAAATATTAAACACTCGTATTAGCCAGGGTGTCGTCGCCTTCCCGGCTTAGACGCGGCAGGAGGCTTTTTTTTCCCCCCTACTTCCCTTCACTCACACTAATATTCTCAATGTTATCTAAACATGCCTTCATACACTGGGGTTCCTTATCAATCCCGTTTGGGGAGGGAGAGGGGGCTGCTTAAAGTGGTATTAGTTCGGGGGCCTTTATTATTATTATTTCCAAAGCTTTTCAATTTTGTGTGGAAAAAAGCTTAGGGAAAAAAAAAGAGGGAGAGGGAGAGGGAGGAGGAGACAGGGGAGGCAGGGAGACAGAGAGAGCTAGAGCGGGAGAAAGTATAAGAAAGGAAAAAGCAGGCAGCGGCTCTTGTTTGACTGATGCCTTTCAACAAGGGCAGTCGAGCTTGTCAAAGCCCGGGCTCGAGATGAATTGGCATATCTATTCAGCTTGCCTCTGGATGTCATGCAATACAGTTTCATATTCCCAGATAAGGCATGATAAGCAATTGCTGCCCTGACACTAGCTCCATCCATCCCTGCCGTGCCGGGCTGCGCTGTGCGTGTGCACGTGCGTGTGTTGTGGGTCTCTGCTGAGCCCCTAATAAGGGGCACGTCATTTGGACCCAGGCAATGGGGAGAGGGGTCCTGGCACGTGCCAGGGAAGGCCCCCGGACCGCATGGGAACCGTTCGGGTTTAGCTGTGGGTCACATGAGGAATGGGGCTGCGGCTCCGAGCTGCTTATCCATGGGAAGGGGGATTCCCTGCCCTCTACCAAACCCCTTCCGGGGCCCACCCTCCGTGGGGGAGGATGTGGGGGCTCCTCTGGAAAGAGTAAGTGCAAAATTTGCAAGGAAGCGGCAGGTTTCCCGCAGGCCAGAGCTGCTTCCCCGGCACGTCACAGGCAGGCGTGCAAATTGGTGCCAAGAGAGGCATCACATTTTTGCCTGTTCTGTGCACGGCACGTGTGTTCTCAGACTCCAAGTGAGAGGGGTCCCCGGGCTGGGCAGTATGCCATGTGAACGGGCCCGGCTGACCCCAGGAAGAACACCCCACCTGTATTACAAGTGGGGAAACCGAGGCACGGCCTAGGCCAGGGTGACATAAAAACCCCACTTCGAGTTCCCACATCTGCAGCCTCAGAGGCCTTCAAGGCAAGACAAGGTTGAAGGTGTGTCTGAGCCCGGGTGACCTCTGGAGCTGGCGCAGGTCGGACGTTTCCCCAGCACAGAGCCGTGGCTGCCTCGCACCCAGCCGGCTCTGACCTCTGCTCCCCACCGGGGCCACGCAGGAGCAGCCTCCAGCCCAGGCCCCAAGCAGGGCTCCCACGCACGTCCCTGGAGATGCCTCCTGTGCTTTGCCAGCACAGCCTGGCCCCCAGCACACCCTCCTCTGCTGGGGCTTGCCGATGGAAACCAGAGCCCTGCCTGCGCCCTGTCGAAGCACCCAGCAGCTTCCAGCAGGCTGGGGCCCGTCACCTGCGAAGAAACAAAAGCTGTTCCCCGGAGGGTATGGCTGCATGTAAAGCACCCGCAGCTTCAGGGAACAGGACCCTGGAAACACACCGGCTTGGCCAGCGATTGGGGTTATTTTGGCCCCACATTTTGCCTCAGTCTAAATGAAGCAGCCACTGTCCGGCCCCCAGCGCCCTTGGGAGGAGAAGGACCATGGGGAAGAGGCTCTCCAGGGCAATCTGATCCAACAAGGGGAGCGGGCAGGCCGGGGAGTGCGCTGACACGATTTGCAGGAAAAACCCAGAGATTTCCAAATGGCATCTGGTGCATCCAAACCACTCGGCTCCTGGCCGCAGAAGAACGGCTTGGTTACATCGCCATCGTCACGAGCTGCCATTTTCACAGTGCAGCTTGGGGTCCAAGAAGGATGAGACCCACTGCTCTGGACAGCACGAAACCCTCCGGATTTATCCCCCCAGGGGAAAAGAGGGGAGGCAGGAAAGACACAGCACAGGGAGCTGGTCTAGATCACACAGTGAGCAGAGGGGGCTGCGATCTCGTGGCATTATCTGATGCTGTATAATAGCACCTGCTCACCCCCGCATTCGTGCCGAGATGCGCCCCCCAAACATGCACGCGTGCACTCCCCCTTCTCTATGCCCGTCGACAGGGCTCCACCCGTCTGAGACCTTCACATGGGCTCACGCCTACCTGCTATTTTTAAACACACACGCGCATGCGCGCGCACACATGCAGGCACATACAGGCGTGCACACGCCCTCTCCCCCTCCGTTTAATTTCCGTGCGAGAGGGAAGCAGGTGCCCGCGTTCCCGGGAGCTCTCCCTGCTCTCGGCTTTTTTTTTCTTTCCCTTCCTGGATCCTGCCCCATTAGTTTAGTGCCCAGCCAGCTGCGACGTCTCCTGTAATGCTGTCCCCCTTGTGTATCAGGGAGCTTTTCCATTAGCGCCTTTAATATTCTGACACCTCAGCACAGGCTGCTATTACATTCAAACACTGATCGCCCTGTGAAATTACATCGCCGGGCTTGCTAAAATGGAATTGTGTATAATCAAGCTCCTCCATGCACTGTCAGCCCCGTCACAAATACAACGTAAAGCAGGCTTATGGATGGGCTTAGCAGCTGCTACAAGTGTATTTTTTTTAATACATGAAGTATCCCTTATTTAAAGCATTTCCTTAAGAGAAAAAAAAATAAAAAAAACCCAGCGAAAGACAAATCAGCAGCTGCCGTACTATGTTAACCAGACCACCGGTCTCTTAAAACCGTGTTATTTACTAAGGTACCTATCTGTTTATCTATAACGGCATCGTGCCGAGGAGGAGGGCGAGATAAAGAGAGTTAAACAGACAGCCGAGGAGATACATGCCGTCAGGAAATAATAGCTAAATAAAAACCCCGTTATTTACTTAGAGGAGGGGGGCGGTGAGGCCCGGTGGCGTAGCTGTGCCCAGCCCCTCTGCTTTGCATGGCCCTTGCAGCACTGGGCACCTGATGGGCATCCAGCCACCTCGCTGGGCTCCCACCCCAGCAGAGCCCTCCTGGACCGCCACGGCCGCGAGGCTCAGAGCACGTCCGCGGCAGGGCAAGGAGGGCAGGATGGCCCTGCCATGGCACGTAGCCCAGCCACAGGGCTGCAGGGTGAGATATGCCAAAGAGTGGCCAGGGTCCTTGTTTCTGTGTCCAAGAAGGGAGGACGGGATGGGCCCTGATTTGGGACCTAACAGCCTGGCACTGCCTTCGACAGCTGCTTTCTTTGCATGAGACATGGCAAGGCAGTGACTGGCAAGGAGCACCGAGCTCCCCGGGATGAGCTGGGAGCTGGGTGGGAGAAAAGAAATGCTGCCCTTCTTCTGGCTGCCAGTGCCCGGAGGCAGAGCTGGCAGGTTGGGGACAGACGGAGCAGCAACAACCTCTGCCTGGCTTTTATCTGGCACCGTGCAAAGGATGGCCCTTCCACTTGCCCCAGGTAACTGCAGACACACACAGCCCGTGCTTCCCTGTTAAGTTGCCCCCTCGCATGCAAGGAACTTGGGGCAGAGCTCCATCCAGCTGCCACGCGGGAATGCGATGTACACCCTGCCAGGGCCACGGCTGCATGACCACAGCTCACAGCCGACCGGGTACCATGCAGCAGAGCAAGCTGAGCGAGCGAGTGCTAATTAGCGGGCAGCATCTGGCAGCTGGGCTGTCAAACCACCTCCACAAGGCGGAAGGTGAGCAGGGGGCACTGGTGCAAGGTGCCACAGGCCACGCTCAGCTGGGCAGCGACAGGGGCAGTCCTCAGACGGGTACATTGGGCACGCAGCGCAGCATCACAGCCACAGCCAGAAGGGGCTGCAATCCTGGGTGTTTAGTGGAGTTTGGGAAAGAGGCGGGGGAGATCAGCCCTCTCCTGGGGAACCCATCTCTAGCCTTCACCTCCTCCCCACCTGTGCCAGGGACCACGCCGCTGATGATCTGATGGGTGGAGAAGGGAGGTCCAGTCCCAGCATCACAGAGCGACAAGCCTGCTTGGGACATCTGGGGGCTCCTGCAGGGTGCAAATGAAACACCCATGGGTCTGTGGGCTCTGCACCGGGTCCCACGCCAGGCTGGGAGGGCAAGGGCATGCAGGGACAAGGCAGCTGGCTGGTGCCTGCAAGGCAATCGATGCAGTTCATGGGGGCAGGGGCTCTGCCTCCCAGCTGAGGCGAGGAAAACACCCAGGAAAGTTAACGAGGTGCTGGAACGGCACCTGCCTAATCCCAGGTGGAGTTTGCTTTGGCGCATCTCTGCCCGCGGCTGTTGACTCAGGTCAAGGTTAAGAGCGGGGAGGTTGCAGCAGAGACACCGCTAAGAGCCGTGATGGATGCAAGGAGGAGGCTGGCAGGCAGCACAGAGGCGGGAGGGGAGACAGAGATGACAGGATGGAGGCTGGTGGCTTAGTGTGCCGGGTGCGAATGCCAGTGAGAGGATCCCTACAGACAAGACACGGGGCTGGGTGGGGCCCCGGCCAGGAAAGCACCCTTGAGCCAGAGGACGCTCAGGCTGGTCCCCCCGCAGCACAGCCCTTCCTCCTCGGCTCCAGACCCCGAATGCAGGAGTGAGGACGTGCCAACAGGGCACCTCTGGACACCTCAGGAGACAGGCACCGTTGGAGTGCATGTGGGGTGTCCCAGGAGAGTCCTTAGCGCCCCGAGGGGGGACACATGGAGCAGCTGCAGCAGATGGGGCCTCAAGGAGCTAGGGCAGACCCTGCCACATGCAGAAGACAGCAGGGCAGTGCCAGGATCTCCAGCTGCTCCCTGTGGAGGAACGCGGGGCTGATCCCTCCCTGCCAGACCGGGGTAGGAGGCGAGGCCTGGCCCTGAGGATCATGCCCTCCCAGTTCCAGGGTCCAATGGCAAGAGCCCAGCACCCACAGCCCAGCACCCCAGCTATCCACATGCAGGCTCTGGCCCACCAAGTGCTGCCCCAGCCCTGCCCCAGTGCTCTGCACAGGAGGAGGCCGCAAGGAACTGAATGAGACGCTCCAGCCTGCTCGGCTCTGAGCTGCGCCCGCAGACGTGTCCTGACCCTCTGTGTTCCTGTTGCCAAGGGCCAGGTCCAGCTCTGCCTGTCTTTGCTCCGAGCAAGACGCACCAGATACCCTGGAGAACGTGCGCCCTGCAGAGATGAGACTCGGGAAACACCGGCACAAACTGGGGAAAGGGAATGCCTGGGCCACAGACACAACAGACGCAGAAACCAAACCCCATGTCCTGGGCCCTGGCCAGCGCCTGTGCCAGGCACCCAGCCTCCCCCCGGTGCCACGTGACCCTTCACATGTCAATGGTGCTTGACTCCTGCCAAGTCTCACTGCAGCCTCTTGTTAGCGCACATTCACATGAGCACACATATGCATGCATGCATGCATGTACATGGACACACACATACATGTGCATACACACGTACATGTGCATACACACATCAATACGTACATGCACATGCATACACGCATACAAGTGCATACATACATGCACGTGTACACATATGCATACGTACATGCACACATGCGTACACACATACATGCACATGTGCACACACATGCATATGGACATACACATGCATACACACATGCATACATACACGTATGTGTACACATATGCATACATGCATGCATATGCACATGAATACACATATATACAGGCACACGTGCATGCATACATATGTCTGCATGTGCACACACATGCACTCGCACACAGACAGTTGCATGCACGAGTGCACTCACACATGCACACATAGGCACTCACATATGCACACAAATAAACATACGTGTGCACACACATGCACATGTACACACAGCACCCATGAGCTCTTCCTGCGTCAGGGACCTGGTGCCGTAGCTCCGGGCAGTCAGACAAAGAGGGCCTGGCACAGCGGGTGGGCCCCCTCCTACCCTCTGTGACAGCCACTTGGCTTCGCTGCCCATGGAAGAAGCCCCCTCGCCCTCCCTGCACCACCCCAGAGAGCCGGCAGCCCACCCGCCCAGCCGCCAGGCTCCAGGAATCAGCACGCATGTTCCGCTTGAGCTGACGGCTGGTGCTCAATTCACAGCCGGGAGTATTGATTTCCTCGCCCGGCCCGGACTTCGTTAAAGGGTGAGCCGTGGAGCGAGATCAAAGGGAGGTTAACTTGTCTCTCTGCAACGATAAAGCAGGCCCCAGCAAAACCGGCTCCCGGCTTCTCCTCTGAGCATGGCCTGCATGCAGCTTGTTAGCCCAGGGGCTCCAGAGCCGGTGATAGCCATGAGCCGGGGCAGAAGGATGCCAGCAACAGCCCCATCCCTGGAATCACTGGCAGGGCAACTTAGAGATACACCTGGGGCTGCCCCTCTCCACCTCAGCAAGACCCCCCCGCTCCACCTCACGGCAGCCAAATGCCATTCAGAAAGGTTAAACAGGACCCCAGACTTGGCGAGCCCTCATGCCTCCTGCAGCTGGAGAGATGGAGGTCCGGGGTAACCCAAGCACCAAACTGAGGGGGTCAGCTACCCCAGAATGAGTTTGAGGCTAAGCTGGGGGAGCAGACAGGGGCACTCAGAGGCCCAGTAGCAGAGGCCAGGAGGTAGAAAACGTAGGCCTGGGTCTACACTCCACCGCTCAGCCAGCACATCCCCGTGCATACCCACACCCGCAGCTCCCGGGGCAGCTTGACTCCTGCCAGTAGGGCAACGCCAGCTCGGTGAGCAACCGGAGACCTCAGCGGCTGCCAGGAAGCCGTTGGGAAGTGCACAAAGCTCCCCAACTTTCTGCCGGCTGCAGCAGCATCTGCAACAGCGCCTTCCCCCTGGGGTGCTCTGAATGCCCCATGGAGCTGGAGGGAGACGGAGATGTGCCCTGAGACATGGCTGCAAGGAAAGCAGCCACGCATGCAGCCAGCCCGGGTTGATGGGAAGCTGCGACTCCCGTGGCCCAGGCGTCCTGATGCTGGCGCCTGCAGCACAGGTCCAAACTCACACCGGTCTCCCTGCTCCCCATCGCAGGCAGACTCTGGTCAGCCTCAGTGGGGCTGGAGGGAGGCTCTTACCGAGGGATGTGGAGGCCCCGGGGCTGGCAGGTGGGTCAGGGAAGCTTCAAGCGTGCTGACACCACTGCATTACCTCAGCTTGTGGCATTTACCTTCCCAGGTCTTGCTAATGGGTAGAGGCAGAGACGAGGTGCCAGAGACAATCTGGAGCAGCTATCATCGGCTTTACGCCATGCCTAGCGGCGCCGGGGAGATGCATCCATTTTAAGTGCACATCTGTCAGCTTAATGGCGGCAGATAAAATTCCCTGAGTAGCCCCGTTCCTCGGGGCCTGTGTCCGTCCATGCGCCACTCAAGGAGACTCGTGCCCCCAGGCCTCTTCTGAGAGCAGGATTTTGGCTCCGCTGGCTCAGGCTGCAGCTCTCCATTCCCCTGCCCTACCTTTGTCTAATGGCCACAGGGTTTTCCCCAGCCGGGCCAAGGCACCGAGACCGGGGTCCTCTCCTGCAGGCCAACGCTGTCACCCCCGAGCACAGCGCCTTCGACACATGGGCAGCGCGGCTTCATGGCCCAGCCCCACTGCCTTCAGTGCACAGTGTCTCCAGCCCTGCAGCTGCACCTTGCTAAGGGGCAGCAAGGGCCACTCGAGCACCCCAGCATCCCCAGTCCCATCTGGACTCAGGTGCTCCAGAGGGAAAGTGTGACTGCCCCTGCCCAGGCCACTGAACTGGTGCTCTCGGGTCTGTGGGAAGGGTTTACACCAAATGCCCTCTCAGACTCAGCGTGGCTCAGCCTGCCGAGAGACGGAGATTTCACTTCAACCCTCCGCATCTGTGCATCTCGGCTAAATTAAGCTGTTTGCTATAAAAGACCACAATGACAGTAATGGAATAATAACAGCGTTAATAAAACACAGCACTCTGTGAGCGGGGAGCAGGCGTGGCGAGCGGCTCTGGCCGAAGGAACGAGGCTGCTTTTAGAAAACCCATCCAGGGGCTGGCGAAAGCTGACAAAGCCTCCGACAGGCAGGGGCCAGGCCAAGAGGAGGGTCTCAACCTCTGATGGAAAGTGGCTTCTCCCTGCCGGGAGTCCTCCAGCATTAGCAGGGAGCCTGTTTCCGTGGTCCGGATTCACAGAGGGACTGGACATGTGCTTGGAGGAAAGGGACAGCAGTCACTATTGAGCACAGGAGGGGCACAGCCTGGTGGGGTCAGTGGGCCTGTGAGCCCCGGTGCCGCGTGTTCAACAGTGATCAGCTCCACCGGTTGTGCAGCAAGGGCAGCCCCGCACAGGCTGTAGCGGGACCTGGTGCCAGGATGTCGCAGGCACCAATCCCAGCTCTAGAAAGGCCCTTCCAACTTGGGAAGCCTAAATCCGGGTCTAAGCAGGCTGCAAATGTTCCCCACCCACCACAACTTCTCCGCGTGGTGTAACAGCCCCAGTGCTAAAACATGTGGGCACAGACCAGGGCACAGGAAGAGCAAAATGCCTCCTGCTGTGTTGCTAGATGGGGGGGCAGGCACCTCCTGGCTTCGTCTCCCAGCGATGTCTGAGCGAGTGCTTGCCGGTGGGCCCTTCCCACGTGCCCTCATGCACTGAGCCCTGGAGACCCGTTTTTCCAGCCTGAGCATCACCACAGTCCTGACGCTGGTGGCGGAGTCACTTATGCATGCAGCGTAGGGCCAGCCAGGCCCTGCTACATCACAGATCCCAAGCACGTGGTTCTAGCCCCCCTCAATGCACCCCCCACCCCTACCCCCTCTGCTAGCAGCACAGCGGTGAGGCAGTCGGCTGGCTCTGCCATGCGGGGGCACAGGAGCTAGGGGACCAACTAGCAGCAAGCCCCTTACAGTCCCTGCTCCTGCCTCAATCCCGCTGACCCCAGGGCCACATCTGTCCCCTGGCCCAACCCGGGCGCCAAGGGATCCGCTAGAGCAGGTGCCCGGGCTCTGACCACAGCAGCAAGTTTCTTTGTTTTCACGACAATTTCCTCTCCTGCCGCAGCTTGGGAGCCAGCCCCGCGCCCCCGCAGGTGCTCCGGCGATTGAATGAAACACGACCCCCGGCTCCAATAAGTGCATTTCAATTACATCTGTCACCGCGTAACCAGGTAATGATATATCATGTGATATTAAATCCATGGTAATCATATCAGCCATTTTTTTAATAGTGCACTAATCGCATTATGACATCGCAATAATTAGCGAGGGCCGGCCTGAGCGCGCAGCGACAGAGCAGGAGGCTCCCTGGGCCCCTGCTCCAGCCCACAAAGGGCCCCACGAGCTGCGGGACGGCTGGACGGCCGGGGCAGCAGGAGACACAGGGGCTGCGTGCCACAGCTTGGGGTGGGGGGTCACAAGCAAGAGAGCAGGGCACGGCAGCCAGTGAGGCCAGTCACTTCCCCGGGGCGCCTTGGACTACAGGCCAAAGCCCATGGCGAAGCTTGGACATAGCTGCCTAGGACATCCAGTCCTTGCCCTGCATGGCTCCTTATCCCCCACCTCCTCCATGGGGCTCCCATCTCTGCTGTGACCCCCTCCGTGCCCCACAGAGCCACCCTCTGTCCCCCAGCCACAGCTCCCTTCTCCATTAGGGGGATGTCGCCTTGCTGGGGACGGGCAGCCACGGTCCTTGGGATTGGGCCGCAGCTCACTCTGGCTAGCCAGGAAACCCTAGACCAGCCTTTCCCCTCCTCCTTTTGACTTGGCTGAGAAGAGGGGAATGAAGCTGTCCTGCCGCCAACATCTACACCCCCATGAAGGGGGTTAGCCCTGGTAGCATGTCCCCATTCCCAAGCTCTGCACCCCCTTTTCTGGGCTCCAAGAAACACTGAACCCCAGTGTTGGACTCTGGCAGGGGTACGGGTAGGTCTATCCTGGCGCCGTGGCAGAGAGGCACACGCAGACCCAGCGGTCCGAGCTCTGATCAACATGACACAGTCACCCCGACATAGCCCCCGGCATCACCCCTGCCCCTGGGGAAGGCAGGGGGGCCGCAGCCACCAATGTCTTACTGCTGCCAGGGGGGTCATGGATGTGGCAGAAACCCTGGCCGAGGCCATGCCAGAAGAAGGCAAAACCCTCCCAGTGCGCACCAGTCTAAGCAGGGGGGAAAGCACCAGTGCAGGGTGGGGCTGAGCCTGAGCGTGGGGGCAAGACCCTCCAGCTAGGACCCTGCCGGGTTGGTGCCAGCAGGAGCATTGGCCCAGCCCAGCCCCAACCCCAGCCCGGGCTGCAGCAGCACCCAGTGCTGCTGGGGAAGGCTTAAACCCCCCCAGACCCACAGAGCAGAAAAACAGGGTGGCAACCAGCACAGCCAAGAAACCTGAGAAATCCCCACAGCAGAGCACGGTGCAGCAATGCCTGAGATCCTCCCCACCAGTGCTTGTCCAGCCTCTCCTTGCGCCCCTCCAGTGACGCAGAGCGCACACGTTGCATGGGTGTCTGTCCCACTGCCTCTGTGGTCTAACACAGACGGGTTGGGCTACAAGAGCCCGGGAGGAGCATTTCAGCACAGCTGGGACTCAGTCCGGACATGTGAGCAGGCATGTTCCTGCAGAGACACCACCCAGTCACCATCTTGCTTCAAAGAGGCTTCGGCACTGAACAGAACCAGCATGGGGAGGGGGAGAGATGCCACGTTGGGCAGCAGATCAGTGCCCAGCTCCAGGCTCTTCCAGCAAAGAGCCAGGCTGAAGGCGAGCTCCTGGCCACGCCAGCCCCAGCCCCAGCCCCAGC
>NW_017728993.1:26688233-26701961 GCF_001723915.1 Gavialis gangeticus | reverse complement strand
CCCAGCCCCAGCGCCAGCCCCATGCTGCAGGAAGTGCAAGGCCCTGCGCTGCCTGGTGAAGGCAGAGCTCCTGCACATCCCTGCTGCAGCCTGGTCCCTCTTCCAGGATCCACGCTGCAGGCTGATCTGGGCAGAGCCTTGTGACCTGCCCCCAAGCCCCAGCCACACGTGGAGCTCTGAAAGAGGGGGCGTAAGGAACATCTAACTGATTGCTGCTCTCCCCGTTTCCTTTCCCAGCTCTGAACCAGCTCTGCCCTAGAAGCTGAGCCAGGGAGAACAGGCTGGAGTGGGCACGTGACAGCGCCCCTGCCCTACGACTCTCTCCAGAGGCCCGGCTCAGACAGGTCTGCGCATCTCCTGCACATGCTGGATCCCAAGACATCACAAGGCAGCTTCTGCATCCTTCTCTCTGCCACACGCAGGCTGGCCACAGCCCTAAGCATCACGGTGGCTTCTGCGCCCTGCTAGAACAAGGCCCCCAAGGCTTCATGGCATCCCATGGCTTCAATGACACCCTGGGCATTTTGCAGACTCCCCATGCCGTAAAAATGCAGCCGTCCTCAGGGTGAACGCAGCCATGCCATGCTGCGGCTCAGGATGGAAGGTGAGCAATGCCGCACACAAGCGGAGATTTGCAGCTGCTGGATGCAGAACAGCACGACAACTGGAGGAAGCTGCATGTATGCTCCTCCTCCTCCGGCCATGGGAGTCTGCCCAGCAAAGCCCCAGGGTTCACGGGGGCTCCCGCCTCCCTGCCTCCAGAAGGGAGCAGAGCTTCCTGGGCAGCTGTGGAGGATGCCTGGGTGCCCTGAGGTGGGCAGCCCCAGAGGACTGCCAGAGACGGGCATGTTCCTGCGGGCACAGCCCTGGTCCAGCACCATGCAGGGCTGTGAAGAGGGGTCTGAAGCTGGGGTGAAGCTCAGCAGTAACTGGGCATTGCAGCAGGGGGGGAACAGGACGGACAACCTGCTGCCTGCCTGCGCTCTAAGGGGCTAGGGCCCTTGGCAGCCACCCCGCAGGCTCCAAGGCAAGGTGATGGGGACATTCATCTCCCCTGCAAAAGGTGAGGGGGAGGCAGATGGACCCTGCTGAGTATGAAGGGTGACCACCCCCCCGGACCACCACCGAGGCAGGACAGATGCCTCACTAGCCGGTGTGCTGAAGCTGGGGGCTTTTTGCTAGTCATTTAGTCTGGGAAGCCACGATCCTGTGACGATGTCCACGTCTCATTAGCTCTGCTGTGACAATCATTACTGTCCCTGCAAATGCAGAAGGAGAGGCAGTTGCGTGGGGGGAGTCTATTGCCTGGCACTTAAAGGGACACTGGCAATGTGGGGCTGCCTGCAACCTGCTGTCTGTGCTCGGCTCCAGCCCACACCTCTCCCCCTGCCCGGCAGGACATACACTGGCCCCGGCGGGCGTCCCTGGGCTCACAGCAAGGTGCACAGCTATTGCTTCCCGTGTGCTCCCTTCCTGCAAGCTGGCAGCCAGATCCACTGCTCCAAAACCCCGAGTTTTGTGCCAGACATTGCCCCCCTCCCCAGCAGATTTCTGTTTGCAGGAGAAAGGTGCAGGGAGGACAGTACCCAGACGCAGGATGGCAGACCTTCGGGCACATCGCGCTGCCATGGCACTAGGTAGCTTTGCTGACTCCTCACTCAGGCACCTCAGTACAGACATGAGTCGCAGGTCACAGGCACTGACCTGAACTATTGGGGCCAAGCCAAACCAGTGTCAGGGACATGGCAAGAGAGGGCCCAGTTCTCAGCACACTGCCCCCATGGCACTCCGGGGACTGCGGGGCCGTCAGCGAGTAGGACCAAAGGAAAGGATCTTGCACATGTTCACAGCAGGGTGAAACCTCCCCTGGGCTTTGGGCCCCTGGTGTGTCATGAGACCAGTGTGCATGCAAGTCCCAGGAGGGCGTGCATCAGTGTGAGCTCCACACCACGGGGCTGGAAGGGCATGTCCATGCGTGTCGGGTCCTCGCAGGGAGAATAGCAGGGTGGTTGGGGCACCGCACGCTCTCCCAGGGCTGCTGTTCCTGCAGGACCGTGCAGGTCAGCCCCCACCAGACACCAGCCAGCCTTCCTGGAGCCTGCTTGCACCGTGCAAGTGCCTGCACCTCTGGTCCCGTGCCCACAAGTCCAGCCTGGTGAAGGTGGCTGACCCCTCTGCCTCCACCCCTCCAGGATCTCCGAGCAGAGACCCTGGCCAACTCGACCCCAGAGCTCTGTACCTTTGGAGACTCAGCCCAGCCCTCCAGAGAGACGTGGGGAGCGAGGTGGAGCCTTAGACAGATTGTTCCCACTTTCCTGGACACGCCAGTGTGGCAGACGAGGACGGTCTCTAGCTCTCCCCTGCAAAGCCGAGACAGACCGGAGCCTCGCCGGTCTCCGTACAGAGCAGCCTTCCCTGGAAGGATCCTACCTCCCCACAAGGCTGTCCACGAACTTGACAGGCCTCTGTTTGAAAAAGATGCTGAAAGCAATGATCTCTTTAAGTGCGATGGGAGATATTTGTCTCTGATTTACCCTTGGCTTTTTGCTCTGGTTCAGGTAGGAGCGGCGTGGGATGGCTGGCAGATCTGAGAGCATGGCACGCCCCAGCGGGCCAAGCGCGCACTGCGGAGGAATGCGAGAGTCAGTTTGGAGAGCTCCCCATTTATCAAACTCACGCCGCCCGCCAGCAGAGCGAGTCTTTCTATCATTACACCTCTCAAAATCCGATTCATACCACTAATCCTGCCTTCATTCTCCCAGATTAATAACATCTCTTTCAACCTTCACAGTGTGATAAATAGACAAAGAGAGAACAAAAGGAGAAACAGAAGTGAGAGAAAGAGCCAGAGCAACTCCACATAATAAAGAGAACCAAGAAAGGGGAAAGGGAAAAAAAAAACACCCAGAGAAAAGAAAAGAGAAAGGGAAGAAAGCAGCCAGCGCACTTGACTCTGCCATTTACCTCGGCGAGAGCTGGCTCACGGCGCTCTTTAAAGAATGTGGAACATTCCTCAAAGCCCGGGCTCGTTAGCAAGTCCGACCAGCCGGCTTTGCTGCGATTCTTTTCACTTCCAGCCTTGCTTCAGGTCAGGAGTGAAAAGGAGTTTGTTGGTTTCTGCTCCGACTCCCTGACAGGCTCCTCTCAAAGGCAAACTCTCTCCGCGCACACTCGCTCTCTCCTTTCCTGACGGCCTGGATGGCTCTGCCTCGGGCTGGGCGAACGGGCCGGAGCAGGACGCACTGGCAGAACGGCTGCAGCCTGGGATGGGAGATGCGAGGGGTGCCGCAGGTTAGGGCCAGTGTGGGGGCTGCGAGCCACTGGCAACCCCCAGGTGCCGCTGTCCTTCCCTCTGCGGTTCAAGCAAATAGTTGGAAAAATGGTTCTTTGCAAGCTTTCTGGTACAAACACACCCCTGTCCCCAGCACCACAAGGCTCTGGGCCTGCCCCAGCCAGCCTGGCTTTGACAAGACTTTAATTAGAGGTCTACTTCTTTTGTAAAGTGACTGACGGGCGGCAAGCAGCAGCCAGGGGAGAAAGCCTCTCCTGTCAGCATTCTTCTGCTGTGGGCCCTAGGACAGCAGGAGCCCACACGCTCCCTGACAGCTTGTGCATGAAGGGAACCACTTCCCGAGCCCCCAGCTCTTCCCAGCGCCCACCCCACCTCCCGGGTCAGTGCCGGTGGAGGAAAGCACTCAAGAGCCTGCGAGCATGCCCATGATAACTTAGCATCAGTCCCATCAGCAGCGGGTCTGTCTGCACACAGCATCAGGGGAGGCTGAGCCCTGTCTCCTCTGGCTCCCCATGCCAGGTGTGCATGTACTGTGCCACGTGGACACGGCAGAGCCCGGGAGGGCACGCAGGGTCCAGACGTGGCTGGGCACATCCAGAGAAAACCACCCCTGGTGAAAGCTGGACCCGCAGCCCAGCGCTGGCATCCCAAGCTCCCTGAGGGTCCACACGGCACAGCAAGCAAAGCCACAATCCACGGCCATGAAACCACAATGGCATGGGGTGAAAGGAAGAAGCCACCAGTGCAGAAGTGACCGGGGCAGCTGTGGGATCTGGGGGAGAGGGAAGGGTCTCACTCAAGATGGGTGAGGGGCTGGTACCTTAGAAAGCCAACTCCAGCTATAGCCCGCAGCAGCGGCAGCCATCCATTGGGCTTGTCACGTGCTACCTTCAAAATGACCCAAACTACCACCCATTCGCGGACATCTCTGTGCAGTCATCTCCTACCAGCCCCGGGTACTGCCAACTCCTGCCAACGACCGGCTTCTCTCCCTCCACGCTCCCCAACACACCTTCAGCAAAGCAGGTCCAACGCACGGCCCGCCAGGAGCTGGTGAAACTCCCTGCCACGGGAGGGCGTAGAGCACCAATTTACAGCCTTTTTAGAGCTGAGACACCTCAGAAAGTGCCTGCTCTTCGTTTCCACTCGTGTTTTGACTCCGGAAAAATACCAGAGCAGGTTTTCTGTTGCAAGGAACCGAGCAAGCCCAGAGCAGGGCTGGAGCATTGAACCCTGTGGACTCCTATTTGAACTCTCTCGTGATTCATCTGTATACACCTCACAGTGCTGATGCCCCGTGGCACCCCTGACAGAATCTCAAGGCACCCCAGGGTGCTGCAGCACCCGGGCTGAAAATCACTGATGGAGGCAGAGAACACACCTGGGTTCAAAAAGGGACCAGAGGGGTGTTGGCTGTAGCTGTGTTGGTCTAAGGACACAGGCAAACAAGGTCCTTTGGCCAAAGGTGATATCTTTTATTAGACCAACTAAATAGTTGGAAAAATTGTTCTTCGCAAGCTTTCAGGCACAAGCACCCTTCGTCGGGCACAGGGAGCCAGACGCATCCATGGGGGACAGGTCCATGGATCGCTACTGTAAAGAACATGGGATGTAAGCCCCGACACCCCTAAAGCAGCGATAGCGAAGGCTGGGAGAGAGGGCAGGGGTTTGCCAGGGAACGGATCACTCCGGACAAGCTCCGCTTTGCTGCTGGCACCGCTGGAGACCAGACACACTGGGCTGGATGGACGACTGGTGCAACCCGGCGTGGCACTGCTTGTGTTCTTGTATTAACCGCGAGCGCAGACATACAGTCCACCCTGCGAGCCCACTTCCCCGCTGGTAGCCCTGGCCAAACGAGACCGGGAGCACCCCTGTGTGCCGAGCACCCGGGCAGGATGCTGGCCCGTGTCGGGGGGGCTGCTGGATATTCACAGCCATCCAGGAGTAGGCTGGGCTGGGTTGTTTTTTAAACTGTTCCTTATTACTCCAGGCTTTGAAGTACAGAGAAAAGCAACACTCAATGTGCCGGTTTTTTAAAGCTCCCTTTATCACGACCAATCTTTTCCTCCTCCGCTGTGTTGCTGGAGATAGATATCAAGCAAAGAGAAAGTCTCCTCTTTTAACAATGGATTTCCCTTCCCTTCTGAACTTCAAATAGAAAACTCTTATCTGCAGCTGCAGTTGACCAAAAGAAGAAAAGAAAAGAAAACACAGAGACACTAACTGACCCCAGGCTGCCTTTTATTTACTCAGAAGGCCACTCTGGCTCTTCATGGCCTGCGGTACCCTGCCGAGAGATGCTTAAGGCACATATTTACCCACCAGACCGACTACTCTGCCGCCATGGAAACGCACCTTTTTCCTCTCCCTTGCGCTCCGTGCACCTGCTAGGGTCTGGTCCTGTTTAGCAAGCTGTTTGGGCACGAAGGAGCCGCGGGCCTGCCTGGAGATGCTGCAAGCTGCTCAGTACTGATGGAGATTGTCTTTAGGAACTAAGCCCCCCTCAGCATTGGCTTAGGGGTCACATTCTGCACTGCCTGCCTTATGGAACCGAACCAGACTGGGAGTGGGAGCGAAACCGGTTTGATTTCATCTGATCTGTGTCCCTAAAACAGTCGGCTGCCAGGGAATTGCTTGCAAAGAAATCACTAGAGCTGGGCAAGGCGTGTGTCCCCTTCCAAGTCTGATTTCTCCCTTCACTCAAATCACATCGGTCTAAAATGCAGGCTGAGCAGAGCCCAGAGACGGTTGAAGTCCACGTCCCACCGGAGTCAGGAGCGAATGCTTGAACCCCTGGAGCACAGCTGCTGCAACGCACAGCTTGCTTCTGGCCCCGGTGTCCGGGCAAGCGCCCGGGCTGAGAGAGAACAGGATTCAATCCCATCTGCTCCAGGTGAAGATGCTGCCCCCGAGCCATGGGATGTTCCTGGAGGAAGGGAGCCCTTGCTCTCTCTTTCTCCCCTAAATTTCTTTTATGTCCAGGGTCCTGGCTTCAGAGAAATCCTAAGAGCAGTGGGGCTGGAAGGGATCTGCAGGGCTCACATCTAGTCCAACCCCTGCCAGAGGCAGGATCAGTCCTGTCCCAACCTGCCCAGACAAACCCAGCGTCTGACCCAGCAACACGGCAGGCACCCCTGATACAGCCCCAGGCAAAACCCCCACCCCAGCCCCTGGAAAAGCAAAGGGGTCGCAGCCCACAATGTCCTGGTGCTGCAAAGCGGGTTCATAGATGCTCCAGAGACCCCGGGAAGGAAGCAGAGGATCAGGGTTTTAAAATCCCAAATTCTGGTGGCAGAAAACGAACATTTGGCTCCTTCCCAGTGCAGCTCCACAGACATTTCACCATGCACACAGAGGAGTGGGGCTTGGCTCTGGCACAGCCCCTGCCCTTTGCCACCCCCATGACACCAGCCATGCAAAAGAGGTCCCCACAAGTCCCTGCCCCACAGCCCCCCACAGAGTTGCACGAAGCCCAGGCCATGCTGCCCTTGGGGGCCATTGCTCTCCCCAGGGAGCTCCCATGGGCCAATGCATCATACCAAGCACCCTATCTCCCAGCTGCCCCATGACAAATGTTCAGGCGGCAAGCGGTGGGATGGGCCAAGCCCCGGACAAGTGTTTTATAATGCTGTCCCCTGCAACAGCCGCAATGATGGACAGCCACAGGACTGACTGTTCTCCATCATAGGCGTGCAAGTGATGGCAGCCAGTGCGAGTCCTGGAGCGCCCGGGCACCACGGCAGCCCTCGAGGAGAGAGGAGCCCTGGGCCCAGGCACCCACCTGGAGGACAGGGCAGCCTGAGGAGCAAAGACTGGGCATGGGTGGCTCATGGCATCTGCTGGAAAGCCCAGCTGGAGCCCAGTGCCACGGCACAGCTGTCCTCCCCACAACCACCCCACGCAAGCAGTCTGCACCAGGCTGGGGCTGGTGGAAGCTGCTCTCACACCTCCCTGGGACAGACATAGTGCAAAGCCCCAGCCAGGGCTCAATCCTGCAGGGATCCTGCTGCTACAAGGACCTAGTCTGACCCACCAGCTTGCCACGACCTCTGAAAGCAGACTCATCCGGTGATGTACACGGAGATCAAGGGGAAGCTGCTCTTCCAAGGGAGCCAGCAATACTCATCCATGGTGCCGTAGCCCAGACACAGTGGCAGAGGCCTCCAGAGAGGCCCGCATGCTGCCAGCACCCCGATGGAGGGAAAAAGCACCTGAAGAAAGCTTGTCAGTTTGTTAATTGTATTCCTCGTACAGTCCTGCAGAATTAGCAGGCAAATTTTGCATGCAGAGGAGAGAGCGGTTAATACCTTGGCATTGACTTAAGAAGACCTTGAATAATGTATATGACTTCTACCTCGGAGGAAGGCAGGCAAGTTTGTACGGCGTCCCGACATTTGTCTTCCCGCAGAGCCGCAGCACTCTGGGAAGGAGCCCCCTCGGGCACAGACATCTCCAAGACCCCGAGCACCTGCCCACCAGAGATCTTCCCTGGCATGATGGGAACGGTAAAAATCTGCTAAAAGCGGGAGTTTCCCACTCCCCGTTCCAAGGAAGGAGAGAAACCCGGGGCCACTTCAGAGCGCCATCACTGCTGCCTTTCGTGGAGACGTCTTCTTCACTACCCAGTCTGGCCAGCCACTAAGCACCCCATAGCATCGCTGACATCCTGCCCAGCACCGCCTCGGCCGTGTCTGGACAGGCCCCTCTCGCTCGTGTCAGTGCATCTCTGTGGAGCCACGGGCACCACAAAGCTCTGAACAAGTCCATCTCCTTCCACGCTGACAGCCACCCCGTGCTTCCAACACCATTCTCTCTGGCTGAGCCACCAAGAAGCCACGTCTGCCTGTCCAGGCAGTGCCAGCAACAGTGCACAGCTTTGTTCCTGCTATGAGACGTGCCACAACAGCATTGCCCTAAAATCCTCTTTGCAACCGGTGGTGTTCTGTATAGGAGCTAAATCACTACTGCCTCGTGCTCTCACACCCCCACAGTAGGTGCTCAGTGCTCTGCTATTCAAACAGGGAACCACGGAGAGAGAGAACGGGTATTTTGCTGAGAGATGGGCTTGACTGTGGTCTCAGGCGGGGGCTCCTGAGGTCTGATCTCATGGCCAAGATACCTGTTTTACTTTACCCACCACATGAAGCATGACCCCTCACAGGAGTGTGGCATGGTTTTGCAAAGCACCTTGCCCACAGGAGGGTCTCACGGCTACAGCATGTGGCTCCCACCAAGAACCTGGGGTCCATCCCCAGCTTGGCCACAGACTCACCATGTGGGTCCAAAAAAATCCAACCACTCTGTGCCTCAGTTTCCACACCACTGCAGTGATGGTGCAGAAGGCAGTAGGGATAAATTTTCCAGTGCCTGTGAAGAGTTTTGATATCCTTGGGCTGGAAGGGCACGGGGCCGTCCTTCTGCATTATTTAAGCTCTATTAGAAGCTAAGGCAGAAGGTGTAAAAAAAAAAAAAAGAAAAAAAAAGAAAAATCAGTTTCTGCAAAAGGTGAGCGGAGAGAATCCACCAGGAAAGGCGTGGTGTTTCTCCCAGACTGGGGACAGGTGTTAGCAGCAAAGAAAGCAGCCCACGTGCATATACACGTAGGTGCATACACACACATGTGGACACAAACACACACACTAAAATGCCGAACAGTGTTTTTAAAGGGAGGACAAAAAACACGGCCTCGATGGCATGGATTAAACTCCCGGCACTTGATGCTGAGGGTGCTAAGCGCAGAGAGGGAACCCGCAGATAGGAGCCATATCAGCAGCCAGATCCCAGCGCTCCTGGAGGAGAAGGAGCCGGCGAGGCAGGCGCACAAGTCTGGCAGCGACAAGTTTCCCTGGCCGCCCCTTCCCGCCCCGCAGTGGCTCAGTGGAAGAATACTGAAGAAGTTGGGTCATAACATGGAAAAAAGCTCCTGAAACACGACATCACTTACTCTTCTGTGCTATTGCTCAGCAGAGCTAATAAATCTTGCATGAGCAGCGCTGAGTCTAATTTTCTAATATGAAAAGGCATTTGGATTGAGAGAGAGGGGAAGATAAAAGTGATTGAATCTCCAATCGCCCGGCGTCAGTGACAAGAAACATCCTGAGACGGACCCCAAAGAAGAATGGCTCCCCCCGGCGCGCCAAGCCCCCACCCACCCACGCCTCCATCCCTCCCTGCTCCCGGCATGCTCCGGCTCTGGCTCCCCTATTGACAGGCCGAGGGTTGAAACACAGTTACCCAAGTTATCATTTCTGCCTTTTGATCAATCTGAATTTTCAGGACAATTACCCTCTTAATCAATGATTGCTATCAGCAGCCCGCGGCCCCGCGCCGCGTGGGCAGACGGCGCGTGCATAAGCAATGAAGCCGAGGGGAGGAGCTCCCTAGGCGCGTCCATCTTCCCCTGACATCCTCACCGGCAGAGAGGGTGGAAAGCTGTGAAGGCCACTTCAAGGAACACCTGACGGGAAAGAGAAGCAGGGGGAGAGTCGAGGCACGCTGGGCCCGGAGCCGTGGGTACCAAACGATTCCCCCGACCGAAGAGCCAACCCAGGCAAGCCACAGACCTGGAACCGGGAGATTCTGGCTGATCTACTGCCAGCGCCAACGGCTCCTAATGAGGCTAATAAAGGCCCTTTGCAATTAGGGGCCAAAAGCATTTGAGGGACTGATGGAGGGGGGAGGGGGGAATCAGCTTGGCACAATCTCTAGGGCACGGGCTTTCCTTTGGGGGGGTGGAAAAAAGTATGATTTTCCATACACAGTTTATTTAGCAAATGTCACCAGAAATACCATCGAGAGGCAAAATAAACAGGCCCTCCCTGCTCCCTCATGGGAGGAACATGCCTCAGCCACAAGTGCTTGATTCTGGGAGGATCCACAGGGCAGAGACGTGGCACCCTGTGGGGTTGGCCCTGCACCCCAGGACTGCAGGCCTCAAGGCCGTGAGCATGCCTTGATCAGCACAAGGCTGTTTTTGCTTGAGGTGCTGGGCACAGCAATCCCCTTTCCGGGGAAGTGCCCAGGGCTCCCAGGGACCTTGGGACCAGAGTTGCACTCTCCTGGTAACAACTAACCAACACTGCGGAGAAAGGAAGTCCGGGTTAAAACAAGCTTGCTGGAGTAGGGTTTTTTGTCTAATGCAAGGCTTTGTCGAGCTGGGTCTTTAACACTTCCAGGGTTGGAGATTTCACTCACTGGGAAGCCTGGTCCAGTGCTTCACCACCCTCCTGGTGAGAAAGTTTTTCCTAATATCCAACCTCAACTTCCCTTGCTGCAGCATGAGCCCATTGCTCCTTGTCCTGTCGTCTGCCCCCACTGAGATCAGTCCAACTCCATCCTCTTTGCAACCCCCCGGCCGGGAGGTGAAGGCTGCTATTCAATCCCCCTCAGTCTTCCTTCTGCAGAATAAATCAGCCCAGTTCCCTCCGCCTCTCCTCACAGATCCCTCCACTGGACTTTCTCCAGTGTGCCCACATCCTTTCTGTAGTGGGGGGCCCAAAACTGGACACAGGACAATCCTGGGGTCCTTCAGGGCTCAGCAGCTGGGGGGCAGTAGGAAGGGGAGCTCCCTCTCTCTGCTTGACACGCAGGGACCCATGCTAGGACATTTCACCGTCTCGCACCAACCAGGTCAGGCTGGCAACCGGCAGCACCAGGCAGGCCTTAGAGGGCAGCTGGGGCTGTTGGGAGCAGCTCCGAAGGCCCAGCCTTTCACTAGCTCTTTTACATGGAGAATTGCTGATCAAAACCATCCCCGCTGCGGACTCCAGAGCCATAAAAATAAAAGGAAGGAGAGAGCCACCAGAAGAATTCTTTAGGTGGGTAATGGGCATTTTATTCCTTTTTATGACACTAAACATAGGCAGCTGGCATAATTACACCACAATAAAGGCATAATGTGCACCTAGCTGAACAAACTCATACTTCTGATAATTAGGCAGAGCAAACACAGTCTGGGCCTCGGTCACGTGGCTGCGCTCGTCTCCTGGGTCTGTCTGAGCCCGGATCCTTGCAGGCAGCCCAGCCCCCAGCCCCAGCCCCTCCTGCGACGGCCTGGTGCGGCCGGCTCCGGGAGGACGGACACAGCTCCGGAGAGATGGCTGCTAGTTGCCACAGCAGGATGAGAACACAGAGCCACGCAGGGAGGGCTGAGGGCTTTTCTGGGAAGGGAACCGGTGCCCCAGGATAGCAGCGGCTGGCGTCCAGCAGGACACCATGAAAGTGCACTGGCCACTGTCCTGGGGATGGTCCCGGCGTGGCCGTAAAAAGCCAGGAACAAAGCTGCATGTGCTGGACAGGGGGAGGGATGGGGTAGACACTGCACAGCACATGGGCTGGAGGTGATGGGGGGCAGAAGCTGCCCAGAGCAGCCCACCTGCCTGCGGCTGGTCAATCATGAGATGAAACCAGGGGAAGGCAGCAGTGAGACCCCAGGAAGGCTCCACACCTGGTCACCGCACCGATGAGCTGACAGCCCCATCCCCTCTGAATCATGCCCAGAATCAGGGAGCCCCTTGCAAGGTCACTGCTGGGGCTGGTGGAGCACAGACTTGCCTGGCGCTGGCACAGGATCATGGGGTGCGTTAATCCTGCAAGCCCCTGCACTGCTGCCTTCTGGAGCACTACCAAGCACACAGGAAGCTGTGGGCACCTCTTGCTCCTAACAGAGACTGGGTGCTGGGGCTCCAGAGATGGGGACCAAGCAAGGCTTGGCTGCAGTGTGTCTGGGCCCCGCCAGTCAGGCTAGCATGCAGTGGCCTCTGTGTGGCTGGATGTGGATGAGCTCCCTGCCAGTGTCTCTAGCACGACAAACCCTAAGGCCAAGTGGCAGGATCTCACCCCCTTTCCAAGGCTGGGCTTCTTGCTCTCTGATCCCGGCCAAAACCAGGTGCTTGCGACTCTCCTGTGGAAAAGACTTAGTCTTTGTGGTGCCCAGACTCCAGGAACTCATATCTTGGGGTACTCAGGCTGGGTCGAAGTGGATGCTCACTAAGACAGTGTAAGCAATGGAAAAATGCAGGTTTCCATTGAATCACAGAGAGATGAGGCTGGAAGGGAGCTCCAGAGGTCTCAAGTAATCCAAGCCCTGCCCGAGGCAGGAGGAGCCCTGTCCAAACCAGCCCAGACAAACCCAGTGTCCAACCTCTTAGTAAAATTAGTCACCCCTGACACAAGACATCATACCCAAACCTGCCCCAGGGAAAGCAGGAGGACCGCGGCCACCAACATCCTGCTTCTGTAAAAGGTTGTCAGTATTTGCTCGAGACATCGCAGGCAGCAGCTGTGCCCCCTCTACAGAGGAAGGCAGACTCCACCCCCAGTCTGGACCAGTATAAACAGGGAGAAAGTCCCCTCCTGTCCCCAGCACAGCACTGGTCTGAGCCTGCACAGAGGGGTAAGACCCTCTAGCTAGGACCCTCCAGGGTTGGTCCCGGCAGGAGCATTGGCACAGCCCAGACCCTGTCCCCAGTCTGGGCTGCAGCCAACATCTGGTGCCTCTGGGGGTGGCTTAAAAAACCCTTGATACACAGAGCTGGAGGAGTGGAAAGGGACTACGAGATTCCCTCCCAACCCCATGCAGCACCCAGCACAGCCCAGTAGCCTGTGAATCCCCACAGCAGAGCACAGGCATTGCTAGCCTAAATCATCCCTGACCAGTGGCTGTCCAGCCTCTTCTTGAACCCTTCCAGTGATGGAGAGTCCACCTCTTCCCTAGGCCAGGGAGGATACTATGCAAAGAACAGATCACCCTAGAGATGCCCAGTTCAGTGCTCATCCCCTCCTGCCGCTGCTGGGGACAGGATCCTGAGCTCAGAGGACCACTACTCTGACCCAGTAGAGAACTGGAAAAGCAAGGGCAACATTGGACCCCTACTGAACCAGATGGGACAACTGACATCCAGGAAAAAGCCAACCTATTAAATGGGTATTTTGCATCTGTCTTTCATCAGTCCCATGGGATGCCCATGCCCGCTACGAGACAGGGAGGTCTGGGTGAGGGAGATCCCCTGCCCTCCATCAATGCTGACCTCGTGAAGGAACATCTGGAGAGGCTGGATACCTTCAAGTCAGCCGGCTCTGACAATCTACACCCCAGGGTACTCAAGGCACTGGCGAGCATCGTAGCCCAGCCCCTAGCATGGGTCTTCGAGAGCTCCTGGCACTCTGATGTAGTGCCCGACGACTGGAAGGAGGCCAATGTGGTGCCTATCTTCAAGAAAGACCCATCAGCCTGACTTCTATCCCTGGGAAGATCTTATATTAAGGATGGCCTCTTTAATGGACCGGCCAACGCCAACATCCTAAGGGATAGCCAGCACGGGTTTGTTGTGGGTAGGTCTTGCTTGACCAATCTCATTTCCTTCTACGACCAGGTGACCTATCACCTGGACAAGGGAGAAGAGATTGACGTCATATATCTTGACTTCAAAAAA
>NW_017728993.1:26668879-26688150 GCF_001723915.1 Gavialis gangeticus | reverse complement strand
GGATGTGGAGAAGCTTGAGAGAGTCCAGAGAAGAGCCACGCGCATGACCAGAGGTCAGGAAAACAGACCTTACGACGACAGGCTGAGAGCCATGGGGCTCTTTAGCCTGGAAAAGCGCAGGCTCAGGGGTGATCTGGTGGCCACCTATAAGTTTATCCGGGGTGACCACCAGGATCTGGGGGAACGTTTGTTCACCAGAGTGCCCCAAGGGATGACGAGGTCGAACAGTCATAAACTCCTGCAAGACCGTTTGAGGCTGGACATAAGGAAGAATTTCTTTACTGTCCGAGCCCCCAAGGTCTGGAACAGCCTGCCATCGGAGGTGGTTCAAGCACCTTCACTGAACACCCTCAAGAGCAAATTGGATGCTTATCTTGCTGGGATCCTATGACCCCAGCTGACTTCCTGTCCTTTGGGTGGGGGGGCTGGACTCGATGATCTTCCAACGTCCCTTCCAGCCCTAATGTCTATGAAATCTATGAACTGCTGATGGTCTCATGTTCTCAGGACTAGTTTTCTGGTCCAGTGCAGGGGCTTGAAAGTTTGCCTGGCAAAACCCGCCCCTTGCCAGCTCCCAACCCTGGCACAGGTTAAAAAGGAGCAGCAGGAACGTTACTATGACGATGGGCCAGGAGATCCTAGCTAGTATCAGGGCCCTTTTTGCTGGACCCACGTAGACCTCCTCTTGCCTAAAAAGGCCTTGTGCATGTGGGGGCTTCATTTAAAACGTGCCAAGAGGCACTCACAAGCCCATGTGGCTGAAGACACAACCTCCTTTCTCCTGAAATGCACAGCCCCAGGCTCAGAGTCTCGCTGCAGAGGTGGGTTATGGCGTGAAGGCAGTGCCAGGGACACACACGCACCTCTGTGGACCAAGAGTTCACCCCACGGCTCTAAGAGGATGCTTTTCCTACTACATCGAGTGGGTCTGATGGGCCTAGCACCTCGTACTTGTCTGCTTCATACTTGTCTGCCTCGTACTTGGCCCCATCCACCATGCCCAAGTCACGCTCTGCAAAGCAGCCACAGGGTAAAAGGAACAGACAACCACACAATCAGGGATGCTCCCAGAGGAGCAAATCCTTCCTCCCCATCTCTCTTTAACCAATTCCCCCCCCCACTGGTTTCCCATCTTCTCACCTCCCCAAGCACCATTATTGTTCTGCAACCCCTCACCTCCACACCATTGATGACAGTGACCAAGTCACTCAGAAAGACGCCTGCAGCCATGCCAGAGCTCGAGCTGGTCCCCAGCTGGATGCGCCAGCCAGAGAGGCGGGCAGGCAAGCCAGCAGCCCGATGCACCGCGGTACCAAGGCTGCACTACAGGGAGGGACAGAGCAGGGTGCGGTGAAGGGGACCCCTATGGGGACGGTAGGTGATGCAGCCATGGTCAGAGATGCGCTGGTCCCTCCCGTGCCCCGTTTCTGGGAGCAGATACGTTAATTAAGAACAGGCAGGTGGGACCCAAGAGCATTTCCATGTTCTGATGTAAGAGGAGCAACAGCCAGACACTAGGTACAGCAGCCATCCCAGAACCTCCCCTCTCACTCCTAGGCTCTCAACTCTGTCACCCATCCCCTCACCCAAAACACACCCAGCCTCAACCAACACAGACCTGGGGAACTCAGGACCTTTGAGAACTGGGCTTATTTAGTCTGCAGATGACTATGGGGGGATTGAATAGCAGCTCTCAACTCCCCGCAGGGGGGCTGCAAAGAGGATGGAGCTCAGTGAAGGCAGATGACAGAAGGAGCAATGGGTTCCAGCTGCAGCAAGGGAAGCTGAGGTTGGATATTAGGAAGAATGTTCTCACGAGGAGGGTGGTGAAGCACTGGAACAGGCTCCCCAGAGAGGTGGTGGCGTCTCCATCCTTGGAGGTTTTGAAGCCCCAGGTAGACAAAGCCTTGGCTGGGATGATGTAGTTGGGACTGGTCCTGCTTGGAGCGGGGGGTTGGACTAGATGTGACCTCCTGAGCTCCCTCCCACCCTCATTTTCTAGGATTCGGTGACTCTAGGGGAGGAATGGGTTTGCGGCCAAAGCTTGGGACTGGACCTCACGAGCATCTAGCCTCATTTTCCACCTCTGTCACCGGCTTCCTGAGAGCTCACTCGGCCTCTCTGCGCTTCAGTCTCCTGCCGGTATATGAGGACCACAATTCTGCTGTGGCTATTCAGCCTGCGAACTCCCCATGGCAAGTCTCTCGACACATCTGTGCCACAGCTAGTACAGCAGCTGGTAACAAAGAGCAATGAAGAAGGAACAACAGATGCTGCTGGGTCAAGGACAGGGTTTTCCCTGGCTCATTCAAAGTCAGGCCGATTCAACAATGCATCCCTACGTAGGTGGCTCCTGTGTCACATGAGTGAGCCCTGAGGATGTAACCTTCAATGCCTGCATCGCACCAGGTTCCCTAGCTGGACCCATCCATAGGTGAGACAAAGAGGGCCTGATGCAAGGGGCTTAAAAATCCCGTCTTCTTCCACAGCGCAAGCATGTCTGGAAAAGCTGACGCCCCAAAGCAGGCATCCCGGGGCCTGTCTGAGCCTGGCACTCCAGGACCTTGCAGCCATCTCAGTTAAGGCCTTCAATTCTTGGAACAAATTAAGTTTCCAGCCCCACCGCCTGGGTCCCTCCCACCAAGCCTGAGTCGCTCTGAGAAGGCCCGAGGCCAGAGAGAGTGCACTGGAGAGGCACGAGGACATCCACTCACCTGAACAGGGTGCTAATTCCCAGCTCCACGGCAAGGATGCAGGGGCCCTTTGGCAGCATTTTTACTGTTGACATTTTTGCTGCTGCATCCGGACATTCTGCAGCTTTGATCCACGAGTGAAGCCCAATCCCCACCCTGTTTCCCCTTCCCGGCCTGTGCCCTGACAGCTTCCCCAGGTGTGAAAATATTTCAGGGGCAAAGTGAAGCCAGTGGAGCTGTTCTCACAGGGCTCACGCAGGCAGCATCCCCACCAGCCCAGAGCTCTTTTTTCCAAACACACTCTTCTATGCTGGCCCTTGACACCTTCCCCCAGCTCCTGCCTCCGGCCTGGGTACATGCACGAGCAAACAGGCAGCCACATCCCAGATCTCACCACCTGGCCAACGCAGCCTGGTGGCAATGCTGGCTCTCCCCACACAGGACGGAGACCCCCAAAGCTACCCTTCCCATCCGCACTTGCCCCTAGCACTGGAAAGGCCCCACGTGCCTGGAGGGGGTCCAGCGGCCACCAAGCAGGTTAAGCAGCTTTGCATGGAGACAGCTGCCAAAGGTGCTGAGTCGGCTGGCTGAACGTTTGGCTCCGAGTGCGCCGTACAGGCTCACTGAGGATGCAGGGGACCAGTCAGCTCAGTCAAAGCTGCGGCATCGCTCCAGCTTTAAATACAACCCCTGCAGTGGGCAGAAAGAGCATGAGTGCTGGCTGCACGTCCCTGCCTTTCCAAACTGCTGAGTCCCAGAGAGGCCCCTGGGAGGGCTTTGAGACTGGGCCTCTGGGAACATCTCTCTTCCTTCTGCCATGAACATGCAGGAAGCTACTGGAGGTGCCAAGAGCCAGGGAATACCCTTGTCTAGCCGGATCTGGAGAGGACAGCAGTCTCAGTTGGCTGGAGACCGCTCCGGGGTAGGGAGAACCAATGCTTGGGGATGGAAGGACGGGATTGCAGGAGGCTCCCATGCAATGGGCACGGTGAGGGCTGGCGGATATAAAATCCGGGATTTATCTCAAACCGCCAGTGGGTACCAAAAGGCAAATGCAAGGGGCCCAATGCAGTCCCCACAGCCTGTCCCTACCAAACTCCCCTGGCAAAAGGGTCCGCACCCAAGATCTGATCCATGACCGCACAGGGGAGCCAGGCGGGAAAACATCCACGGACTGAGCTAAGGAGCCAATGGGCCCGAACATGAGACAGGACAGGGCAGGACAGCAAAGTTGAACTGACCTGCTGGGTGACCCTGGGACTCTCGTTAAGTAGCTAGTGTCAGTGAAGACCTGCAAGCTATTCCTATAAGGAAGCCGCCATGCAAAGGCACCTTGTTACACCCAAATTACTATCTCCTACTTGCGAGCTTCATGCCTGGGCACTGAGAAGCCAGGCCATGCTGCACCAGAGGCACCCAGCTATCGTTGGGAACGGGTCCACCAGCTGCTCACCACTTACCCCCTCCATGCCAGCAGGCTGTGGGGTGACACGGACTACTGCCAAGTCCAGACAGCACCCGACATGAAGTGCCGTGCAAGGCTAACTGGGTCATTTGCACTGCACAAGGTTTGCAAACAACTAAATCTCAGTTGAGGGTCAATATACCCCTATGAAGCACAGCTGTGAGAGGTGGGCTGGAGGCTGACGGGGCCACTCCTGTCTAGCCAGGGGCAACACAGGGAGCAGAGGGAGGCAAGGCAGAGGCTGCCAGCTGGACCAATGCCAGAGAAGGTACCGGGGGCCCATCTGTGAAGCTGAACGGCCTACGAGACCTCTCAAGGGCACGACAAGGATGGCCGAGCATGCAACTGCCCCATCAGAGACCAGCATGTGGGGCTGCCAGGGGCAGGGATCAAGCACTGGCCCCGTGCCCCTGCCCAAAGGGACTGAAGCGGGAGCAGGAGGCTCCCAGTCCCCTTCTCAGCACCAGGCTGGCTCTGCATGGCTAAACAGGGCAAAACACCAGGACAGTCCAGCCCCTGATGAGATCAGCTGAGACTGGTGCAGCCCCGGGTCCCACAACTGCCCAAGTCAGGCCAGTATCCACCATCATGCGATGCATCTCCTCTCCCTAGGAAGCACAGGGAAAGGCATGCAGCACATTTCCTGGGGTCTAGACAAGCCATGAAGACTTCTCCTTCCCCTACTGCCTCACAGATGGACACAGGTACCCGAGTGCAGCACCCTGCTGCCAAGCATGACAGGGCTCCCACGTTAATGCTGGGTGACAGCAGATCTGTCTCTGCACTAAATGGCAAAGAGAAAGTTGATATGGATTTATTACCGACTGACCTCACCAGACAAGAACTGGGGGTCACAACACAAAACGAGTAGGCAGTAAGTTTAAAACTAACACCAGGAAGTTTGTTTCCACCCAGCGTGCCATTAAAGGTGGAGCTCAGGGCCACCACCTGCAGTGGAAGCTGAGAGTTTAACCAGATTCACTTAGGAATTGGACATGTGCTTGGAGGAAAGGGGCATCAGTTGCTATTGAGCATGGGCATGAAGGGCACGTGCTCTGCATCAGACCTGCCTGGACCTTTAGTGTTAGAGGCTGCAGGGAGAGAGGAACAGGGGAAAACCCTGCTCAGCCCCAGTTGCTCTCACTTCAGCTCTGCTGTCTGCCGCCATTCAACACAGGATGCTCGGCAAGACGGACTTACTGTCTGATTCAGGACATGGCAGTGCTTATGTTCTGATGTCTGCCTGCCCCCCACGGTGACACCGCTCCCACAGAGCTGGCCCAGCTGCCACACAGAGGCACGGCCTTGCTCCAGGCGTCCCCCTCGCGTGCACATTGCCGCTCGCTGCCTCCCGGTGGCTGCCTGGCCTGGAATGCGACACACGTTGCAGGATTATTGTAAAACATGCCCTGCCTTTAATCCCTTCTCCTGTGGCCACGCTCCCGTATCGACTGCGGGGGAGGCGGTGTCAGGTGTGGGGTCAAGCTTGCCTCTTTCAACACAAGGACATGGAGCAGGCTCAGCCAGCTGCAGCCCACGGGAAGGCGAGGGGCAGGGAAACACAGACTGCCCTGTAAAGCAGGTGGGCACCCAGAGCAGGGGAGAGAGGGGGCTCTTCTATGCCTGCACATGGGCAAGCCTAGGGCTTCAGGACAGTTTTGGGGGATACAGCCTGGGGTGGAAGAGCAGCAGACACAAACCTCCTTCCTTCTGCCCGGATGCATGGTTTGCTGGCTCAGACCACTGCTTTTTTAAGTCAAAGCTCACTGACACCTCAGCATTTTCCCAGGGTAGCAAGGCAGTGAATGGAGGGGGTTTGCAGGCACGCAGGTGTCTGCACCATGCAGGTAACCCAAGCTGCAGCGAGTCCTGTCACACGGGCCAGATGGGCACCAGAAGACAGAGGTTCAGATGCCATGGAGAGGACCATGGCAGAAATGGCTTGGACCAGATAAGTGGTATGGTCACAACAGGGAAGCACGAGGCCTGAGCACCTGCCATTCTCCCCCCTCCCCACAGGCTACACAACATGCGTGCATAAGAAACCTGCTGCATGTCTGGGGACCCCTTCTGTGCCCCATACAGACTGCTAGCTCGCTGAGGCAGGGACTGTCACGCACTCTGTGCCTGTATGACGGGGCCTCATGCTGGATAGGGCCTGATGGCCCAGTCATGACACAAGTATCATCAAATCCTAGAAAGTGAGGGCTGGAAGGAACCTCAGCAGGTCACATCTAGTCCAACCCCTGCTCCAAGCAGGACCAGCCCCAACTATATCATCCCAGCCAAGGCTTTGTCTACCCGGCTCTTAAACACCTCCAAGAATGGAGACTCCCCCACCCCTCTTGGGAGCCTGTTCCAGTGCTTCACTACTCTCCCCAGGAGAAAGTTTTTCCTAATATCCAACCTCAACTTCCCTTGCTGCAGCTGGAGCCCATTGCTCCTTGTCCTGTCATCTGCCACCACTGAGAACAGTCCAGCTCCATCCTCTTTGTAGCCTCTGCAGGGAGGTGAAGGCTGCTATTCAATCCCCCTTGGTCTTTTCTTCTCCAAACTAAATCAGCCCAGTTCCCTCAGCCTCTCCTCACCAGCCCTGTCCCTAGCCCCTGAACCATGTTCATTACCAATTCTCCAACATGTCCACATCCTTTCTGTAGTGGGGGGCCCACAGCTGGACACAGGACTCCAGATGTGGCCTCCCCGGTGCTGAACAGAGGGAAGAATCACTGCGCTTGATCTGCTGGCAACTCTTCTGCCAATGCAGCCTAGGATGCGATTAGCCTTCTTGGCACCACGGGTGCACTGCTGGCTCATATTCAGCTTCTTGTCCCCTGTCCCCCCCAGGTCCTTTTCTGCAGAGCTGCTGCCCAGCCAGTCACCCCCAGCCTGCCCCGGTGCATGGGATTGCTCCCTCCTAAGTGCAGGACTTTGCACTTGTCTTTGTTGAACCTCATGAGATTTCTTCTGCTCCAATCCTCCAATTCGTCTAGGCCACTCCAAATCTCAGACGAATTGGAGGACTGGACCAAAAGAAATCTCAAGAGTAGTGAGTGACCCCCCCACAACGTGGCATGTCACCAGATACAAATGGCGTGGCCAGGGGGCCACGGCATCAGAAACACAGCAGAGCCCCCCCACAGCACACACAGGAGCAGCTCCCACGACTCTCAGACACAGGTCTTGGCTTGGCCCACAGGCACTGTTTGGAGAAGAGCCACCTTCACGAGTAGGAGGTGCACAGCGCTCTGGGGACCCTAGGATGGGGGTGCTGGAAGCTGGCAGCCCATTGCTCCTCTACCACTGACATCCACAGCTCTGCAGCAGTGAAACCATCAGGGACCGTCTCAACCCCATCTTCTAGGGCAGCAGTTCAACCTTTTTAGGCTCCAGGCCCCTTGGAAAATGCTAGTGCTAAGTTTTCACTTGTTCTTTGACTTCAGAAAAACAACAAAGCAATTCTCCTGTGGCAAAGGACTCAGCGAGGTGCCACAGCTCAGAGCATTTTTAACCCTCTGGATTTCTATTTGAAGCCTCAGGGTTTATCTCATGAACCACGTTGACACATCTAACAGTGCTACCGTGGTGTGGCACCCTGGAAAGGATCTCGCAGCACCCCAGCACGCTGTGGCACCCTGGTTGGGAACCACTGCTCCAGGGACTCACAACCGTGGCATTGGCGTTCTTGGCAGCAGGAGACCTGCTGTGCCCAGCTGCTGCCCCAGCGGGACTGTCCTGGGCCTCGGGGTTGGACTTTTCCCAGTCCCAGTTTAGCTGTTTTGACAATGCAGCAGTGGAAGTGATTATATAGCACCGCAGACCAGCAGGTCAGGCAGGGCTGTTCCTAGCACTAATCCCCCTAAAGCCTTCACTGAAAGATGGGGGCTTTCTGCACACGCATGTTGATATGTCAGTATGGGCAAGGCCAGCCGTTACACCACCCATGTTACCCAGATGAGGGAGATGCAAGGGGAGTGTGGGGATAACCCCTTCCCACCAACACGTGTGAGGACAACCCGCCCCGGTGCACGGCTGGGTGAGCCCACGTGAACATGACACTTCATCCCCATCTTCCCCAGCACAGACATGCCTCGAAACCTCTCCCCCTGCAGAGTCCAGCTGCACACTCCTTGCACGGACCCATTGCAGAGGGGGCTGGGGGCTTGTCTATATGCTCAAACTCAATGCCAGGAGATCCTGTTCAATGCCAGGAGATAACTGAGCCTGAGCTGGGAAGCTGCTTCCTCCAGGACGGAAGGAAGACAGCACTCATGTCAGCTCGAAGTCAGCGTGCCTTGCAACAGCCCTGATCCCAGACTCGCAAGCAATGCCCTGCTTCCCCTACAGTTTTGTGGTTGCATCCTAGGGAAACTGAGGCACCACGTCGGCTGGAACAGCCCCCACCCTGCCCCATGGATCAGGGAGGTGGGGAAAGGGATAAGTCCACCCCTGAATGCTGCCCCTCTCTCCCAGCCTGGGTCCCCTCCTGGCTCTTGAACCCGGCACACCAGGCTGAAGTGCAGCAGGGCACGTCCCTCCGCTGGGCACAGAGGGGGCTGCTCCTTCCAGGCCTCTCCTGGATGCCCTTTCTGTCTCAGATGACTATCCTCTGGCTCACTCCTCTTCTCCCTCCCTTTGATTTAAGAGTTCCTCTCCTGGCCCTGACAGTAAGGTATTTCTGTCCCACAGATTATAACTCACTCTGGGCTATTATTCAACTCCCAAGCACTGGCCCTGCTGCATTTAGTCCAAACATAATATCCTTCATGCATATATTATCTGTCTCCCTATTATCTGGAATCATTTCGGAATTAAATTTCAGTCCTGCAATATTGGCTTGAAGAGCGGCTTGCTTTATGGGCTAGTCAAAGGTTAGAATACCAATCAAAATAACACTGCCGATGCAGAGAGACATTTTAATATTCCAAAACCCGGTAATTGTAAAAGGACATAATATTTTTTCCCTGATTACCCCAAAGGCAACACATGTTAACAAGGCGAGGGAGAGAGTGAAAGAAATTTCAGAGTTCAGACAGCTGCGCGACAGATTTAAAGGAGCAGCGGTGTAAAGCTGGCTGCGTTCCTTCCTCGCCAGGGCTCACCTGCCCGGGGATCAGAGCCGCACACCTCCACAGCCCTCCCGGGATTAGCTTTTCAGCTGCTCCCTGTGTGCTCAATCACACAGGGCCCATGCCGCTCACGTGCACAGGGCTTTAGCACTCTTGGAAGTCACAGGACTTTGAGAGCACGGTCCCCGGGAGGGAAGAATATAGCAAGCAGGAGCTGAAAACACAGCAGTGCGGGGCTGGGAGAGAGAAGCATGTATTAGAGATGCCGGCCTCGCGTGTAGCACAGGCCACGTGACTACTGGGAACCGATGCCTGGGTGAACTAGAGCCCATCACTTCGAAAAACGCATCTGGCTTTGAGTTACACATCACCAGGCATGGAGAGTCCACCCCCGGCTGGGGTAAGTCGCTTCAGTGGGTGGATTTTTACCCTCTCGGTAAAAATCTGTGCCGTGCCCATCTGCTTCAACCTGGCTCTTGTTATACGTCCTCCTGCTAAGCTGAAGAGCTGCTGGATCATGTTTCTGCTCCCCTTTCAGATGCACGTGGGCTGGGATCGAGCCTCCCCTTCTTCTTTGTTAACAAGGTTCTCACGAGAAGGCTGGTTATCCCGGCATCCTTCAGTCATTCTCAGGGCTCTTCTCTGGCACTCTCCAAGTTTTCATTGTCCTTCCTGAATTTATTTTCTAGGTTCATTGCCCACCCTATGCAAGAGGCTCAAAACGGCTTACAATAAACAGGCAAACAACCCACAGATCGGATCCACATGGACAGCAGAGCTGGATGCAGCACCCCCTTAGCAGTGGCACCAGGCCAAACACCCAGGTCATAGTCTCCCCAATCCTACTAAACATCCCTGCTTGTAAGACCGAGGACCTGGGTTTGGGGGTCTGTCAAGAAGCCAGTTCTGAACTAGGAGCGATGGTCTCAAGTTGCAGCAAGGGAAGTTGAGGTTGGATATCAGGGAAAAAAATTCACAAGGAGGGTGGTGAAGTACTGGAACAGGCTCCCCAGAGAGGTGGTGGACTCTCCATCCTTGGAGGTATTTAAGGCGCGGCTCAACAAAGCCCTGGCTGGGTTGATGTAGCTGGGGCTGGTCCTACTTGGAGCAGGGGGCTGGGCTAGATGTGACCTCCTCAGGTCCCTTCCAATCCTCACTTTCTAGGATTTCTATGATTCTCAATCCATTTAACATGTGCCAAAGTGACTTTGCATCACTCCAGCTGCTTAATCAAGACAGCATTAGCTATCCAGCAAAATGCCTTACGGAAGCATGTTGCACTGCCACTATTTCCTTTGTTAATCAAATCCCATAATTTCATCAAAAATGCCAGTTGAGTTTGAGAAGATCTCTTTCCATACACCTGGATATGCTTGGTATTCCTTGTAATTCCTCACCTTTGATTCTTAATGAAACCAGTCCAACATCAGCCTTTCTGTTACTCTGCTTGGAACTGGTGGCAGGCCAAGAAGCCTGTGATAATTTTGGGTCATCCCACTTATGCTTATTAAAGCTCGGTACAATGCTCACTTCCTTGCAGCCCTCGGGAATGCCCCCAGCATACCAAAGCCACGTTAGCAGGCCAGAAAGCACCTTGGCTAGTTCTCTGAAAACTCTTGGATGCACGTTTTCCAGATCTGCTGATTTTAAAAACAGCCAAGTTGCCCAACTACTATTTAAAACACCACGTGCTGCTGTCTGTCAAAGCAGAAAGCATTTAACCGGGTGAGACGTTGCGTGGCTTCTCCTCCAAATACAGAACACAAACATTCTGCTTTCTCACCATCATTATTGACACATCGATTATTTCCATTTAATTACGGCCCCATGCTGTTGTTAGGATTCCTCCTGTTCCAAATATATTTGAAAAATGCCTCAGTGGGCTCCTTAACTCTGTTGGCCGTAGATGTCTCTGTGCTTTTTTGCTTCCGTTATCCATTGACAACAATGCCTATCTTCAGAAAGAAGTTACCCAAGCCAACACGCGAGCAGGCCTGGATTGAAAGCTCCGAAATGTGGTAGAGACGTATACAGCAGAGGAACAGGGAAATGGCATCTTGCAGCACTCTGCTAGGCATCACCCAGGCTAGGGATGGAGCACTCCGGCCCCAAGACAGCAAAGCACAATAGTAGCTATGTCAGCGGTGACCCTCGTATACTTAAAGTTAAGCAAGTCAAGTATTTAAATGCTGGACACGAGCATACAAGCTAGGTCAGACCAATGGTGCATCTAGCCCAGCGCCCTGTCTCTGACAAGCAAGTAGGAGATGCTTCAGAGAGTGGTTCTTCAGACTCGTGGCACCCCTCCAAGACTTTTGAAAATTTAGCAGCGCCCTGTTTAAAACCTAACAGAAATATAGCATGGCTAGTCCAATGTAAACATCACCATTCGATTATGCATTCAGATGATACTAATGTATTAAGTCATTACCATTACACTTTATTCACCCACTGCTGCCACATTAGAGGGAGAGCATATTTGTAAGGCATGTCTAGAGTGATCCGCTCCCCGTCAGACTCTCCTTGGCATCATGGCTTTAGGGATATCAGAGGGCACATCCCAGTTGCTCCAATCGCTCCCCATGGATTTGCCATCCATCACATCCCTTTGTGAACCTGGCCGTGGTCTCTGCCTCTACAACATGCTTTGGCATGCTTTGGCAATGAGTTCCACAAGCGAATAACCTGCTGGGTTAAAAGAGCATTTCCTCTGCTTCTGCAGGATCGGCCCCATGCTGTAGGTCCAGGAGGTCACTCTGCACCCGCTGCGCCTTCCTATTGCTTGGTCAGGTCCAGTCCTGCAGCACATTTTTCCATTTGAAACAAAACCACAGAGCTTAATCCACACGAGCATGTGAAAACATGACAAGCACCTAAGACGAGCTCAACACAGACTTTTCCTTCTCCAAAAGGCCCAATTCAGCACCCTTCTCCAGAAGCAGTTGATGCACATTCAGCATCAACCGCCCAGCACCAACCGCCTGACAACTCCTCCCAGAGAAAGAAAGAGCGGCAGATTCATAGGAAAGAAGTACCCTTACTCCACTTTTATTTCAAAGCATAAAAATATTAACACAAAGCACACCTCACTTCAGGTTCTCTGCTTGCACATCGCAACCATGCAAAGGAACGGCAGGCGTGACCTTGACACGTGGCCCACATGGGTTTAATTTATTCCCAAGCTAAGAGTTCTCACATCAATACAAACCGGACCTTGAAAAGCCACAGCTATTTGCTCCAATGGCCCCCAAAACCCACCCAGGGCACAGATCCCCAGGCAGTACGTCCCCAGGCTTTGTCCCGTTTGGCCGCAAGCAATAATGCATTTGTGTCTCCTGTACGGCTCCACTAGCCTACGCGCCCCTCATGGGCCCACAGCCGCACAGAGATCCCCTCTGCGTGCAATTCTTCTACTAAAGGCTAAATGCACCGAGCAGGAACCGCCAGGAAGAGCCTACTCCGCCACTGGGAAGGCGGATGCCATACTTGTTTTCCCCACCCCTCCCTGTCCTTTCTTCTCCTCCACTTCTGCCCCCTTACAAATCTTTAGCACTGCGTAACTAAAACACCCCGCTCCCTCCCAGGGGCCTGTGAACATCACCAGCTCTTCCAGCGAAACCCTGAGGCGCAGCTCACCTGAATCTGTATGTACAAGTGATGGCATAAAACGGCAGGTTTTTCTGTAGCACTCGCCACTGCGGGATCTCATCCTCAATGTAACTGGAAACCGTGGCATACGGTACGTGGAAAACACAAGAGTGCCCCAGTATCCTCTGCCAAACTGAGCAGGAAACCATGTCAGCAGGACAGGGGTCCCGAGGGTAACAATGGCAGCTGGGTTGGGGGTTTGCTATTGGTATAATGCTACTTGAGCTTGCTGCCTCCTGCCAGGACAGTGCCCAGACAGGGGCTTGCCCCCTCTTGACACTCCCTGACCATGGCAAGAGCCCACAGATCCGATTCTTGGCAGGTACGACAATGGGCAGGTGTCTATAAGCCTCGCTGGAGTCAAGTCGGGCCCATCACCTCCTCTGGAACAAGCTGGGACACATCTCCAGAGTGAGGACAGTTATACGGGTGAAAGCCTTTCCTGAAGGACATCCACACAAATTCCCACAGATGGCAGCTAGCTGGGGCTTCAGTGGCACCCATGACCACGGTATGAGGAGGCTTCTCCTCCTCTGAGCTCCCTGACCAAGGACCCCAACAACACCCAGAGTGGAAGCTCAGCTCCAGAACAAGGCTGACCTGTGGGAAGGAGAAAACTCCAAAAGAGAAAATAAAAAAGCCATTAATGGATGCACAGATGTTTGCAGGTGTCTTCACACACTACAGCAATGATTCTCAACCTTTGAAGACTCACGGCCCTCCCCTCAGAAAATGCCACTTCTTTGTCTTCACTCATTTTTTTGATTACAGAAATATATTAGAGCAATTCTTCTGTTGCCAGCGGAAAGCCCATAGCAGGGCAGGCTACTTAACACTCTGGATTCCTATCTGCAATCTCAGGGTTTATCTTGTGCAGTCCAATTTGCACATCTAACAGTGCCAACATCGAGCAGCACCCCTGAAAGGATCTCCAGGCACCCTGAAGTGCCCAGCACGTGGCTGGGAATCACTGCTCTGCAAGAACGAGGAGGAGGAGGCAGGGCTGAGGCCAGGTGTGCAGGCCTCAGAGCTTCTGCAACCTTAACCTGGGTGCCCCAAACCAGCACTCCCCAGTGCTTCCTTACCTCGTCCCACACGACTGCCTTGGCCTTTGTCCCCTCCGAGCTGCCCACCCTGGTTCCCCTCAGACCTTCCCGGCTCAAGCCAAGGATGAGGGTGCCTCAAACAGCATGGACACATTACTTCTCCCCGGGTAACTGGTCCTGACATCTCTCCCACCCTGTTGTACTGCTGGTGCTGGTGCGAGCCCTCACCTCTCTTGGCAGTACTCCCACCCTGCACAGCTCAGCTGCCTTTCGTGAATCACTGAATCCTAGGCAATGAGGGTTGAAGGGACCTCAGGGGGTCACATCTAGTCCAACCCCATCTCAAAGTAGGACCAGCCCCAACTAGATCATCCCAGCCAAGGCTTTGTCTACCCGGGTCTTACACACCACCAAGGATGGAGACTCCACCACCTCTGGTGGGAGAGAGTTTTTCCTAATATCCAACCTCAACTTCCCCTGCTGCAACTCGAGCCCATTGCTCCTTGTCCTGTCGTCTGCCCCCACTGAGACCAGTCCAGCTCCAGCCTCTTTGCAGCCCCCCTGCAGGGAGGTGAAGGCTGCTATTCAATCCCCCTTGGCCTTCTCTTCTCCAGACTAAATCGGCCCAGTTCCCTCAGCCTCTCCTCACCAGTCCTGTCCCCCAGCCCCACAACCATTTCCAACCTGATCTGCCAGTGACTTTGGCATTGCCTCATAGGCCACGTTGAATGCTGTGCTCCCCCTTTCCAAGACAGGGTCTTTGTTCCCGTCAGATATCTGATGGCGCCGAGCCACAGCTTACCACAACTCTGGCTCCAAACCCTTCATGCAGACGGCTCAGTGTGGAGAGGATGCCCGGCCTGATGGGCAAGGCCCGTCACCACCCAGACCCTGCTACCACAGCGTGGGAGAAGCAGATAACCATCAGCCTGGGGGAAGCGATGAGAGACCTATTGAGTGACGCTGGGTGCAGGGTCCCTGATCTGTCTAAAGCACCCCAAGTTTGTCCTCTGTGCTTTGGGTGGATGTTGGAGAGGAGGGGAGGGAACACAGCAGCCCAGCACTGCCACCACAAGACCCCCTGCTCTCAGGACCATGTCCCCAGCCCTGCAGGCACCTGTCAATCCCACCCTGGGCCCTCCCTGCAGAGCCCCCCCGATGTCCTTCAGCCCGGCTGCACAGACGCTGTCAGGGAGCGCAGAGCTCTGCTAATGCACCTCGCTCCTGACCCGCAGCACCTCTGCCCATCAACACGAGAGGCTGACACCAGCATACGGCAGGCGGCCTGCTGGCTCCTGGCACGCTCCGCACCAGGAGGGGGGCAGGGAGATATCCGGTGTGCGTCTCCTTGGCAGCCCTCCCCGAGAGCTGAGCTAATCGGAGCAAGGAGCGCGCAGAGCGCCCTGCCCCGAGTCCTCACGCCGCTGACAGCTCACTGGAGAGACGAGATCGCCCAGTGACATTAAAAACGTCCGCGAGCACCAAAACGTCCGCGAGCACCAGCCGGGCTGGGGCTGGGGCTGGGGGGGCGGCACATCAGCAGGCTGGGGGGAGGGGAACAAACCTTCTGCCGACTCCATCAGCTGCAAGGAAGGGGATTTTCCTCTTTTCATTGCCCTAAAAATAACCCTGCATCCCAAAAGCCTTTCCGGGGAGGAAGGGAGCTGGACAAGCCTCTTCCCACAAGCACGGTCTCATTCCCGGCTTCTCTTATTCTGGGGAGCGAATGGGGAGAGGAAGGTGGGAGCCACAGCCCCAGCCGCCCAGCGGCAAGCATGGCAGCCCTGTGGCGATGCCGGTCCAGCACAGCTGTGCACCCAGTGCCTGGATGGATACGAAGGGAATGCTGCACTGCTGAGTGACCGGGGAGCAAAACGGAGCCAAATACCTCCCTGGACACTGCAGGGCCCTGTGGCCTCCCAGGCTCCAGGCAGGGGGTGGCTGCTTTTCTGGCGCTGGGGTCCGGCTGTGAGCTCCTGCAGCAGCGGCTGCTCCTCCCTGCTGGGGACCCACACCACAACACAACTTTCAGCAAGTCCCACCAGCAAGAACCAGCCACAAGAAAGGTCCCTGGACACTGACTTTCAACCAAGACCAGGCTGGGCCCAGAACAAGGAACAGCCAGCGCTGCCATGGAAAGCTGCATCTGGGGAATAAAGCTGTGGACTCTGCATCACTGGAGGGGTCCAAGGAGAGGCTGGACAGCCACAGGGTGGAGATGATCTAGGAGCAGCGATGCCTGTGCTCTGCTATGGGGATTTTCCAGGCTCCTGGGCTTTGCTGGTTGCACCCACCCCGCTTTCTACTATATATGTCGGGTGTTTTTTAGCCTCCCCCAGAGGTGCTGGGTGTTGGCCACAGCCCAGGCTGGGGATGGGACTGGGCTATGCCAATGCAGCTGCTGGCACCAACCCCGCAGGGTCTTGCCCCTGCGCTCAGGTTCAGCCCCACATTGCACTGGGATAGGAAGGGATTTCCCCCCTGCTCAGACTGGTTCAGACTGGGAGGTTTTGCCTTCCTCTGCAGCAGAGACATGGCCTTGGCCTGGGGTTTCTGGAGTATCCATGAACCCCCCTGGCAGCAGCAGGACATTGGCAGCCACGGCCCCCCCGGCTTTCCCGGGGGCAGGGGTGGGAGTGATGCCTGGGGGTGTCAGAAGTGACTGTGTCGTGTTGCTCAGATATCAGACACAGGGTTTGTCTGGGCTGGTTTGGACAGGGCTGATCCTTCCTCGGGCAGGGCTTGGATTAGATGGAACCTCCACAGCTCCCTCCCAGCCCACGACCCCGGTACTCTTATTTCCTATACTTTGCTGCTGTCTTGGCATGGGGCAGGGTCTTTGGTAGAGGAACCACTCACCCACCTCCTGGCTCTCCACCCTCGCTTCGGGACCTCCCCTCACATCCTCACATGCTCATCCCAAATAACTGGTCCCACGCAGGCCTTGCTCTCCAGGAGTACTGCTACTCTTCTCCCGCTAGTATTCACAGCTGACGTTTCCCTTCCTCCTCCTAATGCCAACCCTACCAGCACAACCTCCACCTCCAGCTGCCTTGAGTGGCACCCAGGCCCTGGCAGCCACAAGGCCTTGGTCAGAGCAGGCGGGAACAAGAATCCAGGGCTGTGTGTCTGGCCAGCTCATCAGTGCCAGCGAGGGTGCTGAAGGGTCAGCTAGGGTCCCCTGCTGGATGAGCCCGTGCCACCCGGAGCTCTGCCTAGACGGCTTTGCTGACCACTGCCAGCACCCCCTCCCTGAGTCAAAGACCCAGGCAGAGACACCCATCAGAGCAGGGGACAGGAGTGGCAGCTGGGATCCTCATTCCAGGAAACTCAGGTCACAAGTCTAGCTCCTAAAAGCAGCTCAGCAAGGTCCTGGGCACAGCCAGGCCTGCCCTCCCTCATGCTGCCAGCCCATGACTGTAAGAAGCATTGAGCCATTCTCCAGCACGTCCCTCCCGCGCCTGCATGACTGATGCCCAAACCACCCCGCCAGACAGCGCCAGTAGCTGCAGCAACCCACGTGAAAGCCCAGCTCCAGCCCAAGTCTAAGCAAATTAGGATGAATCCCAGCTCCCCGCGTGCTAAACCCAGTAGCGGAAAACCACTGCAAACGGCCCTAGCTCAGGGGCGGTGGGGCCCAGCGGAGGGCTTCATCCAGCGATACTCCATGCTGTGACACAGAGAGCCATATGTTTCCTCTGTGCCCGCCGCCACCCTGCCAGTGATGGAGCTGCTATCCATGCGCCAGAAGTTTAGTGAACTTCAAGCAGCGATCATTAATGGTCACTGAACTGCAGAATGCCCCAGCGCGCTTTCAGATCTCATTTGCGGAGGCCCGGCGACGAGCTGCGAGATTTACTCTGACAGCGGGGAAGGCAAGATCCCCTTGACAGGTTCAGCTGGGAACGCGCTGCCAGCATCCCTCGTCATGGCCCCAGCCTCCCCTGTTTGACGGAGCAGATCATGCAAATTGTCCCTCTGCTGTGGCCCCGACCTGTCACTCATGCTCGTGTTCGCAGCGACACGTGCATTTAAAGAAATGAGAGGGGACCCTGAAAACAGAGAGTGCTGTCGGCAGGCATTTCAGACCCCCGGCCCCCTCATTATAGTAGACCAGAGCAGTAACCAGAGATGCTGCACCCTGGCTCCCAAAGCCTCCCCACCAAACCTCACCCCAGCTGCCACCTGTACAAGGTCCCGACACTTCTCCGACTCTGACCTGCACCACTGGCCTCCCACGATGTAACAGCCCCTTCCCAGCAGCCAGAGATCTCCTGAAGCCCCCCTGGGTTATTTCTGAATCAGTCGGATGCAGAGCACAGCAAGCGCTTGCCTGGACAGCCCCACAACAGGGCACAGGAGGGGGTGCTCTGAGCCAGATCTGGGCATCGGCCACGGGGTGACATGATATTGCCATGTTGGTAAGAAGCAAACAAGCCCCATTAGACTCTTTCTCCAGTGGATTTCCAGGCGCCCTGATCCAGCCACAGGGAACATTGGCTCTCAGTATCCCCAGGTACCTAGGAAGCCACCGGCATTAGCAACGCGCTGACTGCCATGACCCTGGCCGGCGCGCGATTATGCAGCACCGTGCTGGCCACAAAGGGGTTCTCCCCAGCTGCAGAGCGCATTCCATCAAGTACAGTAAGACTCTATTAGCGGGGACACAATGGGGAGCCGGGGGAGGGCACGCGCAGCCCAGCCTCCGAGAAAATAACTCCTCATTTCAATGCAAAACAGCCGCCGTTATTAGACACCTCCTGAAAGCAAGGTGGGGGAGGGAGCAAAGGGAGGGGGCACTGGGGTGCATTGCACAGAAGTACCTTTTTCAGATTAATCCACTGTTTGAAGTAATCGGCCACCGGCAGCCCTAAGTACTGGCATTGTCCTGGTAACCTGTAAGAGAGGAGAGAGAGCAGGTTGGATTCAATTACTGCGCCCCAACAATGCACATGATGCTGAATTCGGTGCCCGCGGGGCCGAGGAGGCCACGAGAGCCTCCAGTCGGCTGCAACAGGTTGCACTTCTTGGGGGTGCCTGGCAAGCTCCTCACGGGGCTGCTCATACCCCCGGGCTGCCAGACAGCTGGGAGCAACTGAGAGATTCAAATGGGCACACGCTGCCAGCACTGAGACCAACTTGTGGCTCCCCTCACCAACCACAAGGAGAGTCAGGGCTGGGCTGGCACAAACTAACTAACCATGTGCGTCAGGGCAACACCCTGCCCCAGGGAACATCCTGTACGCAGGGACAGGGCAGTCAGGTTGCAGTGCCTCCAGACATGGGTGACATAGCCGTGACCACCCCACGCTTACTCTGCTTGATAGGGGGGACCGGGGAGAGAGGGAGGAAC
>NW_017728993.1:26660430-26668770 GCF_001723915.1 Gavialis gangeticus | reverse complement strand
GACCGGGGAGAGAGGGAGGAACACATGCTGCTTATGTACGACAGGCTGCAACTCTGCAGACAGGGTGCCTATGCTAGGCCAGGTGGAAGCCCAGACAGACAGGCAGATGCCAGGAAGGAACTGAGATGGTGAGGAGGTGCTGCCTGGAAAGAAACACTGCAAGGAGGAGCTGGGCCTGGAAAGCTGGGGGAGAGCGTCCTGGGGTCTCTGCCTGGCGGTGCCCTTTGCAAAGTCAGTGTACAATGTGCAGGTGCAGCGCGTACGTGTGCATGTGTGTGCAGGCAGCGAGCACGAGTGTGGGGAAGGAAGCACACAAAAGAGCTGTCAGTACTGGGCCCCGCCAGCAGCTCCATGGGGAAGCAGCATCAGCAAGCATCTCCCAATAGCGGCACAGGTGGCGATGCTCCGGGCATCCCCTCCAGGCCAGCCATGCTCCCAGTCATACAACAAGCCCTCCTTCCCCCACTGAGGCCTGCGCGATGCTAGATAAACCTGGGACACTTGCTCTATCATCCTGGGAATCGCACATTAGACACCTGCTCCATGCACTTTTGGGGTGTCCCTGACACAGCCCCAGGGAGGTGCTTTGTGAAGGATGTGTCCCCAAACAGAAATGGGTTAAACAAAGAGTCACCCAGAACAAGGGACCTTTCCCGGGGCTGCATCTGCCGCTCCCCCACTGCGACCACGGCTCTCCTACCACAAAGGGACCTGACAGGAGCATGAAGCAGGCACCTTGCTACACACTGGGTTCCAGCTTGAGCAAAGAGGTGGGAATCAGGGCCCAGCCCTGGGCCAAATCAACGAAGTAGTCCACTCTTCATGGCCAAATGAACCTGGCAGTGACTTCTCCCTAAGGGCCACTGCCCCATGGCTCCAGAGGCAATGGACCAAGAATTAGGAGACTGGGGCTCTCTCACCAGCTCCAGCACAGACATAGGAAGTCTCTGGTCCCCTGAGGCCCCTGTTCCCCCAGCACTAGTGACAACAACCCTGTGCAAGACCATGCGTGCGAGGCACCATGCTCCTGGGTAGGGTTCAAACCCAGGACCTCGGGACTGAAAAGAGCAGGCTCCCGCAGCTGGAGCTGAAAGCCCCAGACCCTGCACGATGTATTTGCAAGGGAGGGAGAACACCACACTGTATGAGCCACGGGGAGAGCAGTTATCGCAGCACTGGCCTGCCCTTCACTTGCTGGCCAGAGGATGCAGTCAGCAAGGGAGGATGCTCACTGCAAGGCCTGTTTCCATGGGGTGGGTGGGGGCTCCTTGCCAGCTTTAGAGGGCAGAGCAGGGTCTCTTCACCCCCAGCCCACACCAGCTCTGGCCCTTCACTGTCCCCCTCTTGCTGAATGGGTCAGCTCCTGCCAGGCTGGGCTGACCACGATGGACCTTCACTTCCAACCCAGCCCTGGGAATAGCTGAGAGATGGAGCCTCCAGGGAGCTCATCACAGTGCAGAGGCCGCTAAGGTGATCTGCTGAGCACAGGCCCCAGGACTTGTCTTTCTGGGCCTCTACTGGGCAGCAGCGAAGAGGTTTTGGGCACTACTCCTTGCGGCTGCGACGCAGGGGTTAGCGTGGGGACTCGCTGGCATGGGAGGCCCTGGCCAGCACCATGCGCCCAAGATACTGCGCAGCAGCCTCAGCTTCCCTCACCCCCCAACCGGTTCCTACAGTAGCCCCACCACCGCTCCTGCATGCAAAGCCTGCCGGACGTGCCCACCCCAGTCTGCACTTTGCATCCATCTGCCCCCAGCCAAGACATACCAGAGCTCCCGGCATCGTGGACAGAGCAGGGACCTGGCAGCCAGCAATGCACCCCACCTGCTCCCAGGCAGGCAGGTTTGGGGTAGACGGGGCTGCCAGGACTAAAGACCAGGCTGCAAAGCCACGACAGGGCAGGCAGCTCCGTTTTCCCCCGCACCCAGGGGGAGGCTCCATTTCCCCTCGCGGCCCTGCATGCAAATGGAAGGCGAGGTCACATGGCTGGATCCCTCCCTCGAAGCCGAGCCGGGGAGGGAAGACGGTGATAAACAGCCATGCTTTAGTTATCACTTCCCTTAAGTTAAGGCAGAGCAGGCCAGTGATGGATGGGCAGGAATTCGGTTATCAGGGAAGGCTGTCAGCCCGTCGCCTATCTGCACACACATTGAGCAGGGCATCATTATGCGATGGCATGGAGTTAAAATATGGCCGAGGGTATTGAGAGGGAGAAAGAATGGGATTTAAAAAAAAAAAAAACACAACACAGACCAGCAAATTGAGCAACAATAAAGGCGCATGAGGCGGGAACGTTATCGCGCCAGTGACACCTTTTATCTGGGGCTGGTTAGCGAGAGCGGGGCACAAATTGGTCCTTCCTCCGCCATTGTGTCCCCTTGTACAAACAGAGGCAGATAACGCGTGTCGCCGGCGCGATAGCATATCAATTTAACCCTAATTATCCAGGGGGTCACGCCAAGAAATAGGGTTTCTCTTTCTCAACAGGTCCCTTTGCCGTCACATTAGCACAGTGGCAGGGAGAGAAGGGGCCGCTGTAATTGAATCCCGTTGCTCAGGTGGGCTGAGCACATAAAAAATTAATGCCCGCGTCTCCTGCCTCATCATGCCCATCTGCTTTGGGGTTGAGGATGTCAGAAGACAGAGGGACCGGGGCATTTTCTACATGTCGGGCGTGCTGCCGTTGAGCCAGTTGAAAAGCACACATTCGCTCGTTGGGAAAGATAAGCAGACGTTACAACTCGATTCTGACAGACCTAACTGCAGCCTTCCAGGAAGGTACCGGTACTGGTGCAACTGAGGCCTGGCCCACCCTGCACGGGCTGGTTTGGACGGTGGGGGCTATACGCCTGGTCCTCACTGCCCCTCTATGCCCCTGTGAAAGCCATTCGCCAGCCTAATCCATCCCCCATGGCTGCAGCTGGGAGGGGAACTGGGAAGGTCTCATCCAGGCTGCATGGACACAGCAGGGGAAAGCTTAAGACCCCCCGGCAAACCCAGGCCGCTGAGGCAGGACTGAAAAGACCGCAATGAGCCCAGCAGAGACCAAGGGACCACTGACACCGGACAGGTCTTGTGTGACCACCCAAGCGATGCTGCATTGGATGGAGTCGCAGCCACACACGGGGCTCAAGTCACAGGACAAACCTACGGCCTCGTCCACCCCAGCCAGTCTCACGGCTCAACCCAGGGGCTGGGAGTTTAGCTGCCCACATGCAGAGGTGGCTCTAAGGGTGCCAGGGTGCATGTGGGAGCCGAGAAGAGTCTTCCATGTGGCACCTGGCTGGGTCCCCATGAGTCGCACACTAGCTGCCTTTGGGTGGGCTACACCAAAGTCTAGTTTAGGACTATGTCTCCACCACACACATCTGCCAGCACAGCTGTCCATCACTGCATGGACCCCACCAGAGCTGAGCCAGTAGGACCCTGTGGGCACAGGAGTGCTTCCCCAGTCTCATGCCCGCTGCTGGTGGCAGGTTTTGCAAAGCCAGAGCAAGTTAATAAATCCTTATCAACTTTCTCTTCACCATTTAGTATTTTGTAAACCCTTCCCTTGTCCTCCCTCAAGTGTCTCCTTTCCAAGCTGACCAGGTCTGGTCTCTGTAGTCCGTCCTCTGGCCTCACAGTCTCTCCCCTCCATGCCCCTGATCATCTTTGCAGCCCTTCTCTGCCCCTTCTCTACTTCTCTCTCCTTTTGGAGGTGCGGGGACCAGATCTGGCCAGGGCATTCAGGGTGTGGATATGTCATGGTTTTATAAAGCGGCACAATGATACTTTCCGTAGTGTTTATAATTCCCTTCTTAACCATCCCCAACACGCTGTTTGCCTTTTGGACACCTACATTTAAAAGCAACCTCCCTATGCAGGAAGGCTCAGAACAATATGCCCCCCTGGATCCAGGATATGGGATCTCCCTTTCCTCTGACTTGTTAGGACAGTGCCAGTCACTTTGCACACAGCGGCCTCCCAGCTCCAACACCCTTGGCTGCATTTTCACAACAAATGCCACATGTCAGGCCTCTGGCACAACCCACAGCACCAAAGCAGTCAGGATCCACACTTCGTTATGAGATGACAGGCCCCACTCCCAAAACCCATCGCAGATACAGAGGCAGAGCTCACGGCCTGCCCGGTCTGTCACCAGCAGTGTCCCAGGGACACCAGGGCATCTGTGCTCTGAGCTGAACTGCTCTTGGCAGGCTGCGTTCATCTCCGCTTCTGGTGCCCAGTGCTTGCCCTTGGCTGGGCTGCAGCAGTGGCTTTTAACCACTCCACGCAGGACGATACAGCCAGGCACCCAGCCGAGCACCGCATCCAATGGGGGGATTGGGTCCGGGATGCCGGGAGCCAGAGCTCGATGCTCAGGTTCATCCAGACACACGTACAACTGTGACCCAGGGCCAGGCGCTCCGGCTTTCCCCTGCCTTGGACCCAGGGAGCGGAAAGGGCCATCTGCCCCCAGAGACCATTGTGGCAGCAGGAAGCCACTTGGAAACCCCATGCTAAGGCCAAACAGGAGCCACATTCAGGAGACTGCGGTGGAGACAGATGGAGGAGGGCATGGCAACTTCCACCACTCACCCCCTTCTCTGTGCTACAACTGCAGCAAGGGAAGTTGAGGTTGGATATTAGGAAAAACTCTCTCACCAGGAGGGTGGTGAAGCACTGGAACAGGTTAGCTACAGATGTGGTACAGTCTCCATCCCTGGAGGTGTTTCAGACCGAGGTAGACAAAGCCCTGGCTAGGATGATGTAGTTGGGGCTGGTACTGCTTGAAGCAGGGGGTTGGATTAGATGCGACCCCCCCTGAGCTCCCTTCCCACCCTTATGGTCTAGGATTTTGTGCCCACCTTCAACTGCACCATGAACAGCTCAGGACCTGGCTGCACCTCCAATTCACAAGCAGCGGCTGTCAGAAGACAACGCACTCGGCTGGGGGCTGAAGAGCTCTCTGCTTCAATACGAGCCCCGAGACAAGCTCCTTCTCTCCTCTGCCACCCCTTCAATCCTCCCCGCCGCCCCCAGACTTGTCACTGCGCCGCAAGCCTCTCAGCTGCACGTCAGCTTCAAATACCAGCGCGCGTGAAGCTGGGACAATAGAGTGGGGAAGTGGGAACAGACAGCACAGGCCTCCGCCACCTGTCAGGGAACACTAATGAATTTCAGCGCCGGCAGCCGGGCCTCAGCCAGGCTGGGAGAGAAGCCTTCACTGCCACGTGTCGTCTTCAAAGCCCCCTCTGCTAATAAATGTCACCGCTGAGCCAGCTCCTGGAGGCCTCCAACCTGGACAGATGGCAGCATTCGGGGCACCTAGACAGCCCCTCGTCTTCCTCCACACCGCCCTGCACAGTTGCAAGACAAGGGAACATGCGGCACAGCACAGGGCAGTACTGAGGCTGGGGGAGCCCACAAGGGACAAGACAGGGCAGAGCAAGGGTCTGAGGCTACTTCCGTCACTGGGGCATCTAAGGGGGGGGATGATGGAGACCACGCTCAGAAGCCCAGGCTCCCCCTGAACCACCACAGCAATTGAGAGATTGACAGTGAGGGGGTCACACTCACTTGGCCCCCGGCTGGATCCAGACTTCAATGCCCAGCAGAGGCATGTCCAGGACACCCTGACATCCCATTCATAGGAATGGGTGTCCCACAGGGCCTGGGGAAGGGGGGCACGTGCAGCAGCAAAGGGCCAAGGGGCGATGTGCCCCGCTGCAAAGGGACAGGTTGCAGCCCAGAGGCACCAGCTGGGTAGCAGCCGTGGAGCGGGACCCTGCCAACGCACAACCACCGCCCGCCTGTCACCTCTAGACGTTAATGAGGGACAAGCCACAATGCATCCACGCTCCATTAGCCATCGAGGGGACGAGTCCAACACGTGAGCCCCCAAGAAGGCGTGCAGAGGGCTTGGGAGGTGGGCAGTGCCCCAAGGTACAAGCCCGTGTCCCCGCTGCCCAAGACGGGAAGCTGTTCCCAGATGAGTCTCCTCACTGGCCTGTGCTGCTGTTTTCCCTTCATCTTTAATTGGATTAGTGTAATGAGGCCAGCAAGCCCAGACGGCAGCGCTCAGTCCAGGAGCTGCATGCTTGGAGCCTTCCCCTCCAGTTTGGATGCGAGTGGTCTGTGCGTGCACAGCGCATCCCCGCTGGAGAGACCCAGGAGATGGGCTGGAAACCCCATGTTGTGGGACGCTGGGACGGCACCGAGGGCCTTTCTGCCCCCCCACCATTCATCACATCTGTGCCTGTGGAAAGCTCAGCGAATAGCTGAAGGGTCCTGGGAAGATCTTCAAACCCCCTGAGAAGCCGAGCCCAGAAATAAGGATGTCACCGGCATGGCCTATGCAGAAGCAAGCACTTCAGCTGCAGCCCCACCGCACCCCAAGAAAGCAAAAAGTGCTGAGAGTCCCTTGGCATTCCCAACCCAGCCCTGCAATCAGCCGAGCCTCGTCAGCAGGATGTGGCCCTCCACGGCTGCCTTGGTGCCTTTGCTAGACTCCAGCAGAGACGTTCCCTCCCCGCGATGAGCGGGGCCGTAACACAGCAGGTGTCCGGCCTCCGAGAGGGGAGTGCTCATCACCAATGGCACACACGTGATGCTACAATAAATCTATGTGCTAACGTTTAACGGCTTCTCTTAAAAAGATTCATAGCTCTATTTTCTGGGCCTGATCCTGTGGGCCTGCATGCAGGGGTAAATCAGAAGAGACTTCACCAGGCTCTGCTGGAGGTGCCATCAGAACGGGACCAGCTGTTGCTCATTCTCCAATCCCAGCCCCACCCAGGAGGAAATCAGGTGTCTTGGCTCCAGTTTAGCAGAGGTTAGGCGCACAGGTCCTATTCCCCAGTGACCCCTTCTAGTACAGGGTGGATAGGTCTCATCCAGCCACTGGGATAGTGGTGAAGAGCCGTGACCACGAGAGATGCAGCTACATCTACACAGGGGGAAAAGGGAGACGGAAGAAACACTCGATAGCACCCTGAAGTCAGGAGCTGAGTCGCCGGCACCAGCTTGCCATGGAGCTGCGATCGTTTAAAGACGACATCCCGATGCCTGTTATTAATAGCTGGGTCTCTGCTAATGACCTTACCTTACAGGCAGGGCAGCTGCAGCCTGGCATGCTATGTTGTGGCTGTCAGGCGATGGGATCAGACTGTAGCACACTGCTAGGGACAGAGACCCGGGGCAGCGGCATGGTCGAAGCAGGCCAGGAACGTGTCTCCCAGAGCACCCCCAAAACCCAAGCACGTGCAAGCAAAGCCACTGTCAGACAAAGCACAGGGGTCTCATCCATGGTGCAACCGCACGGGACACAGCACACTCACACCTGAGGTGCCCATGCCTTCAGAGGAAATGGTCCTGGCAGATGCCAGGGCCCAGCACTGGCAGAGATGCAAGCCGCCAGGGGCCAGCCTCAGCTGACCAGGGACCCCCAAAAGAAAGGCACATCCGGCAGCTCAGGGCAGCTCTAACCATGAAGGCAAGGGGGTTCCTAATCCCCTTGTGACACTCAGCCCATGGGTCTCAATTCCATGGTCCTAGAGCCGCAGGGCTGGCAAGGAGCTGCAGAGATCACATCCAATCCAACCCCTACCTGGCGCAGGATCAGGCCTGCCCAAACCAGCCCAAACCCCATGTCCAAGCTCTCAGCAAAACTACAGTCACCCGACACGGCACCAGACGCCACAGCCAACCCTGCCCCAGGGAAAGCAGGGGGGCCACGGTCACCAGTGTCCTGCTGCTGCAAAGGGGGTTAATACACACTCCAAGAGACCCCACTTAGAGGCCATGCCCCTCGTGCAGAAGGCGGCAAACCCCCCCAGTTTGGACCAGCCTGAACAGGGGGGAAATCCCTTCCTGCCCCAGCGCAGTGTCAGGCTGAGCCCGAGAGCAGGGGCGAGACCCTCCAGCCAGGACCCTGCAGGGTTGGTCCCAGCCTAGTCCCCACCCCAATCCCAAGCTGCAACCAACGCCCGGCACTGCTGAGAACGGTGAAATTAAAACTATGGCATGTAGCAGCAGGCAGGGAAAAATAAAATTCCTCCCCAACCCCACACGGCACCCAGCACAGGCCAGAAACCTGGGAAGTCCCGACAGCAGAGCACAGGCATCGCTGTGCCCGGATCACCCTGGAACAATGCCTGTCCACCCTCTTCTTGAACATCTCCAACAATGGAGAGTCCCCCCTTCCTTGCGTCTATCCCACGGCCTCCCTGCTCTGACAGCGAAAGAACATCTCCTGAGACCCAATGCTGCAACTTTAAGCCACTGGTCCACATCCTGCTCTTCGGAGCAAGAGAACAGGTGCTCTCCCTCTCCTCTATGGTAGGGCTTCAAGTATGT
>NW_017728993.1:26654264-26655430 GCF_001723915.1 Gavialis gangeticus | reverse complement strand
TAACATACAACTGTGAAGCATTTGATATTTCCCGGTATCACCCTGGAACAATGCCTGTCCACCCTCTTCTTGAACATCTCCAACAATGGAGAGTCCCCCCTTCCTTGCGTCTATCCCACGGCCTCCCTGCTCTGACAGCGAAAGAACATCTCCTGAGACCCAATGCTGCAACTTTAAGCCACTGGTCCACATCCTGCTCTTCGGAGCAAGAGAACAGGTGCTCTCCCTCTCCTCTATGGTAGGGCTTCAAGTATGTCAAGACTGTGATCACATCCCCTCTCATGCACCTCTTCCAGAAGCTGAACCTGCCCAGCTCTGCCAGCCTCTCTTCATGACTTGCCTTCCAAACCCTCGATCATCTTGGTCTCCCACCTCTGGACCCTCTCCAGCTTTGCTAAAAATGTCCAGTTCAGAATGGTAAACGAGGCTCTAGATGAAGCCTGACCAGTGCCGAGCAGAGAGGCACCATCACCTCCAGCTATCACTTTGCACCTAATGCTCCTATTGATGCAGCCCAAAACCATGTTCACCTTTTGCTTTTGTGGGTAGAGTTGCCCCCAGCCCCTTAAGTCCCCACTCCTCACCCAGGGGCAGAATTGCCCCCAGCCCTCAGGGGACTTCTGGGTCTTTTGCCCCCACCCTCCCCTCCTTGTCCCTCTACAAGAGAGGAGTCTCCTTCTGCATCCATCTACAGATGGCCAAACCCAGCGCACAGCCCCGGCCCCTCGCGCCTGCCAGCCCGGGAGGAGTTCTGCAATTCCCACTACAAACACAACACACAGGGGAAGGACATGATGCCACAAGCCCAAGGATCACACCCGCCCGCACGGCTCAGCAGAACAGGGCTCCCCCGTGCCCACCTGCAGCGTGCTGCGAGGAGCCCGAATCCGGCTTGCCACAGAAACCTGGACCCTCCATCCGAGCCTGTAGGAGGGGAAGCAAGTTTGGCTGTGACCCCCACTCCCCGCTGCCCGCCCCGGCTGCCATTAGCATGCGTTTCACCAGAGACAACAGGCAGGCGAATTCTCCCGAGCAAAGGACAAGTGCAGCAATTAGAATGCAAAGGGGTGCCGAAGCTGTTTAACGGCGTGACCCCAGAGGTCGCTGCGGCTGACTCCCGGCCCCTGTATAAATATTGCATGAGGTGGGAAGGGGGCCACGCCACA
>NW_017728993.1:26647293-26653978 GCF_001723915.1 Gavialis gangeticus | reverse complement strand
TCCCCCTCGGCCACCGCGCGCTGCATCCAGCTCCACACGCCAGCGACATTATTTACAGATGTGACAGTCAGAAAAATCACTTGAGTAAATGAGAGAGAATGGGGGAGAGGGCTCCTGCTGCCCCGACAGACCAGGCAGCTGACAGCCCTCCTCTTCCCTGCCGCCACGCAATCTCCTGGGCCATTCGTTATTTGCTGGGAACGGCGCGCTCGGGCGATCAAGTCTTCACCCACAGCCTCAAGTGCCACCGAGAAGGAGCACCAGAGCCACCCAGGTGGACCATGAGCTGGTACGAAGGCTCCCACGGGGCTGCTCTCTACTTAGAGGCCAGCCCGAGGGTCTGCGGCACAAGCTGCCAGACTCTCCAGCATGGTTGGATGCAACACAGGTGTGATCGGAGACTCCTGCCATCCTCCCCAGTGGCACCCGTAAGGTGGTTCCCCGTGGGCCTGCCAGCAGTGCTCTCCTGCCTCGATCAGCAGTCCCATGCTTTCGCCAACACGGCCCACCCCAGCCGCCAGCGCCCTCGCTTCCCAAGTGAAGCAGCCCTCGAGAACTGCATGGTACTGCCCAAACGGAGGCAGGCAGAGCAAGGGCTTCGGGTGACCCCATGCAGCACGGCTCATGCTCCCTCCCCAGTCCCAAGCAGCAGGGTGGATGGAGACCTGCCCCACACTGCCCCATTACTATGGGCCCTTCGTTGTGCCGCTCAGTGCAGCTCCTTTGCAGCCCTCGGAGAAGCAGAGCAGCCCAGAGCCCCACCAAAACAGTTTCTTGGCAAAACTGCAGCCTTTAAAGCCATACAGCTTCATTTCCGCACTGACCCCTCCATTGGCTCCCAGCCCCTTCTGTGTTTTTCAGCTGCTCGCGCCCCGCATCCAACGCACTCAGCCCATCCTGGGCTCCTGCTCACACCAGCGGATCCTCCTCCTGCTCCTCCTCTCTGTCCTCCTGTTGACTGGGAACTAGGGTAAAACCCACGGATGGGGAGGCTGGGGGGACACCTGCTTTACCCGCATCACCCACTCGCTGCTGAGGTGCCATCGACACGGAGGGGTCCCCAGGGACCGTGCAGGGCTTCTGCAGCATACCCAGCATCAGCTGGAGCAGAAAGCTGGCTGCAAGCCCCTGCTCTCCTCTCTCCTCCTTCCTGACCCTCCCGAGTGCAGCCATAGGTCAGGTCTTATCCCACTACCAAAGCGCCTCTGGGCCCTGGTGGGACGAAGCAGGGAGGGATCCTTCTGTTCCTGGAACCGCCCAAACCTGTCGCCTGGCCTTTCTGTGCATCAGGTCTCACCTGGGCAGGGGCAGATCCACATACACAGCCACTAAAACCTGCACTGATTCTTGGAGGCAGTGTGTACCGCTCCCCCGTCACACCTGGCGTCCTGCAGCAGGATGGGGGTGGAGGGGAGGGCTTCAGGGCCTGATTCTCACCTCTGAAACCAGCGCCTGGGTTTTGCCTTTTCCAGACTGACTGGGCAATTAGCAGCATTAATCATTTGACGGCAAAGACAGGGAGGGGAGATGAGAGTGGAAGAAAGAGTGGAAGAGAAGGGAGCAGCCTAGAAATGGGGGCAGCAAAGGTCTGTGAACACCTTCCCCCAGCCTGGCGCACAGCTCCCGCGGCCTTGCTCTAATGCTCCCTGACATGCCTCTGAAGGCAGCGAGCTGTTTGCAGTCACCACCATGATTTGTTAGTAATTATTTTCACGGTGTCACATCACTGTCACTCTCTTAACAAAGAGACAGGCAGCCTGAGGCTGCCTGCGAGAGGGAATCAGCAGAGAAAAGGGACTGTCAGGCACCCGGAGACTCTCTTTGCTTCCCGGGCGTTAGAACCAGAGTCCTTGCCGGGTTCTGAAGAAACTTCGCCTCAGAAGCGGCAAGTCGGAGTTGTTGCTCGCTCTGGACACAGAGATGGGAATTAATTACCAGCCCCCTCCTAATTTCCTCCTTAGCCAAACCCACAAACCCAGCACGAGACAGAGAGGGCTTCATTTGCCTGAGCCGATCGCTCCAACACCGGTGCTCGCCTTCCAAGCTCTGCCTTTCTCTCGGGTGGCCTTAACCACGTCGTGTCCCCCCTCCCCGGCACAGTCTCCCTCGCAACGACACCCTGCAGTCACCCCCGTGTGTGCCAGCAACGCGCCGGGTTTCTTCCGCGGCAGTAAGATGTCACTTGGCATTTCACACTGCCAGGGGCCTTTGGCACCTGAAACACCTCCTAATGCTTCGTTTCCCTGTGATCTTGCAGACGTTGGGCAGACAGGCCACGGCCCTCCCTCCGTGGCGGCTGCGAGCGCGGCAGTCCAAGGCAATCGCTCCTGTCCCACCTGCAGCCGAGTTTGTTCGGGTACCTGATGTGTCGCACAACAGAAGTGTCTCCAGATGAGAGAGATGCCTGGCCGAGGAGCCCAGAGACCCGCCCTGATCTCTGCCGGGAAGCTGGCGGACAGGCATCAGAGTAGTTGATGTCTGGCATGACACCAGACAGGAACACTCTCCTCCCACGCCGCTTGGTGACAAAAGCAGGGGTCACTCCCTGCCACCGGAGCGGGAGATGGGTATTAACTCACCCTCTGAGCAGAGCAGGACAATATTTAGCCTCATGATATAAGCAAACAAAGTTCTTTGGGTAAATGTGATACCTTTTATTAGACCAACTACAATATTTATCCAAAGAACCTCTGCAAGCTTTCGAGCACAAACACCCTTCTTCAGGCAGAGGGAGAGTCCACAGTTGTCAATATATAAACGAAACCCTCCCACGATTAACCACTGGCTCAGAGGACAGCTCCTTTTCACCCTAACTCTAACCCTTTTCAGGAGTCCTTTTAAAAACCGAGAAATGGCCCAGGCCTGCTGGGAAGAATTAGGATCACCACGGGAAAGCTAAATGGTCTGGAAAATGGAACAGCTCTCTTCAGAGCGGTGTGCGGCAAGCTATGGCAGAGGAGAGGCCTTGGCCACCTGCAGCCAGCTTTCCCCTCCAGCAGGCAGAGGATACACGCGACCTCAGGGGAGAAAGGAAAGTCGTTGCCCGTCTCTTGCTTTCAACAGCGAATTTATGGTGTGGCGCCAGTACCCGCCCAAGAGGACTGCACCCAATATGCAGATGGAAAGGCCGATGCAGCGGAGGATGAGGTGACCATGGGGAGTCAATGAAGGGAAGACTCTGGGCACTGCAGAGCGAAGGACTACCATGGGCTGTGACAGATCTGATACTTCACGCAGAGGTGGGATTTCAGACCCATCCAGACTGCAATTCTCAACCCCACTGCATGCTTTTCAGGGACCTGTGGTCAAAGCCTGGACACCTCCAAGAGACCCAAAAGAAGCTCATCATCTAGGAGCTGCGAGAGGAGGGTCACTTGAGTGCTGAGCCCCTCAGGGGAGGTGGCTCCCAAGAGCAACAGAAAGGATGAGACCCTTTTGGGGAGCAGCTGTTTCAAGTGATGGAGCCCTGCTCAGACCCAGTCACTCTCCCATCCAGCCTCCGCTCTGCCACCGCGTGACACGACACTGGGCAAGATGGACCTGGAGCCTGACGCAGGACGTGGCAGTTCACAGAATCATAGGACATGAGGGTTGGAAGGGACCTTGGGAGGTCACATCTAGTCCAACTCCCTGCTAGACAAAGCCTTGGCCTTGGCTTGGAGCAGGGGTTGGACTAGATGTGACCTCCTAAGATCCCTTCTAACCCTCGTTTTCTGATTCTACAAAAGCAGGACCAGCCCCAACTACATCATCCCAGCCAAGCCTGTGTCTAGCCACGGCTTCAAAGCCTCCCAGGATGGAGGCTGCACCACTCTACTCAGCCCAACCTAAGAAAGCAGCACTGAAAGGCAAATGACTTTGCTTGGGCTCAGGAAGAGAAAGAGCTGAGACTCCAAGGGGCCAGAGAGTGGAAAAGAAAGGGCATAAAACGATCCACCTGCCTAAAGTTAAAACATCAAACTTTTCAAAGTGATGAAGGAAACCCACAAGGGTGAAGCTACTGCAGCTTTCATGTGCCACATCACGCACCAAAGCTGCCCAACCACTGCCTGCAGTTCCATGTACGTGGTCTTCATGACAGCTGGCACCTAGCACACATCAGAGGCCCAAGAGCATGAGACATGGCTGGAGGGATGTCCTGCTTAAGCACGCAGATCCATGCCTTGATGGTATGACTGCCATAGACCTTACAGCCAGAAGAGACCCGTAGGAATGTCCCGTTGGACTTCCCACGTGGCACAGGCCAGTCTTTTGGTCAGCAGTTCCTGCACCAGGGGCTGTTCTTCCTGACCATATAAGCATATGTTACTTTGCCCAGCAACTTGTGCTTGAACTTGAGCTTCTCTTCCCAAAAGACTCCCAGTCTAAAAGCAGCCCAAGTAAAAGGAAATGCACCCTGCCCCAGGGCAAGACCATTGCTCACATCTGGGAACAAAGCATGAATGAGCCGTGTTGTCCTTCAACTCTTCCAGAGCAGTTCCACTGCCTCCCATCTGCATCCAGCTTGACTACAGTCCTGATTTCCAAACAGCCTGATCCACACTTGCTTGAGTGTGACTGGCGTCAAAGCTCATTAGGTCTTCAACTGACACCTACCCAACAACCCCAGATCTGTGGACAGGACTCTGCACCCTTTGAGCTCGCAGAACGAGCCCCATAGACATCTCCGAGCCAATCCCCACATGAAGATCTGAGACCAGCCCTGCCCAAGAGGAACTCCCAAAGTTACACGTCTCCTCCCTCAGAGGCAACCTTGTATGGCCATCAGCTCTCAAAGAAAGTCAGGGGCAGGGGATAACCAGAGGTGAATGTTGTGAAGAGATAATGCTAGAGATAACGTGCATGTAGGGGGTCCAAGAGAGAAATCTCTCCAAGATGGAGCATTTGTTCTGCATGACCCCTTCTCTTCTTTCCCTTTGGGTAACGTGCCAGGCACAAGACCTTCCCAGGTGCGCATCTGGTCAGCAAGGAAGGTGAAGGAAAAGCAAGAGACTTTTGCAGAGGCCAAGAGCGGAGCTCATGGCAAGCCGCCTTCAACTTGTTCCCCACTCACCTCTGCCACCGGCCCTTGGTCTCTGTGGATGATGCTCAGTCCCCAACCCACAGCCCCTTCTCCCTGCTACTCCAGTCCTGGGCCTCCCAACACAAAGCCCTCGCTCCTGTGCTGCTACCACCTCAGGCTGAAGGCACGGTAACAACCAGGCACAGAAAGGTCGGGCTGGGAGGGACCTCCCAAGGTCCTGCTGTTTTGCCTCCATTGGAGTCTGCCACCCCACTTTCCAAGCAGCAACGCCCGTCGCTACCTAGCTCCAAGACAGAAGGGCAGAATAAACCACCACATCACTGGCACTCGTGACCCAAGCCTCAAGAGGCACACGGCTGCAAAGTGCCAACCCCCTGACCCACTAAGGGCCCTGGTTTGAAAAAGCAGAAGTGTTTCTCTTCCAAGCCCACTAGGATTGGCCTCCGCTATTGTATCCAGGGCTGATTTGCTCTTAATAAGGTGCAGCCGACTTGCTAGCATAACTTGCACAAGAAGAATTAAAACAGTAAAATAAAATTAAGCCACGGTATAAATCCACATCCACTAACGTGCATCCTAAGAAGGGCACCAAGGGCTATAAACATTTCAAGCCACTTTGCCGTGTTTTATTGCTGTATTAGGAAGAGAGCACTTGCCTTTTACCACTTACTTAACCAAATAAAAAACTTCTGAGCAAGTACTTTCCTCCAAAGAAATGAATTAGCTCCTTTCAACCTGCTGCAGAAAGCATCGAACAAGCATCTCCCTTCAGCGGTATAGACAAGAGGCCGCCCCCACCGCCATTTGCCTAGCTGATGGTGCTCAGTATTTCTACAGATGACAGAGAAAGATGGAGGGATGGCCTTGCTGTAAGGATGGAGATTTGGGAGGTCTGAGCTGTTCCTGCCTCTGCTGCAGACAGCATGACCTGGGCAGGTTGTGGAACCTACCAGTGCTCCAGTTTACTCGCTGTGAAAGGGAGACACGGATACTTCCCTGAGTCTCAAGGGCATTACAAGGACAAAGGCGTGGAGAGGCCTGTGGATTCATGCATGCAGAGGGACAAGACAGCACTTTGGAAACCATACAGAGCTAAAGCAAACCCCCAGCTCTGCGGCGCTTGCAGAACGAAGTCTCAGCCTCTCTTCCTGATGAACCGGGCTCCACTGCTGTTCAGATGCTCCCCCCTTCATGGCATTGTAGCCACCACGCACTGGGTTGTAGATGCTGCACCAGTGCCATACCCATTGTTATCAGTACAAGTTGCATCCCAGATGCAACATCCTCCCAAATTTGGGCCAGATCCTGCATCAGCTGGCATCTAGCTTGGCTCTGGCCCTCCAGCTCTTTAAAGCACTGGGGAGAGCTCCTGGCAGGCGGCAACAGGAATCCTCTCCTCCAGCAGTCGCGGGTCTGTGGACCTGTGCGCCTAACGAGGCTGTATCCCCTCGCAGTTTAGCTTGGCAGCTCTGGTGCCCCTTTCATCTCTCACTTCAGGTAGCTCTTCTTTAATTAATAACATGCTTGTGTCGGCACAGGGAACTCTACGCCCAGAATGAATGGCCCCCTCTCATTAGACCCACCAGTGTCAGGATGTATTCGAAGCGGGAGTATGATTCATTTCCTCGTCTAGGGATGAGGGCTTTTTTTTTTTTTTTTTTT
>NW_017728993.1:26628564-26647238 GCF_001723915.1 Gavialis gangeticus | reverse complement strand
TTTTTTTTTTTTTTTTTTGGCAGTGGGGGGAGGATATATAATGAGTGAGTGATATTTGCTGAAGCTGAGATGCGGCTCTGTCGGTTTGAACTGCCTTGTCAGGACGAGCCTTCAGAAAGGTGATGTTCCCACTCAAGAGGTTTTCCTCGTTAAAGAAATTGCATCTTAACAAGAAGGAAGGGGAGGGGGGTGGAGGGGAACTGCTCTCTCTCCTTCCCCAGCCTGGTTTGTGCTCATTGCTGGGGCCCAAAGCCAAGCGATCCATGCAGAGGGAGATCGGATAGCAGTATCTCATCGCCAAGCCCCTGCCCTGTGTGGCACCCCATCTCGAAAAGTGAGCAAGCTGCAGCATGGAGCCTCCCACACTACAGGTAAACACCCAGGCACAAGCCGGCACCTCCTGTACTGTGCAGAGCCATGGGGGCCCAGCCCCATCACAGCAGGACCCAGGCCCCGAACATCGGGTTCTCACAACTGGTGCTGCCGGTGGCTGAGCCGAGCTGGAACAGACAGCGTTTGGCATGAGCTCCGCTCTGCGGAAGAAGGGATGGCCCCGTCCCCCAGCCACTTCCAAGCTGATCTCAGGAAGGGACCCGTGGGGGCACATCTAGTCCAAGCCTTGCCAGAGGCAGGATCAGCCCTGTCCAAACCACCCGTTGTCCAACCTCTGAGCAACACAAGTCACCCCTCACGCACCATGAGACATCCCCTGACCCTGCCCGTAGGTAAAGCAGGGGAACCACAGCAGCCAACATCTGGCTTCTATAAAAGGTTGTTAGTATACGCTCAAGAGACCCCAGGCAGAGGCCGTGCCCCCGCTGCAAAGAAAGGCAACCTGCCCCCCACCCCAGTCTGTACCAATCTGACTGGAAGGAAACCCCTTCTTAACCCCAAACATGGCATCAGTCTGAGCCTGAGCGCAGGGGTAAGACCCTGCAGCCAGGCATGCGGGGCTGGTCCCAGCAGGAGCATTGGCACAGCCCAGTCCCATCCCCAGCCTGGGCTGCAGCAGCACCCAGCACCACTGGGGGAAGCTTAAAAACTGCCTGATACATACAGCTAAAAGGGGGACAAGGGGAAGCACTGAGTACCCAGCAGCAGGGTCCCAGACACAGACCCTAAGGTCAACTGACATCAAATTTAGACTGCACAGCCTCTGCTACCTGGGGCAACCCCAAATACCAGCACTCTCTAGTGGGTCATGGGTAATACCCACCACTTGCCTTGGTTCCCTACCTAGCACCCTACCTGTCACCCACCCAGACTACACCTGTGCCTGCTTCTATCTACTGGCACCGCTGCTCCCCCTCCTACTACCCCAACACTTGCACCCCTTGCAGGCAGGCATGCAGCTGCTGCTGCTCATCCATGCAGCTGGTGTCATTATCACTGTGCAGAACAGATCCAACTGAGGAATGTGCAGCCCCGGGCACTTGTCTTCACCCTCTGAGCTCAGCAACAGGTACACGGGGGACACCCAGGCTAGGCAGGCCTGCCCCTATGCCATCAACCCAGCAACACAAGAGGGTGGGAAGCCCTAACCCGCGTCTTCCATAAGCAGCCCTGCATGCCACTGCCACCTGCTTGTTCCAGTGAAGGGTGAATGAGGATGAGCGGAAAACTTGGACGACAGCACAAGAATACCGGGCAGAGGCCAGAGCCCGCTCCTTGGGCTGGGTGCACAGACGACCTCATGGCATCTGCATGCAAAGTTCTTGGGTGAAATTTTGCAATGGAAACCATCATTTCTCCTTCCTCAGCAGTGTCAGGTTGTGGCTGCAGTCCAGGCTGGGAATGGGGACTGGGTTGTGTCAGTGCTCCTGCTGGGACTTAAACCAGGAAGGTCCTGGATAGAGGGCCTTGCCTCTGCTCAGGCTCAGACCAATACCATATCGGCAATCAGAAAGGAATTTTCCCCCTGCTCAGACTGGTCTGGACTGGGAGGGTTTGCCTTCCTCTGCAGTGGGGACATGGCCTCTGCCAGGGATCTCTCCAGTGTCCACGAACCCCCCCAGCAGCAGCAAGATGTTGGCAGCCGCAGCCCCTCTGCTTTCCCAGAGGCAGGGGCGATGCCTGGGGCTGTGTCAGGGGTGACTGTCGGGTTGCTCAGAGCTCAGACACAGGGTTTGTCTGGGCTGGTTTGGACAGGCCTGATCCTGCCTCAGGCAGAGGTTAACTAGATGGCCCCTGAAAGTCCCTTCCAGCACAACGTTTCCAATAAGGGAGCTCAGAGAAAAGGAGCCCTGTTACAAACAGGGCTACCATATGCCAGGACGCAGAGTGCTCACAGGGATGCCAACAGCTCAGTGCATAGTGGTCTTTTGAAGAGACAGTCACACTCTTGGGTACAGGGGGTGTTGGGAGAAACAAGGAGAACACCGAGGACAACTTGACCCTTTGGGGTTGCTCCAGATGCTTGTATTCACAGGAATGGGGGTGGCCATCCCAGCATCCAGGTCACCCTCTTGCTTGGCCTGTTCCTTCTTCAGTCTCAATAAAACTTTCCTCATCGCTTCCTCTCCATGGACAAGTCCCCACTGCCTACTCCACAGGTTAGCAAGTGCAGAACATCTGCAAGCCTCACCCCAGAGAGTGATAAGGGGCAAGTCGCTGACCCCTCTTCCCCACGCTGAGCAGTGCCAGTCATTTGCACACTTTGTGGGAAGAAATGACACCACTTCCTGGGCTGGCTCAAGAGTCTCTCAGGGCACAGCAGGGCCTTGCTTTGGAGCGTTTCCTAAATATGCCATAGCCGAGACGCTGCACTGTTTTGCCCACGTGGCTATTTCAGCCACGTGCCTTTCCTGCTGAAACAGAGATGCTCAGTTCTGGTTTGCTAAACCCCATTTGGCAATGTGTCTAAACACATGCAAACTTAATTAGTTCAGGAGGGGGCTCGGCCTTTGTGGTGATGGATAAAAGCAATGGGAAATGAGACAAGTCGGAGCTGGCAGGGAGTTTTCACTCAAGCCCCATTCACCGGCATGCTGCTAATCAGATGTGACGCTCCATGCAGCTGCGTCCAATCAGCACCGGGGCCCTGTGATGTGCAGTTCGCTAACAGGTTGCACGCCAGCTCCCTGCATCCGCAACGCTGGAAACACAACATGTATTTTCCACTCTGCCCTGGAAAGGCTTCAGAATCGAGTTGTGGAGATCACAGAATCACAGACAATGAGGATGGGAAGGTTGCTCAGGAGGTCACATCTAGTCCAACCCCCTGCTCCAAGCAGGACCAGGCCCAACTACATCATCCCAGACACAGCTTTGTCTACCTGGGGCTTAAACACCTCCAAGGGTGGGGAGTCCACAACGTCTCTGGCTAACTTGTTCCAGAGCTTCACCACCTTCCTCAGGAGGAAGTTTTTCCTAATATCCAACCTCAACTTTCCTTGCTGCAACCTGAGCCCATTGCTCCTTGTCCTGTTGTCTGCCCCCACTGAGACCAGTCCAGCTCCAGCCTCTTTGCAGCCCCCCTGCAGGGAGGTGAAGGCTGCTATTCAAACTCCCTCAGTCTTCCCTTCTCTGGACTAAATCAGCCTATTTCCCTCAGCCTCTCCTCACAAGTCATGTCCCCCAGCCCCTCAACAATTTTTGTTGCCCTCCACTGGACTCTCTCTAATGTGTCCACATCCTTTCTGTAAGTGTGGGGCCCACAACTGGACACAGGACTCCAGATGTGGCCTCACCAGTGCTGAACAGATAAGAATCACTGCCCTCAATCTGCTGGCAACGCTCCTGCCAGTGCAGCCCAGGATGCTGTTCGCCTTCTTGGCACCAAGGGCACACTGCTGGCTCCTGTGCAGCTTCCTTTCCCCGGGCACTGCCAGGTCCTTTTCTGCAGAGCTGCTGCCCAGCCAGTCACCCCCAGCCTGGACCCATGCAGGGGGCTGTTCCATCTTAAGTGCAGGACTTTGCACTAGTGCAGAAGTGAATGGTCTTAAAACAGAGGAAAAGAAAAGAGAAACAAGCCACTCATTGGGCCCTCCTGGCTAGCCCTGCTTTCAGTAAGAATCATGAGGGGCTGGCAATAGCAAAAGTCAGATTCCCAGGAGCTAGCCTGGACCACGATGCCTCCTACTAGCTGCTCTGCAGAGCAACGTCCCCCCCATATCCCTTCTTGGGGGAATGCTGGTCACCCAAGCCGGCACATGTCCTGTGGGTCACTGAACAACCTGAACTGCTTCCAGAGAGTATCAGAGCAGGTTTCCCGATGGCAGGCAAAGCCAGTGGTGGGAGAAGCGTGAGCCCATGGCATCTGGCCCTGGAGGCACTGGCCAGGGAGCACACAGGTGGGGACTCCACCCCTCTCTGTGTCCCCTGGGAGCTTCTCCAGAGCAAGCTTCGCCACCTTTCATACTCACAGCTAGAAAAAAACACAGAACAATAGACCACTGCACAGGAACTATGGAGAACAGCTATCAGCCCCAAAACAAGGGGCACAGCCATCCACTCCCCAAATATAGAGCCGATAAGAGCCAGGAGCTGTGTAGGAGCCAACTTAGGGGGCACGCACATGTCCCGGGGTCATCTTATGACGACAACAAAAGGGACAGGACTGACCTTGTAACGTGGGCAAGATGCAGCCCCATCCTTCCCTTCTAACAGGACAGGGGCCTGACTCTCCCCCCAGCAGAAGACAAAGAGTTGAGACAAGGGAGGGGATCAGAAATGCCTGGCTGGTATGCCCACCCCTTCCTTTGCATCTGCAAGGTGTGCATGGAAAAGAAAGTCCCCATTTCTCAAGCAAGCAGCGAATGAGCGGGCCCCCTGCAAAATCCCAGCCAGCAAAATGGAGCCTATGCTGGGTTCTCCTGGCTTGTGAGCATTTTATTTCGGCTTCACGCTAGGGGAAAGCGATGTCACGCTAAGAACCAGGTGACACTGCTAATGGGCAGTGGATGTTGGCTTGGTGCCGGGCACGTCAATGCCTGAACCTACTCGGTGTGATGAAGAAGCCGCCTGTACCAGGCACTTAACCAGCAAAGAGCAGCTGAGAGGTTACAGGAGTGCCAGGGCATTCAGTGCTGCAACACTGCGCTACTTCTGCAGTGTGGATCTGGCCTGACTTCAACCGTCAGGGATACTTCTGTATGCAGCCAGCCCCCCATGTGCACAGGCAAGTGTGTGGAAGGACACACCAATACACATGTGCCAATAACCATGCAGACACCTAAACGGCCACTCGCTCAGCCTGCAAGCATGATTGCTGTCAGCAAGACTGCCAGTTCGAGTGTGCCAGCCCTGAGCCCCTGGCTCTCAGTCCCTTTTGCCATGATAACCCATGTGCTAGTGCCCTTGCAGTGCACCCGCAAGGCAGAAGGAAGGCCTTGTAGATGAAAGATGCCCTGGGGGCATCCTTTGCTTCAGAGATATAGAAGCTAAGACCACCCGCTCCCCCCTTGCTCCTTCTCCTTCACGGGAAGTGCAGTGCTCCTGTTCCCTGAGGCAACGCCAGCTGCAGGCAGCACAGCTTAGGAAACAGAACACAGCTGTCAGGACAGGGAAGCTATTTATCCCCCGAGCTCCCCAGGCCATCAGGTATGGACCGAGGCAGCCAATGACTAAAGGAGCTAGAAATGGGAGGCATGTCCTTGCTCTGCGAGTTGGAGAATGGATGCAACGGGAAACATCCCAGTTAAGCCCTTTTCCAGGCACACAGGGACCCCTCTGCCCAGCGGTCCTGTGCAAGGCTCCCCCCTCTCTCCCACCTGCAATCCCACATGGTGAACAAGGGGGTGGAGGAAGCTTGCAGGATTCTCAGCATCAACGTGGATTCTCTGTTGTGGGAGAGGGTCAGCAGAAGTGAGTTGTGGGAATGAACAGGGAGGGCAAAAGCACCGTCCTCTTCCCAACACAGAGCAGATTTGTGGAGCTGCACGAACTGTCCCACTGGCTAATGAGAGAGGGGGATCTCGTTGGGCGTGGAGGGGGGGGGGGGGAGAACACCACACTGTGGGCCACAGGCGCCTCGCCCAGCTGTACTCACATGACTTTCAAATCCCAGTCACCGCAGGTTACAAAAATCGACTTGACGCTGGGGTCTAGGAGGCCTTCCTTTGCCATCCACTCATCAACCCTCTGTAAAGAAGAGAGGACAAGCAGGTAAGCAGTGCCGGCATGGGAAGCACCACAACAGTCACGCTCAGATAAGCAGCTGGGAACCAGAGAAGAGAAAGCTGTGATCTTATCTGGAGGCAGCCCCCACCCCACACACTTCTCGCCTTGTCTCTGAGCTCCTTTTCTCCACATGAGCACACTTGGGCCTTTGAAGATTTCCAAGAGGCCACATCAGGCGTGGAGCAGAAGTGATCTTATCAGGCACAACAGTGGCTCTGGGAGCCCTATGAGTAGGAACCGGACAGCAAGGCTGAAACAGGCCTCAGCTTCCTCTCCAACCTGGCCCCAGCCCCCTCCATGGAGACTGATACTGAAACAACCACATTCCCTGTGACACGCAGAGGAAGCTAGAAATTAAACCAAGAAGCTCCCCCTTGGCTCCGCAGCACCCAGCCTGGGAATGGGAAGAAAAGGAGTGAACCGGAGAGGAATCAGAGATCCTCACCTGCGCTCGGGAGGAAATGCAACCCGTGGGGGTGGGATTCTCAGATACACCACTTTGCAGAGTCTGCTGCACAGGATAGGCCCTCAGCAAAGGGACATCCCTGCGCACAAGCACTGAGGCCACCCAGCTCAGCACGTGCACCTCCTTTGTGGAGGGTTCAACACATTTTCTCCCCTCCCCCTAGCTCCACGGGCTTGCTGGCACAAGTCACCTAATTCAGAGTAAGAGAGGGTCTGAATCTGAAGTGAAGCAGCTCTTCCTGGTTAACTGCCCATGTGGACACCCTTCTTCGGGATCAGCTGAATCTAATTCTGCAGTGGATTGTGCTCTTCTGGGATAAGACTCACTCACTCACGAAGAAGAGCGGCCACACCAGGGGCACCTCAGATGCGAGTACCCGTGTGCTGGTTAATTCGTGAGTTTGCACTTGTCACCTGCAGCAAGGAAGGTCGGAGGGCAGGAGCCCTGTACAAGGGGCCCTGGCTACTTTTGCTGCCAATGCCATGTGAACGGCAGAGGTTAGTCTTCAATGCCCACCCTGAAAGCCCCAGGGGCTGGAGCAGACCACTCCAAGAAGGCAGGGGTCCCTCCAGCCGAGGCAGGGAAGGAGCAGGGGTTGGGGTTTAGGCCTTGCTGTCACTTAGCTGTTACAATTCACCCTTTCGAGATGCTTTTGCCATGACCAGAGGGGAAGAGAGGGAGGGGATGTGCCTATGCCTAGCTGCGAACAACTGATCTGCACACCTTCAAAATACACAAGTCAGCAGCTGGGAGAAATAACCCAGTGCATTGCAAGGGAAGCCAGCTCAGCTGGGCCTAGGAAATGTGTGGCCTCAGCTAAAGGCTTCCAAGCACTTCTGGGAGATCAAGTGTGGCCTTGGCTCCCAACAGCTTTCCCCCCAGGTCCTCTTGCACCTCCTACCCATCCCCAGCCCTCAGTGGGCTCCATCTCTGCCTGATCCCTCATGTCTGCTCTGGACAGTGCTGGGGAATCAGGTTCAGGTGTAGAGAACCTCTATCAACCCCCCTCATCGCCATCATCTTCAAGACAGGGGCTGGAACAGGCAAGAGGCTCAGTCTGAAGCTGATCCATGCAGCCCTGGCAGCAAGCAGCTCACCATGGATCAGCATCACAGGCTCCTCCTGCACACACCACCCCCGCGTCCCACGGGCTGCCATGCCATCTCGACAATGGAGGGCCCCCGGCACGATGCAGAGCCGTTGTGACCTTTCCAAAATCCCTGATGTAAGTGCCCACGAAGTGCCACCCCCACAGAGGACGCTAACACCATTAATTTGATTTCCTTCCATAAGCAATTGGTGCAATTATTCTGATTAGGAACAATTAGGAGGCCCACATCCTGACAGAGACAATGCATCGTGCAATGACCTGGAGCCTGTGCGGGCTCAGCTCAAGGAGGGCTCCTCCGGTGTTTGACGACCAACAAAAGCTATTGATAGAAAAACACTTTCAAGCTAATTAAGCCCTAAAAGCTGTAGGAATCCAACATTAAGCAGATGGCATTATTAGGGCTATAGCTTCATTCACCCATCCCACAGATTAGGTTTTAAAGGCATTTTCCTTCTCCGCCACGTGTATTATGGAGCATTCACTCCACCCGTGTGGGGGGAGGGCCAGCTGCCTTGCAGCGGTCTAAAACAATGTCTTGGCACGCTGCGGCTGGCTCAAGTCAAATCGCCTCTTCTCCTGTCTGCTGGCAGGAGTTTGGACATCTTGTCAGTACCCTTGACATGAACAGCTGGAGATGACAGATCAATGGTTCAATACTCTCAGCAGCATGTCACCGACGTGACAGCAAATGTTATTCTAATGAAGCCGTAATCATAGTCAAATTACGCGGTTCGATTCTCAGGCGCGGGGAGAAGGTGGGAGGGGGAGTAGAGGTCAGGGGTCAGGAACTAAAGGTTATTCTGCTTACCTCGAGCACTTGCTGGAGACTTGGCTGCCCATCCACCATGCCTTGAATAATTCCAGTCAGCTGAAACAAAGGAGAGGGGGAGAGAGCACAGGAATCAGAGGAGCAGCACATGGACTGTTAGGAGGTCTCCACCCTAGCCCATCTTTCTGAAACCACACAGTGCCCAGGTGGCCTGCCTGGGCAATGCCAGGCAACCCAAACTGCCTAGTGAAAACACATGTTCATTCCAGAGACAGAGAAGCAGGGGGTCTCCTATGCATCCAGCTGGAAGGATTGCAACTCAACACAGCCTGCCTGGGGAAACAGTACAGGCCAGCGGACAGCCCCGCGTGCTGCCCATTTCAACACCAAACTCTTTTCAGCACCAGCTGAGGCTGCCTGAACCCATGCAGGCCATTTCTACTGCATTAGGCACCTTCGGCCACTCCCAGGCTGCAGTGATTGTGCTCCTTTATACACCCACAGCTCATCCACATTCTGAATCCTGTGCCCAGATCTGGTCCCTGTGCCTCCACAAGGAAAGAGAAGAACTAGAGAAAGTCCAATGAAGGACAACAAGGATGATGAGGGGTATGAAGGGACTTCCACATAAGGAAAGATGAAAAAGGCCAGGTCTGTTCAGTTTAGAAATAAGACACTTGAGGGGAAACATGAGCAGGGTTTATAAAACACTAAATGCTGAAGAGAAGGTGAATAGGGATTTATTATTTACTCTCTCACACCAGACAAGAACTAAGGGGTCACAACATAAAAAGAGCAGGTAGTAAGTTTAAAACTAAGAACAAGGAAGCCCTTTTTCACCCAGAGTGTCACTAAAGCGTGGAACTCATTGCCACCAGATGTGGTGAAAGCCGAGTTTAGCCAGATTCAAAAGGATTAGACACGTCCTTAGAGGAAAGGGGCATAAGTAGCTATTGAGTATGGGAGTGAGGGGCACAGGCTCTGAATCAGAATTTCCTAGACAGTAAGTGCTGGACGCTGCAAAGGAGAGAGGAGCTGGGAAAACCCTGCTCAGACCCAGTCACACTCCCTTCCAGCCTCTGCTTTCTGCCGCCGCGTGACACCAGAGACTGGGCAAGACGGACCTGGGGTCTGACCAGGAAATGGCCATTCTGACATGTTGATATGACAGGTAACGTCTCTGCAAAGGTGGACACAATAAACCTCTCTGGTTAAAAGGGGAGGGTGGTGCACTGGTGCCGTGAATGGAGGAGCAGGCGGAAGGCTTCGGAGCAGCTTCACACAGCACGTTTTCCCATTTAAACCACTGGCAGCACAACAATGTATTTACAAAAACCATGATGGCATGTGAAGCTTTAAAGTTCCACCACCACTTATTCTTCCATACGTCCTTCAGGGCAGGGTCTCCCAGGGCTGCAAACTTTGAAGACCTCCTGTTAACCCACTCATCACGCCTGGCTTGCTTGCATGCTTAAAGTTAAGCCTATGCAGCAACGTTTGACCAGCTCAGAGCCTTTTCTGTGCACTAGTGAAGGGGCTTGTGCTGCGCAAAGCCTTTATTTAGTTTTTTGTAGCTCTACAACCAAAAAAAAGCCTTCTTTTAAGGAAGAAAAGGACTGAAAACACAGAGGTCAGGAGCTCACTACCAGTGCACCTGAGCAATCAAAGAAAACAATCCCCGTCAGTACAGACGCACACCGCGCTGCTTTACTGGGTATCACACACGTCTAATTGTCTTTTGAAGGGCAGGTAGCACAAGGTGCAAAGCTGGGATGTGGTGCATGCATGCAGCAGCCAGGTTCACGAGCCACCACGACAGTCTAGAACCACGGAGGGGAGAGCTCTTGAGACTCTCTCCACCCTTCAGAAACAGCTCCTCTACTACAAAATGCTTCCACCCAACTCGTGGCATGAGAGTCCAAGCATGAGCCGTGGCCCCTGTATTACTCAATGGATGGCGACTTAAACAAGCTGGGCTGCTTCTGCCCTGTGTTTCTTTAGCTGCTTGCCTTAGAGCATTGAAACTTAAAAAAAAAGAAAAAAAAGAAAAAAAAAAAGATTAAACTCCAATTAAACTGTAATTACATTTAATGAATACCAAATACCTGACTCACTGAATAAGCTAGCTATAAGCAGGAAGATTATTTTCTCTTCGCGACTTCCATGGAATGGTAATATGTACCTTTTAGGGAAGAAATTTTAATTTTAAGAACAGCAAGTTCCTCTAGGTGGGTTTCTGAAGTTCATCAAGTCATTATTAGGTGGAATTTTAAGGAAGTGGAGGGACACAGGCACTCTCTTATATTCCTGAAACTGTTTTTATATTAATCTGTATTTTAATTGGGTAACAGCTGCTGCCTACAGACTCCCATGTTCTAAAAGGAAAATAAATGTAAGAGATTAACTGCGCTGCTCTTTAGTATGGATTTAACTCATGTTTTGTCTTGTGGGCTCAGTCCTCCCGTCCCTTGGTGGATGCCTATCCCACCACTCGCCTGAAAGACAACTACCATGACTCCTCCACCCTGGGAGTGATTGCACCAGCTCTGCGGCAAGTGGCCACAGCCTAAACTCTGGGACGCAGCTGGGGAAGGAAACCGGCCACACGAATGGTGGTTTCTTGTAACACTCGATTTGGAAGGCCCAGGAAGGCACTGGGCACCAGCATGCTCCTTGGAAATGCCCCATAACCAAGATACCCCTCTCTGCCTGCTCCGTGCAGGCTGCTGCGTTAGACAGAGCTGCCCCTGGAAGGATGAACGGCAAGCGGCTGTTCCAACTGGCTTCTGCCTTCACTGCTCCCTAGTGCTGAAGCCCAGTGGCAGGTCAAGAGAGCATTGGGGCCTCTCTAGAGGCAGCCACCACAGCTCTACAAGAAGGTAGAAGACATCTGGCATCAGCAGTTTTCTAAGCTCCCAATGGATCGTACACAGGGAATCTAGGCTGCTCCTGGGCCTGAAAGTACTTTGGGCTTAGAGCCTGGAGATGGGAAGGGGCTCAAGTTGCAGCAAGGGAAGTTGAGGTTAGATACTAGCAAAAACTTTCTCCCAAGGAGTATGATAAAGCACTGGAACAGGCTCCCCAGAGAGGTGGTGGGATCTGCATCCTTAGAGGCGCTTCAGACCCAGGTAGACAAAGCCTTGGCTGGGATGACGTAGTTTGGGCTGGTCCTGCTTGGAGCAGGGGACTGGACTAGATGTGACCTCCTGAGCTCCCTTCAGCCCCCATTTTCTATGATGCTATGATTAAGGCCAGGGTAAACAAGCAACTGTTTGCTGGCTTTTTCCGGCCTGGCCAGTGCTGCCAGCACCCTCCCAGCTGTACTTGAGCAGCAACAGGGGTTTTTCAAGACAGCCCTGTTCCCTGCAGGCTCACTAACCCCCTCGATAGATTAGCAGCACAGAGCATTGGGGCATTTTCAGCTGTGCTTGGGCAATAAGGAGACAGATGCGTTCAATTCCCGAGGCCACCCCGTTATCAGCACACACCCCTCTGTCGATGGGCTGCGTCTCTGCCAGGCAGTAAGCGGAGACAAGGCTGACAGTGAAGCGGTGCGCAAGACGGACTGCGATGCAATGTCAGCGCCACGGCTTTTCCTCCGGAGTTTATCTCACAAACCATCGCCTCTCTGCACTGAGACAGTTTGCTGATTGCATAAGCACTCGTCTCTGGTGTACAATCTGATCAGCAGGCCTGGTCTTTCTTCGTAGACAAAGAGGCCAATAAATCTCACCCTTGCTAAGTAGAGGTGCTGAGACAAAGCCCTTTACTGGCATTTAGCAAGATGGGCATTTTCCAGGAACCGCAGCGCGGCGCTGACAGCCTGCTGCAGCCAGCACAGCTGGTCGGAGGACAGCGTGGTGGGGGGGCCTTGCAACCATGCTCCCTGGCCCCAGCTGCCCCTCAGAACGATGGGGGAGGCCCTGCTCCCCACCCGCCCACACAGAGACAGGAAAAGGGAGCATCTGGGGCTTGGTACAAGTGGGAAGGGACCTTGCTGAAGGAGTAGGAGAGCTGCACTGCAGCCTCAGCAGCAGCCTGTGGCAAAATCTTTCCCCTTCCGGCAAGGGAGAAACGAGACTCCCGCTGGTGGCAGGGGGTCCATTTTGCTCTTCTTCCACCTCTGAGAAAATCAGCAGCAGAGTGGAGGGACAGTGAAGGGGGAACACTCGGGAGTAGAGAAAAGAACCCTGATGAGGAAGGATGGAGAAAAGGGCAAGGCTGAAAAGGGGATCTGGAAAGCATCCATCATAGAGTGATGCTAGCATGCAGCCACCAACGGTGACATCCGGGCCTGGGATGATGCTAACGCAGCCACTACCCACAGCACAGACCCAGGCTCGACCTGTGTCACTGTGTGTGGCTCACATGGCTCCTCACAAGAGCTACTAGCTCAGTTAAGACCAGAGACCAATGGTCTGGGACAACTGTACAGGGTCCCCCTAAGTGCCGGGTTCATTTTAGTGGATGACAGGGGGAGTGCGTTGCCCTGATTACTAGCCACAGAGCAGAGGGGTCAGAGCCTTTGCCATGTGCACAGGTCCCTCAACCAGGAACAAAGAATGGGTCAGATCACACCAGACAGTCCCACGGGTTGGCTCACTCTCCAGACTACAGCCACTCTCCCTGCCTCATGCAGTCAGAGCTTCATGCTTTTAATGCTGAAAGAGACTTCCAAAGCCTGGTGCGCTTGACCCCACTGGTTCACAGAGAAGAGAAGGAGCCTGTGGGAGCATTTAGCCTGACATCCTCTGTGTGACACCAGCCAGACAACATCACTCACAGCTACTGCACCCTTTTCAGCTTAAATCAGGGCGCAGGTCCAGTGCAAGGGGCACTTCCAAAGTGCAAAGGCAGGCAGAGCAGGGGTGTTCGGAAGCAGGCTGCATGCAGGGGTGAGGGAGGAAAGCTGGCTGTTTCCACTGTCTGGCTTTTGGGCAAAAGCAGTGTTGCAACACTGAGTAGGGTGGGAAGCAGCAGACGAACGCCTTAATCCCACCCACCAAAGTGGTACTCCCTGCAATTAAAAAAATAAATCAATAAATAAAAACAACCAAAAAAAATCATGGGATAGATCATCAACGTCTCCTATAAACCTACATCTTGTGACTGTCCAGAATCATGCTACCAGGCTTATCCCAAAACACGCAAAACGGCTGTGCCCAGCAGGTCCAGGACGGGCAGAGAAAGCCCAAGCACTCATCCACCCTGCCAGGGAAAGGTTGCAAAAGAGTTTCTGTGCCGGCCCTCTGTTCTGGAGTGTTTACAGCTTTCTGGAGAGTGCTCCCTTGGGGATGGAGTTTTCTGCGCTGAGTTTTTTTGGAAAGTCTGAACCAAGTGCACCGCTGTTCTGGGAGAGTGAAAACAAAACAGCATTTGTTTTCACAATGGGGGAAGCGGCAGGGATGGCCTGGCTCGACACAGGGTTTTCTGCCTGGCGGCACAGAGCTCTTGGGTCACCTAGGGCAGAAGTCCGCTCGCGTGGGGCAGGCACGCGGAGGCCCTGGTTCTGCCACCACAGATGTCAGTGGTTTGAGATCAGGCCTCAGAGCTGGCTGGGGGATCAAAAGCACAATCTGGCATGATCCTCATGCGTATGGAAGGGTGGGGAGATGACACCAGGGGCAAGGCACTGAGCGCGCTACCCGCATCCATGAGTCAGAGGCCTTTGCTAACAGCAGCCATGCATGTATCAGCCCCATGACATGGGGAAACTGAGGCACAGACAGAAAAAGGGAAGTGCCCCAAATGATGCAGATTGCTAAAGGAGCAGCAGAGGTGTAGCAGACCCAGGACTTCTGCCTCCACACAACACTCACCTGGGACAGGCGGCCTCAAACCAGGGCAGTGGTGGCAAGGGAAGCAAAAGCCAATGCAAGAAGGCACCATTGAGGGAAAACCGTGGCGTAGCACTGGCTGGTTCCCCGAGTTACACAAGAGAAAGCAAGTCCTCCCCTTCCCTCTGCCAGGGATGTCACAATTCAGATGCGTCCCTGGCACCTTTCCTCTGCCAATAAGCACCTCTGGGAAAAGGTGGAGCACCAACCAGCAAAGCAATCATCCCTTGTGATTATAGTAATGATAGTGTTCCAGAGCCCCACTCTCCTATCCTGGAAAGACAGCTTTAAAGATGGCCTCAGCACTTGAAAGCCTTCCGGTGACAACAAGCCACCAAACCCAGGGCCTGTGAAGAGCCAGAAATGACTGTGCAGCACAGGGTTATTTTCTTTCATGTGGGATGTATCCTGCTTCTGGCCTAGGACCAGCCTCTCCAAGGGGACACGTGTTTTTCCCTACTCTACAGCAACAGTCCTCTGCATAACTTTTGGCACCAACACCCCAAATCCCCGGGTCGCTTGTCCATTACAAATGTGATCAGTCGCAAACAGCAAAAGAATTCCTGGGAGGGGCTTTAACGATAAGCACATACAGCACCTAGCACACCATGATTATGATTCACAGCTAAGGCTCCCAGGCCTCACCATCACACTTGTCAACCTTTGGAGACACAAGGCAGCCCTCCAAAATCTTGGTGAATGTAGCAGCATCCCATTTAAAGAACTCATGTATTTAGGACAGGGCTTACCTGGTGGAAGTGGGGCCAGGAAAGAGCCATATCCTGCTCATCTCCCCTCCCCTAGGGCAGCCATGAAAGGCTGTTACAGCACCCCAAGGAGCCCTGACTCCCTGGTAGAGAATCACTGCCTTACTATAACAATAGCTAGTTCCCATTGTTATGGCTATTATCATTACTGGTAGTGTCAGAGTGATGTCATAGCTGTGACCATCCATGAAATGATGCGAGAGGCAAGGATTTCTTAGGGTGATGGCTTTTATTAGACCAAGTGCATAGTTGGGACAGAGTCAGACAAGCTTCTGAATGCAAGGCATTTTTCCTTCTTCGAGAAGAAGGATCCTTGCCTCTCACACATCATCATTATCACAGTGATAATCATCATCATTATTACCTATACTATTAACAGCAGTAGCAGCAGAAGGTTGGAGGGACAACCTGCATTCACCTTGCCCTTGGCAGAGATAATCCTGCCCACATCTGCAAGCCTGTTTCGGGGCGAGAGCGTGCCTCACCATGCACCGCGCATGCTTGGGGCTTTACCTCTGTGCAGAAGGGCGTGAGCTGAGGGTGCACCACGGGCTGCACGTACATGTGGAAGGTGGACTCTATCTCCATCGTCCTGCCATTGAGCTTCAGGATGGGGAACTCGATGATTTCCTGGAGAAAGCACAGAAGCACATGCTGCTATAGAGAGACAACAGACAGGAATACCCCAGAAAGCCCTCCCCATTTCATGGCGAGGGTCCAGAAAGGACAGAAGCAGGTCTAACCTGCACAACTGCAGCGGCTGAACTGGTTAATCAACCTCACTCTTAGCAAGGACAGTGCATTTGCTGCTGCTTGCAGTACCTGTCCCCACTCAAAGGCTACATGCATGTGGCTTCCTGGTAACACCTGTGTTTGCTACAGCAACCCCAAGTTTTCCTAGCACAAGCCAAGTCAGCCTCACACGCACACACATATAGAGGAGCAGAGAGATGCATACACAAAACAGATGCAACCCCACTCAGCAAACACCCGAGAGGATGCATTTCTTTCAGAGACCAACTCTATCATCTCTCCCATCTCTCTGGAAGGATATGGGATACTGGAAAACTCGGGGCCTCGCTGCAGCCTCAAGGCTATTGCCTAGAGCACCGGCTGCAGGAAGAAGCAGGATGTGCAACTGCAAGGCAGCCCAGGCTCCCTAGCCACTCTTCCCATGCACCGCTGCGCTGCGCCGCGCCACAGTGGAAGTTCCCCCACGCGCGCCACCCAGCCGTGATGGGGTGAGTGCTGCTTTATTCTCGCTGCTCAATTTATGCTGCGAAGGAAATAAAAACGTTCCTCATCAGAAGAGCATTCAATTGCATGAATAATCAGCGATCAAAAATTTACATGGACCTGTTAATAAAAAGTTTAAACAAAGCCCGTTAGGATGGATTCCTCAATTACTAAAAAATATACATGGAATTAAAAGAACAGACCACTGAATAAAAGCGATAAAATCCTTTGTGTGTGCCCCCCTCCTCCTCCCCTCCCCGCCCTCTCAGCGTAATGTAAGAGGAGAAGTGACAATTTGTTTGGTGTCTTTAAAGAATAATTTGTCTATGTTATTTAATAGAGATGCATGGCACCAGGGTTCTGGAGTGTAAATGAGCCTGCTGAGTGATATCCATGCAACAAGCCTCTCAAATCACTTCTGGAGAGAGGGAGAGGGAGAGAGAATCAAAAAAAATATTGCTTTTTAATATTCAAAAACAGTTTGCAAAATTTAATCAAAGCAGAGCAAAAGCTAACATTTTTACCACTTTGACATTTTTATTAGCGCTTTCATAAATTTTTAAAACATGAATGGAATTAGTTTAACAACAACAACAAAAAAACTGCCTGAAAACATCTGGAAGAGACAAATAAGAAATAATAAAAATAAATAAATAAATAAGCAGCAACTCTTGGCGAGCAGAATTAGCATGTGGAAAACGCAGGCGCTGCGGAGGAGCTGCTGCAGCTCCCTGGCCCTGCCCGCAACCCCCCGACCCAATGAGTGTGAGGTCATACCTATGAGGCAATGACATCGCCGCATGCTGGAAGCCAAAGGGAAGGTGAGAAGACGGGCAAGTGAACGGAAACAACCAATAATTTAAATAACCGGGGGAAAGGCATGGATGCCAGCGCACGTCAGGGACACAAAGGCAGTGAGAGCAGATAAAGGACCGGAGAGGGGTCGGCTGCGTGGCAGGAAAGCACAGCAAGTCAACAGAAAAGAGGGCCACCAAGCACTTCAAGGGACGGGAGCGTGGAGAGTAACCGTGACCCCCCAGCATCACCTCTGCCCCCCAGCACATGCCAAGGTCTGAAGTGCCTCATTTCTCAGCCCGACTGCTGCACGCGGGCTGGTTTCAGCAATGAAGCTCTCTCGTTTTAGGGTCGGGGAGGATAAGGGCTGGGGTATCCCCGTTCCCCTTCTAAACGGGCAGCAGGGAAAGCTGTTCAGGCGTAGCAAGAAGCTTGCCCATGAGCAAGATTTAATCTTGAGGTAAAGTGGAACAAAAACCCCCCAAATTACCAGAAAGGTAGCACGCAGTCCTGGCTGGAAACAGTCTTTGCTTCTGAGGTAGCCAACAATGACCCCTTTCCTCCCTGCCATGCTTGTTACTCGGAGCCCCAAGCCCTTCCAATGCTCCCCGGCTCCGACATCCCCAACGAGGGCCACTCCTCGGAAGATGCAGGTCTGTAACAGGGCTAAAAGGGAACGTGTGGCTCTCTCCAAAGCAGCGCTACCTCTGCAGCTTGGAGATCACAGGACTGCCAGCAAGTCCCAAGGGAATGAGAAGGACGTGACAGACCCCCGAGGCCATCACCAGGCCAGTGGTGAAGAGGGGTCGACACTGAGCCCTGCCCACTGATGGGATACACAAAGGTGTTGTTTGCCTTCCAGAACCAGAGACAAAAAAAAAAAAAAAATCACTTTCAGGAGGGTCAGATTAAAGCAGACAGAGGGAATAAAAACCTGGAACATTTAACGATACTGAGAATTATTGCTGGTCCGTGAAAAGTACATGACTGGAGAGGGGAGAAAAAAAAACACACAACCTGACCGGCAACTAGGATGTCCTGGGAGAAGGAACAACAGCTTTTTTTTGGCTTATTTGGTCAGTGGTTCAAGAGAGCAGTGAGGCTGTTTATCCGAATGCTCCCTGTAGCCGAGATTTTTCCAGTCTCTGGCAATGTTTGCTCCACTGGTATCTAAGGCAACAGATACCAGCCCCATGAAATCAGTCCCGCTCCTCACTAACGATGTTAGCCAGTCCTGCAATGAAATTTAACCTGTGACACTGCTGTACTTTTCATTTAAACTTTCATTTGGAGAGAAGCAGTGTTTGGAGACCCCGCAGTTTGTCCTGCTAATAAAGACAAGTGTTGGGACCTTTAAAGGTGCCATTCATCTTTCGCCTTTATTAAATTCAATTTTCTTAAGCCCATGATACATCATGAAATTAAGAGTTGACATTCCTGTGGAAACAAAAATATCTAGCAAACATAAATGGGCGGGGAGAAGGCCTCTATCACCCAGAATTTATGGCTCAAAGCTGATCTGTTTCCACTTTTTTTCTTTTTTTTTTTCTTTTTTTTTTTTTAACAAGCATAT
>NW_017728993.1:26622951-26623564 GCF_001723915.1 Gavialis gangeticus | reverse complement strand
TTCTTTTTTTCCCTTTTTTTTTTTTTTTTTTTTTTTTTTTTTTTTAACAAGCATATGGTTTGTTTCAGGTATCCAAAATGTTATTACAGATCTAGAATTTCATTAGTAATTATGAAATGGGGAGCACTTGGACACACACCCCCTCCTCGACTCCCTGCAGCTCAGGAAAGCAGCCGGACACGCGCACATTCTCCTGGCCAGCCGATCTGGACGATATCTACGCTCTCAGGCACCTTTTGGAGGCAAAACCAGTTGAAATGGTAGTCGTCATTCACCAGCCGTAGGAAGCCCTACATATGCCCAACTGTGCTGCTGCCCAGGGGCTACCGTAATCTCATCCCGTGGCCAGTGACCCCTACCTCCACAAAGCCAAGTGATCACTCTCTCCTGGTTTTCCCACGGCACAAGGCAAGTTGTGAAAGAGCTGAAATAAGATGAGGGCTGTATTCAGAGACTTCAGCTAGCCACAGACTACCACAAATATGGACACGGCTGCAGTGCATGCAATTCCACTCCTGTGCATGGCAGCGACACACGTTGTTCAGCAGCGTGGCCTAACTTGAAGGGAAATCTCAGATTCAAATTGCTGGTGATAAATAAGCAGCGTTTTATT
>NW_017728993.1:26598316-26617951 GCF_001723915.1 Gavialis gangeticus | reverse complement strand
CTCTGGCTAACCTGTTTCAGTGCTTCACCACCCTCCTCCTGAGAGAGTTTTTCCTCTCTATTGTCAGGAAGAGTTGAACACGTTTTGCATTGACAAAACCCTGCACGCCGCTCCCAAAAACCCACCCAGACATTTGCATTTATATTGTGGGAACGCGGAGCTTCTAAAATCAATTTTAACACATCTCTAAAGAGGTTACATTTCTCCCCCAGCTGAGTTAATATATAAATAGGGGGGAGTTAAAGTGATAAAAACCTGTTACCAAGCTGGCTTGCTTTAAAAACGGCCTCAAGCCTGCAGTACTTGAAGCATGGCGGCCTGCTCAGACCTCCTGCTTTCCAAGTTGCCCCAGAAGGTAAAGACCACATCCACACCTTCTGCAGGTCCCAGGACAGTGCTCTTAGGAACAGCTGGGAGGCTGCAGGACAAGGGCTGGTGCAAAAGACCTCCTTTTCTGAAGGATTAGAAAAAATCATGTGAAATCAGTGCTATAAACCCAGCCTTCTCCTGCCCCACCCTCCCCAGTGAAAATCTCCTTCTGCAACACCAAGCCGAAGACGCAGGAAACGGGGAAAACCAGGAATTGGTTTTAGTTTTCGCGGTGATAATAAAAAAGGAAAAAAGCCAGCAAGCCCAGCTATGCTCGCTCGCCGCCTGCCCGTAACGGCGAGATCCCTTGAGTTAAAAACAAAGCAGCCAAACTTATGCTGCTATCCACTGACCACATTCTTGCAACTGTGGAAAGGACCGTGATTAGATTAAAAGATTAAAAATACATAGCGAGACTTTCCAGGCTTTGCAACCCCTTTGATCCAAACATCTATGCAAGAAGTGGGCAGGACGCACTCAAACCCATATTTATTTATTTGCGGCAGATGCAATTGCCCATTCACTTTAAAAACTATCATTGAAAACAATTTATTCCACCCCCCACCCTCGAAGAAGTTTAATAAATACAATGGATAAAAGATGCCAGGAAAAATCAGAGCTGACTGCTCGGAAGGCAATAAACACAAGCGGCTGCCTCAGAGAGAAAGGGATTTTTCTGATAACGGAAAGACACAACTTTCACCAAAAGGCAGCTTTACACCTTCAAAAGGCAAGGGGGGGGGGGCACGCTGGGTCTTCACCGAGGGAATGCAGGCTCAAACAGCAGCTCATTTTGGCCTGGTTTTTCCCCCCCGTCCTTTTAAAGAAAAAAATGTGGCTTTCTGCACCAGGAGATTATTTCTTAAACAAACACTCGTGTTTTTGATTTACACCACTGGCTGCTCCTAAATAATTTATGGCGGGTTAAATTTATTGCACAGCCCTGGCCGGCTGCAAATTCGAATTGCCAAATAATTAGATTTTAGGGCAATGCTTATAAATTATCCGCCGATTTGTCCGGACTTGTTTGTCAGTTGCTTTGTGCTTCGGGTCATCTTTGGCATTTCGCTGTTTGTGTTTTAATTGCTGATTTACACTTTGACAGATGAGAGTTGATGCCTCCAAGTTTCGGAAGAGAGGGGGAGGGAGGAGGAAAGAGAGGAGGAAGAATCGGAGCTTTTAAGAGCTTTGTTTTTCCCTTTTTTCCAAGGCAATTAAAATAGCAAAGGGGCTGCATGAGGACAGTGCTAGCCCAGCCAACTTGCCTTGTTTCCCCTTTTAATTATTATTTCAACTAAAGCTGCTTCCGAGCTGAGTGGTCCTGCCCTATCCCCCAGGGCACTAGGAAAGGTGACCTCATCGGTCTTCTCCCCAGCTCCTAATTCCTATAAAATGGACCAAAACGAGCCCCAGAAAGACTGCCTGAGCTGGCAGGAGCAGGGAAGGGAATGCAGCACAGGGCCTGTGAACTTTCTGAAGGGTGCCTCGCTACCGCGCACATGCGCAGAGGACCACAGCACGCCCTATCAGAGATGCTACCCTGTGTATTATTAGTCACCCCGTTAAACAGCCCTGTGGGGCAGCGGCTAGCACCAAATTACTTCTGCTGGGGCTTCCTGGAGGACACCACACACAGGGATTTGCCAATTATGTTAATTTAAACATATCTCCTACCCGGGGAAAAGGCAGAGGAGACGAGACACAGGTTGAGGAAGCACGAGGCTCTCTCAAGAGCATTGGAAAACAAAAGGGAGCGGGGGGAAACAGCACAGGGGAAGAGCCTGGGGCGGAGGACGGTCTATCCATGGCCAGATCGCAGAATACCAGGTTGTGCCTTTAGCGCCCTGCCCTTGCCTACCCTAAGCGCTCGGCCACGGTGAGCCAGGCCCCCAACACCAGCCACTGTTTTTAAAGGACAACATTTTGGCTCCTTTGTTTTCTGGCTTCTGAGCCTTGGGATCCCACACAAGTCTCATTTCCAGGTTCTTCCCCAAGGATGAGGACTAAATTCTCCTTAAGTGAAAAAAGAGCCTTACCTACATACATGCTTGCAGGACCTTGGGCAACAAGACAGACACATTTGAAGCAACCTGCTTTCAAAATCCCCATTTAAAACAACAGCCAAGGGCAGGGGAGGAAGAGGAGAGAGTGGATAACCCAACCATGGTAAAGTTAAGAACTGGGTACCCAAATCCCCTGGCTGGTTGTAAAAACCCAGCTGAAGGCTCCCATGTTGCTCTCTGCAGAGAGACGCAAGGAGCAGCGAGAACCGGTCTCGCACCAAGACAGCACCTCGTTCACTTCCCTTTCTTTTCTCACCAGCTGGTGTCTGCCCATCCTACCTGGAGATTATATATGACTTTTTTTTTTTTTTTTTTTTTTACAAAAAATCCCTGTCTGTCCCCCGCCTCCACTTCTTGAGCCCTCCCTCCTGCTGCGCTCCCTGCCCCAACCAGAGTAACACAGAGCCTCCCCCCACCTACAAAATGCAGAAACGTGGACACCAGCCACCTCTGCCGACTTCTCCAAAAGGCACCCACAACTGTGCAGTCACGTACAACTGCAGTTTTACCTCGGGGGGCACATCAAAGACTCACCGTCTGAAGCAGGCTGGAAGGGCCCTAAGGCCTGGTGCCCTGCTGGGATCCTGCACCTCTAGGCATCCCTGCAGCAGCCTCTCCTTGGGTTCCCAAACATTGTCTCCTTGCAGAAGACAGCAAGGAAACAGCATCCTTACCAAAGCGAGAAGCCAATGCTCTCTCTAAAGCTCCCCTCCTTCGCCTGATCCCAGCCAGACTCCATGTGGGACCCACACCCATTAGAAACAAACCCCTTTCCCTCCTAAGAGCCATCGCTTCATTAAAAAGGATGTATGCAGGCAGTGAACAAAGCCTGGTGCAACAATGGCTGGGCTGTTCTGCCACATCCTTTCCCTAACACGCAATACCCAGACAGAGGAAGGGACATCTGCCCCGCATCTCGCCACTCTTCCAGGACACAATGAGGCGCTTCTCTCCCTCTGACGGAGTCTGAAACCCCAGCGGGGGCTTTACTGGTCAGGGATCATATGCACCTGCTCACAAGTCTCCCACTGCTTTATGGTCCAGTGTTCCTGGGCCATTACACCAGGCAGAAGAAAGGGCCAACACCACCAGGGCTGGTGAAACATCTGGGAGGAGCAGAAGGGCATGCCTGCGTGTGTGTACAAACTCTATCCCTTGACCGCAGCATGCTTCTGCCTAGCGGACGGGGCCCAATAGAGTAAATGAAAAACTGCTAACAACCAACGCAGGCACTGCTGAAGAAGGCGTGAGGATGCCAGGTGCTCTGGGCTGGGGAAAGTGGGGAGTGGAAAATCTTCACCCCAGGCAGATCTGTGCTGGATTTAAGGGAAGAACTTTGCACTGCACAAGACCTTCATCCAAAGACCATGAGACCCTGCATCCCATGGCAATAACGGGCAAGGTAGGAGGGGAAAAAAAAGAAGAGGCCCCAACCAAGCCCTGCGAGTGAACAAGAACGAACACCCAAGGAAATGGGCCGCAGAGCCAACATCCCCATTTCACAGCTGGCAAAGCAGAGGCCCAGACTGGTTATGTAGTTGTGCTATGCTTGGAGCCGCGCTTTTACCCAAGAGCTCTGCGTTCCAATCCTACTTTCAAAGTGCTGCCCCATGCCTGCCCGGGGGATCTGGGCAGGGCAGAAGGCAGGCTCAGACACACAGCTTGGAAAGTTGCTAATGCCTGGGTATTTACTCTTTCACGCTTGGTCCCTGTCCCAGAGTGTGCTTTCCGGAGAGTCTGAAGAAATGCCATGCTGTTATTTCTGAGTCAGACATTTCTTCCCCTCTGGGGTTGCTCTTCATGCTTTAATGATTGTTCAGATGCTCTTTGGTGGGAGCGGGGGGCAGGAGGGGGCCTCAGGTAACTTAAAATACCGTTTGGCTTCAAAGCATTGTACTGGAAAAGGACACAAGATGTCCTCAGCAGGGACTAATGGCCCACATCTTTAAAACATGTTTTTGAAATAAGTCCAGAAAAGCATGGGGGGGCCTGGGTCTGAACAGCTTCTGCACATGGAGATGTGAACACAACTGGAGTCTCAAGGCGATGCCACACAGCACTGAAGTATTGTCTACTCCCTTCCCTTCAGAAAGGCACCGGGTTGCCAACACTGCAGTGGCATAAGTTATTCTTACAACGGTCAGAGGAGGAGATCAGCACAACAGGGCCGCGTGCTCTCCAACTACCACACATCTTTTCTTCCCAGGGCAACTGCAGCTCAACTCTTTTTTGCTGTAAGCACCGAGTCCTCTAACTTTGCAACCCCTCCCCAGGTTCACGTTTGTGCAGCTAGAGGCAGAGCACTCAAATCAGGCAACTGAGCAAGCGCGTGCTGCAAGGTGCAACCCACAGATCTCCATCAGCTGGAGGCAAAGGGGCAGCATGACCAATTGCTTTCCCGGGGATGATCTTACCAGGCTGCCAAAAAACAACTGGGAACTAAGCAGGCTGGAATCCAGTCAGCATGTGGGCAGGTGATCACCTGGGCACCTGCTAAGCTGGGCTTATTGCTATGATAATGCTGGGTTTATATACAGTACTTAAAGAAGAAATGGGTTTGAATGTTTTCATGCAACCAATGCCCCTGCCCAGTGGTCTAGTGGTTGTGCTCGGTAGGGGACCCAGGCTTGATTCCTGCTCATGCTATCTAGCTGCTTGGGCTACACATAAACACAGCTAATTCGCTACCCTGCAGCCATAACACCCCGCGTCAGAACATATGGGTCACAGCAAGGTTGTGCCTAGTTATTACAAGAACAGGGGAAGCCTCCAAGGTAAAACGACTGCCATGGAGAAAGCATCTTGTGTGTGCCAGACTGCAGCTGCCCTTTCGTACCCTGCAAAACCAGTTCTCAAACTTGGGTTGCATTTCTCCCGTCTCTTCCAATTTATTTTCCTTTCTTAAGGAGAAGGCCATTCTATGCCACTGACCACATTAAGGTCTGAGCTCTGAGGCTGCAGCTGAGAAGGTTACCATAGGATTGCAAGGGAGACGCATGCTATATGGAAAGCTCAGCCCAAGGGACCTGCATTGTTCCTGCAATGTTGGATGCATCTCTGCCGCATTTTGCATTCTAGCTACACACGTGCCCAAAGCAGAGTATGTAAGGGTTCAGGAGAAGTGCTGATAGGGCCCTGAAGCTTTGTTTTCTTAAAAGGATTTTTACAAAACCTTTAGGGTAAAAAAGAAAACAAGTAAAACCTTTTTAACATGAACTATCCCCTGCTGTTCTGGAAACTCAAAGAGGCTGAGAACAAAAGATGGGAAAGCAAGTCTAGTTTCGTTAAACAAAGTGCACAAAGTAAACTGTGCGGTTGGTGAAAAGAGATGATCGATGCATGGGTTTTCCTCTCCTTCCATAACAAAGACAAAGCCTCTGAGTGACTGGGTCGCATGCATCTTTAAGAGCATTCCTGTAGTAACACCAAGGGAATAAGATGAACTGGAAACTCTTTGTTTAAACTACACGTGTAACCTAAGTTGCACAGCGATAGGTAAAGTGATATTAATACCCCATTGGAGCAAAACTGCGTGAAGGCACGGGGTTAAAGTCTCCCCATGAAACAAGCCCAAACTTCTCGACTTTTGAGCAATTAAAAATCTGCCTGAATGCAGGCAGCACAGCAGCCATTGATAAAAACAGGCTGAAGAGAGAGCTTGCTGTGCGGAGAAGCATAGTAGAGCAGGGGCCAATGAAACCTCTTTCCATCTGCATTTGATCAGGATTGCCGGCATTGCAGAGGCTCCCAATCGAGCGTACTCCGTTTCTAGCCTCCGGCTAGGATTACTATAACAGTCTGTGTGGAGCTCCTCCACGAGTACTTGGAAGCTGCTCAGCTGCATGTCTACCCGATGGGCTCCAAAACAGGGGTGCGCCATGCTTAGAGGACTCTCCCCAGCCAGCACGGACTTCCAGGGTGCAATCCATGCTGGTGCATCCAACTTAAAAAGCTTTATGTGGTTTGGATGCGGGTAACTTAGGGCTCCCAAACCCCCGAGCTCCGCTGCAGTAACAGAGGGCGACGGGGGCTGCACATTTGTGAACCAGCCCTAGCAAAAGAGCTGGATACTGTTAACGAGGAGGCAACCGCTCTGGAATTGGCTTGCCTGCCAAACTGACAAAGCCAGTCTCTGTTGACCTTCAGGGCACTGTGTAAAGCTGATCTTTTTCTCAGGCCTTCTCCTGAGGGAGCGGTTGTGTGGAATGAGGTTTTCATCCTGGGCCGAGGTGGAAGAAATCCAAGTCTGACATTCAACATGGATTGATTTAAATCAAACCAATTTTAATCATGATTTAAATGAGCAAGCAGGAAACTTTGATCCAAATCAATTTTCACCTTGTTTTTCATTTGCACTTTTTATTTTAACAAAAGGAAGAATATAATCGTTTGGGGTTACAATTCGGTGGTACTTTTTGCTAATGAGAAATATGTATATATACAGTCTGTCTTCATGTGTGTAATTATTTAGCTTAATGTGCACCATTTACACAAAGCCCTAATTTTTACATATTTTAACGTTAGAAAGTGGTGAAGGACATTTCTTATTTGTTAAATTATTAATTTCTGACAAATGATTTGCAGCAGGCTGAATTTGGATGGAAACTAGGATTCAATTAAAAAGCCACTAGAACATTGTTTTAATTATATCAAAAGACTGTAAAATGTTCCAAAAAGGAAACATTTTCAAAATATGTTTTGCATTTAGAATGAGGCAACTTATTAAAGAAGGAAGTATTAACAACACTTGACCGGATTAAGTTGATTGGGTCTGGTCGCCACGTCCTTCAAGATTTTGGGACTAATAGATCTCATCCTCTCATACCTCGTTTTTATTTATAGACTGGACAGGGGAAATAAGTTTTCCTGATTCTCACAATTCCTAATTGGTTCCTCAAGTTTGAATAAATTAGACCAGTGATTGAATAAATTAGACCAGTGATTCCAAAACTATCTCCAAAAGAGATAACACCAGTGATGGGTGGGGCTGTGAAACCAATGGATATTCAAGTGCAGAAATGGGGCTCACAACCAGAAGCAGGGTCACCAGTGCATCAGGGGAACCACTGATCTACCCACCAAAATGAAGAAAATAGTGGCTACTGTTATAAAGAGCCAGCTGAGCAACTCCATTTCAGATTCCAGCTGATAAGCAAGTCACTCCCCCTTCAGCAACCTGACTTTTTCTTGTAAAGTTCAAAGGCAAACATATACAAACTTGACTATGGCTTTTCATTTAAAGTATTTTAATATATAATAGTAAATTTAGGCTTTAACATAAGTTATCATTTTAAATTTTATTTTTAAAAAAAGTGTGATTTTTTATTTGTAAAGAGAAAAAATAATTGAATTAAAAAAAAAATCCTATATTGGAGGGGATTTTTTTTTTTGTGGGTTAAAGGAAATCAGTGCTTTTTTTCTGTCCACCCTGCTGACACCGAAGACAAGATGCATTAAGAGAGAGATGATGTTGGCTGTGGTGGGATTCTCACAGAGTCAGTGTCACTGCAAGGCCTGTAATCTCCAAGGAAGCATCCAAAACATGAGCCAAGGAAGAATAAGACTGAGAGATCTGCTTACTGCACTCATATCCTCTTGTGTCTCTGAAGTGCCACACACAGCCCCACAACACACCTACATATGGAAGAGCTACAAAAGGTTTGAGCCTGTATACATTTAGCAGGTAAGAAAGGAAGAAGAAAGGAAATAATGAAGTTAAAAAAATAAAAGCAAGCTGTTAGGGGCCAGGAGGTCCACTGGAATCAATAGACAGACACTGAGTTTTGGAGAGCTGGCTGGTCAAAAGGCTCCCAGACACTCTATATGCCCCTTTTCTGCTCATACTTCCCCATCTGGCTGCCAGTCTCTGCCTTAGTACAGGAGTATGAGAAAAACAAAACACCACCCAGAAATACACTCAAAAAAATCCACACACAGGCCTGTGCTTGGAAAGTCAAGGGGTACTGCATGCCCTTTCAGTGAGACCTGATGCAGCTGAACATGCTGCAAAAACTCCAGCTCTAGCAAGCAGCCCGAGTGCCACTTTTCATGTCTACACCTTCTCCCTCTGCAAAGTGTTCTTCCTATTGAAGCTCCATTCCCAGGACCCCCACAACCCCACTCTACAGGTGATAACAGAGAGGCAGAGAAGTTAAATGATTTGCTCAAGAGGGTGCGAGAGGCAGGATTTTCACAGGGCTGTTCCTGGCTTCAAACCCTGTCCTCTGTCTATGACTCCAAAGTCGAGCTTTCTGCCTCTTACACCCTCCTGCAAGTACAACTCAGCTGACTGTTTCACAGATAACATTCAAGATCAATGGGCAACCCAAACAGCCAACAGTAGCGAACAAGCACTGGTGTGTCAAGAACCAGAGGAGGCAGGAGCAGACCAAACAGGAATATCTTACTCTTACAGGACCATCTTTCCAAGCACCATCTCTTTAAACTTTATTGGCTATGCCAATTCCAGGCTTTTCTTTGGTTTCCAAGCTAATTTGTTTCTGGGGAAGGACAGCACTGGCCACAAAAGTCGTGATGTCAGGAGGCCCGAGCATGGCTGACTAAAGAAACAAAAAACTGAAGAACATCCCCACCTTCAGGGTTCCACCTCGCCAGCAAGATATATAGCAGATCTGCACTAGCCCAGACCATTACTTTCCATGGCAAGGACTTGAGGACAAAGCTTCTTAAAACAGGAGTAATCATATTCCACTCATGCTCCCTTTTACTGCCAGCTGTAAACCAGCTCCACATGCATCATGGTTTTGCATCAAAATGTGCACAGACCAAGCCCATATCCAAAGGGACAAGGTAGAACCAATTTACAGCTTTGACAGGTCCGTGCACCCGCCGCTGGGTGTGCGAGGAATATCCTGACATCGCACTTGGAAGGCAGTTAAGACCATGCAAAAGCCACAGCCCCTCCCGCAAAGGACCCATGGCACAGGAGGGAGTTTTCCTTTAATTTTCAGGCGAAAAATGTTTTCACAGACACAAGGGACTACCAGCCCCAAGCTGATCCAGGCATGGTACAGAAGGTGCCGGCTTAGCCCAACACTGACCTGTCCACCTCACATCATCTAGCCTGAGGCAAGATCCCAGTTTAAACCATAATCACATGGGGAAACGGACCAGGTGCTGACAACAGCTCTCAGCAACAAGACCCCTCGTGAACACTTTCACTTTGAGTGCAGAGGACACAAGCTGCCAGCGGCACCACGGGACTGGAGGCTCTCACTACTGATGGCCAAGGTCAGCATTGTACCTGCTCAAGGCATGATTCCTGCATCCAAAAAATCTCGGTGCAGTTTTCAAACACCAGTTCTGCCTGCTCGCTATCACCCTGGTGACTCCTATGTAGAAGTGAGATGGAAACAGAAGAGCCCATGTTGCTAACGGTGCAAGAGTCCATGCTGGCTCTCTTCTCTTGGAAAGAGCCATTTACAGAATGGCCCATGTAAGGGTCCGAATCATAGGCTAGTGTCAAGGGGCGAGGAGCTGGAAAAAACATTGAGAATGGCACCCAAACTCCCACCGTAGCCATAGGCTTCTCTTGCAAATGGCTCAAACGCCACCTGACCTCACTGTTAAGACTCCATTGAGATGAGCCAAGGGAGGTTCACCTCTTTCAGAGGTGCTGCATTTAAAACCCTGCTGACTCCATCAAGCAGCACCATGTTTATTCACATCCAGAACGTGTCCTTCATAACCTTACAGAAAAGGGTGGTTTTTTCCCCTACATACACAGGCAAAGCCACCTTGAGCATGCTAACAGCACAGGTTCCTAGCCAGGGCCAGCTCATTCCATCACCAGCTCAGAGACTTGCTAAGCATTTGGAAACCTCAGAAAGGGAAAGCATTTTGGACAAACACATTTTCACTGCCTTGGTGGAGGCCAAGGTGCAGGGTTTTGTTCACACTTCCAGCACAGGCTCCAAGAGGCAGAAACACCTTCTGGGTTGCCCCTCAGAGACCACCTGTGTTGACAGGAGCTACTGAGGGACAGCGGTATGCACAGAACTGGGAAAGATGGGATGGACCTCAGAGCTCTCTGTGGGGATAAGGAGACACATTTCTTCCCCCAGGTGGAGGCAGCAGCTTGCAGGGGAAGAATAAATGACTGGCTGGTTACCTGAGGATGAAGCTGTGGTTTATCACACGTGGCCTCAAAATCCAACACTAGAAAGTAGTGATATCTTTGTGGGGGGAAGGATGACATTGCTGCCATGGAAGCGCCGAAGCCGTGGGACGCCAGTTTCCTGCTTGTGGTGGAACCGGATTTCTTGAGAATGCCAACCGGGAGGAAGGAGTGCAGAAGTCTCAGGCTTGGACGTAAGCTTGCGGGGAACTGTGCTGCTCCAGTATGCAAGAGGGCTATCATTGAACATCCAGAGGCATCTGAAACTTAAGAGAACAAGCAGCTGGTGTTACTAAAGCATGCACACATCGGACTTCTACTGCTGCCTCTCCAACCCAACCCATCACCAAGAGGTGTTGCCTGGGCTCCCTAGTAGAGGACTCCAAAATAACATAGCAACCCATGGTAGGTACGTTGGAGAGCATCTGAGAGATCGCTTGGAGTCACAGACAACTTGAAAGGAACCTCTATAACCAGCTCAGAATGAAGAGCCACGAGACAACAGAGGCACTGCTCCAGACAACAGAGCACACATCCCCACAGGGGCTTATCTGCACCTGGGTTAGAGAAGGCCACATAAACTACTTCGAGACTCAGGGAAGACGGGGACCCCAAGACCAGCCGATGCCTGTGGAAAGGCCTGTAGTAGTGATACATATGCACAACTCCCAGTAATCCCCGGGTGATTCACACAATGAGACATGACCCCATCAAAATCAGCTCAACCCTGAAGAACCAGCAGCAGACACTGGCAGCTCCAAGAGTAGAGACTTCCTCTGTGCCCCAGGAGGAGGGCTGTACCTTTTGCACTAGTTTAGTTTCTCAGTGCTTGAAGCTAAGTCTGGCCTCCCCTGGCAGGCATCTGGTATCTCCTGTGCCCATCGGAAGGCAGGAAGCACCCCAAGGTAGATATGCAGCAAAGCTAGGATTTACATGGCACAACAAAACCCACTCAAAAAAGAAAGAAAGAAAAAAAAAACAAAAAAACCCCCACAAAACTGGAGGACGACCCGCCACGAGCAAAGCAGCTGTTTGCACAACAGGCAGCACTTGCTCTTTTGTACCCGCTAGTCCATCAGGTAAATAACGCAGGTGCCAAAATACACACTTAATGAGGTAAATAATATGCCTTGAAGAACAGCTAAATCTGTATTTACCTGAGAGACTGGAGAAACTCGGACGGAGCAGATTAGGAGATAATTGCAGCTGAGCAGGTCGCGTGCCTCGGGTAAACACACATTTTGCAACCTTCTCTGGGAAGGGCGGTGGGTGGAGGAAAACCGCATGGGCACGCTGCAGACACTCGCCAAAGAAGCTGGGCAGTGTCAGATGGGCTCACTGCACACTACATGGGACCAGCCGGCTGGCACCTCCCTGGTTTTGCACTTGGGGGTAGAGGGACAAACGCTTGATTAAAGCAACCTGGCAGGCAACAGGTGCCTGGAAATGAAGCAGCCAAGTTCCAAAAGCCAGAGCATGCCGCTGCCCTACAAGCCTAACATCATTTCAATCCCCGAGGTGCTCAGCAATACCCATCACTTTTCCATCTGCAGCTTTTATTGTCATTAATAAATGCATTACAGCCAAATAAGAGTTAGTTATCTTCACTGCTAACCTGTCCCAGATAACAGATATTTTAGGCATACGTGCTTTAAATCTTCAGAGCTGTCAGCTGCAGCTCTGAAGGTCTATCATGGCAGATAAAATATCTCGGAGTAAAGCAGCTAATCGTTGGCTGCAGTCTTTAGCCTACTGCGTAAAGGAAAACATGCAGTTGGGGGGGGAAGAAAAAGGCTACACTCCTCACATCAAACACATCTAGTAAAGCGGACCGTTACCCACCTCTGCATCTCGAGATCGATATTTTGCTAGTGCCTTTTAGCTAACAGATGAAGCTAAGAACGGAGGAGAGATGCACCCGGGGCGTTTCATAGACCCCCTTGACAGACGGCACCAAGCAGGAGCAATCCCATGGAGAATTTTTGCTTTCTATCTTTCGGGGCAAGCATATTTTTATCTACGTGAATAGCCAGACACTGCTCTGGGTTTGCAGGTGTCCTGGGAAATGCCAGCAACTTCTTGCCTGCTGAGAGCGGAGCGTTGCAGAGCACAGGGGAGCTGCTGAGCAGACACACTTTATTTAGAGGCATAAAGCATTTAGGGCTGGTACAAAGATACAAATGATTAGTAATTATCCAGTGTTTATTCCAACATATGGCATTGGAGGAAGTCAGTCAAAATATGACTTTAAAAACCTTGTTCTAGCCAGACAACTTTTTATGCTGAATGACTTTATTTCCAAGCCCAATGCAATGTCATAAATGTCCCTTACACACACTGGGTCGGATTATAACCTTGGAGACTGCAGATGGTCACATCTGGTACTCACTTCTGCCAGGTGAACATTTCATATCAAACAGCTCCAATCCCTTATACAGATACATATGCAATGTAATAAGGCCATAAACTATGGCTGGACTTCACAAAGTATTTTGACAGATTTTACAAGGACACCAGAAAGCATGACAGTATTGACATTTGCAACACCCAGTGACGGGGGGGAAAAAACCCACTATGCATGGGGGTTACAGATGTGAGATAAAGTTAAAATTTTATGTGCGGTCTGTCACTCTTTGTGACATACAACTTTGTTGGCCGCCATCAGTAAACTGACTCTGGCTAAAAACAGACATCACAATTCTCCCAGGAGAAAAGCATTTGTCCGGGATCCTACAAAGGTACAAGCCCACTCCAAGTACAGATGAGATATGCAAGATAAAATGTTCTAATGCTTTTTCCAGGGCAACTGGGGCTCATTTGAGTTAATTGTTATTCTTTCCAAGAAGAAGCTATACAAGCAAAGGGCTGGGCTGCTCTGCTTGTCCCAGGGTTTAACTGGGATCCATCAAAACCACCTCAAATGCAACATCCGTTTTTATCCCCTTACAACATGCCAGCCCTTTAGACCAGTGGTTCTCAACTCTTTTAGACAAGAGACCCCCCCACCCTTGGAAAACACCAGCTTTTAGCTTTCATTCATTTATTCCCTACAGAAAAATAATTAAAGAAGTCTTCCAGGCTGCAACAAGTCAGCATGGTTCTGATGCTGTGAATTCCCATTTGAAAACTCCAGGTTTGTCTTGTGAATCACACGCAAGGCTTTGTACACCCAACAGAGCTAACCCTGAATGGCACCCCACAGCATCTTTAAGAGGATCTCACGCAGAATCACAGAGTTTAGTCTAGCCACAGAATGGTGGATGCCAGGTACAAAATAGGTTTGACTGGCACCTAACCCATTTCTGCGTTCAAGCCAAAGCCAACTGCTAAAAAAGACCCCCATGTAGCAGCCAAACTGATGGTAAACCAGCAGCGTGGGGAGAGCAGTGCCTGCCACAAAGGGATCAGGGCACTTCTAGCATCCTTGACGTGGAGGAAACAACCCAACTCCAGAGGGACATGGAGAGCGCATGCTTGCCTCGGGATCGAGCTGGGATGAACGGCACTCAAGCTCACAACTTATCTATGAACCACAGAGGCAAGCTCTCCACAAAGCCGTGGCTTCACAGGCTCTCTGCACATAAAACTAATCTTAATTTTTACAGACAAATGGCATTAAAAGCAATCAAAGCCGTGCAGGAACAAAGTAAATTTCAAAAGCCTGTTTTCAACCCCTAAAAGAAATTAGACAGAAGTTATTGCTCAGGCAGATAAACTGGCATGATGCTGTGAGGAAGAAGAAGAGAAGAGAGAGTAAAACATACACTTGAGTGAAGGCTACACCACAGCAGCCACAAGAACTACCGTGCCAAGTCTGAGCAAAGGTCCGTCTAGTCTGGTACCCTAAAGAGACTATACTGATGGCCCAAGAACGGTCATGCCCAGGTCAGCAACTGCTAGGCAAACACGGGCTCACACCCATCCCCAAGACCACCAGAAATGTCTCCCTATATTAAGCCAAATTTATTAAGAAGAAGGGAGGGGGGAAACACCCACACAAGAGTTTCCTCACAGCATCAACCATTCAAACATTTCAAGACCTACCTAAAGTACAAAAATGAAGGAGTAGGAAGAACAAGCTAACCCACTGCCACTGCCCAGCCTTGTAAAACACATACAAACAGCAAGGCATGGGAGTAGAATACTATTTTAATAACTTCAGGTGGTTTTAGACAGGCAAACTGATTTATTTAATTGATCTACTTGACAGCAGCATCCTTTTAACAATAGGCCAATAAACTCTTTAATGAATTCCCTACATTTTTGGTTGGGTTTGTTTGTGGCAGCATTAGGCAACCGAACCCATGTTCTGGGAAACATCTTGCGTCAAAGCCTTCCCCTGAAATACACGCAGAGCCTTCCTGGCATTACTCATCTCCAACACAATGGGGTACAAATTGTTTGTGTACAGCCCTTCAAGGGGTGTGCAGCCCCCTCACAGCTCAAGGGAGGAGACCTGGACTGTGCTGTAGGCTGCTCAGAGAGTACACCACAATTCAGCAGCAGAGGGTGACAGCAATGGGCAGGGGTCAAGGCTGAGGGTTACAGCAGAAAGATCATGTGGTCACTCGCTCCAGGGATGTGGACATCTTGGTAGCAAAATTACAAGAAAACATGTCCTTGTTGACTCACCATGTGTGGGCACCGTGGAAGAAGTGAGGTAAGGAGGGATAGACGGAGGGCATGCGAAGGAAGGAAGCTTTCTCCCAGCTCATAAGCTCGTTCCTTCTGCCACCCTCCTTCATGCCAAACCACTTCAGAGAGCATCAGAATTGCATCCCTAGAGCTGCCACAGACCCCAGGGCTGGTGAGATCAGAGAGACGCAGAGGGGGGACAGGAGTACTTCCTCTGGCCACCGCATCTTGACAACCCAAGGTGCCAGGAAAGGACGAGACCACAGCTTGCTCGGCTGCAGTGAAACTGAAACAAGATGCAATGCTGATAAGACAACACGTAGCCTTCCCAAAGACACCAAACACCTACTCTGGATTGAGGAAGGCTGCTCACTTCCACTGGCTCCAGAAGTGGTCTCCTAGGACTGCTTTTACTGAGCTGATGGACAGATGGATCTCAATCTGAAGCCTGCAGAACTGGCCCGATGGCAAGAATGTAGAGAGGGGGGAAAATGCTGCTGTATGGGAGCAGACAATGGCTTGTGACGATACAGTGGCAGAATGAACCGATAACCTCAACGCACTATGTGAAGAAGGCCAATGTACCTGTTCAGTTATGGTCTTAGGTTTACAGCACTTCAGGCTTGAACGGCCCTGGAGATCATAGATTTTAAGGTCAGAAGGGACCTATTAGATCATCAAGTTCAACCCCCTACCCTGGGCAGGAAAGAGTGCTGGGGGGTCAGATGACCCCAGCCAGGTGTTTGTCCAATCTCCTCTTATATACCTCCAAGGAAGGGGATCATCTACTCGGACTTTTCTCTATCACATATTTCACCCAGTGCTCCTGCCCTTGTGTCATCCTCCAGGACACCTAGCCTGGATCTGAAGACATCAAGAAATGGAGCATCCACCCCTTCCCCTGGTAGTTTCTTCCAATGGTTAGTCACTGCCACTGCTAAAAAATCTATGACTTCTTATTCATTTCAGTGAGTCCTCATCCTTGGGCTGGGTTTATAATTTAGGGCCATATGTTACCCCCAAATCCTCAGCAGAGTGCCCCTCCAACAGCAGGGGAGATCGGGCATAACAACACCCCCAGGCAGCAAAGTTACTGCTGCATGTAGCTTAATTTAAGGCAAAGGGAATATGCAGGGGCTGTCAAATCTACAGCTTGCTGCCTTTAGTTTACTCAGTACTTGGCATGGAAAAGTACCTAGCTTTCACATACAAGTGCCATGGTGGTGCCAAATGAGTGCCAGACTCAGTCCGCACTGCAAAATTCTGCTAGCAGGTCTGCAAGCACTCAGAGGCCCTGAGGGAGCTAAGTCACCTAGGCCAAGTGCAGCCAGACTTCTGCCACTGTCTGGTGACCACCCAAAGGCACACACAGATCCTCCCACATTGTCTGCTGCAGTCCCCTCAGCCATCAGAGCCCCTCCCAGGGCACAGGTCAGGCTGTGACGTGGAGAGGTTCAAAGCACATGGCTGTGTGCCGGCTCTACTGGCTTGGTGACGGCACCTGCTGACTTCTGGCTCAGCACAAGGCAAGGTGGCTGTGCACCTGAATTACCTGATAATCTGACTCCTCACTGGGCTTCGGAGGTCGGTCACACTTCAGCGAGACCTGTAAGGGGGCTCACAACTCTCTGACTTGAATAAGGCCTCAACAAGCCAGGGCAGCAACTTCAGACCCGCCAATCCTTTGTTTCCACCTGGGAAGTTCTCTTTGCATTCCTAAGGTCCCGGGCTTTTAAAAGTGTGAACTCTGCAAAAGACAAGTCTCATGAAGGACTGGCAGCGATTTCAAGTGGGCCCGGAGCCAGGTTGTGTGAAATCTCTACAGTTCGCTTGATCTGAGCCTTCAAGAGGCCGAGAAATAAACCTGGGAGAAGAGAAGAGAGACATCACAGAGAATTTCCCCTGGCACTGATAAACAGGCACCTCCAAGGTGAAAAAGAGCCATTCTAACTGCACACCATTATGCGATCAGGAAATTTAGGACAGGAAGTGAAACATCAATGTCCAATGGAAACTGCAGAAGAGTTCAGACAGAATGCAATTACCCAGCTGGCATGTGGCCAGCCTTCGTTACCAGTTTATTTTGAGGTTGCAAGATAGCTTGTCAGAGGGTGTTTGTGACCACAACAGAGCTCCTCAGTTTTATATTTCATCTCATCCACAAAACTGCACCTCTGCTCCCCAACCCAGCACCATGGTGGGGAGCTGTCTTAGTCCTGATAGAGGGGGACACCACCTATCATGTCTTCTGGGCCACCACTCGCAGCTCTCCTACCCTGGCACAGATTGGAAAGCCATGTATTTGTTCAGAAGTCTCCCATGGCCTCCTATGAACACAATTTGATGCCCAGTCCCTCTCAGTTTACTTTAGCTCACGGATCCCCAATCCCATACGCTCCATGGGTTCCAGGCAGTTCACAGAGCAGTTATTGCTTGATCAGTGCAGGAGTGCGGTAGGTTCAAAAACTCTTTGTGCCAGGCTTTTTTTAGAACTTTATTTCCAAAGCTCAAGAAAAGATTCCACAACTACTGAAGTCGGTGCAGTTCAACCAAGACTGGTATTAAAACAGCCACAAGCAAGCTTCCCAAATGAACTGCGACAGAAACACATATCAATGTTGCAAATGCAGAGAGAAAAAATGAAGATCAGATAAAAACTGTATCAGTGGATACTCGTCCAAGGCCTTCTTTATTTAGCAAACAAATGAGCATATGTTACCTTTTCAATGCAACAGGTTCCAAATTTTGGTAAGACTCAGACCATGTACAATTTTTCACAAATACATGGAGCGTGCAAGTGTCCACACATGCACACATGCATGCACTACAGCAGGTAAGGCAACTGATGATTGAGAGAAGCGACAGCCATTAGAAGGGTCTTCCTTTAAAACTACAGGAGCATCTAGTCTACATTAGAAATTAATGCCAATATTTTAGACTCTACCCAGAACTTCAAGGTACAAAAACATACCAATATATTAAATTGCTCTCCCCCTCCCCCAACACACACAGTCACCTCAGATTTCTAGCAACTGGACTTCTAACATCGTGTTTATTTTAGAAATCATCTGGTCTTTCCACAAAACCCTGCGAGCCAGATATAAAACATGACTTGCTACAAGAGCTGGTACATTGCAAGCAGCAGCAAAACTAGAATCACTCAAGTTCCCAAGTGAATGGAACGAATTCCTTTCAGAAACGTAACAGCGCAAGTCTTCCTTATCTCATCTCTGCTAAGATACCGTGCAAATCTTTAACCCATCAGAAAAGTCCATCTGGCCCTTCGCACTGGAGCAAAGAGAATGTTAAATGTCAGAGTAAACGAGACCATTGATTCACCCAATTTCAAAAACCAAGAAATAAAAAGCCCAAGTCCGTGTCAGACTGATTTGCTAATCAACCACCAAGGTCTTGGGACAGACTCAACCTCAGAAGTCAGGCACTACGTCTGCTCATGCGCCTCACCGGAGGAGAAACACCCGTAACAGCAGCCAGACAAGGGAGGGAGCCAGCATTCCTGCAACCAGCCATGCAACAAGTGCACCGGATAGCACTTCTCGGCCCTCTCACGTTTACCTCCGAGTCCTGAGATCGTTCAGACCCTGGTGATGTGCGATCAGAACAATCAAACAGCTTCGATCTGGAACACTTGCTCCCATCCCACCTCCCTTTTGGGGCCTTCAGAAAAATCCCACTGATGGTTTTTTTCTTGCCACATTTAATTTCACTTCCCAAGGGGCTGGGTTTAGCAGGAGACCAAACTAGACCCCAAATGACTTGGACTATAAGAGCTGCCGTGCGCTGGGTCAGACCCTTGGTCCGTCCTGCCCAGTGTCCTGTGTCACAAGGAAGCAGACAGCAGAGGCTGGAAGGGAGAGCGACTGGGTCTGAGCACGGCTGTTCCTCTCTCCCTTGCAGCCTCCAGCACTGACGGTCCACGAAGGCCTGATTCAGAGGCTGTGCTCCTCATTCCCATGCTGCAAAGCTCCTGACTTGATGATTAATTGATCAAACCCAGACTCCAATCCAGGGATGTCAATGCCACAGGCCGACCCCTGAGACAGCCCACGTCTGCACACTCTGACTGGCAGCAATGCCAGTGCCCTTGCATGGGAAGCCCCTGCCCCTAACCCGGCTATGGGGGAGGGCTGGGGGGTGACGCTAGGAGAGAGAAGCGCCTCATGTATAGGTTCAGCGCCCAGCCACACCTCGCAGTTGCGGATGAGCTTTGGGCTGCCCCACTCGGGTATGTGGAAGGAGGTGGGGGCTGACACCCATGCTGCCAAACTCGGAGCATCCCCAGCCCGTGGCCCCTTCCCCCTCCTCCCTATACAAGCCCAATGCCCTGCCCCCACTGTGCAGCCCCAGAACCCCCCCTCCAAACCACCCTACCCCTGAAGCCCTGGCACCTCCTCCCCCCAGTAACAAAAC
>NW_017728993.1:26592882-26593316 GCF_001723915.1 Gavialis gangeticus | reverse complement strand
CCCCACTGTGCAGCCCCAGAACCCCCCCTCCAAACCACCCTACCCCTGAAGCCCTGGCACCTCCTCCCCCCAAAAGCCCCCCGCCACAGGTCTCCCCTACCCTGCCCCTGCCTCCTTGGAGGCTCCCCTTCCGCTGCAGCCCCACTCCATGGCCCTGTGTGCCCCCCCATCCCAGGGCTCCTCTGCCTATCCCACATCCCAAGCTCTGATACCCCTGCCCCCCCAGGGACCCTTGTGCCCTTGCCCCTACACCCCCAGGGCTCCCACCCACAACTACCCACACACCCTAGGGCTCCCCTGCTACAACCCCCCCCCACAGGGTCTCTCATGCCCCGCCCCCAGGGCCTGCATTCCCCCTTCCCCAGGCCCCCTGCCCCCCCCGGGGCTCCCCCGCTCCCCCTGGGGCCCTCCTTGCCCCCCCCCCCCCCCCCCCA
>NW_017728993.1:26583522-26592666 GCF_001723915.1 Gavialis gangeticus | reverse complement strand
CCCGAGCAGGCGCGCTGGCCGGCGGCGGCATGGCGGTAGCTGCGGGGTATGCTGGGGGGTGTAGTCCCGTGGGAGGGAGGGGCTGGGTGCCACGTGCCTGGATCTGGGCTTGATGCCTGCGTTGGGGGGAGGCTGGGGCTGCTCCCCGGGGTGCGGGGTCCCCTCAAAGCAGGAGCCCGCCCCACGCACCCCACAAAACGAGGGGGGCTCCACAAGATGGGGCGGGACCCTAAGTAGACCCCCCCAGTCCTTGTGGGCATCCCTGTGCCCGGAGCTGCCGACTTCGCTCACCCCAGATTTGGAGTGGGGGTGCAGGTGGCAAGGTGCGTCATCCCGGGCAGCACCCTTCTGCACTTGTAAAGCAACCAGGAGCTTTCCTGACGCACTTAAAGCGTGCCCGGGTTAAGACACCGGCCAAAAAGCAAACTGAGCGCCGTTGGAGCAGGTTCAAAACCTGCGAAATAGGAGCTCGGTGACCAGGAGCAGGGAGCAGGGCGAGGAGGTTGCTTGGCGGAGCATCGAGACCGTTGACAAGAAGAGGGGGTCAGGGATGGTTTGGAGGGGGTTGGACTAGTCAGCAGTTCTCAACCCACGACCCAAGAGTGGGTCGCAAGAATAGATGAAAGTTGTGAACAAACTTTAAAAATGGATTCTCCTTTAAAGGAAAATATTATGGGAAATGGCGGGTTTTCCCTGGCAGGCTGGCAGAGCTCCACCCCGCAAGGGGCTGCTTGGGATCCCCCCTACCCCATACACCGGGGTGTGCAATACTTGTGCAATAAAGTCTTACTTATGCAGTAAAGTCATCGCTGGGCTGCAGAGTTAAGACGAAGACCAAGGACTGGCATACGTGGGGTAGAGCTGGCCACACTGCCGGGCAGCTCGGGGCAGCAGCAAGTAAGGTGCTGTGGCAGCATGAGCTGTTGCTGAAAGGCCTCGGGTCTGAATGCACGTGCCATATTTATTCGATTCTAAGTTGTGGTTGTTTCCCTCCATAAAAAACCCTTGTCTGAGATTCATGCACAGGGCGGAGGGGAGCAGGCAACTGCAGTGGCTTAGGCTCCAACCCCGACCCAGGGTTGGGGCTGTAGCCGCAGTGGCTGCCTGCGTGCCCACCTCCCACCACCTCTGCACCCCTATCTCTCCCATGCAGCCTCTTCCCCCTTCTCCCCGTACAGCTTCTGCTCCCCTGCCTGCCTCTCTCCTTACCCCCTTACCCTTGCCCCCCATTCAAGCTGTATCTTGGACCACTAAGCATGGCCCCAGCCCAGCAGTGGGGGCTGGGTTGGAGCTGTGCTCAGCGCCCCAGGCTAGAACAGGGATGGATCCTGTGGACAAGGAGCAAAGGTAATGAGGGGTGGGGAGCTGGACCTCCCTATACTACCTGCCTCCCCAGTGCCGGCCCCTCTGCAGCTGGGAGGGGGGTGACAAATTTAAGACAACCCCCCATAATTAGACTCTACAAATGGAAAATTCATAGATTCAGATTCATAGATTCTAGGGTTGGAAGGGACCTCAGTGAGCCATCCGACCCCCTGCCCCTGGCAGGCAAGAAAAGAGTCACTAACCCTGGGGTCATGGACACAGCCAGGTGCTTGTCCAGTCTCCTCTTGAAGACCCCCAAGGATGGGACGAGCACCACCTCCCTTGGGAGCCCAGTCCAGATTCTGGCAACCCTAACTGTGAAGAACTTTTTTGTAATGTCCAGTCTAAACCTACTGTCCAGTAGCTTATGGCCATTGTTCCTTGTTGTTTCAGGGGGTGCACTGGCGAACAGATCGTCACCTACTTCATGTTGCTCTCCCCTTGTGAATTTGTATGCCGCCACAAGGTCCCCCCTCAGCCTTTTCTTGGAGAGGCTGAAGAGGTTGAGGTCCCTTAGCCTTTCCTTGTACGAGGTTCCCTGTAGGCCTCCAGTCAGACACGTGGCTCATCTTTGGACCCTCTCCATGTTGTCCAGAACTGGACAGAGTACTCCAGCCGCGGCCTGACCAGTGCAGTGTAGAGTGGGACAAGCACCTCCCTGGACCTCTTTGTAAAGCACCTACGGATGCATGACAAGGCGCGATTGGCTTTGCCAACTGCTTCATCACATTGACAACTCGTGTTCATCCTGGGGTCACCAGTGACTCCAAGATCTCTTTCTGGCTCAGTGGTGCTGAGAAGGTTCCCCCCCAGCCTATAGGTATGATGGCAGTTCTTTCTCCCTAGGTGCAGCACCTTGCACTTGTCCTTATTGAATTGCATCCTGTTGCTCTCTGCCCACTTCCCCAACCTGTCTAGGTCGGCCTGGATCTGGTTCCTCCTCTCCAGGGTGCTAGCTTTACCCCATATTTTTGTGTCATCCACAAGTTTGGACAGGGTGCTTCCCACCCCCTCATCCAGATTGCTGATGAAGATGTTGAACAGCATCGGCCCCAGAACTGAGCCCTGAGGGACTCCACTGCGCACATCTTTCCAGGTTGACACTGACCCATCCACCACCACTCTCTGAGTGTGACCCCCGAGCCAGTTTGCTACCCAGTCTACCATATAATCATCCAAGGCAGATCTCAGTTTACTTATAAGGATGGTATGGGATACCATGTCAAAGGCCTTCTTGAAGTCCAGATAGATAACATCCACCTCGACTCCTGCATCTAAACATTTGGTGGCCTTGTCGTAAAAAGAAACTATGTTAGTCAGGCAGGACCTGCCTGCTATAAACCCATGTTGGTTACCCCTCCGCATCACATTAGCCAGTGGGCTCCCACAGATGTGTTCCTTGATACTTTTTTCTAGGATTTTCCCAGGGCTAGAGGTAAGGCTGACTGGTCAATAGTTCCCCAGATCCTCCTTCCTCCCCTTCTTAAAGATTGGGGTGAAAATGGCCTTCTTCCAATCCTCTGGGACCTGACCTGAGCACTCATATATCCTTGCCAGTGGATCAGCTATGACCCCCACTAATTCCTTCATTACCCTTGGGTGGAGTCCCTCCGGCCCTGGTGATTTGACCACGTCCAGTCCCTCCACGTGTCTTTTTACTGTGTCAGCACTGACTGTTGGTCGGCTGATGTTCCCCTTGTTGGTGTCCGTGATGCATGTTGAGGGTCCATCTAGGTTCCTATTTAAGAAGACAGAGGCAAAAAACTCATTGAAGAGCTCTGCCTTGCCCCTGCTATCCGTCACTAAGCCCCCCTGTCCATCCTTATGGGTCCTATGCTACCCTGCACACTATTTTTGCTCCCAACATACCTAAAGAAGGACTTTTATTGTCCTTAATCCCTGCTGCTAGCCTGAGTTCTAGAGCTGCTTTCTTAATTATAAGAAACTTATCAAAATGTCCATGTATAGAATCTAATTATGGGCGGAGGGTCATCTTAAATTCAGCGTTGTCTTAGATTCAAATCAATATGGTCACTATGAGGCATCCCAGGATGCTCATTAATAGGCGCCTCCTGGGAAATTCAGGAGAGATGCAGAAACCAAAGAGGCACCTGCAGCATCTCCCACCATGACGTCCCACGTAAGCGGTGCAGCACGATGGAGCGTTCCCCATGCGGCTGGACTGGCTGTCCTTTGATAAGCAAAGAGGATTCAACTTGGTCACGGGGAACAGCCAGTACTTTCAGTGGCCTCCCAAACCTCCAGCTCAGCCTTACAGGAACAGCAGTATGCACCAGTGCGGTGTGCTGGATATAGATCGGTGACCCATCAACCAAATCCCACCTGCCTACTCACGGATTTAACAGCCATCCCTGTACCAGCAGTTTGCAATCTGTTCAGAGGAGAGTTTAGACAGATTTAAGCTTTATGCACTTCTAACGGAGGTGTCAGTCATGACATGAACGCTGACGTTTGAGAAACTCCAGCTTTCAACAAATAACCACAATTTTCATTGATTTCATGTTTATGCAGGACTTTGACGGATTGTAGCAGAGACCATTTCACCCGCTGCTGAAATGCAGCCACCTCTGGGGTGACAAACGCTCACTGGCAAGGAAGGACTTTCTTCTAAATCTGAACAAGGACCTTGGTAGACTAAGGAAAGCTTCTGGAAGCGAGGTCTGCCACTCTGCTTCGCTATGAGCAGGGCTGGGCAATTATTTGGGCTGGAGAGTCACTTAGGGAGTTTTGGGGAGCTGTTGCAGGCCAAGGGGGGTGCTGACCTGACACAGCACTGGTGGGGGACCAGGGGGAAGGCAAGTGATCCTATCCAGCTCCAGGCCCGTCTGCCCTGCAGCCAGCGCCAGGAGTGCCTGTTGTAGTGGGCAGACAGGCAGGGTCTTCATGGAGACCAGCCCAGGACCCCCATGGGCAGGGCACACTGGTCTGGGCAGAGGGGATGGGGATAGGGATGCAGCTGTGGGAGGGCAGGGAGTGGTGTCTGGGACCAGGATGGGCAGAACCGGCATCGTGGGGCAGTGACAGCGCGGGGCTGGGGCCTCGGCCAGAGCCATGATCCACTCCCTGCACATCCCTGCAACGGCACCGGTTCCACGTGTAGGGATGTGCAGGGAGCAGATCGGGGGTCTGCTCCAAGCTTTGGCCCTATGGTGTCACTGCCCCATGATCCCAACCCCACATGCCCATCCTGCTCCTGGACACCGCTCTCCACCTGCCCACAGCCCCATCTCACCCCCCCGGCCGCGTGCGCCCTGCCCATGGGGGTCCTGCCCCGGGCTCCATGAAGACCCCACTCGCTGTCCAGCACCCCTGGCAGTGTCTGCAGGGCAGCAGGGCCGGATCCAGCAGCAGAGAGACCAGCAGCAGCAGCCGGGCACAGTAAGCTGCTGCCACGGGGCTGCCAGGAGTCTGGCCACCACGTCACCCCTGTGCCACCCAGGAGATGTGTGACATTCAGAGGTATCTGGGATTTGGCATTTCATCAAAGATGTCTCACAGCTGGTGGCCCTGCTAGCTGCTCTGCTCCAGAAAAGGGGCTTCAATGGTCCCTTGAAGGCATTCACCTCCACTGCCCCTCTGGTGCAGCCAGGTCTGACCGCCAGTAGAAGCCAACACATCAAGCTGCACCAGTGGGACCAGTTTACCCCAGCTGACCAAATCCTCGAGACAGTTACACCTGCGTGCCTCCTGCTCCTAGGCAGTCACGCGTGCAACGAGAACGACGGTGTGGGCAATAGAGAATCGCTCCCCATCGAGGCAGCCTTTAGGAAGGCAGGATCTGAAGGGTGTCTGCTCCTTGCTGCAGTCCTGATGGACGGTAAGCATCCGGCATGGATCTCATAGGAGCATCAGTTCAGAGGAAAGTAGGGCTGGAAGGGATCCAGGATCTGAATCACAGCAAGTCCACTGGGTGTTTTTCTTTCTCCCCCGAGTTCGCGATCCCCCACTGACCAGGTGCCGAGCGCTGGGAAGCAGACCTGCTCTGCTGTACGGACACGTAGGCTGAGTCCAGTCCTGTGCCTCCCTCCATCATGCTCAAACCCTTCGGTGCATTGTGCAGAAGAACAACTGGCTCCACTCCCCCTGCCCTCCCTGCCCATCTCTTTGTGGGACTACACCACCGGGCGCCCATTCCCCTAACCCAGACTTCCAGCAGCGTATCAGATGCCTTTTCTTCCAAGGTGGACTTTATGCTTCTGAGTCACCCCTGAGAGCCCAGGCCATGACATGCTCCTTGCCAGGCACTTTGATTGCAGCCTTGGACTCGTATCGGTTTTGGGGGCCAGGTATGCAGTGGGGTATCAAATGGTCTCTCTACTCTCACCCCGTCTCCTCCCAGGCCAGGAACGCTTCAAAGCTTCCTCCAGCTCCTACATCAACAAGCTCTTAATGAGCAGCACCCAGCTCCAGTAGTTCAGATTTACGGTGAGACTGAGTATTTCCCATAGCTCAAAGCCATCTCTTGCACAAGGCTGACACTGATGAAGAAATCCAACACTGCCATAAATGTGCAAGTGCAGTCTTCAGATGCCTGAGGAAAGGGGTGTTCGAAGACTCTGAAATTACGTCCTAAACTAGTTTATCCAGCAGTTATAATCCCCAATTTGCTGTACAGAGCTGAGACATGGACAATGTACAAGAGACCCTCAAGTCACTGGAGAAATACCATCAATGCTGCCCGGGGAAGAGCCTTTGAGCCCAGGAGAAGACAGATGCACCAGCACTCACATCCTCTGCCAAGCAAACACTACGAGCATCAAGGCAAGGATCCTCTGACATCAACTTCGCAGGCCGGCCATGTCATCCGGACGTCTGACTCCAGCCTCTTAAAACAAGTTGCATTCTCCCAGGTCAGCTAAGGTGTCCGCTCAGGAGGAGGGCAGAGAAAGCGCGTCAAGGACGTCCTCAAGGCCAGCTTGAAAAATTGCGACATTAACATCAACTCATGGGAGACGATCACACAGGACTGCCCCAAATGGAGGACAATCTGCTGCAGAGATCTCAGGACTTTGAAACCTCATGACGGCAACAGGAGACGGAAAAGCAGGACTGGTGGAAACAGTGTGAACCAAGAACCTGGAGCCACCCAACCTGCAGATCAACATGCACCTGAGCTGCAACAGTCTGTCTCGTTAGCCATCGTCGGACCCACAGATACAGCCACCATCCTCGACTGCGAGGTGTTACCGGTGATGGCTGTTTTCAGACTTCATCCTGTGGATTGCACCTCAGACTGGTACTCGGCCTTGGACCCCTGGATCCTGCCCCTGGACCTTGCTGTGGACTCTGCTTCTGGATTTCCCTCTGGTTTTAGTATGTGGATCCTGCCCCTTGACCCAGCCCCAGCCCCTGCTTTCCCTCAGTGCCCTAGCCATTAGACCAGGCTGCATGCACCCCAGTCCCTTGCACAAACTGATCTAACCTATCCTGAAGGCTGTTAGCCAAATGTTGACAGATGGAAGGGGCATTGCAGGACCCCCAAATGCACCATTGGATGCTCAACCTGGACATACCAGGTTGGACGTGTGATTTTTTTTCCATCCATCCCCCTACCCAGATCCAGACCAGGTGATCAGCTTCCCACAGACACATGAAAGCTGCTCAGAAAGCCTGCAGTGGTGATGAAAATGTGCCTCTTCCTTCCGGGAGGTGCTCCTGGCTACTGGACTGCTCAGCTACCAATTGATCCCTTGCTTTGCTCAAGGGTCTTCAAAGCTGCTTGTGCAGAGTGCATCCTCTGAGGATCATCCGGGAGGACCTCCATTGCCTGCACAAAGTCCTTGAAGATGCTCAGCAGACAGCTGGACTCTCCAGCAGCGGGGAAGCCAAGGTGCAGGGGGGACACAGGTACCATTGCAACCTCGTCAGTCCGCCAGAGAAGTCAGGGGGTGCAATATTAACGAGAGGCCTCACTGATTCATAAAACCCTGGAACTTGCTCTTGAACTTATGCGGCAGCAGCACCTTTGCTTCGTCCATCAGCAGGAGCGGCTGAGATGGCAGGATCACAGACGATGGAGCTTGGACTGCTCTGCCCTGGCAGCGTACAGAGATGGGCATCTATAGCAATGCTCTATCCCACCAAGTAGCCACCTGGGCTTCTACGTTGGGCATCTGGACAGGCAGGTTGTCCATGGAGGCAGCATCCGGACATGATCTTTCTTGGAAAGGGACCTGGGTGCTATCAGGAAGCCACTCAAAATGTTATGTGACTTGGGCATGGTGCAGAGACCAAGGGATTGGGAGACAAGGGTTTTGGGACAAGGTAGAGTGCACTGGGGCTGAGCACCCTGTAGATGGAAACAGTCAATTAGGCCAGTGGTCAGCACAGGGGTCCAGCTGGACACAGACACCCCAGCCGGTCATTCAGAGCAGGCAGGGCTGGGTGTCATAGCCCCGATACTCCCTGCCTCTCTCCACGGGCTCCGCTTGCGGCATTGCTTCACGTTCAAGGCCCTTCAGACTCCCTGCCATCTCTCAACGCTCCTGAGATGATGAAGCAGAGGCACCAGCCTCCGTTCCCCATGTGTTGCATGTTTCAAGCAGGCCAGGTTCTTTGGGTAGATGTGATATCTTTTATTAGACCCACTAAATAGTTGGGGAAAAAAATGTTCTTTGCAAGCTTTCAGGTGCAAACGCCCTTCTTCAGGCATAGGGAGACTCTGCTGGTGTTATGTGTTCTCCAAGGTAGAAAAGAAGCTAATTTTCAGCATGCAGGTCTGTGAAAATGCAAATGAGTAGTAGTTGGGAAGCAACGGGTAGAGATAGGGGAGGAGTGGGGGGAGGAGGGAAACGTGTGAAGGACTGTAGGTGCTCAGCTACGGGCAGGTTACCTGGGGTTATCCAATGGCAGGCAGGATGTCATGTGCCATCAATCCTATATATGGGTGCTTGTACATGTTATCAGGTTTTTCTAGCTAAAGATATTCTCTGTGTGTGAGAATACATGTCATGAAACTATCACAATAAAAATAATCCTGCTGGATCATGCTAAAAATAAAACATGTTGGAGGTGGTCTAATTTACAACAATCAATCAAAATCTATCATGATAAAAAGACGCCAACGTGTATTTTCACATGCGACTAACCTAGCAAAACGGTGATTTCTGGTGCCGTTTCATGACGTATATCTAAACAATGCATAGTGTGTACAAGCACCCTACATTTCAAGCAGGCATCTTCCTGCTGGCTCCAGGGCTGCCCCCACACATGGGAACCAGGGTGAAAGCTACCATCCCATCCTTCTCCAGCTCCCTCTTTGCCATCCAGTCTACAAAACACCCTGGCAATGGTTAGCAGATAACCTGCCCCCAGACACTGACCTTCAAGACAGCACCCACTACGTGCTTTCAAAATATCCAGAAGGGAAAATTTCATAGATTTCATAGACATTCAGGCTTGAAGGGATATCAGAAGATCATCGAGTCCAGCCCCCCCGCCCAAAGGGCAGGAAGTCAGCTGGGGTCATAGGATCCCAGCAAGATAAGCATCCAATTTGCTCTTGAAGGTGTTCAATGTAGGTGCGTGAACCACCTCCGATGGCAAGCTGTTCCAGACCTTGGGGGCTCGGACAGTAAAGAAATTCTTCCTTATGTCCAGCCTGAAACGGTCTTGCAGTAGTTTATGACCATTTGACCTCAACACCCCTTGGGGCGCTCCGGTGAACAAATGTTCCCCCAGATCCTGGTGGTCACCCCTGATAAACTTATAGGTGGCCACCAGATCACCCCTGAGCCTGCGCTTTTCCAGGCTAAAGAG
>NW_017728993.1:26577599-26583191 GCF_001723915.1 Gavialis gangeticus | reverse complement strand
ATTTAGTAGGTTGGCTTTTTCCTGGACGTCAGTTGTCAGTTGTTCCATCTGGTTCAGCAGGGGTCCAATGCTGCCCTTGCTTTTCCTCCGGCTCCCCACATATCTGAAAAAGGACTTTTTATTCTCCTTGATGCTCGAAGCTAGTTGGAGTTCAGTCACAGCCTTGGCTTTCCTGGTTTGCTCCCTGCAGGGCTGGACCAGTGCAGAATAATCTTCCTTTGGAGGTGAATCCTGTCCTCCATCCTCCATCCTACTCACCACCAAACAATTTCAAGGTAAACAGACTATTCCCACTTTTCTCTGAGCCTAACCTGCATAAAATGAACAGTGCCAAACAGGGGATTTTACCATACCTGCAACTCTCCTATGAAATACGAACTTTCATTTCTACCTGGGAGAACTTTTACAATCTTTTCTCCTATGCCAGAGGAAGGGTACTTGTGCCTGAAAGCTTGCAGTTAAAGACTTTTTTTTGCAAAGATCTAGTTGGTCTAATAAAAGATATCATCTCTCCCACAAGTTCTGATTCAAAATATCCTGGTGCTGACCCTCAGAGTCTACACGAGGCCTAGGAGACATCCTCTGCTGCAGAAGCAGCCAGGGGACCACAAAATCAGCCCCGTGATGCCATCAGAACCCCTGATGCAGAGACTCAGTCCCGGTGGTGAGGGATCCATTAGGAAGAGGGTCTCATCCACTGTTCATCCTTTTGGGAGATCTTAGCAGCCCATAGGAACTGGCTCTCGACTGCAGCAGCCTTGGGGGCTGCTCTCATGTACACCTGGGGCTGCATCCAAACTGTGCATGTAAAAAAGTGATTCAAAGCTGCTTTCATCTCCCGCTTCTCCCATGGCTGCAGCTTCTGCGTTACCCCTCTGAGAGGCCAAGCACGAAGGAGGATGCCCGATCTGTCTTGAAGGCTTACCTTCAAGCACAGCTTCGCTCACCGCTGGCGTACAGCCACCGCAGCCGTGATGGATGGCAGCTCTCTGAGAGTGCACCGCAGCTTAGGACATGAAATAACACAGAATAAAGTCTCCAGCTGGCAGAACAGGGAGCGTATCGTTAGGAGACACTCCCTGTCTTTTGGGAGCAGAGCCAGGGAATGACACAAAGGCGAGAAGACGTCGGGGCCGTCTTGTCCAAAAGACAGACTCTCTAGGGAGGCCTCGTGCTTTATTTTGGCCGTGATCTGGATGGAGGGTTGCTCCTACCGAGCCCCAGCTCTGCTTTCTGCTGTTCTCCCCTCCAAGCGCTGGCCTACAGCCCCTGAATAAACTCTGAGATCTGGAGGTTCACAACTCAAGGCTGCATCACGTCATCGGAAAGCAGCTAGGTCCTCCGATGCTTACGCTGAATGCAACTTTTGAATGCCTTATAATGCATAGGGCGAGTAATCGTGCATCGCTATTTTCTGCTTAACGAGTTAATAATGTGCCAACCCAAATCCTTCCGTTGCTAACGCCGCCAGTGGGACTCATTAGCCAACTTGAGCACGTATTTGAGGGAATACTAATATTCACAATGTACATTTTGAGATCCGTGTTGTTGTTTCTGGTAACCAAGACCCTGTTAATGCACTTGGTTTAAACACTAGCTTCCAGGTAATTTTTTATCTCTCTTTCTCTCTCTCTAAACATTTATACTGTGCGTATCATGCTGGTGAGTGATATTAATGACAGCTTGTCATCGTGGAAAGCCACTTCTAGCTGTCAATTAACGGGCGTTTAGAAGGGAAAGCGGCAGGCTCAGACCTCGTGGGAACACGTACCCCTCCCTGCTTGACAATGACCCTTGCACTAATTTGGGAGCACTCCTGGGCTAGGAGGCTGGTGGTTGCCTCCGGGATGATGGTGGAGCCCGGTGAAAAATCAAGGCAATTCTGCGGGGTGTGAAATGCTCAGCCCAGCAAAGATAGGTCCCCAAAGCAAATCAAGGCGATTTGTCACTCACCTCCATAAACACACTTCATCCTTGTACTTTTCCTCTCTTTGCCAGGGTGGTCTGGTGTGAGAGCTTTCTTGTTCCCTTTATTTTCCTAAGGACTCCTCGCTTGGTAATAAAAACGTGACGGCTCAGTGGGGTTTTGTTTTCATTTCCAATGTGCTGGCTCAGTTCAAAGACAATTAAGTCGGTGGGTACTTGGGAGCTGCCATCAGGGCTGTGCGGTGGAAGGATTTTTTTGGCCCCCCTGGTTAAAATGAAGAGGCAGCCTTTGGTGCAAGCACATGAGGAGATTGGGCTGGGACTTCAGATCCGGTTTAACACTGGCTATCCGCATCGCTGGTTTTATACAAGGCCACCGAGCCTTTCGGTCAAGACTTGATCTGCTGTAGTGCAGCTGGACGCAGGAGTGACTCAGTGCATTTTTCTGGCCTGGGAGGCCACAAACGCCCGGTCCCGCCTGGGCTTCACATCCTTTAAAAGTCCGAGGAGCCGTACAAGGGCAGCCAGAGACAGGATCTTGTTCCAAAGCCTGTAAGCACAAGAGGGCCAATGAAATACAAAACCAAACGGAGCATAATTGTGGCCTGAGGTTCTTATAGAAATGGACTGTAGACATCAGGGCCAAGTACATACATTACACTTTTACTGGTACAAGTCATCGGAAACTGGTCTATAGCCATAACAGAACAGAAGTTCAGCGCACAAAACTGATCTATACCTCTAACCGAACAAAAGTTCGGCACACCAAACCGGCACAAAACCGGTCTATGCCCATGACAGAACAGAAGTTCAGCACACACACGGTGCGTCTACATGTTCATTAATGTGCTGTAGTTGCCGCGCATTAAGTTTAGTACTTGCATAACCAAGTACTAAATCAGCACATGGGGTTTTTCAGACATTATCTGTGCAGTAGCCTAGCACTACTGCACCATAGCGTATTAGCATGGTTTTTGCCCAGCACACTACTGCGCACGGTTATTAGGCTACTGCAAGATTAGCATCTCATGCAGTAGTTTTTAAACCCACAGACTGGTTTAAAAATGGCAGAACCCAGTCTCAGATTTGCCCTACCCCCCACCAAAGGGTGAACGTTTGTTCTGTTCACTACCGATATAAACTCTGCCGCTTATAGAAAATGGCATAACCTAGGACGATGCTGCCTCAGGCTTTTTGAATGCCCATACCTAGCCTCGGAGGCACTCAGACGCTGCAATAATGAGCCCGAGTACAAGAACGCAGAGAAAACTATACAGACAGCTGATGCCAGACGTGACACGGTTTGGTCCATCTCCAGGGACCAAGGCAGGGTTGGCCCCTAATGTGATGCTTTGCAGGGTCTTGTCTAGACAGTCTGTAATTCCCAAGCATGAGGGCTTCCCCCATTCCCATGAGAGGCCAGTTCAAAGCCAACACATCCCACCGTGGGAAAATGCTTCCTGGCGTTCAGCACAATTTCTCTCTTCCTTGTCCCATTCCTCCCAGAACTGCCCTAAATAATCCCCTTCCCTTCTCAGGGCTTGCAGCCCTCACAGTTGTGCAGCATTGCCTCATTGCTCTAGCACCGGGTCTTCACAAAGCCACACGTATCTAGCAGCTCACTGCTTTCTCTTAATTTCTTTTTGCTTTTGGGTTGCTTCTTATAAGACCAGTGTGGTTTGGGGAACGTTGCATCGCAGAGTTTGGCATGGATATGACCAGTCTGGTACACTGCATTCACTTCTGGGTGCCATAGTATCAGCCAGGTACTGTCAAATATGGAGCAGAAGAGCAAAATGAGTCAGGGCTGACTCACTGGGAGAGATTTAGGAGCACAGTGCATTGAAGATTTAAGAGTAAGTGATGATTTGAGCAGGGCATGAGCACCATGTGCATCTGTCTAGAGGCAACAAGCACCGAGCAGGAACAGGGACTGTCAGGATGACACGCACCACAGGGGCAGAACAACTACCTGAGCAAGAGCAAAGCAAGGCTGAGCATCAGGAGAGCTTCCCGACGTCGATGTGCCAGGCCGTGGTCTCAGCTCCTAAGAGAGGAGACGCGAGCGCCCGGTTGCCCGATCACTGTCCGTTCTACGCTGTCCCAAGGAGCTCGGTTGGAAGATCGAGCATGCCTTTTCCGACTCCAGCTCCTCCAAAACAGGCCAGAACAGTGCAGCGGAGGAGACAAACCATCATGGCGATTTACTAAAGCAATAAAAGCCCTGCTTATTTCTGGGTATATGTGACAAAAAGACACGGATATTGCATAGCCCAGCCTGCATTTTTATTTTGATATTCTAATGCCAGCCACAAAAAAAGTTCAAGCTTAACCCTCGTGGTTTATATTGTCACCATAAAAGCTGGTAAAAAATATTGTACAGTTGGGTGCAGTTTATTCTTTATATTTTAATGGCTATAGCAAAAACTCTACTGCTAACTAGTAAAAAAAAAAAAAGAAGAAGAAGTTTGAATGTGTTTTACAGCTCTGGCGTCATGGGAAAGCTGTATTTCAAAGTGAGGGCATCAACAGCTATGAAATGGGACATTTTTAAACATTTTTAATGGGACATTAAAAAAAACACTTTGCCAAAATCTCTTTGCCAGTGTTTTAACTAATAGGGTTGCAGTGTATAAAGGCCCTGCCCAGGCCACCCAATACCGAGCTGCAGCACGAGCGCCTTGAACTTTAAGTGTAAATGGGAAAAACATCTAAAATTAAGTGTTTCTCCTGGAGGAACAAATCGCTGATAGAGCCAATCTCCCTGCAGAACAGGCGCACCTGCTGGAAGGTAGAGAGGCACTTTTACGGGCGGGTTTTAACTTCAAAATAAAACGCTTTCCGCGGGAAGTCATATGGACCACAGCTGTCCAGAAAAATGGATTCTCTGCCCTAGGGGGAATTCTGAGATTTCAAAATTTGGCCTGGACCCCAATCAGGACGAGACATTGAAATCTCCAAGATTTTCTCCTTAATGAGGTTCCAAAATATTTCATTGTGACGTGATCAAAACACAATTCTTTTCATGCTCGTTATGTGATGCTGTTAGCAAGCTGCTATTCTACCCCTTAGCAAAGGGTGATTGTGTTTATATCCATTATATCTTCTCATAGTGTGTTGTGGTGAATCATTTAAGATCGTCCTGGGGAACCATTATAGGACCAGGGAGCTGAAACAAAAGTGACCTCTCTTCCATGCACAGGCATGTGTTACTGCCCAAACCAGCAGCACGTGCAGGCAGAGGGCTTTCACGGCCTGCTGAGCTGTGAAGTTTGCATTTCTGCAACAGAGAAACCGAAAAAGGTGCGAGGAGAAGAAGTGGGGAAGGCATTTGTTCTTCATTTAGTTTCCAGCAGGGAGCTCGGGGCTCTACAGACAGCTCGGGGTCTTGCCCACCTCTCCCAGACCCTGGAAAACAAAGGAGCTGCCTTGCCAACGATGCCCCATTCCCGTGGGTCAGAACCGAGGTACGTCTCACCCAGCATCTTGCTGCTGACGGTGCTTGGCACCACCTGCCTCCAGAAGATGCAGCAAAGCTAGAGGAGCAGATGCAGGGAACCCCAGAGCCGCGGGGCTGGCAGGGAGCTGCCGGGTCGCATCCATAGTTTCACGGTTTCTAGGGTCAGAAGGGACCTGAGCAGATCATCGAGTCGGACCCCCTGCCAT
>NW_017728993.1:26567718-26572599 GCF_001723915.1 Gavialis gangeticus | reverse complement strand
TCTTAAAGTGCGGCGCCCAGAACTGGACGCAGTACTCCAGCTGCGGCCTGACCAGTGCCGCATAGAGGGGGAGGATCACCTCCTTGGACCTGCTCGAGATGCATCTGTGGATGCATGACAAGGTGCGGTTGGCCTTCCTAGCCACCTCCCCACACTGCCGACCCATGTTCATCTTGGCATCAATAACGACTCCAAGATCCTTTTCTGCCTCTGCACTGATGAGAAGGGAGTTCCCCAGCCTGTAGGTATGGTGCCGGTTGTTCCTCCCCAGGTGCAGCACCTTGCACTTATCAGTGTTGAATCCCATCCTGTTCTCATCCGCCCACCCTTGTATCCAGCCCATAGTTTCATAGTTAGTAGGGTCAGAAGGGACCTGAGCAGATCATCAAGTCCAACCCCTGCCATGGCAGGAAAGAGTACTGGGGTCAGTGCTCCGACCCATGCAGGAGGCAGGATCAGTCCCATCCAAACCAGCCCACATGAACCCCGTGCAACGTGGCACAGTCGCCCCTGGCACAGCCCCAGGCATCACACCCACCCTTGCTCCCAGCAGATCTACTCCTCCTGGCCTGCCACTTCTCTTCCTAATTATTATCCATGTCTGGTCCTTTGTGCTCTTCCCCCAGTATTTGGATTCTCCCCTTTCTTCCCTTCTCTCCCAGACTTTCTTCCCCTCCATCCCTCCTTTCCCTTTCCTCTCCCTTCAACGCCCTCCCCATCATGCCTCTGAGGATCTGTAGCAGGAGGGAAGGGGAAGGCCGGGTCCATCCCACCACCCTGCCAAACCACACGTGTCCCTGCCCAAGTAGGAAGCAGCTTGAAGCCAACATTGACCAGAACCTGGGTCGGTGGCTGGAAAAAAAGCTCCCAGTGAGGGCAAGGGCGTGCTCTGCTGCAGGACAGAACAACGCCTCTGGCTGCAACCCCCCCCCCATACGTGGTATGTCATGGTGCTGTGCCCACCCCATCCCTCTATCTTGGGACCCACCAGACCTGTCCAGAGCTCCTTTGGCTATTTACTCACCTTTGTTGCCAGCTTGAAGGTGCAGGAAGACCCAAACCCTTGGCGCATCCCTGCAAACCCCCCCAAAAAGGATGCTTCTGCCATGGCAAGGGACAGCTTCCTGCCCCCTGAGAGGACACGGCTCCCTGCATAGACCCGGTCCTTCTCCCTGTTTTTGCCTTCCTAAAGTACCGGGTTTTAACTGCCCGGTCCCCCTACACGCTGCCACTCGATGCCTAGGCAGGCTGCCCTCCGGGAACATAGCTGAGACCACAAAAAATTCATCACGCTTGTGACCCGTGTCTGAACTAAGAGACAAATCTTCCCAGCCGAAGAGGCCAGTGTAGTAATGTGCTACCTTATCTCTAGTGCCACTGACTGGGGTCTATTTAATTTTCCCTTTGATTTTAATATAGATTTATTGAAAGTTTCAGTTATCAAAACAAACTGCGGCAGCAAATTGGTGTTCTTCTGCAGCCACGCAAGCACCTATAAAGCTGCCAGTGTATGAAATAAATGGTGCTATATGGGAGGTCAGTTATTGCAATAGAAATTCCCCTGGGATTTGCACTGGGCAGTTTAATATTTTTCTTATTACCCTCTTTCTTCTCTGCTATTTATGCCTTTCTCTTTAAATTTAAAACAACATACAGCCACCTGCCAGAACAAGGCGTGCTTATAAAATCATCTCTGATAAACCTGCGAACGAGCGCTCTCCCTTCCAAGGGCTGGCAAACACTGACTTATCTCCACTAACAAAACAGCTGGAGCAGGGGCAGACAGGCTGAGAAGGGATTTTCCTCCTCAAATGCTTCCCCTGCCTACGCCAGCTCTTTACTTTCTGCTCGGGAGAGGACTTAGCATTGTCAAACCTCCCTGAGCGCAGCTCCCCTGGCTCATCCTACCTCGCTGGTGTCTTGCGTGCCCCTCACCGGACTTCGAGGCTGGTCTCCGTGCTCCTCAAGACACACTACGATATGGTTTGCAATGGTGTCATTCCCGCTCCCCGGTATGATGTGGTACCAAAATAAATCATTCGTCACATTTTTGCATCAAAAGAAATAATCAGGGTGTTTTGACTCCATCAGGAGGAACCCAGTATCCCCATGCAGGTGGCAAACCAACCTGTGCTGTTTCCATAGCTCTCTGGGAACTGTTAATTTATATGGAAACCTTATTAGTGGAGAGGACTTTCTACCATTTAATTAGCATTATTTGCATTATAGTAGCCTCCGTCAGGATTAGGGTTTGTTTTAGGGCCTATGCAAACAGAGACAGGCCCTGCTCCAAAATGCTTGCAATATAAACGGGGAGGGAGGAAGAAAGAGCTAATTGTTCTTACTTTCCTGTCCTCACTGAGAGAGCAAGCGATTTGCCCAAGGTCCCACAGGAAGAACTGGGAGCCAATCCCTCATGCTGCAAAACTCAAGTCAAGGAAGAAGGAAGACAGCAAATGCTTGGACGGCATGGAGCAAACAGCAAACCTGTTTGCAGTCGCCTGCGGATACCAATCTCCAGCACAACAACCCATGTCCTTGCAGCAACACGCGATGCCCATGCATGTCCTCAGCTCTCAGGGACACTGTAGCTCATGGGGCCTGTGTCACTCTGCTTTGTATTTTCCCTGGGGCAAACCTGTCGCAACAAAAAACCAACGTCCATAATGCAAAAAATACATAAACAAGCAACAAAGGGTTAACTCAAACCGGCGGTCCTTCCTCGGACTTGGAGAGGGCTACTCCGGCTCTGTGCAGCCTTCCCTGTGTCCACCAGCTCCTTTCCCTGGGAGCTTTTAACTTCCTCTGGGCCAGGCAATCATCCCTGTCGCTGGCCCTGTGCCCCGGAGCAGGCAGGCTATTACTCGTTAGCCCCCCACATCCGGGCTCCCCCTCCGAGCCAAGCACCCGGCTACAGGACCGCTCCCGGGTTTCATTCCCGTTGACTGAAGGAGGCTCTTTTCACCGTTGGCAGCAGCTGTGCCAGCAAGGATAGCTCTCTGGTCCTCCGTGTTCATTATCCACCATTTGAACCCACTTCAAGGTCCTCCACTAAGACAAGGGGTTTGTGGTCACCAAACACACTCAGCTGGGAAGAACCTGGTCTCGGAGACTGAAAGCTGCCTATATGGCAGCAGTTCCCAATCTTTGGTACAGATTTATTATAATTACTTTATATGACAAAAATTTGCCAGGGGTACTTAAGGTTGTATCGTTTCAAATTGGTGGTGCTCGGAGTTTGGGAGCTGCTGGCCTGCAGGTTTCCAGTTCCAGCACCAGCTGCTTTGGTTTCTGCAGCCTCTGTACAATGTCTCCTTAAAGGAGGGGTCGATGGGGATGCCCCTCACTTGTAGCACGAGGGCTCCTGAATCAGACACTCAGCCCCACTCCGATGGCTCACCAAAGACCATCGGAAATTCACTGAACCATTCAGCTGAAGATTTCCCCAGGTGTGAGGGACTCTCCAGCTGCAGCACAGCTGGCATGGCTTCAGCAGATGTTCCCCAGCGCGGTGAGTCAAGCCACTCGCCAGCGACCACTGGGTAACAACCCTCCTCCACTCTGCCGCTTGCAGTCCCATCCAGTCCTTCATCTTGGTCCCCATTGCTTCTCGGGTCCACCTCTTCCTCCTTCCCTCCCCTGCGCCCCGCACAATGGTGCCGGCAAGGGCGACCGTCCTGCTTGTGACGTGTCCGAACCATTGCAGCTTCCTCCAACACCGGTTCGTAGGTCCCGATGCCCTGGCTGATTTCCTGCTTGGCAGACTGCTTGGTCCAGTGCTCAGCGTACGAGACACGCAGCCGTCTCCTAAAGCAGCGCATTTCAAATGCCTCAATTTTGTTCTCTCATTTCTCATTAAGCGTCTGAGCCTCACAGCCATAAAGCATCACGGAGATGACCACAGCACACAGCAGAAGCAACTGCATCTTCCATGTAATATTGCCGCTTGTCCAGATTTTCTTTAGCTTTGCTAGCTGGCTGGTGGCAATGGGTATCTCTAGCATGTAGCTGGCATAATAAAGGTAGTGCTGGGTGGGTAGGCAGAACAAGCATACTTTACTGCTTGTAAATACTGACCTGTGAGATCACTCAGTCTGTGCAGGTTATAACTGGTGCCAGGAGGTACAAGGTTATGCTCTGGGGACAACTTAAGGATGAGGCCTCTATTGATCATCTCTATTGGAGCCGTGAGAAGAGGTCTTTTTAAAAGACAATCTAGGTGAAATAAATCAGTTTTATCCAGGATCTGTCATGGGTGAAGGAGCCTAGCCACTAGCTTGCTTGATGAAGAACCGATTCCAAACTACCCCAGACCTCAGGGTTTAAACTCTGGAAGCAAAAGCTACACAAATTCAGAGTAGAGCTGCAATGCTGTTTTGCACTAGGGAGGGGAGTTAAACATGAAAGCAGCTTTCCCAGGGCTGAGGGTGGACTCAAATCGGGTTTGGGCATCACTCAAGGAGGTATTTCAGCCAGAAGCCATGGGCCTGATGTGGGAATTGCTGCGGTGAAGTCCTGCAGCCTGTCAGGCAGGAGGTCAGACTCACTGATCAGCAATCCCGGCTGGGTTTAAAACCCCTTAACCTCTGTGAGCAGCTGGCTTGCTCCCCCAGCTCAGGGAGGACCTGCTGCCAGGCTTAGAGGTTCTTGCAAGGCAAAGTTTCATCTGTTTGACATAAAATTTAGGCAAAACGTAAAACTAAAAAACAGTCCCTTTGTCCACCAGGAGCAACCGCTCCCAGAGCCTTTTCCCCTGGCGTCTCTCAGGACTGAAAGGAGGACAGACAGGGAGGTGGGCAAACACCAAATGATAGGACATGAGAGTGTGAAGGGAGCTCAGGAGTCACATCGAGTCCAACCCCTGCTCCAAGCAGGACCAGC
>NW_017728993.1:26566183-26567265 GCF_001723915.1 Gavialis gangeticus | reverse complement strand
AAGGATCACTGCCCTCGATCTGCTGGCAGCGCTCCTCCCAGTGCAGCAAGGGATGCCGTCAGCCTTCTTGGCAACACATCCCACCTCACCCCACCCTACTCCCGGCCAGGATTTACTGCAAAAAGCCCACCTCCCATCTGCAGCTCTCAGCTTTGCTCCCCTTCCCAAACCGGTCTGAGCCCTAAACAGGACTTTCTGCCCCTTAAAAGGAAGGTCCACACTACTCCAGTCCCCTTTTGGACTTGCCCCTGGCCAGCTCCGAGTCCCATTTCATCCCAGTCGGAGGTGTCAGATCAGCTCTGCAACGTTTGTTTTTCCCTGTCTAGCTTTAAAGCTGTTCACACATCCCATCATCCTCTGACCTCTTCATTAGGAGCTTCGGGTGTTTCTCACCGCATACGCTTTGCCAAACCACCCGACTACCCGTGCACATTTAAAGGAGAAAAAAAAAATCCCCCTCAATTTGGAGAAAGGAATACGCAAAATTTGGCAACGTTTCCTGCAGGTTTTCCAAGTCGCGAGTAATAATTCAACAGAGAAAGGAAAACCAGTAGACTAGAAGCATCAGTGTTAACAAGTCAGAATGACACATGTGCTGCCAGATTGTCTGGCTCAGTGACAGTTGCTAGCATCCCCATTATTGGGAAAATATTGTAAGCGTGTCTCCGTGCATCTCTGCAGTTTATTACTTCAGGTCACCAGGGCTTCTTGTTTCGGCTCGAGGCTGGGGCGAAACGGCTCCCCAGCTCCCCTTCCCTGGCTCACCTGGGGACATGGTCCCTTGTGCGGCCTGGGTGCATCTGTCCAAAGGACCCGCTGCACTTCTGGGTGCGTTACATGACTGCGCTGCATATTATTTCCAGGGAGCCAGGTGCATGGATGGAGCGGAGGCTGGCTGGGCTTTCTCGATGTGGCCGTCTTTTGCATAAATTATCAATCAATAATCTCACGGTTAAGGGAATTTTCATCTCTCCTGGGTTTTTTTCCTCCTGCTCTGCTTTGCCCTGTCTCTCTCCTTGAAGCCCGAGCTTTTTTCTCATTGTTGTCTTTGCCTTCTTTCTCCCTGCTGATTTCTTCCTCCT
>NW_017728993.1:26551208-26561183 GCF_001723915.1 Gavialis gangeticus | reverse complement strand
TAGCTTCCAAAGGTCAAGTGGGTCCAAAATTAGTTTGTTCCTTCTCCTCCCTAGCCCCTCTGCTCACCTTTTACAGGGTCTCCCTTCCCTCCCTCTGAGAGTATGACCAGCTCTGGCTGCCTGCACTGGTGCTGGCTATGGCTGTTGAAGAGGGAGGCAGGGTCACCTCCCATTAGGGCTGATACGACACCGGGGTTAGTGATGCCTCATGCCCCAGGCTAGGAGCCTCCTACCCAGTCCCTCAGAGTCACAGCCTGAAATCTGGCGTTCATTGTTCCTCCTGCTGTCTTTGGCTGAAAAGCACTCTCACCCTTGGGCCTAGGGAGCACTTACGGGCACGCCTACACATGCACTAATGTGCTTTAGTTAATGCACATTAGCCTGTCTTAATGCACATTAACTAAACAGCATGGTTTTTAGTGATGTTTTAATATGCATTAAAATAGGCTAATGCGCATTAAAGTGCACATATAAATGGACCCAATGTACGTCACCAAGCCTAGGCGTTGCACTTATGTCAGTGCATGGGTCATCCCCACGGGGGGATTTCACTTCCCTTGCACCTTTTCTCTCCTGCACTGGTGGTCTGTGTTTCTGCCAACGATGCAGTTCGCTGGTATAAATACTTCCACTTGCCCCACTGCTTTTTTCAGCGCCGTTCACTCAACTCCCAAAACCACTCGGAAGTAAAACCAAGCCGTTCACCTTTCCCGGGTCAGAAAAGGGCCTGTGACTCCACATCCTGGCACCACTTGCCGTCTGTCCCGGCTCTGCTCACAGGTGCCCTGAGCAGCAAGACAAAACTTTAAACCACACTGGAAAAGCAAAGGCAGGATGGAGGGGAAAGCGCACGACCCGAGTTGGAGAGAACATCGCTGTGAATCAAAGCAATTTCCTGCCCTCCCATTTTAAATGGGGGGGTGGGAACGTAAAAGACGCAGGAACCTGTGTGAACAAGGTCAAATTAAATCACATTTCCAGGCTGGGGAAATTACTTTTGCCTGCAGCAAGAGAGAATGGTACGCGGCGCGAATGAAGGAGAGGAGGTGGATGCCAACGGGCGTGCTGCACTTGTATCCAGTTAAGGCAAGACGGATGGAATTTGTAATTAGTCCATTGAAATATATCCATGCGAGATACCAGCTGCTCAGCTCATGCAGGCAGGAGACGCGGGGAGCAGGAGCGGACAAGGTCTGGTGTCCAGCCCATCATTGCAGACACGGCACACTTCATCCCAGTATCCGTGGACCCCCGGCCCTGTCTCACCAGCTCCTCGATAAGGTCACGTCCCCACGTGCTGCGAAAGTGAGAATGCCGGGGTGACAATGAATGATTGCACCAACAAGCACCTACCAGCTTCACCTGCTCCCGTGAATGTGGATGGGAACCGGACCAGACCCCGCCTGAACTCAAGGTTTCCTCTTTGCCCGGTTTCGAGTCCAACTCTTGCAACCAGACCCGGAGGAGGTGAGAGACGGAGCGACACCATGGCCCCTTGCGATCCTGTAGATGCTCATCTGTCATGGACGGACAGAGGGATGGACAGCGGGAAGGACTCTTGAAGCCAGAAGCAACATGTCGATGTGCGCATGTACCTAATAAATCATGCAATCAGCTTCATATACAATTAGTCTCACGTGCTTTCTGGCACAAGTCAAACACAAAAGCTGGTCACTGCAACACACGAGATGCATCGCAGGAGACCCCTCGGTAGTTCGCCCTCACTGCCACTAGAGGTCAGATGTTATTCCAGCTCGACACAGCTACGCCCGCACAGGATTTGGCCCAAAGGGACTATCCACCGGCCGGGGCACTAGGTTCAGGAACTAGAGAGGTGCGCCCTATGCACTCGGTGACTTTAGCTTCCTTAAATATGTCATGATTTTATAGCGTGGGTGCGGTTGCAAGCGTTCCCCTTTCCAGAAGCACGAGACTGGAAGAGACTCCCGGACCATGGAGATAATCATGCCACTGCTGGATTGCGCCTCCTCGCTCCCCTTTGCAATCTCCCCAGGCCTCTAGTACTTGCCGATGGCTTCAATAGAAAATGACACGCACCTTAAACTGCATCACATCGTTATTTAGGTCCCAATCTTGCAAAATGATCCTTGGGGACAGTTCAGGGCTCATGTCTGGAGCCCCGGTGACTTCAGCGGGCTGCCCGCTGTGCGGCTCTGGGGGCTGGGATGCTGTAATTCCCGTCACTCAGTCTCAGCACAAAGTGCGGTGACGGTCTGCACCGCTTACGGACTGGAGCAAGCAGGCCTGCACACTCTCGTGGCAATGGTTTTCCTTGTCTAGCGGGTAGGAGACTGTTCAGACAGCACAGTATCATATTTGCCCAAGCTTTCATTAGCAAATCGTCTCAGTGAGCAATCGGGGAGGGGGAAAGAAGTCAGTTAACAATTGAATGACTTCAGCCCAGTGATGCTTTCAGTTTAGGACAGGAAGTTGCTGGCCGAGCTGCCCCCATTTGGTCAAATACCCTTTAATTAAAGCAGTTAAGATCCCCCCACATCAAAAAAAGATGTCTCCGCACTTTCTCGTTTTGCATGTGCATCTCCATGACTTGCCTTGCCTAAGGCTTCAGGCCCCAGCGAGAGCCACCAGCACTGCTGTCGCATTAGCAGGCAATCGCCGACCTACAGACGTGGGACTGGCATTAGGAAATATGAGTAGGTGTCCATGTGGAGCCTCTTGAGGTGCGCGCAGCGCTTTGCAGAGATGTGAGGAGCTGAGAAGCTCAGTACAGACAGAGAAGGTGTGCCCAAGTCATGGCTTTCAAGTGCCAAGTTACTTATTCTGGGCGCCCCGTTTGAGATGAGTAAGGCCAGATCTTCAGAGCAGCTGAGCACTCGCCAGTCTCTAGTGCCTTCAGCACAAGGATGTCCAGAACGGACCAATATCCAATCTCTCCGGGGGCTGCAGGGATAACACCCCACAGGGCAGGTCCTCGCCATGCCAAATAGCTGCAGGCTGACCCCAGAGCAGAAAGGTTTATGTCCCTCTCAAGACACTCCAGTTTGCTTGGCTTTGCTGCACTGACTACGGCCACTCCAAACGTTCCTGTTGCCCGTTCAAATGCTGAATCCATGCCTGAGGCTGGACGTGCTCGTGCCATCAGTGATATCCTGCAGCAAGGAGTTCCGCAGGCCGACCGTGCACCGTGTGCTTCCTCCACCAGTCCGTTGAGGTCGGTCTCCAGAGCCAGCGGGTGGGTCAGTGGGGTTGGGCATGTCCAACAGCTTGTTAGCTCCACAACCCAGGTGTATCCCAGCTCTGCTACAAGCGACAGTAAAGGGCCAAAGGGAGACGAGACCGGGGGAAATGGGAAACGCTTAGCATGGATGACTCATGAAAAGCAGCAGGAAGTCTGTGGAGGAGACTCGCAGGAAAACAACGAGGATGGCAGGTGCAGCACGCACAGAGCAGCGAGGAAACGGGCCGGAGACCCTTCCAGCAGAGGAAGGCAGTGAAGCTATGTCAATGTGCGGCCCCCGTGACGTGCCCCGGCTGACAGTCACATCTCCTAACAGAGCCCATGTGCAACAAAAGACCGTCTGCCTGCTTCCGCCGACCATTAGACGTTCAGCGACCGATCCAGACTCATGTCAAGACCGAGCATAATAATAGTAATAGCACTTCAGCGATGCATTTGTATTTCCAGGGCTTTGCACATAGATACTTGGGGGGACAAGACAGGCTGGAAAGCGCCTGCTCTTGGTCTGGTTACAACATGAAGGGGAGGCTGTCTTGGAAGACCACGTGTCTATCATCGAATCCTAGAAAATGAGGGTTGGAAAGGACCTCAGGTCACATCTAGTCCAACCCCTGCTTCAAACAGGACCAGCCCCAACGACATCATCCCAGCCAAGGCTTTGTCTACCCGGGGCGTGAAAACCTCCAAGGATGGAGAGTCCACCACCTCTCTGGGTAACCTGTTCCAGTGTTTTACAACCCTCCTAGTGAGAGGGTTTTTCCTAATATCTAACCTCAACTTGCGGCAACTTGAGCCCATTGCTCCATCTGTCATCTGCCCCCACTGAGAACAGTCCAGCTTCTTCCGCTTTGCAGCCCCCCGGCATTTAGATGCTGCTATTTAGATGCAAGCTGAAGAATTGCAGCCAAGAACTGGGCTACTACAACGGAGTGGACGGGCTCTTTTGGGCAGGAAGGGAAGAGGTGCCCGAGGCCGCGTGCCAGCTCTGCTGTCCATTGATGCTAATGGGTGTGGGATTGGGACCTAACGATCTGATATCCCTATGCAGAGCCTGGCGGCATGACGCAGAGATCAGATGTGCCACGTAGGAAACAACGATATTGCAACTGCTTCGGAATAAATCATGCAAGCCAAAGCCCAAGGGACCGCTCTGAAAGCCCAGGCGAGGACCAGTGGGAGCTCGAGGGCACGGCAGGCTCCGAAGAAGGCAAAGGAGATTCCCGGGGTGGGGGGAGAAAGGGGTCAGACGGCTTCGCAGCAGGCCCCTGCCGTCTGCACCCTGCAAACTGGGGACCCGCGGCGGGGGCAGCGGATGGGCTGGGGAAGGGGAGAGGGCTGAAGTCAGGGGATGCACTTCCTGCTAACGAAAGGGAAAGGGAAGCGGGTGCTGCCCTGTGGAAGTCCTTGGCTTCATGTGATGCCCAGCGGAGCAGGGTGCGGCGCGGGCTACGTGGCCAGGGCACCTCCTCCTTGGCGCCCGCCCTCGCGCCCGACGGCCGAAGGGGCTGTGTTTGGAAAGAGGGTGTTGTGCTGAACCTCCCTGATGGGCCAGGAGCTCGGGGAAGGCGAAACACATGCTGTATTTTGCTCAGCCTGGAACAGAGATCAGTTTGTTTTTTCAGCCTGGGTTTCTCTTCCCCTTCAGGTCCAGCCTCCCACTCTTATTAAACAAACACATCAGTCTGGGGAAAGAAAGTATTTATTTATTTGGTTACTTTTTTTTTTTCCTAGGGAGGAATACCATCCTGTTGGCATGACAACGGCACTGTGGGCTACCATAAACACGGGCTCGTTAGCAGCGCACCAATGCATCGGGCTATTACGCAGGCCGCGGCCTGTCGGCGCAGCTAAGGCGTGTGGGTTTACGGTGCCATCTCGTTGGCATCACAGCATGGCAGTCACAGGAGCCGGCAGTGGGAGCTGAGGTCCAGGGGGTGAAATCCCCCCTTGGCCAAAGTCTAGGCGCCACAAAGTCATTTGCTCACACGCCACGCGAGTCCCACTTGCACCTGCTCTCAGGGGCAATGCGAGCAACGCGCCAAAAACCAGGAGCGCCCTGCACGAACCATCCCGCCACGTCGCAGCAGCCTGGAAAGTGGGTCTCCCGGGTTTCTTCTGAAAAAACCACCTGTCCCTTCTGATCCCTGTCGAGGGCACTCGGGTCCTCCCCGCGTCCGCTCCAGCACTTGTGACATCTTTGCAGAAATAATGCAAAGGACATTATGAAGCCAAGGACATCCTCTTTGTCCTCGACTTTTCCATGCAGCGACACGTGACCTAGCTGACCCGCGCAGCTATGAATGGTCCTCACCCTGGGCTGGGTTCTGCAAACTGGGACCCATACCGGCTCCCCATGGGTTTCACCTCGTGTTATACCCGCCTGGGGAGAGGGGCCCTGAGAGCTGCCGGAGCTCTGCCCTGCCGCGCTTTGGGCGCCCCGCTATAGGGCAACGTGGGGGAAGCGCCCCAGAGGAAGGGGCCCCTTTCCCCGGGGGCTCCTGAGACCGTGGATGCAGCCGGAGCACCAGGGATCGGATTTGCCAGGCATTGCAAAATTAAGGGCTGCAAGCATGTCCGCTCCAGGGCTCTGCGCTGCTCGAACACCTCTCCTCCGTTCTCTGCTTGCACTTCATTTATCCCGGATTGCATTTATCCTGGAAAGGACTCCCCGGTGTCCCCGTGTCCCGCTGTCCTAGATCCTCTCCCATTGAAGGCTGTTCCCTCCCACCCCTAAACCCAGAGCTCAGCCCCTCTCTCCCCATCCCTGGAGGCCTGGTCTCCCCTTATCTGCCCTTCAAAAGCACACCCTCTCCTCCCCAGCAGGTAAGCAGCTGTTTCTCCTCCTATAACAAAATTGTCTGGATATGCCCATCACCTTCCCTGGGCACAGATGCTGGAGGGGGGCTGCGCACCCTTTCCCCTCTCTGTGAAACCACCGAGGAAAACCGCCTGAAATGCAGCTGAGGAAGCTCAGGCCACGCAGGATCGGCCCTCTGCTATGCATTGTGCAAAGTGCTATCCATTTTATTTATGGCTCTCCATAAATAAAATAACAATGGTAATCAGCTGGATGGTCCTTCTTCACCATGTCAAATTGAAGATAATTTTCCTTTCAGGTTTTTTTGAAGGCGAGGGGGCAAAGGACCAGTTTTTCATTTCCAGATTTTTCCACAGACCAATCAAAAGGGGCAGTAAAACATCCTTTTCTCTTGCAGAAGAACAGGGGGTGGAAATTAAAGGAAAAAAAAAATCTTTTTTTTTCCAGTTAAGAAGTCTGTTAATGTTTTTAAATACCAATGAAAGAGCCTGAAAAGATATAAATGCTTCAGCACATCTGTATCTATAGCATCTATATTTCTATCTATATCATCTACATCTATATAAATCATATCTATATCTATACTATGCATATTTTAAATACCAGTGAAGGAGCCTGAAAAGATATAAATGCTTAAACAGATCTATATCTATAGCCTCTATATCTGCATCTATATAATCTACATCTATATAATCTATAGCTATATTATATATATTTTAAATACCAAAGAAGGAGCCTGAAAAGATATAAATGCTTCGGCAAATCTGTATCTGTATCTAGATCATCTACATCTATACAACCTATATCTATAGTATACATATCACGTACCCATTTGCTGAAGAACTACAATTTTCTATAATGCACATCAATCCACGGTTTGATATATCTTAAATTATTATAGATTTGCCGAAGCATTTATATTTTATATACTATAGGTTTACGTTTTATATATAGTTTTATACTGTTCTATATTGATGCATATCCATATATCTGCCGAATCGTTTCTGTATTGCGCACACGTGCACACACGTGCATGCCTGCATTTTAGCACAAGGCACCATGTTTGAAAGACTTTTCCTTCCGGCCCCCATCCAGGGGGTCGCTATCCCTTGCTCCCCCCCAGCAGGGCACGGGCGCCTGGGCTTCGTTGCTTCCACTCCCAAGCACCAACAAATGCTCCCTCTGCCTGAAGAAGGGTGTTTGTACCCGAGAGCTTGCAAAGAACAATTTTTCCAGCCATTTAGTTGGTCTAATAAAAGATATTGCATTTACCCAAAGCTGTCTGCCTGGGCATCGGTGCTGCACTTACCTGGAGGGGGGATTTCTGCCCCACGTCGCCCTGCAGGCCACGGGAAGGAGCAGCCGAAGGAGAGGCAGGCCACGTCAGTCCTGGGCACTGGGCTTTAATGGAGAGGTTTCTCCAAGCCTGGCCTGGTCTGCACAAGGTCCCAGCACGGCAGGGAGGTCATGTGCAAAGCCACTCTCAGCCTCAAAAGCATTTCCTCTTCCACGGGCTGGACTTTTCCAAGCCTCATCAGGCCTACCAACAGCTGCGTCTGGGTGTGAGCGCTCTGGGCACCAGGCCTGTGGATGACAAAGGCAGCAAACGCTTTCGCTTTTGCCTTCCTAGCTAGTCCAAACTCCAGCTCGTTCCCAGGCGGCTTATCTGCCCCCTCCCAAAGACTGAGCCAGGGCACGGGGCACTTGCGTGGAAAGAAAAAGCTTTTACAAACAGCGCGCTGATCTTGCAAGCTGAGCCTTGGTGCAAAGGCCGGCTCGTCCATCGAATGCGTGGACAAATAAACGAATATTAGCTGGTGTGAGTGGGCGCCGGAGGGTGTTGTAGAGGCCAAGAGCACAGCGGGTTTCAAAATGGGGCTGGAGATTTCCGTGTAGAGGAGGTAGCAGGAAATAGTTAACAATTAAACAAGTCGGATGGAAGGGGTATTAACGCTCGTGCCTCAAGGTGTAAACCCACTTCCAAGGACAGTGGTTGTGACCCTGGTGACCGCTAAGCAAAGAGCAGGTTACTCCGTAACGGCCCGCATCCCTTTTCCTTGCGTTTTCCCTGCTCCTGGCTGCGGTGAGAGGTTCACCCCCCGGACAGGCAAACTGTTGAGGACCTGAAAGCTGATGTGCATCCGCAGACAGGATCCCTGTTACGGCTGAGCTAGAGCCTGGCCAGGGTCTTCCCACCCGGCCCGCGGCGTGGTGCAACGAGGGGGAACGCGCCAAACCTGAAGGGCTGGCGACAGAGGGAGCCACCCTTTTTGGCAGGCGTGCTGCAAATGAGCTCTGCACCCTGCCTGAGCACTGCTCTCATCCCCTTCCTCTGCCCCATCTGCTGCTCTGCTTTCTACCCCATCCCCTGTCTGCCGCTCTGCTTTCTACTCCCTGTCTCATCTGCTGCTCTGCTGCCTGTTTCCTCCCCATGCCGCGCACAGAAAATGCCCACGGTACGTGCGGCCGCCCGACACCGGCACTGTAGTGCCACGGCATCTTGTCCGACACGCTGTGCGGGACCTAGGTGGCAGGTAGAATCAAGAGGGTTTTGCCAAATAACCAAAAAGACGCCTTCTCAAAGCCCTTGTCCTCCTCCCACCACGACCTGACGGGCCTTGGGAAGGAAAAGAGCCAGCACCGAGAGCAGGCAGGCTTATCGGGGAGGCATCAGCTACTTGTCTAGACTGATGGAAGTGCTGCTTCTCGCTAGACCCACGGGCCATAAACAAGCAAAAAGGCCTCGTTCCTCCTTCCGGCGCGCCAGGAGGAGAGGTCAGGGACCACGTGCCGGCTCTGAAGAGTTTCCCGGCTCCGAATCCCAAACTTTTGGAAGACGGCACGCGCTTCAAGCATTTCACTGCCGGCTGGCAGGTTGCTGAGAGCGGTCTCGGAGAGCGGGACCCCGCGGGAGCCCCGTTAAGCTATTGGGGAATCAGCACATCCGTCACCGTCACGGGAGCAAGCCCGGCTCAGCTGCTTAGATCAGAATAATGTTCCCGAGCTAGGAGGTAAATCTTTGTCTTAAATGTCCTTGCTTAAAGGATCAGGAGCTGAGATATGACTGATGGGGCCACAAGCTCCTGTCTTAACTGCTGGGATGAAGCCATGAGCAGGCGGGAAGCAGACCCCCAGCTCCAGGAAACAGAGGAGGGAGGGTGTCGGCAGCACCTGCTTCTGGGGTGAGATGCAGGTTTTGCATCTCCTGCCCCGGGAGGGGACAAATGGCAGGTAGGGCCCATGACACACAGCTGAGAAATTCTGATTATAACCAGGAGAGGGCACGAGGGTCACACCTCCCGGCTCCGGCTCCCCGCTCTCCTAGAGCCGCAAGCAGGAGGTGCGGCGGGCGAGTAACCGGACGCCAGCTCCATCCCCTTTAGGGGTGCTGGTTGTAGCCGTGCTGCCCTAAGGACATAGGCAGGCCAGGCTCTTTGGGGAAAACTTGATGTCCTTGCTTTTCTGAGGATGACCCTGCTTAAAGGCAGGCGGGGAGAATTCACAAGGTCTAGTAGGAAGCTGGGGTGCACGAGCTCTGCACACTCGCTTGCACGGCTGTCCTCACAGCCGCACCCGACATGTGCCTAAATTGCAGCCGAAAAGAGCACGTGCTGTGCCGGATACAATCGTGCGCTGCTAGCGGCTCCGTTTCTCGATGGAATAACCCCTGTGGGCGCTTCTACATGTGCATGAACAGGTTGTAGTTCATGCGCATTAAATTGAATACCTCCATTGTGAGGAAACTGTGCATTGGCCTGTCTTAATGTGCATGAAGTACAAAGCACTTTTTTTTGTGCTGCTTGAATGCGCATTAAAATAGGCTAATGTGCATTAAAGTGCACGTGTAGACACACCCTATTCATTTAGGCCTAAACATCAGTTAAAAAAAGTCCCTCTGTAACTAGAAATAGCAGGCTTTTTTAAATAAAATTGGAAG
>NW_017728993.1:26542752-26546208 GCF_001723915.1 Gavialis gangeticus | reverse complement strand
AGGCTTTTTTAAAAAAAATTGGAAGGGTTTCCCCCCCCCCCCCAAGTTATTATTAGTATCATTGGCAGGATTACAGAAACCCTGTAGGTGTCTAATTAGGGGTCAGGGCTCCGCTGCACACAGGCGGGAAAAAGAACACGGCCCCCCCAAAAACACAGTCCCTGCCACAAAGGGCTCCCAGTCAAAGACCTCCCTCCCGCTAAGTCTCACCCACTGACGGAGCTGTGTATGCCACGAGGAGATGCATTGAAGTGCATGGGCGTAAAGCTGAGTGCACGCGTACGTCTTAGCAGCATCTGGACCGCCTTGGACATAAGCAGCCTGAATACGGCAATCACGTGCTGGGGCATGAGAACGCCAAAGTCTGGCCCAGGCTTGAAACTCAGGGCAGACAAATGTGGAAGTGGTATCTCTGGCAGGATGACGTGCAAAAAGTTAAATTAGACTCAAATGATACTTTTCCAGTATTCCTATTCTCAACTGAGGCTTTCATGGGAGTTCGTCTGCTCCCATGGGGCCTGTGTGTATTGAGCCAACTGCAGAATTGGGCTTTCATTAGCAACACAGATTAAGAATTAAAATAATAATCATTATGAGCATGAGTGCGTTCATCAAATCATTTTCTTGGGCTTTCATTTCTCAGGGAAGACCACAGAACACAGACTGTTTTGACTCATGACGTACATCTGCCAACAAAAGTTTTAAGTATTCAAACGGAGTAATTTTTTTAAATCTGAAAAACACTAGGCCTGATTCTCAGCGGGCATCAACCGGTGAAGAGCCAAGGATCAAGCCCCTTTTCTCCAGGCTAAGAGATGCAGCCTGGCTGTTTTCTTTTGCAAACTTTGAAACAAAATGAATTGCCCTTTGGCTGAGAGTAAGAGCAAAAAATTTCACTCTGCAGGGTTTTTCTTTCGCAACGCTGCGAGTACTGCAAACACAGGCATATGCTACAAGTACTCCCTGAACCGGACTCCTATCATCGCTACTGCCAAGCTGTAAGGTAGGTTTGGTTAGTAATGTTCTCAAAAATATATTTCCCAGCGATTCCTGGGAGGCAGAAGCTGCTTTTTAACTTGATTTCTTGATGTGTTTCAGCACCCCACCACTTTTCAACGTGTGGCTAATATAGATGACTATAAAGGAATATTTATTTAAGTCCTCAGTTGTTCATTGATCTCAGCATGTGTCTCATTACAGGATCAGTGCTGCATGTGTATATCTGTGGTAGCAGAGCATGTCCTAGCTAGGCATTAATATATAGCACTATTGTGTTTGTGAATGTTTGCATATGCAGCCTGTCGGGTGGATTTTCAAGGCCTGCCAAAAAGATGTGAGAAATTATCAGTTCAGAAAAACATAACTCTTGTTAGGAATAATCCTTAATTGTTCCAATCTATATTTCAGTCTGAGAAATCTAACTCTAATTAGGGGTAATTGGTGGCTCCTACTAATTGCTAGAGGAGATGCACAGAGAGATCAGACCTGAGATCTGAGGAGGAGTGATCGTCATCTGGAATGGTTACAGCACCGTTTCTGCCTAATAGCAAACAGGATTGCAGGGGCCTGGCAGGAGCAGCTCTTCCTCTGCAGTAGTTAGGGACTGATTTAATTATTTGCAAAGACCTCTTAAGTGGTGCTGTGGGGAAGAGATGCCTGAACTCCGAAGCGCATTCGGCAAGGTCCGAATTGACACCCCGCCCCCCCTCCCGGGCAGGGCCTAGGGACAGAGGTCTGGGTGCACGCGGGGACTTTGGCACCCACAGAACTGCTTGCAGCATTGCTGCCCTTCCTTGCACCGGTGGGAAAGCAGACCTCTCCCAGGCGCGCAGGGAGGCTAGTCCTGGCTCCCAGCCTCACACCCGGAAGATGAACCATGCGGCCACGGTGTCAGGGCAGGGGAAGGCCCGGCATCGTCCCCCTGCGGGAAGACGCATGCTGCAGGCGACATCTGTCAGCAGAAGCATCCCTACAGGTTGCGTTGCACCTGCCTCGCTCTAGCAGACCGGGCCGGGCCAGGCTGGGCGCCGAGGCGCAGGCAGTAACAAGGACAACTAAAGTGCGTGAAGCACCTTTGCACACCGGCGCAGGGCGGCTTGCACAAGCCTGGAGCCCCGCATCATTTTTGGCTTTGAAATATTCAGCATCAAAGCCAGGATGGCTTTGTTTGGCTGTGTGCATGGCCATTCTCCAAAGGTCTCATCCTGTGCAGGCCTATCTTGGAGCTACTTAAAAACGGGTGGGGGAACCCCCCCCCTTCCTGCTCTCCAGAAATGTATTGACTCAGGGCCTGGGCTTGCATTTGTTAGCTACCCCCAACTGCCACCGACTCTGAGCCTTCAAACAATATGTGCATTTTCCACACTCCTGCCGAGCAAGTCAGAAAGAAACAGAGGAACTGCAGCACTTCAGGGATGAGTCACGCTGCAACAGCAGCTGTGAGGGCAGGAGAAAGCCCCAGCACCCAAACAGGCATCCGCGGCCGGGGGGGACACCGCGAGCTCTTCCATGAAGGTGCTGATCTCCTTCCTCAATTTGCAGCCCGGCTATTCCCCTTGCAGACTGACAGCGTTTCAGTGCAAGGCGAAACGAGGCAGCCCAACTATTTTTTTTGAAGAAAGCCCCGCTCCTAAATTTTTAAAGCATACGCAAAAAAGAAATAAATCCCTCCTTTGCTGGATAAATGCGCCTCTGCCATCAAATCCTGACACAGGCCACAAGAGAGAAGGAGATGAATGGTTTCTACTGAGCCCCCATCTCCAATTCAGCGTGCAGTTTTGTCTGACGGGCAATTTCTGCTCAAGAAAATCCCAGGATTGGCATCGGAGGCAGGTAGGGGAGGATTAGGATTGAGAGGTGCATTGTGGAGGGAAATCAGTCCTTTGTGTGCACGGGCAAATATGCTTATAGGCGTGACACGATGGAGAGGGAGCCTTGTCCTTGCTGCTGCATTTGAAGACCTTGTGTGCGGGTATCTGCACCGGGTCTGGCAATCACATGCGCACACGGGGACCCAAAGACCTGAATTTTCACCCTGGTGTTGCTGCTCTTTTCACAGGAGGTTTGGAAAGGACCCGGGAGGTCCCCGAGTACCTCACCCCAGCCAGGGCTTTGTCGGCCTCCAAGGATGGAGACCCCACCACCTCTCTGGGTGACTTCCTAAATAAACTGTCCGAATAAAAAGGTTCAGTTAGGGCCTCTGTTGTCAGCCTGGGCTGGTAATCTCCCATAAAACTTTGTAGGGCAGGGAAGGCAGACACCCCCTCGGCCCCAGCTGCTTATCAGCATCTCTCTGACTTTGAACCACAGAAAATGAGGGCTGGGAGGAGGAGGTCACATCCAGCGCGCCTGCAGCCCCGACTACATCACCCGGCCAGGAGGGAGCCTGCCCCGCCTGCCGCGCTTCCCGAGCAAGTCGCTCCCGCTGTCCAGCCGGAGCCCACCGCCCCTGCTGCG
>NW_017728993.1:26535549-26541945 GCF_001723915.1 Gavialis gangeticus | reverse complement strand
GCGCTGTCGGCAGGCGGGGAGACCGCGAAAATGCAACCTGTTGTGTGCCGGCGGCGGCGGGGGAAGCTTTGCCGGGCTGTGCCGGCGGCTCCTGCCTTTTCCTTTTCCTTTTTGCCACGGTGCCGAGCGCCCCGGGGCCGGGAACGGCCCGCTCCCCTCCCGTCCCCTCCCCTCCCCTCCCGTCCCGAAACGGGGAACCAAAACTCAGCGCGGGGTTTCCACCGCAACTTGTTCTCGGGCGGAGAGAGAGAAACCGCTCTGTAGAAATCCTGTTTAATGCTGCAGATGTAAGCTGTCGGTTCGCCTCGGCGTGTTGCACCGAAGCCGCGCCGGCGCGCGGGCAGTGCGTGTGCGCCCGCACCCAGGCGTCCCCCTAAAAAAGGAAAAAAATCCAGCCGGCAAAAGGTGCATTTCAAAACTTAAACCGGTGTTTTTGGTCTGTCTCTCTCCGCCTCGGCGCCTGGCAGACAGTTTTCGTAGCTTCGTAGATTGATCTCCACCCCCTACTCCCTCTACCCCTTGTTTAGTTAATTCAACAAAGACTTTTCGCAATCTGTTTGGAGTTTGTCTGATGCTGTGGAAAAGTAGCTGCTGATTTATTTGGTTGCTTTTCGATTTCTGTCTCCAGCCCGTCTTTTCTCCTCCTTTCAGCGGGCATGTCAGCTGTTATTACTTCCTATTGATCCCTTTGCAAAGTGAGAAGTGAACTAAAATTAATGTCAATTCCACTGCTCGGATCAATAGCTGGAGTTATTTTAATCTGGATTTGCACGGGGTGCTAAATTAAAAAAAATCAGCATAGAAGCAGAAAAGTAGCAGTTACTTTCTCCGTCCCCGCTGCCTCCTGGTCACCCAAATGTTCCATCAAGCTGATTATCCCGCGATCCATATTTTTTTAATTAAGAAGGTCAGTTAGTTTTCTTATTTTGGGTTCTGTATTTAAACCCCTGACATCTTGACATTGGGAGTGTATTAACTATAGATTTTCATAATGACTGGTGCGCCGCAGTCTCATCTGTACACGTTGCTAATGGGGGGGACGGCGAGAGAGAACTAAAAAGGAAGTAGGAGTTTTAAAAAAATTAAATTTGGCTGGGTGAGATATTGTAATGTGTTGATTTATTCCCCGCGTAATGAAGTTTGCAAACGAATAAAGCGGCCAGAGTGATTCACAATATCCTACAGGAGTGTCAAGTGTTGCGGCCAGATTACTAATTTATGAAATACATTTAACGTAATGAGGTGATGGCACAAGTAAAAATAGAAAGGGAGCAGGGAGGCGGCGGTGGGGACGCTCTCTTCCCCCGCCCCCCCTCGCAAAACCATATTTTCCCATGATCTCCCAGCCCCGCTTACATATTAATGACGGTTTATTTCGGTGTCAGCGGTTATTTATTTACATACGTGTCTTTCGAGACATTTTACACGGCTGCTAAAAAAAAAAAAAAAGAAGGGGGGGGGCTGAAATTTGCCGGCGGATGCAATTTCCTGACCTCCGGGGTTTTTTGTGTGCGCGTCGCTCAGCCTTGCTGAAAGCAGCAAAACAAGCGTGCCCTGGATCGCAGCGCTGAACCGCCCGCCCTTGCCATCTCCCCCCCGGCGCGCTCTTGCTGGCTGCAACTTGACAGGAAAGTTATTTAAAATTTGGAAGAGAGCAGATCCGTTAATGTGAGATACATAATCTGGTAATTTAGCAATGATGTCTATAAGGAAGGGTGCCAAATGAGGAAGCGGAGAGATGATGTCCACTCATCTTCACAATTAATAACAGTCAGTGCCGCGCCGGGGTACAGGATGGGAGAAAGGAAATGTTGCCGCTGGACTGCGTTGCGGCTCCAGACGGGGCTTCATGCGGTTTGCGAGCCTCGGCTCCCTCATTCATGCAGTACAAAAGGCACTCCATTAGGCAGACACTCTTTCAGTAAGTTTTATTTGAGATGTTTGACCCTCTGGATTTAAGAGACACCATTTGTAACAGCTTTTTATGATTATATGATTTTCGTGGCCCTTTGAGCTCGGGCAGGCTAGTATATTGTTTCAAAGTTATGGTCCTTGTATTTTAAGCCGGGTCCTGGGGCCTGAATAGTAGGCAGCGGAAGCTGGAAAGAAAAGACCCCGGGTTGCTGTGGGGAGAAAAAGCAAAACAAAAACCCAAGCTGAGCTCGGAGCCGCGGATGGGAGGATGATTTCTGTGGCTCTCTTCGAGGGGCTTGTGGCTGGCTGGGCGGCGCTAGCCAAGCTCCGAGGCCCGGGAGAGAGCAAGCCAGAAATTTTGTTAACATTTCCCTGTAAATGTTAATGGCACGTCCAGGGCAGTTTACAAATCTACTTAAGAGCGAGTGCATTAGGAACTAAAATTACTGATCCGTTCTCTGCCGTCCCCGACCCGAAAGGCAGACGCTTGCAGAGATCAGATGGCAGAGGCACCCATTACGATTTTAAATATTGTCAGAGACGCCAGGCACTTTATTGATGAAGTCTCTGTCCCGGCTTTGCTTTTTTTTTTTTTTTTTTTTAAAGAAAGTGTGTGCCTGTATCACCACACATGTTCTGTATGTGCACGGCAAATGCACGCCTTTCTTTGTGTGTGTGTGTAAATATGGGTGAACTGCACATGTCAGAGGCATGTTCTGTATATGCACAGAAAATGCATGCCCTTGTTTGTGTGTGGGCATGCATCTACATGTATGTAAATATGGATGCATTGCACATGTGCCAGAGGCACGTTTTATTTGTGCACGGAAAATGCACGCCCTTGTTTGTGTGTGGGCATGCATCTACATGTATGTAAATATGGATGCATTGCACATGTGCCAGAGGCACGTTTTATTTGTGCATGGAAAATGCACGCCCCTCTTTGTGTGTGGGCATGCATCTACGTGTGTGTGTGTGTGTGTGTGTAAATATGGATCTATTACACACATACCAGAAGTATGTTCTCTACATGCATGGCAAATCATGCCCTTTGTGTGGGCATGCATCTACATGTGTGTGCGTAAATATGGATGTATTACGCACATGCCAGAAGTATGTTCTCTACGTGCACAGAAAATGCATGCCCTTTTTGTGTGTGGGCACGCATCTACGTGTGTGTGTGTAAATATGGATGTATTACACACACGCCAGAGGCATGGCGTGCTGCAGAAACACTTGTGTGTTTGTGCCAATCTGCGCAACAGAGAGTGTTTGTTCTTACGTGAGAGTGTGCGTGCAAATAGTAAATTCACTGCTGTGCCTGGGCATATGCACTTGCATTGTAATTCTGCGTGTGCATACCTATACAATTGTAATCGGGTTTCCTGACGAATGATATCTTCATTTGCGATTGCCCGGAGGTGGTTGGCATGCGTGGATCCGGCTATTCCAAACAGACCCGTCTGTATTAATTTCCAGGGCAGGATTTTTTTGGCCCGCGGCTTGCCCCTTTTGGGCTACACCCCCGTGGTGCGGGGGGCTGCTGTCGGGTCCAGCCGGGTGTGAAGTTGTCTATTGATTTTCCCTGAATGAGCACAGTGGCGCGTTGCTGGCCAGTTGGGGCGAAGGCGCGTGGCCTGCCGCGCCTGGGAGAGGGGCGTGCGGAGGCCTGACCGCTTGTGCTTTCTCTTCCCTGGTGTCTCTGCAGGTTGGGTGCCGTGATGATGCCCCAGTGATTCCCCCGCTCTCCGTCCAGGCGTCGCTTCGCTTTCCTGCCGGGGAAGATCGTTCCCTCTGTGACCCTGCTGAGCCAAGAGACTCCGATGGACTTACACCGGGCAGCCTTCAAGATGGAGAACTCGTCCTATCTTCCCAACCCGCTGGCGTCTCCGGCGCTGATGGTCCTCGCCTCCACCGCCGAAGCCAGCCGCGACGCGTCCATCCCCTGCCAGCAGCCGAGACCCTTCGGCGTCCCGGTGTCGGTGGATAAAGACGTGCACATCCCCTTTACCAATGGCTCCTACACGTTTGCCTCCATGTATCACCGGCAAGGTGGGGTGCCCGGTGCCTTTGCGAACCGTGACTTTCCCCCTTCCTTGCTGCACCTCCACCCCCAGTTTGCGCCCCCCAACCTGGACTGCACCCCGATCAGCATGTTGAACCACAGCGGCGTTGGCGCTTTCCGCCCCTTTGCTTCCACCGAAGACCGGGAGAGCTACCAGTCGGCCTTCACCCCGGCCAAGCGCCTGAAAAACTGCCACGACACCGACTCGCCCCATCTGCGCTTCTCGGACGCCGAGGGCAAGGAGTACGAGTTTGGCACGCAGCTCCCCTCCAGCTCCCCCGGGTCGCTCAAAGTCGACGACACGGGGAAAAAGATCTTCGCCGTCTCGGGCCTCATATCTGACCGGGAGACCTCGTCCAGCCCCGAAGACCGGAACGACAGATGTAAGTACCTCCGTTACCTCTTTCGGCTTCGCTTCGCCGAGCCTGGCGCTCAACAGGTGTGTTGCTCTGCAAAGCGGTGGTGCTGCTGGCGGAGCGGGGGGACGGCCGTGCCGTCCACCTGAGCTACAGCATTACAAGTTGCCTTGCCTTTCCCACCCCGCCAGCGGACGTTGCTGGGTTGTGGGGTCAGGTGCGTTCGGAGGAGGCCCTGCTCCCTGTTCTCTGTGCTTTTAAAGGGGGACGTTTAAACCCAGGCAGAAGCAGGGAGAGAGCCTCTGGTGCGCGTGTGCATGGGCACGGTGGGGTGCACAACCAGGAACTAGTCGGGGAGCTCGATTGTGCAAACGCGTGCAGTTCTTGCATCTAATGCCTTGGACTTTGCAAAGGGACCTCGTTCTGTATTCAGTCGAAGAGCGTTTCTGGCAATCAGGGTCTCTCCCGGAGAGGGACGGCAGAGTATGCCGTTCTGATTCAATAAATTGGCTCCTGAAATAGGCCATGCACTTCCTCTTCTCTCTCTTTCCCCCCTTCAAATGACCAGTGAAAGGTGATCCGCCCTTTCCCAGCCCCATGATTGAATGGGAGCTAACTCGGCCGCGGCAAAACGCCGTCATGTCTCTGCTCTCCGGCCGGCTTGTCCCTGGCACGATCTCCCGTGCAGCCGGGAAGAGCTGCCCCGCTGCCCTCCCCGCGTGCGAGGCTGGCGGGTTTGTCTGACCCGGTCGGTGGAAGGCAGAGCCGCGAGGTCCCGCCGGCAGCAGTCGTTTAGCTGGAGCCCAGATGTGCCGTGCAGATGCCAGGGAGGGACTGTTTTTACCTGGGCTGCTTTGTTTGTTCTGGTGCATGTTCTCCTTGTTGCCCCTTGAATAATATTATCTGTATCTCTGTATATACCCAGACGGACACGCGGCACAGAAACCTGCAGCACGCCTTCCCCTCTCCCCCTTCCGAGATGATTTTTCTTCTCCTCTTTATGATGCCGAGGAGAGTAATAGAGACATTGTGGCTCGCTCTCCCCTGTCGGCACTGCTTCCTCAGGCTGTCTCCTTGAATTAGGCACTGTGTTAACTTACCGGCGCTAAAAGGCATCTGCCTAAACCCAGCGTACCTTTTCAATAAAAGTCATCATAAAATCAACCTGCCTTGTAAATCCCTCGCTCTTTGGTTTTGAAATATGCTGCGAGTGTGTCTTTTATGTCGGCGTTCACGAGGGTGGGACGATTCCCACCGAGAGTGGAGCCCGGGCGTTTCTTGCGCGCTCTTCTCCCTCGGACCCCCTTCGTCGCCCCCAAATTACCCTCCGTGCCTTGCAGCTGCCGTCATTGTTCCAGGTCTCCTCGTTGTGGCTTTCCATACGGCACAAGCGCTGGAGGTGGAAGTGCACACGCGTGTGTGTATGGTGGAAATGTGCATTGAATTTTGGGGCGTGGGGGGGAACACGGTCCCTGGCAGTATCATGCAATCGGAGACATCCTTCGTGAGTGTTTTATGGATCTCTCCCCTTTATCAGTATAAACTAGGCATGGAAATGAAGCTTGCTCCGATAATACTCGGGGAGATAACAACGGAAGAGCAGGTCCGCGAGCTAAATGAATTTAGAGCGTGTCACTCGCTGTCTCTCGCTAGCAAAATCCTGTCAGATAAGCAGTTTGAAGGAGTGAATCCGTGCAAGGAATTAGATCGCGTGCCGTGGACTGACGGACACGCACGTGCTCCCGTCGGGAAGGGGAGCCTGCAGCCTTGCCGGCACGGCATCCTGCATGCGGGGGCTGCACGATGAAATGAAGTCCTGCGCCGGCCGGCGTGCGCTGGGCTTGCCCTGAGAGAGGCAGAATAAAAACTTTGCAGGTTGCTTTGCAAACTTGTGAAGAGGTGAAAAGCGCCCCCCCCTCCCCTCACCGCTCTCTTCCTTTAAAAGAGAGAGAAAATGGTTAAAATGACCAGCTTAACACCAGAGCAGGAGTCCTGGCATCGCAGCCAGCAGGATGGTGTGTGGACTGAACTAAAGTGGGGGGAAACCTGGATTCCCCCCCC
>NW_017728993.1:26520053-26535293 GCF_001723915.1 Gavialis gangeticus | reverse complement strand
CCCCCCCCCCCCATTTCTCATGCCTTGATTCATTTTTAACCCTCCCTCAAAATGTGCCCCCGTGCTAGTCCAGGTTTGAGAGCTGGTTGTTAGGATAATCACTGATAATAGGGCATGCACGCTCTTTAGATGCCCAGCAGTGCGTTTCATTATGATTAAAGTTCTTAAATCAGCGGCGAGACAACCGAAGCGCGCTCAGCCTTCCCCTCCATCCTCTGCCCCACGGGGTTTTGCGGTTGCACTTCGGGTGTGTTTCCTGCACCGGGGGCCGGATAGTGCCATGCCATCCCAGTGATCCTCAGGGGAGGCTTTTAGGGAGCAAAACGTTGCAGGACCGAAGGGGGGCGCTTCTTGTGCGAGAGGGACGTCCGTATTTGGAGGGGGTTTTTATACCCGTGTGTCAATATGTATTTAAAGGTCTTTAAAAAATTTTTCTGAACTTTGCCCCTCAAGCAGTTTCCTGGCTTCCTTGCGTAAACAGTGTGTGTAACTCCTGGTGAAACGTGGATCCTTTCCCTGAGCGAGGTAAATGCCTCTGCAGACAAGCTTCCAGGGAAAATTATATAGGTGGGCGTAGGAAACCTGAACTGCATCAGTTAAGCCTTCATGTGTCCAATAGATGCCCTTCAGAATTGCAGGGTTCAGCTGCTCGCTTGTCTGCTCCCTTTCATGATCCTGAAAAATACAGCGCGATAGGCGTATAACTCTGATTGCATTACTTACGTGCCGTGCACCACTACAACCCCCCCCCCCAATTTAATCGGTCATTTGGAATATTTTTGTGCGTCCTTATGACTTTGGGGACCATTTTCCGAGAAACTTTCCTTTTAAGAAAAGGCCAGCAGTGCGCTGGAGTTTTAAAACCCCTGAAAAGTGGGTTGGGTGATGGAAAGACTGCTGAGCCATAACTACAGAGCAGCTGTCGCGGAGCCGGCTGGGCTCGGACCCGGATGCGTTCCCAGCAGCGTTTGCAGGAGTGACGGAGCACGCGCCTCGTCACGCCGGTTCCTCCTCTTAGCTACTTCCCTGCGAATCCAGGCCAAACCCGCTGGCTTTTAGCAGAGTTGCTTGGGATTTGCACTGGTGCACGAGAGATCAGGATCTGGCCTCGTGATGCCCACGCGTGGGCCCAGCGCTGTGCTGCGGTGGAGCTGGGATGTCGCGTGTGCATCGCGGCCGCCCGTCGGCGAGCCAGCCCTCGAGCAGAGCAATGGGTGTTAGTCCTGAGCTGCACAGCGCGTGCTTGTGTTCACTTATTGATAAATCAGTTGGAGGGAGTTTTTGGGGGGGGGCTGTGCGCGCTGGAGGAGACGCACGCCACGCCATGCCACGCGGGGAGATGTGGCTGTCTGTTTAGACACTTGCTTCGGCTGGGGCCGGCCGGCGTAGGCGCTCACCGGGGAAGATAATGACGTTTATGGAGCGGCGGAGGTGTTTCTTGGACAGCGCGCGCTGCGGGCTCTGACAAGTACATTTCATGGGGCTCTTTAAATAAATGTACCCTCATTAGCAGGAGTGGAAATAAATGTTATGTCCCCGTGTGCGATGCACGCCTGTAATCCCCCTTGGAAAAAAAAAAAAAAAGATTCCCTGCTTCGCTCGCCGCTCTCTAATAAAACCTGCCCTGATGGCTCCCCGCAGACAGTCACCATGGCATCCCCTTCTGCGCAGGCAAAGCCCGGGCCGCAGCTCTCCGCGCCGCCCTGCCCTGCCCGCCGCTGGCTCGGGGTGCCCCTGGGCGCTGCCCGGCACCCACGCTCGGGGACCGCACGCGGCGGTTTGCTTTGGCGCGGTAAACCCTTAGCAGCAAACCGCGTTTTCCTTGCATTGTTGGGGAGAAATGGCCAAGCGGTCGAAGCACCCGAGTCCAGGCAGCGGTTCCCCTCTCCTCCTCGGCTCTGTGACTGCCTCTGGTTTCGGCGAGCCGTGCCTCTCCGGCCTCAGTTTCCCCATTTGTGCGGAGACCTCCCGAAGTGGCCGACCGTCCCAAGGGAACCGCTTATTTGGTAGCGTTTGGAGAGCTCTGCTCGCCTCCGACAAGTCCCTTCTAAAGCGGCCGTGGTCGTTGACTTATGCTCTTTTATTTTACCAGGACATTAAAAAACGATCCGAGCGTCACGTTGATCGCCATTCGCCCCGGCCTCCGCTTCCCCTGCTGCCGTTGCAACTGCGAGTCGCGGCAGGAAGTGAGCTGCTTGCTCCAGTTGCAGATTTTCACGAGTGTCTCTAAAGCACGGGGGGGGTGTTGTTTTTTTTGCCCAAGTCTTTGAAACAAACATCTTGAAGTTTCTCTCCGGAGCGCCGGCTGCGTCGGTGGCTGTCTCGGCGCTAAGCGTAATGATGATGAGAGTTGTAATTTTTGGCTTGTTTTCCAAAGAGAAACAAAAGGGCAGGTCACCCGCCGGAGCAGGATCTCCCCTCGGTGGGCTTGTGCACGGCTGTGCGTGTGTTAGGACCTGCAATACGTGTGCGTGCACGTGTGCCCGTGTGCGTGTCCCTCCTTTTCTAATTAGTCCCTAGCAGAACAATGGGGATCGGTGGGGTGGGGCGGGGGGACGTGCTGCCGAACGAGCCGCGCTGTTGTAGTGCCCCCCACCCCCCTCCGCGGAGGTAAAACTCGGGGTCAAGATAAAAAATGACGCCGCGTTGTTCATAACCCTCCGTGACGGTGCCAGATTTGAGCGCTTAAAACTGCTTATGAAATAATCAGCTGAATTAAGTGGAACGGTTACACCCCCCCCACAGCGCGGGGGGTGGGGTGTGAGCGAGCGTGCACAAGCGTGCGTGGGAAGAGTGCAAAAGCAGCGGTGGGAACGCACGGGGCGGCAGAGAGAGGGAGATGCTGCGGATTTGGGGCCGCGCTCTGTCCTCGCCCCCGGGAAAACGCAGACGAGCGGAGTCGGGATCCGGCCTCGCGCCCGGCCACCCCCTGCTTTTTGTGTTTTTTGGCAACAACCGTCCTGCTCCCTCTGCAAACTGTTGCCGAGACTCCTTTTCATGCGGTCGGGTTTAATTGTCTTGTTGGGATAAAGAAATGTTTGAACAGTTAAAGTGGGGACAGGCTGGATGGGAGCAGCCCCTGCCGGCTGCAGGGCCATCTGGCCTGGCTCGGATCTGCCGGTCTCCAGTTGTATTTCTCTTTCTGTTATTCGGGGCCGTCTTGCACACTCGGCATGCCTAATCACCATGGTGAGGGAAGGAGAACAGACACTGCTGCCTCTTCCACCGGCCCCCCTTGCCTCTGCCTTCCCCTCCCTTCCCATCAATTGTCATGCAGAACCGATCCGGGTGACCGTTTTCCTCGCAGCCGTCATTTGCTGCCTTTGCCTGGCTCTTGGCAGAAGGATGGCTTTTAATTGATCGTTTGGAGGGAGGGCTGGGGCTCTTTTCTCCTCCAAAATGTTTCCCCACGCACAGCCTCTGCCACCCGGTCGTCTCGGAAATGCCAGCCGTGCCCTCGCCATCCTCTCGGACCGGCGGCCGCCGGTTCCTGCACATCTCCGAAGGGCTCCTCGCGGCCGGGCGAGGAGCGCGGCACTAAATGCAAATGTCATATTTATCCACCTGCAGCGGGAGAGATGGGCACACGCGCAGTAAATATTTATCGGCCTCTCTCGCTCTGCGCGTCTGCGGGCGGGCGCGGGGGGCTCCGTTATCCGTTCCAGGACAAACCCTGAGTCTTGCTCGGTGAATCGGCAAACCACATATTTCTCCAAAAAGAAAGAAAAGGGGGCTGGGGAAAAAAAAAAGCACCCCACCCCAGCAGTGGGGGGTTCAAATTCTGCTCCTCCACACAGGTTTAATTGCAGAGCACTGATTTCCTGTTCATCAGATTGAGCTGTTTTCACCACGTCGTGCTAGGGAAGGGGGAAGCTGACCTTGCGGTGAAGGCAGCGAGTTTGGACGGCGGAAATTGCTGGTCTTGGGCGAGCCTTTGAACCTCAGTTTCCCCGTCTATAAAATGGGGATAATGGCACCTACGTCACAGCCGCCGGTAGTGCTTTGATATCCTCTGACAGGAGACGTGCTACAAGGGCAAAGTATTAGTATTATTAATATAGTGCAGTTAGTAGAATATTATGAACTATTATAAATCATTACAGCTAAACTACAGTTATTAAAGGAAATGACCAAAGTGCACTTTGTGAGCCACTATCCCCGACAGTTAAAACATTGCTTTATTATTCCACTTGCTAACTTGCAGAATTCAGGAGTTGGCCGTGGCATGTCTTAGTTTTGCGATTGATGGCATGTGGAGCTAGCAGAGGGGTGAGTGTGTGCAAGGGGGGAGGGGGGTAGACAGAGTGCAAGAGAGCCAATAAGCATTTCTGCCTATATATATATATAAAATTCCCCCTGCTCTAGTCATCTTGGGCATTAAATACCTCAAGGGAAAAAGACATTCTTGGCTGTTCAGATGAGCAGGAGTCGAGAGGCCTGGCTCGCTCCCCGGGGTGGAAAGCCTGCAGCGTGATGGGGTCTCTTTTAACAACCGCGACTTTCTGGGATTCTTCCCAAGGGAAATTCTTTTGAGGCCGTCTGCGAGCCGTCCGTGTCCCTTGGTTGGCTGGTTGGTGTCTTTCGGACACGTTGCGTCAGACGCCAGCAGCAAAATTCATTTCCCCCCCGCCTTCACTCACCTCCTGGGGAAGCTGAAAAATGGGATAATTGTATTTTATACCAGATTTTATGGTTCCCCGTCCATCCTTTCTGCTGGTTAATATCTCTAGGTATAAAATAGATTCTGCCCGCTTGTGTACGAGACTGGCTCGGGGTAAATAATTGCCGTCTAAAACCCCAAATCTGCATAAAGACGACAGCATATTAGTATTTGTGCAGAGAATAAAGTTAACCCATTTGTATAATATTAGGCTGTATTTTTATTAAGGATTTCTGATGCAAGCATACCCTGAGAGCAGAGCTGGTTTCTATTAATACTTTTGTGGACCAAGGGAAAAAACAGACACAGAAAGTGAACGGTAACAGTTTTTATGCAGCCGTTCACGTCCCTGTAACAGTCTTTCTTCATGTCTGTCTGCTGGGCGGGCTGTGGGCTTTTTTTCTCCCCTTTCTCTCAGGTTTTCAAGAGGAGACAGCAGAGCTGGAGGCTGCTGGGGGTATTTTGCGGCGGTGCAAAGCAAACTCGGTGCCGTTTCTGGGTGTATTTGCACCTGGGGGTGCTCGTACACGTGACGGGGTTTCGCCGTCTCCTGAGACGTGCGGGTGTAGCCTGCAGCGCTCCCCCGAAAGACGGGGTGTGCATCTCTCCCTGGTTTTAGATATGCATCTATGACCGGTGTGCATGTGTGTGCGCGCATACCTATCTGCGTCTGGGCGGTTAGCTCTGTCGGTGTGTGCATGATAACACGGGCGCCGTCGAACCTCCAGCTATGTCCCCTGACAAGTGTCCGGGCTTATTCCCCGCCTGGATGTCGAAGTATTTTTCTGCTTTACGGCTCCAGTCCTCCACGCGGGACCTGATCAGGCCGTGCCCTGCGTGCACTAACCGACCTTTTGGGCCCATCTCCTTGTAGTCGTGCTGGCGTAAATCAGGAGTGACTCCAGTTGCGCTGGGCAGGGGAGAATCCGGCTCGTGGGCTGTCTCAGATGGGAAAGGATGACGTGCGTGGGGCTTGGTGCGATCTAGTCCTTGAGAGTTTTGCCTCAGCAAGGACCACAGGATTTGATCCTATCTGCGTCTTGGGGTTTTTTCATTTGTTGTCTTGTCTTTTTAAAACGCTGATGATGGTTGTGATCATCCAGGCGCCCTTCTCCGCAGATCGGAGCCGGCTCCACGCAGGCGTTTTGCATGGCAGCCCTGCCCTGAGCTGGGGAAGGAAGGAGAGGGTTGAGAGGGACCGGGACGGGGGAAGATTTAGTGGCCCGGAGCAGTTGTAGCTGGGGGGGAAAGAGGCTTTTGCAGTCCCTCTTTTGTTGTTTCTCGCCCCTCCTCGGGGCAGGGACACGGGCGTGGGGTTTCGCCGCTGCGGTCTAAGAGCCCCTTCCAGTTTCAAGTTTCCCAAACGGGAATCTGCTTCCTCGCGACGTCCTCCCTCCAGCGCACAAAAATGCTTTGTTCTCGCGGGGTGCTTGCGAGCGCCGGGCTTACGGCACACACTCATTTTTACGAGGGAAAATAAAAGCACTAAAATCTTTTCTTTTGGAGGGAAAATATAAAAAGTTATACAAGGGTTGTGTGCAGGCGTGAAAGGGAGGGTCGGCGCGGGTGCTCTCGTGTGCCCGTGGGAGCGCGGGGCTTTATTAACTCGGCGCTGGCTGGAGTCCTCGAACCAGAAGGCCGGGTCGCGGAGACGGAGATGGGCCGGCATTGCCCTGCCGCCTGGCTTGGGACAGGGGCGTTTGCGGGGCCGCAGGATCAGGCCGCAGTGCAGGGGGAGGGCAGCACGTGCGACCCGTCGGTCTGGGCTCTCGGGGGTGCTGGGCGCTCGCCTCTCCCCAAAACGCGAGGGCATCCGCGGGCAGGGAAGCAGGGCACTCGGGGGGATGAGGGCACCCGCTCCGAACGGCGCTGGACGTGTAAACAGAGCAAGACGCCGGCGCTCGGGTGAACGCATATTTGCGTTCCTGTCTGCCGGGCTTTTCAATCTGAATCATGTTGGCTTTGCTTAATATAATTTAACCCCTGTCTCTTTCTCTCTCTATCCCGTCTTCCTCGAAACAATGCGTTGTGAGCTGGATTTTGACCTTGTCTCCCCCCCAGCCCCTCTTGGCAAACCGCAGCTCCTGAAAGCTGGCGAGCAGGAGCAGTTGTCCAGCGCCTGGCGCGCTTCACCACAGAGAGGCCCGGGGTAACCTGTCGTTGCGGAGAGGCTCTTCTGACGATCAGTCAAGTGCGAGGAGGGTCCTGGAAGTAGCTTAGCCTACTCACCTCTCCTCTCCCCTCGCCGTTCTCCCTGGATCCATTTAAAAAATGTTACTTCAGGTTTCTAATGCAGCTGGGAAGCTGCGCGGGCAGGCACTGGGCTGGGAGTCAGGACACTGGAGGGCTTCAGGGGTTTAATCCCAGCTCTGCCACTGACCTGCTGGAAGACCTTGGGCATGTCACTTCCCCTCTGAGCGTGTTTCACTTCCCTTCCTCTTTGCCATTTAAATGGCAAGTGCTTTGGAACGGGAGGAGCCCTTCAGAGCGTGTGTGCGCACGTGTGCATGCATGAGTGCGCATGTGCATGAGTGTGTGTATGCATGAACAACTGCAGCACCAAAATAAATGGCCTTTGGGTATTGCTGTAATACAAGCAACATAGAAAATCAGAGTACTCCTTGAGCTCAGTCTTATAAACCCCTCCTGGAGAAAATCCCCCATCCCCAGCAGAATGAAATCATCGGAAATGGAGCAGCTTTGCAGCGCGGCTACAAGACAGAAGAGGGAGGTGGTTGCAGAGCCTAACCCTCCTCGGAGCGCCTCTCGGGCCCAGGCGTGCCGACCGCGGCAGCCGGGTGGGAAAGGCGCATCCGGATGGCCCTGTTTTGCTGCAGGCGAGAGGCCGGTTCGTGACTCGGTGCAGATGGGAAAGGACAGCAGCTCTTCTCCGCTCTGTTTGCAGTAGGTTGGATCCTGCCGGTGCTGCGTTGCGCTCTGTCCTGCGCGGGACGTGCTGTGGAGGATGCCACGCGCTTGTGGAAAGCAGCTCCGGCCTGCGGAAGGGACCGTGCGGCTCGCCGGCTGGCGATGAGCCTGGGTCTGCAGGCACCTGGCTGCAGGAGCCCAGCGTCTTCGGCTCGCTCGCCTCCCGAGCTGCAGAGGGGTTTCACTTCCAGTCACCGGCACAATGATTCATCACGGGCTCTGCATTTATCTCGGCTGTCCCTTGCTGCTCACTCGCCTCCTGCCTCTCCAGGGAAGCATGCCTCGACGTGGGCGCTTAGCCACCGGCTTGCTTTATTGGGGTGACGGAGCAACGGGCGACCTCAGCAGCCCCAAGAAGTGAGTGATACTGGGATAAAGGCCCCAGCCTGTGCGAACTCATACAAGCAGATGTGCCACTTGGAGGAAGATGTGCAGTGGAGATGGGGGTGGGACATCAGCTTCTATGTGGCTACCCCACCTGCCTAACACAGTGGCTGTCCCATCCCCTTTCCTCCGGGTATCATATGATGCGCATGCATGCATGCATACATCCTGGCCCTGATTGCAAAGCCAGCTGCGTGATGACTGGCAGCTTGTGTTCATTCATGATTTGGAGCCGCGGTGGTGGGCAGGGAAGTGTAGGTCAAAGGGTGAAGGGCAGTGGTGGAGCATAGGGCTGGCATGGGCTGGAGGGGGAATTTATTTGCAGAGTAGAGGCAGGGTCTGCTATGAGAGCCCAGAGCTGGCTTAGGAGCGCAGGCAAGCCCTGCAAAGGCTGATGCAGAAATCCTGGGGCCAGGCTGGAATAGAGCGGGCGCAGGGGCACGGTTATGGGGCCAGGACAGCCGTGCCAGCGGATCAGTGTCGTGCAGGGTTGCACAGCCCCTGCCCACATTAGCACGCCATGTCCTGCCATCAGCGGGAGTCCTAGGAGAGGGGACGTGGCTGGAGGATCGTCGTGGGGCAGCGAGGCTCTCACCCTGGGGTCAATCTGGAGTAGACCTTGCACCGGTACCGTCAGAACTGGACCCGGCACATAGGACTGGCAGGGGCAAAGGAGCTTGAATGCTCCTCATGCTTGTTCATGTACGGGTGTCTCCCGCCGGGATGCCATCAGCAGTGGCTCTGGTTCAGAAGTTGCACCCACGTGGGATTGCACGAGGGCCGGGAGGGCATCTGAATGCATCGCCCGGTTCTTCCCTGCTGAGCGTTTCCCCCACTGCCAACGCACGGGGAAGAGGGCGATTCCCGGTGGTGTCCCCTGGACTATCCCAGCAGGCCCCCAGGAGAACGGCATTCATGACCGCAGTAGCTAAGGCATTTAGCCGGGCATGGGCTCTGCCCCAGCTTGCTCTCTGCCTATGGAAGTGTGCTTTTTTTAATAGAAACTTTCTGGCCCGTGTCTTACTGGGCATTTCTGCAATACCCAGTGTGACGTGAGCATCGCTGGCAGCTGCACCCGCCAGAGACAGGAGGGAGGACTCGTGCTTCGGGCTCCGGACTCTCACTTGGACGACTCCTCGCTGACCACGCAGAGAAGGGGTTGAACAGCAGCCTCCAACTCCCTGCAGGGGCGTGCAAAGAGGATGGAGCTGGGCTGGTCTCAGTGGGGGCAGATGATGGAAGGAGCAATGGGCTCAAGCTGCAGCAAGGGAAGTTGAGGTTGGATATTAGGCAAAACTTGCTCATGAAGAGGTGGTGAAGCACCGGAGGCTCCCCAAAGAGGTGGTGGCATCTCCATCCTTGGAGGTGCTCAAGACCCCGGTAGACAAAGCCCCGGCTGGGATGATGGAGTTGGGGCTGGTCCTGCTTGGAGCAGGGGGTTGGACTGGATGTGACCTCCTGAGGCCCCTTCCAGCCCTCATTGCCTGTGATCCTACATGGGGGCCCCTGCAGCATTTTCCTCGTGCAAGAGGGTGCGGAGGGCAAGCTCATTGCTTGGGAGGAGCTCGGACATGGATGCCGCAGAAGTCCCTAGAGGGTCCTGCCAAGGCTGGAGTGCCCACGTGCGGGCGAGAGGCGGAGGCTGGCTTAACACACGCAGCGGCGGTTGCTTGTTTTAAAGGATGGTGGCCAAAGTTTAAAAAAAGCAAGGAAACTTGGATGAACTGTGCCGAAGAGCAGGAGGGCAGAGAAAGAGGGGAAGAACTGGGGTAAGGTAGATGAAAGGGGGAGATAAAAGGAATAATGCAGGGAAGGATGAGTAAGCGACATTCTTGGAGTCGGAGCCCAGGCTCCAGCTTCCTTCCTGAGCCGTAAAATAAAATTAAAACAAAAAAAAAAAAAAGTCTTTAGAACAACAAAACTCTGGACGCGCTGGTTTCCTTCCTGACGGGCCCGGCCTCCACCTCGTGGCGTTGCGGCGTGTCCTCCGTGGCTGGTGGAAAAGCCCAAGAGGAGAGTTTGGGGGGGTTAACCCTTTATGGGCTGCAATTAGCTCTGTTGCAAAACTGCCCTCTGGTTTATTTTGGGTGGGGGTCTCTGTGTCCCACCCCCAGCATTTCAGGAGGAAGGGCAGCGTTGTTCGTTCAAGGGGATGGGTGCTCGTCTCTCCATGTTCGTCGTGTGCCCTCGTCTCAATAGTCTCCGCATAATAAGGACCCAGGTGGCTAAGGTCACTCCCGCGTTGTAATCTTCTTCCATTGGTCTGCTGGGGAGGGGTCCCTTCCTCCGTGGATTTTACCACGGGTCCCATCCAGAAACCCAGAAGAATTCATGCCCCTGGGATAATTCCCATCTCCCTCTCCTTGGCGTGCGTGCCGTGCGGGCGGGCCGTGGTGTTGGCATCGGCCATCCTTTGGTTTCTTCAGAATTCATGATTTAATTGGGGTGGGGGGGAAAGAAAAAAATGTGTTTCTGGGCCTTACAGGTGTGGCGAAAATCCCTGGGAGCACGGCCTGGGTAGTGTGAAGCATCGGGTGGTTAACTCTGAATCCTACTGATGGACATGGGGATACAATACTAGACGATGAGGGTTGGAGGGAGCTCAGGGGGTCACATCCAGTCCAACCCCCTGCTCCAAGCAGGACTAGCCCCAACTACATCATCCCAGCCAGGGCTTTGTCTACCTGGGTCTTCAACACCTCGAAGGATGGAGACTCCACCACCTCTCTAGGTTATTCCAGTGCTTCATCACTCTCCTGGTGAGAAGGTTTTTCCTAATATCCAACCTCAACTTCCCTTGCTGCAGCCTGAGCCCATTGCTCCTTGTCCTGTCGTCTGCCCCCACGGAGACCAGCCCAGCTCTGTCCTCTTTGCAGCCCCCCTGCAGGGAGTTGGAGGCTGCTGTTCAATCCCCGTTGGTCTCCTCTTCTGCAGATTCAATGCGTGTGTATCTTCTTCAGCTGCTCTTCTTAGCTGAGCAGAAGGTGCTTTTCCCCTGAATTGCTGTGGGGCAGGTGTGGTGCGTGGTCCTGTCCCATCAGGGTCAGGGCAGGTCTGGACGCCCGTGCTGGGAGGAGACGGGGAAGCTCGTCCTGCCGCAAACGCTCTCAGCCTCGCTCCTCTCTGCAGGGTTCCCCCCTCTGGGAGCTTGAAGCCACTTCTTCATTCTCAACAGCTGACAAAATATTTATTTTCAGGTACTTAAACTATTATAATTTGGAAGTGGAATTGGGGGCCGGCTGCAGCCGAGCCCTTTTCACCAACGGCTTCAGCAAAACGCCTTTTTTTTCCTCCTTCAGCCTGCCAAGAAACGTTCAAAACCAGCCGTGGAGCTGCCATCTCTGCGCTGGAGAGAGCGAGGGGGGGGTCGGATTTGCCAGGAAATATCCAGAGGCTTCAGTCACGGGTGGTCCTGTTTGTCATCGTCTTGCCATCGGGGTCTCCGAGACGTCCGCGGAGCGAGGCGGCGAGGGCAGCTTTGTGCAGGGTGCTCTTGTGAAAGCAGCCCTGCTCCTTCCCGTGCGCATCGAAACCCCGAGACGCTCGGGCTCGCTGCCCCCCAAACGCAGCTGTGGTTTGAGGTCTTGTTTCCGAGGAGCAGGCACCGTCTGCCCTCCTCGTGCCGTCTTCCTGCCTGTCCTACGTGTTCCTCTGACACCCGCTCGCCCCCTCAGAGGTGCCTTTTGCTATGGTCCTGGACTAACTTTTGCAAGTTCAGGGTCAGCTTTGGGCTGTGGGCCAGTCCCCGTTGCTGGCGCTGGTAGAGGCGATGCGCTGTCATGCCGATGCAGGGGGGGGAACGGGGCTGCCTATGATGAATTAGGAGGTTAGATATTAGCACGAACTTTTTCACTAGAAAGGTAGTAAAATGCTGGGACAGGTCACCCAGAGAGGTGGGGGAGTCTCCATCCTTGGAGGTTTGCAAAAACCCCGGTAGACAAACCCATGCCTGGGATGATGTAGTTGGGTCCTGTCCTGCTTGGAGCAGGGGGGTGGCCTGGACGTGACCTCCTGAGCTCCTTCCACCCTCGTTTTCTAGGATGCCACGATCTACTCCCAGCCCTGCTGTGGGCACCAGTCAGCAAGGTGACTCTTCCAGCGAGCTCGGCTACAGGAGCATGCTCCTGTCCCTGGTGCGCTGGTCCCTCGTGGACGCCCCTTGCAGCGCCCCCAGCGCGGGCGGGCGGGTGGATGGAGAGCCAGGCAAGGGCAAGGCAAGGCCTGCAGACCTGCTTCTGGCTCCGCTCACCCCCCTTTGTGCCATGCTACCTGCATGTCTTGCGGTCTCGCAACAACCGCATGGCACGAGGGCACTCGGCAGGCTGCACCGCTGGCTTCCCTGCATGGGCCTCATCCCCATGAGGGGCCAGATTCTGCCCTGAACTGGCAAAATGGGCAGGGGGGAGCAAGTTTCCCAGTAGGCCCCACACAGGAAAAGCCCCTTCCTGCTCCAGGCGTGAGCCCCTTTCCTCGGGGCAGCTGCTTGCCCCCCAGTTCTGCCCTGGCACAGGCAGCCAAGCGTGCTAATTTTTCAGCAGAAGTGCTGTAATAATTAGGCAGCTCGTCGGAGGGTTTAGCAGTACTTAGCCAGATGTGAAAAGCCTCGTCCCCTGGTCCCGGCTGGGTTGCAGCCAGCTGCCTTTTCCCTGCTGCCGACAAGGGACCGTGAATGCCTCCCTGCTGCCCGGGCCTCTCTTCTTATGCTAAATACTCATTTGTGGAGGGGAAGGGGTGGGTGAAAAGCAAAGGGGAATGAGCCCCAGACACCTGCAGAGCTCAACTTGTGCCCTTCAACTCTTCCAAGGGCCTGGCTGCCCTGACCGACAAGAGTCCTGGCTCTTGCTGTTGACTTGATTTAGGAAGCCTCCCTCCTGTGCCTCAGTTTCCCCATCCATGCCATGGATAATCCTGCCCCTTCTGCACGGTGGAGCTTTGTGGGTAGCAAGCGTTATCGTTGCCATCAGCATGGCTCTAGGTTAGAGGGGGATCCTAGCAAGCTTTGCTTTTCACCCATCATTGATACTGGCCGCTGTTGGAAACAGGAGCCTGGATTCGATGGGTCTGAGTCAGGCTGGCAATTCCTGTGGCTCTGTAGTGAAGTTTTACAAGCACCACACCAAAAGCAGCGCGTTACCAGCAATGGAAATGCATCTACAACATGCAGAGTTATGGTTATAATATAACCCTCTGCATTGTCTACAGGGGAAAAGACCTACTAAATCAATGAGACCCGAAGAGCAAGCTGGTGAGTGTCTCGGAGATAAAAATGATAAACACGCCATAAACTACTAATCAAACAGCATTCTCCTCCTGTCTAAAAAATAAAATAAAATAAAAACGTGGCTGTGCTCGATCCTTGTTGGACACGATGCCTTGTTGTAGAAGCGGCGAGCTCCCTTCTGTGCTCTGGACTCGTTCCTTTAATGTGCGGCACGTACCGGGGTGGCGGCAGGGGCGCAGCGGCAAGGACGGTTGTGTTTTATTGTAGGTGTTATGCTGCATAGCAGAGCAGGGGCCCGAGCGCTGTAGCTGGTTGCATGCCACTGTAAACGAGAGCTACCTGCTGCTCTGGTTCTAGTGAGCTGCATGTTTATTAGCGGTGCCGATAAAATAAAAATAAACCGGGAAGCTGTGGTCCAAGGCGGAGACGGGTGGAATGAGTTTGTTCCAAGCTCCTGCCATCTTCTCCGTCTCCGGCTCTGCGAGTCCCTGACACCGGGTGCTGCAGGGCTGCTCCTTGAAGGCTTTGCATTTGGGTAAAGGGCAAATTTGGTTGCTGGGGACAGACTCGCATCCCCAGTGTGACTCCGGTTTTGGCTGAGAGGTCCGGCATGGGAAGACATGCTCCTGGGATGCTCGAATTCAGGTCTGTGAATATAAATCCTGGAGTAGCAGGAGTCGCTCCAGATTCACGCCACCGCCCAACTGATACGACGACCCTGCCCTTCGGTGCAGCAGATGCACAAGCAGAAAGCAAGCGCCGCGTTTTCCAGGGTGTTTCCCGGCTCCCTGAATAACAGGCCCATCCTGCTGGAGCTACAGAAATAAGAGAAATGAGAGCAGACTGTGGACGCTTCGAGCGACGGCTTCTGAAATACCGGCCTGTTTAACCTAGAGGGAGCTCTCCTACATGAAGAATGAGATCCTGGCCTCAGCCTGCCTGCACGGCTCTTCCTCCTGCATTTTGTGCATCTTTAGCCAACTCCTTCCCCGTACATCTCTGCCGTGCACCCTGACCACGGCAGTCCCCACAGTGCTGCGTTCGGGACAGCGGAGCGCTTTCACCCCTCAGTGGTGAAGAGAGTAGCAGGGCGGGGCCCGGTCGGGCCCCCTGTGTTTGCTAGGAAGCGCGTTGCTCTTGATGATTACACATTTTTGCACGTCTAATACAGACATCTCAGGTCCCGGATGAGTCACGTCTGTCAGGGTGCCAGACACCTGTTCCCTGAACTACTCTGGGGAAGCCTTGACCGGGCCGCAGGCTCCACGGCCTGCTCAATACGGAAGGAGGGAAGGGCGCTCGCTCTTTGGAGAATATTCTTTTGTTGGCTGCGAGTGAGCGGGTTCACTTATGCCCTGGTCCCTGCGGGATGCTTCCCCTGAAAGCTCCCCTTCACCATGTCATGCCCCCTGTGGTAGATGCATCCTCACGAATTCAAAGTGAAGATGCTCCAGGTGTGAAGGACGGGATGGAGGCTGGGTGGCGTCTGCATCGGGGCAGCTCTCCACGGCAGACATGGGCCCGATCCAGACTAGCCCACGAGCTCTTCCAAAGCATTCAGATGCTGCCGTCTCTGCCGGGCAGACGCAGGCCGTGCCTCGAGGACACGTGTCTGTGCCCACCCTGAACATCTGATGTTGAGGGTGAACATGAAGGGCCGTGTTTCCTCCATGCCTCCCATCCCAGCCCTTTGAGCTCTTGATCCCTTTCCTTTCCCTGCTGCACGCAGGGGCTTGATTGCCAGTGGGGGCAGCTGGCAGAGGAAGAAGTGCCCAACGCATTTGCAGATGCAGCTGTCTGGGATGGGAGCAGGTCTTCACCCAACGTGGTGGGAGCCCCAAACCTTTGCTGGTAACGCCGCCCCACCCACAACCGCCGCGGCTCACGTCTTACCCTCCCCAGCCCCCCTTCCCCAGGGCTTTCCTAAGCCGCTTGGCACGGTCTCACTTTCTTTAGCAGCCTTCTAACTTCTAAGAGGCTTAATAGTCAGGGAGATGGAGGGGGGTTTCTTTCCCTTTTACAGCTCTGGACTTAAGGAGTTTATTTT
>NW_017728993.1:26493550-26515053 GCF_001723915.1 Gavialis gangeticus | reverse complement strand
AACGCCGCCCCACCCACAACCGCCGCGGCTCACGTCTTACCCTCCCCAGCCCCCCTTCCCCAGGGCTTTCCTAAGCCGCTTGGCACGGTCTCACTTTCTTTAGCAGCCTTCTAACTTCTAAGAGGCTTAATAGTCAGGGAGATGGAGGGGGGTTTCTTTCCCTTTTACAGCTCTGGACTTAAGGAGTTTATTTTATTAAGCTGATTCGAGTTGATTGCAAGGGAGGATGGAGTGGAGTGGCAGAGGGGTCGGGGCAGAGGGGCCGGTCCCTGGCCCTGCCTTTTGAAATGGTGTTTGTTGAGATCCCTGGCATTGTTCAGGCCGGACTTTCCCGCGAGCGCTTTCCTGGGAACGTGGGTGAGAAGCGGCAGAATCGCCTTCCCTCCTGCCCTGCTCGCGGGACGTCGCCTCCTTGCCCAGCTCTCCTGCGAGGTGTCCGGGTGCTGCCGAATGGCCGCTGGCCCCGACCATTGCGCCTTCCTTGTCACCGCCACGCGGGAAACGCTGCCCGCTGCTCCTTGAAAGGAGGAAAGGAAGTCGGGGTGCAGGAAATGGACGGGGCAGAGTTTGCACAGGACAAAAGTAAACTGCTGGGAGAGTTTCTAGGCTGGAGTGAATCGGGGAATCCTAGAAAATGAGGGCTGGAAGGGAGCTCAGGAGGTCACGTTTAGCCCAGCCCCCTGCTCCAAGCAGGACCAGCCCCAACTACATCATCCCAGACACGGTTTTGTCTACCTGGGTTTTAAACACTGTCAAGGATGGAGACTCCATCGCCTCTCTAGGTAGCCTGTTCCAGTGCTGCACCACCCTCCTAGTGAGAGAGTTTTTCCTAATATCCAACCTCAACTTGCCTCGCTGCAGCTTGAGCCCATTGCTCTTGTCCTGTCATCTGCCCCCAGTGAGACCAGTCCAGGTCCATCCTCTTCGCAGCCCCCCGGCAGGGAGCTCAAGGCCGCTGTTCAACCCCCCCATAGTCATCTGCACTAAATCAGCCCAGTTCCCCCAGCCTCTCCTCACCAGTCCTGTCCCCCAGCCCCCAACCATATTTGTTGCTGGACTCTCCAACGTGACCACACCCCTTCTGTGGGGGGGGGGGGCACAGCTGGACACAGGACTCCAGATGTGGCCTCCCCCTTGCAGAGCTGACCTCCGTCACGCTGAGGCTGGTGCCACGTTAAGGCTCTTAGTGAGGCGAGGGGGGAACGGCCCGAGCCGGCAGAAATCCTGGCATCCCAGAGCATCGCGCGGGTCGGGTCTCGCACTCGCAGCCCCTGCGGGCGGCCGTAGGACCTGGTCCCCCAGGTTGGGCCTTCTGTTCTCTAGTTTTCCTCTCGGGCAGCAGTCCAGGTAGCCTGATCCATCCACACCCCCCTTGCTCACAGGCTTCCCGCTTGCCTAGGCATCGCTTCCTGGCTTTTCCCTTTAGGCTTTCCCTTGCTGGGGAAGGAAAAGCTACTTGTGAGGGCACGCTGTCTGCTCTTGTCGAGGGGCCGGGATGGCTGGTGGCCAGCGGGTGAACAGACCTGCCTGCATTTGGGGTGCAGCGAGTTGGCGGCTTACCTTCTTATCCCCACGCCCCTTTTTCCCCCCTTCTCATGACGAGATGAAGCCACGCGGTCGAACAGAGGAATTCAACTTTGCGCAGACTTGCCAAATTCGGGGGTCTCGGCAGCAGCTGCGTCTCTCGAGCTAGGTTGCACGGGCATCCGATAGCTCGCGCCAGCAGCACGGCACCTGGGCGCGCTGTCGTCGCCTGTCTGAGCCGAAACCTTCACACGCCGGTTGGATGCTTGATTTTTATCGAGTCCCCCACTTCCAAATGCCCCCGCTCTTGCTGCACGGCTCTCTGGGTGGCTGGCTAGGCAAGGTGCCCAAATTGCGGCCTCCAAATCCCTTTAATGAACGCTTATTGTTGACTTGCTGATTGAACAGACTGAGCCTTGCTCGTTTAATGTTGCATGGGTCAACTCTTCTCCCCAGCTGGGGAAGACCACGCTGAGCAGAAACGCACACGACCTCCCTCGAGCGGGGTCTTGGGGGGGTTTCATTGCTCGAAGGCAGCGGTGCTTTAGGCACGTGTGGTGCGGAGCAAAACCACTAGGTCTGATGATGTTGGCGGCTCATCTTGGACCGTTATTGTCTCCTTCCCTTGCCCCCACGGAGAAAGCCTAGACTTGTGGGTTGCTTTTGGGGTTGTTGGCAGAGTCTCTTCGCAGCCGAGGCTCCGTCCTTTGGGCCTGTACGAGGGATTGCTCGACGATGAGCAACTCCGCGGCTGTCACGGCCGTGCCGTGGCAGTGTTGAGAACGACTTCTACCCCATGAGACCAGGCTTTTGGAGCTGAAAATGTGAATGGGTGGCATTTAGGGAACAGGGATGTCTAAGGGCATGGACTGCTGAATGGGCCCAGGTTGGTAAAGTCACCGGCAATGCAGGGTCTGCATGATGGCGTACGGATGGGACGTGAATGGGAGAAGGCGCCAGTGAGCCCGGTGAGGAGGAATTGGCTCGAATGAAGAGGAAGAAGCTGCTGACAAGGATGATGGCCGTGACCTCCATTTCTGGAAGGCCCTTGGAGGCATTTGAAAGCCAGGCTGGACCGAGCGTTGGGAGATGGGATGAGAAGCACAGCCCTGCTCTCCCCGGAGGATGCGTTTCCTGGGGCTGTCCTGCTGCTTGACCCCTCGCTGCTCTTGCACCCATCGCGGGACGAGGCATTTCATCCGGGGCTGGCGCATCATTTCTGCTGCGGGGGTGTAGGTCGCGGCCGTGTTCATCCAAGGTCCCGGGCAGGCATGGCTCTTTGGGTAAATCCGGTAACTTTTCTTAGACCAACTCAAATAGTTGGAGAAAAAAACTTCTTTGCAAACTTTCGGGCACCAACCCCCTTCGCCAGGCTGAGGAAGCGTCTGCAGATGGCCCGTGCTCTTCCCGGACGGAGCGGTAAAGCAGCCCGAGGCTGGCATGGAGGCAAGAAAGCCGTTCGTTTCTGCCGCCGACCGGGAGCGCTCTGTCTGCGTCTGCATCGGGCTATGGAGGAAACTCCTTTCAGGCTGCAAGCGTTGGTTTGCGGGGGTTTTTTGCCTTCCTGATGCCATTGTAGCTCCTTCTGAGCTCAAACCCCAAGGGGGGGTAGCACCAGCTTGGCAAAAGCTGGTCATCAAGCCCTGGGCTGAGAGCACCTGGGTGAGGCGGTCCCTGCTCTCCAGAGAAAACCAGTTTTTCAAGACTTTAGGGCGTAGTAACTAAGCAACAGATGGCCGGGGGTGGGGGGGCTGAGCACCTGCCCAGCTGGTCTGGGAGTCCCCGGCAGAGCGGGGGGCTGCAGGTTATTGAGAGGAGCCGCCTCGGAGACGCTGCTGGGGAAGGACCTAGGGTCTGCGATGGCGTTGGCGCGGTGAGGATGCGGAGGCGCGTCGGGTTTGCCCCTTCCTCTCGAGCCGCGCGGGGCTCGCCTTGCCCCATTGGCGTCCTTTGTCTTGGAGCCTTTTGCAAAGGCAGCTCGCGCGCGCCCCGACTGTCGGCCCGGGCGGGCGGGCGGCTCCTTCGGGCACGGTGCGGCCGCGCGGGGGTAAGGACTCGGGTAGACGAGGTGCTTTGGGTCTTGTATTGGACCAACGCAAGGTGCTGCGCGTCTGGGAAGGAAGGCGTCGGGGTGTGAGCAGCTGCCTCACACAGTCCTGTTTCCACGTGCCCAGAAAACGGGCCGCGGACGCGAGGGGCTGGCGCGCGCCTGCAGCTCGCTTAGGCCAAGAGCGTGGGGGTCCTGGGCCGGCCTTCTGCACGTTTCCGTTTCTGAAAGGTGGCGTCCGAACCGCCCCCGCGTCCCTGTCCGGTGATGCTTCCTCGCCGTCTGGACTTCGGGCGCCGTTAATGCCGCACGCCGTGCAGGGCGGCCGGGCAGGGGTGGAGGAGCAGTATATAACCTGGTCCCAGGCCGCGCCTGTGCGGGAGCCTATAATTAGCAATTAAAGCATAAAAAATAGTTCCAGCCGGCGACTCCTAAATAAATGCTTGTCACTGCTGATCAGAGTTGGTTTATTTCCATGTGTGTTTTCCTTCCCTCTTTTTTTGTATAACTTACAGCCCTGTAAACGCTCAGCAGCTGTTAATATGATTCTGTCAATACGTTTACCATGGTGATTTGGCTATATTTGGCGAGCGTGTGAAGAAATCACTCACCGGCTGGGAGGAGGAAAGACAAGCTGTCGATATCTAGGGAGAAATGCTAATAACCCCGGTGACAAATCATTCCCGGGAATCTCGAAGGGTTAAAAAAAAGGGCAGTGCTTCCCGGGGAGTGAAGGTGACTCATCAGGAGCTGCAGACACCAGCTGTCATCTCCCCCTCGTCCTGCACTTAATCACTTCACTTTTCTAAAGAAATATTTTGTTCTTCTACAAACAGACCCGGGATTGTTTGTTTTCTATGAATTATTTACCGAGGAGAAGGACCTCTCGAGGTATCCGTCTGCACTCGGGAAGGAGCGCGCCGCTGGGGTTCGGCCGCGCGACTCGAACACGCGCCGTCCCTGTCCGCGGCGGCCCGCTGCCTTCTTCTCGGCGATGCCAGCGCGCGTCCCAAATCGCGCCAGGGAGGCTGGTTAAGTTGCGTTGGACGGGTGGGGGTGGAGGTTGAGACGCGTGCATTCACGTGAGCACCGTATTGCACGTGCGTCGTGCCACGTGGTGGGTCACGGGTGCTGGCACCTGTGTCCTGTCTTGCTCGTACGCAGCGTCCCGTGCTGCACGCCTGTGCTTGCTCTCTGCCCAAAACGAGCGCTACCGACCCCGGTAAATCGCCCAGCCCAGGGCACGGTCCTGCCTCGCAGCTCTCGTTTCTGCTCTCTGCACATCCGTGTAACTTCCACCGACGACGGGAGCGTGGTGATATTTTAGCAGTCCCTACGGGCCTGATCCGGCAGCCACCGAAGTAAATGTAAAGTGCCTCATTGACTTCCGTGGGCATCGGGCTAGGCCCTAAACGTTAGTCAATTCATTGTGGGGTTATGACAGGCAAATATTGCTCCAAGGTGACTGCTGCCAGCATCATCGATCTCTCTGCCTCGGATCTCTCCGGGCTGCCCGTCACTGCTGCGATGGTGAAGCGTGAGCGAGCTCCCGGGAGGGTCGTGCACGACCTACTGCTCCGTCCCTGTCGGGTCCGAGGCGCGGCTGCGACCGGTGCTCTTGGGTGCCTGCAATTCCTCCTTTTCCCTTATCCCACCCTGTTCCTTCAGCTGTCTTAGTGCATTTGCTTTGCAATGTGTCCTCGTCATGTATTACCGAGAAATAACGGGGATTGCGAGTACGCAGCCATGCTTTCCTGACCGGTGTGGCGGCAAGGCCGGGTGGGGAGGTAGCGTGTGCGTGCAAGTCTCTACATGGGAATGGAAGAGGAAACCCTTCAGAAAGAGCCCGTCCCGCAGGCCGAGCGTGGTCAGAGGGGAGGGTGGGTGTCGAGAAGCGGTTCCAGCTTCCCCGGGGGCTGAGAGCTTGCAGTCTCGTGTTTAAGCCAATTCTTATGTCTGACTGAGGACCCTTGGCTGCTGGGCCGTGTTGACAGCCCACGTGCATGGACACGGCTCTGAGTGTGCAAGACCTGCCTGGGCAGTGCGAAGCTCCCCTGCCAAATACCCTCCCATCTCCGTCCTTGGAGGTGTTTTAAGACCCGGCTCGACAAAGCGATGTACCTGGGGCCGGTGCTGCTGGGAGTTGGACTAGATGAGACCTCCCTCAGCCCTCGTTGTCTATGATCCCGTACCGGGAGCGTGGCCGCCGTGCGTGCCGCTGGGCTCGCTTTCTGCTTCCCAGATGCAACAGGAAGGGGGGTGTAGGATCGGACCTGGCTGTCCGAGGGACATCGGGGCCGCTTTTGAAGCCACCGGTCCTGCCCCGAGCCCGGAGGCTGCGGAAGTGCAATGCAGGGCCTTACTCTTTCCTCCCCGGACCGGTGGCCCCCTCGTTTGGATGGAGCTGCTGGTGACATGTGCGGGGGATTATCGGCGCAGGAGGAGAGCGGAGGTCGAATCCTTGATCTGATCGTGCCTTCTCCCACGATTCCTCAGATTCTCCTGCTCCGAAGGCCCTTAAGAAACACTTAAAATCAGAGCAAATGACAATGTGTTGACTTCCAGAGTCCTGTGAGGTCTCCTAATCCTCAGGCTATTCAGGGCATAAGCACTTTGGGGCAGGGACTTGGGCCCTAGTCATCAGTGATGTGCAAATTAGCCTAATTGAAGAGCCCCCGGAATTAGCATCGCTTGCAAACCGTCGCCTGGTGCGCGGCAGATGCACCATCTCACCTTGTGTCCGCAGCTCTTCCTCGTCTTCCCCTTCCCAGCGACGAAGCGCATTGCATGCGGTCGCATTTCTTAACGCACGGGGAGCTCGGATCAGCTTACTGCTCTTCCGCGCTCACCCTCGACTACGCCTTAAAACAGCTCGAAACAGACCTCGCCGTCACCCGCGGCAGCATTTCTTCTTCGTTGCAGCCAGGATGGGATACTCGGCGAATTGCACAAAGCTGACATGCCGCAAGCCGAGCTCTGCAGATGCTGGGAAGTGAAAATCCTCCGAGGAGAAGTCGCCAGGCTCAGTTCTGGAGGAAGCGCGAGTAGAAAAGCCTCAGGAGCAGCTTTCCTGGTCACTAAACGTGATGCTGAGAAACAGAGGGTCAGTCAGGTTAACCCTAACCCTACGCGCGCTTCAGGAGGACCATTTCCCTTTCCCCTTCCCACAGAAGAGCCCTGCATCCCTGTTGCCCCATGGCGGGGAGCGCGTGGACCTCGCCACGGGGCACGTCACAGCCTCTGCGGTGGGCTCCTTGGAGACTGGCGGGGGCAGCTGCTTTTCTTTCTTCAGACACCAAAATTAGGAAGGCAGGGTCCTGGGCTCCCTGTCCTGACTGACCTCCCCCTGCCCAGGGCATGCCTGCGCTTTTCTTCCTTTTCACTGCCATCTCGGGCAACCGGCAGGTCCACACCGGGCAAGTGCGTAGGGACGTGGGGCTGGACGGGACCTCACGAGGCAGGATCAGCCCTCGCTGACCCATCCCAGCCACACGTCTGTCCGCACTGCCCAGGGCGGAGATGCCACAACCTCTCTGGGCAGCCTGTTCCCATCATGCCTGACCATGTTCAGGGTCAGAAATCCCTCCTCATCTCCAGCCTCGGTTTCCCCTGCACAGCTTGAGGCCATTGCTCCTAGTCCTGTCCCTGCATCCACAGAGTCGAGCCTGTCTCCATCCTCTGTCATCGCCCTTCGGGGATTTGAAGCCACCCTCAGTCTTCTCTTCTTCGGACTAAATAAGTCGAGCTCTTCCAGCCCTTCCTCATCAGTCTCGCCTCCCAGGCCCCTAATTATTGTTGCTGCTCTGTGCTCGACTCGTCCCAAACTGCCCACATCCCTCTCGGAAAAGTGCAGGGCCGAAACTGGACACGGGGCTCCAGGTGCTGAACAGAGTGGGAGAATCATTGCCCTTGATTTGCAAGTGACCCTCCTGTTCCTACAGCCCAGGATGCTGTTGGCTTTTTTGCAACAGGAGCACACTGCCGGCTCCTGTTCAGTTTATAACCCCCAGATCCGTCTCTGCAGTCCTGCAGCCCAGCCGGTCATTCCCCAGGCTGGATTTGTGCATGCAGTTGTTCCATCCCAAATTGAGGACGTTGCACTTGTCCTTGCTGAATCTCACCTGGTTGATTGCGGGCCATTTTTTTCCATCCTCTCCAGGTCATTCTGGAGCCCAGCCCTGCCCTCCAGTCTGTCTGCAACTCTACCCAACGCGGCGCCGCGTGCAAATTTGCTTTGTGCGCACGGGATCCTATTCTCCAAATCACAAATGAAGGTGTTGAACAGCACCAGACCCAGGGCAGACCCCTGGAGAACTGTGTTAGATACCTGATGTTGAGCCATTAACGACAGCTCGTTGAGCACGGTCGCCTAGTCTGTATTTCCTTAGCTTCTTAATGGAGGGTTGTGGGAAACGGTGTCAGAAGCTGTGCTGAAGTCAAGGTGTCTCTCCCCTGCAATGCCACTTCATCAGAGAAGGAAATCAGGCTGGTCAGGCCTGGCTTGCTCTTGGTGAATCCAAGCTGGCAAGGGTAGGTTGGGATCACCTTGCTCTCAAGGTGCGCCATAATAGATCCCTCAAGGGCCTGCTTCATGATCATTGCAGGTATTGGGGTCTGGCTGATGGGTTTGCAATTCTCTTTCTTAAAGACGGGCTCTATATGTGCCCGTTCCCCATCATTCGGGACTTCACCCGACTTCCACAAATTCTCCAAGACGCTCAAAGCCAGCGGCGCCAAAATTACCTTGGCCAATTCTTTCAGTCTTGGGCAATCCCTCGCAGTCGAGGGTGATTTGTCTTCCATGATTGTCTCATTTGCGGGTCCAAAGATGGCTGATGAGGCCGATTTTGGGGTAGACAGACCGTTGCAGCTCGGGCATGCGGGGTGGGTGGCTCTGGGATCTTGGATCACGCTGTTTCTGCCAGTCCCAGTTTTCCATCTCCCACTGTCATCACGAGGTTTCAAAGCACTGGGATCCTTGCAGCAGATCTTCCTCCGTTGGGGGAAGTCCTGGGCGAGAGTCTCCCACGAGTTGTTGATGTCAATGTTGTATTTTTTTTTAAGGACGTCCTTGAAGCGCTTTCTCTGCCCCATCAAACTGAATAGGACACAGCCACTGAGAAAACCTTTCATTCTGCTCATGCTGCAGTCAAAGGTGACCGAATCCTCTGCTCCCCGGATCTGTGAAAGGAAGAGCAACGCCAGGCAAATAGGGTGGGATCCTCCTGTTAACATGAAAGCTCGTCCGAGCAGTCCTGCCAGCACTTCGAGCAGATCTGCAAGGTGGCAATTGGGCATTGGTGCCTAGGTAGTGGGGGGCAGGCAGGAAAAGAGGCGCATCTATAGGAGAGGAAATAAGGGCAGGAACCCCAAAGCATGTCATGGGCAAGCCCCCTGCGTGCCAGCCTGCTGCTCCTACGGGTCTCGTGTGTCTGCATCGCCTCGTTTTTTCTCTGCGATTCAGCCGCGGCACTGATGGCAAAGCTCCTGTCTCGGCCAGGTGCTTGGAAAAGAGGGAGACGGCATCATCTGTGATCCAGAGGGCAAGGGTACCGCCATCCAAACCGTCTGGCTTTCTCCAGGGTGGGCAGTCCCGCTCTACTTGCTGAGCAGGAGGGATGGAAGAGGAAAGCCTGGGGGAAACGAGCTCTTTGGGCGGATGGACGGCGGCTCGTGAGAGAGCAGAATCGGTCGCACGACTCCATCCGTCTTTGCCGCAATCTGCAGTCTGGTCACCAGTGCCCACGGGGCCGCGTAGATGCTGCGACGAGGCCCGTCTCTCATCCGTCCATCCGAGTCCTTCCACCGCACGCGGTGTCCGAACACTTGCACCAGGGCAAGGTGAGAAGCGCTACGAGGGCTTCGTCCTTCTGGGCTTCGTTTGTATTCCCCGTCTACCCACCGCGGTCTCCTGCGGACCTCTCGTCTCTTGCTCCGGACGTCAGGTTTGTCCTTCTTTGCAGACACAGGATCGAAGGTGTCACGCTGTCTTCGAGAACCGTGAAATAGCGCGTGGGGATCTGTCGGACCAGGTGTCTCCCAGCTCCTCGGGCACCGTGCCGGCTTAGACGCTCAGGCCAGGGATGTAGGAGCTCGGTGGGTGCGGCCGGGATCACGTCTGTGGAGGAACAAAGATCAGGGCTGGCCTCTGGGTCTGCACGGGTCAGGTCACAGCCATCAGATGTGCTCCCTGTGCAGATGTGCTTGCAGAGTTAAGACCTGTAGGTTTGGCCTTGATAGTGGTGGGAGAGAGGGACCTCTCATGCCGTACTCCCCGTGTGCTGCCCTCCCTTAGACACACACCCGGAGCATGCCCACAAGGTCATCCCTCACCGTGGCCCCAGCAACCACTGACGCCCCCAACCCTATAGCATGCGCCAGGTCGGGAGCACAAGGACCGAGCAAAAGCCTTGGGCCCCTGCAGTGGGATGGACATGGCCGGGTAAATGTGCCCTGGAGAGCCTGGGACTTTAGGGTGATGTCTTTTATGGGACCAGCTGATTTGTTGGGATCCAGTCGGGCAAGTGTTGAATGCAAGGCGGTCGTCTTCAGATGAGCCCAGGAAGTGGACCGTCACTTCCACTTCCTCTTCCAGAGGCGAAGAGGGAAGGAAAACCCCCAGTTGTCCTTGTCAGTCTGATCTCGCCAGCGTTTCTTCCTGTCCCCGTGCCTGGCATTGTGCAAAGCAGCCAAATCCAAATGTCACCTCCGGTGCACGGTGCCCGCACGGTTGAATCCTGTCGTCTCTGCGGCATTTGTGTCTTGGCCAGGAGAGAAGAGGGGAGACGTCGGGGCTCGTGCACCTGGTCTGCCGGGGGTGCACGTGTCGTGTTGCACGCGCTCCCATGTGGACATGCAGACACGCTTCCTCCCTTCACCGGGGGGAGCACGGATCTTCGCTTGGTTCTGCCAACACGAGTTTAAGATAAATCCTTTGATGACGCCGTTGTCGTGTTGAACGTGTTACTGAGGTTAGGATTCGTACCGGCTTGCAGATCTGGCGGCTTTTCCTGCCACGTTAGCGCTGTCGAGAGAATGGGATCACAGAAATACAGGGCTGGAAGGGACCTCAGGAGGTCGTTTAGGTCCCTGTGCACAAAGATGTGAAAATTAAACGTACTCTGACGACCCCTGAGTCTTCCTGTTGAACTTTCCCAACAACTCTGCAATGCTTAAGTCATGAGGACTTAATCACTCGTCTTCTAGCGGCTGGAAGAATCGCGGCTGCCAAAGCCTGGAAGAGACTCAGTGCCCCTAAAATCACTGCCTGGTTTCAAAAAGCTTGGGACGTTTTAGTACTGGAAAAGTTGGACTGTCAAGTCAGTGTTTTGCAGGGGAGGAAAGATCCTTGGGTGGAAATTCTTGCCGTTTGCTAAAATCATCATCGCCTGCCTCCAAACCATAAAATGTGAGAAACGTTTTTGAATATGGAAGGAAAGGGCAGCTCTGAGTTAACCCTCAAGAAAGAATTTAAAAGCAGGGTTGAGCAAAAGATAGCGAGAGTTTTGAGGCAGAAGTCGAGGGGAAAGGGTGGACGAGTTATTACGTAGTGATGAAGAAATGCAAAACTTATCATCGACAGAAATATGAAGGACCTGGTAGCGACTGAAAGAAAGGGGCAGCCACGACCTCTGTGGACGTTGCTTTGAGAGCAAGGAGCGGTGCTGGCGGAAGAGCGCCGTCTGTCCGTGCGCGTTAGGGATCGGATGCATCTTTCCATGTTGCACCTGCTCTTCGATCGGTCGGGTTCATTAATAAAGTTAAAAAACACGTCACCCCGATGACCGGGTGTAGTTTGCTTGCCCTCGCTGAGGCCGTCCGTAGCTTCCCTGCGCGCGATGCTTTAGGACGTCTGCCCAGCGGGTGCTCTGGGTTTCTTCCAGCCTGAATGTTTCATGCTCACAGTTTGCATTTCTTTGCTGCATCGTCTTCACGCCAGGACAGCTCCGGCCTCCAGATGTGCCCGAGTGGTGTAGTCCCCGGGGCGCAGGGGGTGCGTGGGCCGCGAACACCCAGCAGTCCTGCATCTGCAGCTCGCAGAGCTTGGCGGGGCTGTCGAGGTGCACCGGTATCCCGAGGGAAAGGGGGCAGGTTAGCACGCACGCACGTCCGCTGCAAGGTGTGCAGCAGCTCGGGGGATGCTTCTCGCTGCGGCTGCACTACCGGGTCCCAGCGCCTCCTGCATTTCCCTTCCCCTCCGAAGACTTTGCTCCTGGGGTGGGCTTGCGCGTGGCTGAGATCCCTGACACGGACCCCACTCGCCCCTTCGTGTTATCCTATGAGCATTTCGGTCATCGCGGTGATAAACACATCTGTAACGGCGCCCTGCGGGCGCCTCTCTCCTCCCGCTGCCGGGTGCTCTCGAAGTGCATCTCCGGTCCGGCGTCCCGCGGTGCCATTGCCCGACACCGCCGTGCCCCCCGATCAGCCAGGCGCCCTCCTCGTCGCCCCCTTTCTCTGCGAGCGGCTGGAAAGCACCGATTCTGTTGAGATTAAGTTATAATTTAAGGCAGCGAACATGTGCTCTGCTGGCGGCTATAAAGATTCAAATCATAAAGTTTTACAGTGGAACGGTTTCTGTAAAAGCATCGTTAGAAAGCGGGAACCATGCCTTTAATTCTTATGACGTGTGGTTGCCGGGCTTGTTTTGGTTTCATTGGTGTCTGGTGCGAGGGGGGAGCAGCCCCATCTTCGTCATTAAAGTCAGCCCTTTTCTCCGCTCCGTGCCCCCGTGCTGGGCAAGGACAAGGGGACACAGCAGAGTCCCCTGCCACTGGTGCAGGGACTTAAAATAACCCTGTATCGGCTTAATTTTGACCTTGCATCGAATCGCTTGCTTTCTGCTGTGGTTCTAACCCAGGGTGCGATGCAGGGAGTTGCTGTGGGGTGGCACGATGGGGCGTCCGGGCGCTGGTGGGACAGGGCTGGGTGCATTAGAAGTGCACTGGCAAAATATCGGGGTGCGCTTAGGGTCAGGGTTCGGATGACTGTCGTAAGAACTGATGCAGCGGGTCGGACTTGCCCAGCGCCCAGTGTCGCGCGGCGGCTGGAGGGAGAGCGACTGGGGTTTTCCCCCATTCCTCTCCCCCCTGCAGCCTCCAGTGTTGAGGGTCTGCTGCAGAGCCCGTGCCCCTCGCTCCCCTGCTCAATAGCGACTGATGCCCCCTTTCCTCCGGTTTATGGTCAGTGATGAATCCCTCTAGACTTTCTCTTCACTCTTTAGTAGTTTGTAAACCCCGCTCGTCCCCCCTCCAGCATCTCCTTTCTAAATGGAGCAGGCCCTGGCCTCATTAGCCCCTCGTCTCGAGGTCGTCTCTCTCCTTTCGGAAGTGCGGGGACCACATCTGGGCAGGGCATACAGCGTGTGGATGCACCACGGGTTTATAGAGGAGCATCATGATACCATCCTAGGAGCTCACTATTACTGTCCCTTGGGTTTATCAAATTGTGGAAAATTCGTCCAAAGAAAGGAGCATCGTTCCTGCTTCCTCCGCTAGCTTTGGCACTGAATTGGGCACAGCTCTCGTAAAGGTTTGGAAGGAAACAGGGCTGCCAAGAGAGGGACAGGATGGCCAAACAGGTCTTTCCCACTCCATGCTTCTTGGGGCTGGGCGGATATCTGGCTGCAGCTTACTCTCCCTTTTAATTCATTTCACTTAATGCAGCCAGGGCATTAAATATGCACCTTTTATATTTCAATATTAAATGCCTATTTTTGCCACCCCTGAATCAGGGAGCCTGGGAGACTTGTAGGGGATGGTGCTCCATGGTATTGGAGAAATGGCGAGCGACCAGAGGTGTTGTCCGCCACACGGCAGGCGCTCGGGACGTCGGGACCCCCTCGCGAGACGCGCGAGGGTAGGGCTGAGAGAGAAGCTCCTTTGTTGGGCATTTAAGTGAAAGATTTGCAGAGTCGGAAATTTCACTGTTGATCTTCAGGATTCAGGCCAGCCCCTGTTTGCACGGCTGGACCAGGGGAGACCTCTTTGTGATGCTGTTTTGGGCGTTAGATGGGTTTGTTGGCTACATCCCACTCAGCTTCTGAAATTTCTTTGCAAAATCATAGACCATGAGCACTGGAAGGGAGCTCGGGGGGTTGCATCCAGTCCAACCCCCTGCTCCAAGCAGAACCGGCCCCAACTACATCATCCCAGCCAAGGCTTTGTCTACCTGGGTCTTGAAAACCTCCAAGGATGGAGACGCCACCACCTCTCTGGGGAGCCTGGTCCAGTGTTTCACCACCTTCCTGGTGAGAGAGATTTTCTTAATATCCAACCTCAACTTCCCTTGAAGTTTAGATTTCATTCCAGATTGCTCATTCTGGATTTAAGCCTAGAAGGAGAGCCGAATTCTTGGAGAAAAGCCGAGCATGAAGGGGTGGACCGCGGGGCAGGTACTTTCCGTGGCACGCCGGGGCCCTGGCTGGAGCACAGCGCGGGGCCATCCTCTGCTGAGTTGCATCCGTGCGGTTGCATTGCAGGCATCAGGCTTGCATGGGCGATACCCAGGATGGAGGTCGGTCTGGGTGTGACCCGTACGAGGCTGGAAACTCGTGTCCCTCAGCGCCAAACCAGATATCGCCTGAGAGCCATGCATGAGGCCTCCCCAGAGGGGAAGGAATAAAGTGTGACAGCCGTGGTCCCCAAGATGCAGACGTTGTGTTGGGGTTCCTGCTCGTGCCTCAGCCATTAGAAGAAGGCATTTCGCTCGCACTTTTTAAATTAAAATGTTGCTTCCAGGCCAACTGGGTTCTGAATTAAGTTGCATAGTTGGTCGGGTCGGGAGGGACCTGAGCAGATCGTCGGGTCCGACCCCCTGCCATGGCAGGAAAGAGTAGTGGGGTCAAATGACCCCAGCAAGGTTCATAGATGTTAGGGTTGGAAGGGACCTCAATTGATCATCGAGTCCGACCCCCTGCATACACAGGGAAGTGCTGGGTTCAGATGACCCCAGCCAGATGCCCATCCAACCTCCTCTTGAAGACCCCCAGGGTAGGGGAGAGCACCACTTCCCTTGGGAGCCCACTCCAGATTTTGGCCACTCTAAGTGTGAAGAAGTTCTTCCTGAAGTCCAGTCTAAATCTGCTCTCTGCTCGCTTATGGCCATTATTTCTTGTGACCCCCAGGGGTGCCTTGGTGAGTAGAGCCCCACCAATTCCCTCTGCGCCCCCAGGATGAATTTATCGGCAGCCACAAGGTCGCCTCTCGCCCTTCTCTTGCGGAGGCTGAAGAGGTCCAGGTGCCCTCGTCTCTCCTCGTAGGGCTTGGCCTGCGAGCCCTTAACCATACGAGTGGCCTCCTCTGGGCCCTCTCCACGTTGTCCAGATCCCTCTTGTTCTGTTTGTCATGCTGATGCACGACAAAGTGCCGGTAGCTTTGCTGATGACTTTGTCACACTGACAACTCGCCTTCATCTTGGGGTCCACCAGGACTCGGAGATCCCCTTCCGCTTCCGTGCTGCCGAGCCGGTCATTTCCTAGGCAGTCGGTGTGCTGGGCGTTTCTCCTCCCCAGGTGCGGCACTTTGCATTTCTCCTTGTTAAATCGCATCCTATTGTTTTCTGCCCCTTTGTCCAACCTGTCCAGGTCTGCCTGAAGTTGTTCCCTGCCCTCTGGTGTGTCCACTTCTCCCCACGGTTTTATATCATCCACAAACTTGGACAGAGTACACGTCACTCCCTCGTCCAAGTCACCGATGAAGACATTGAAGAGTATCGGTCCAAGGACCGAGCCCTGCGGGACCCCACTGCCCGCGACCTGCCAGGTCAACACTGACCCATCCATCGCCCCTCTCTGGGTACAACCCTCGAGCCAATTTGCCACCCACCGGACTGTGCAATCATCCAAGTCACAGCCTCTTAACTTGTTCACCAGTATGGGGTGGGATGCCGTATCGAAGTCTAAGTAAACGATATCCACCCCTGCTCCTGTGTCCAGGTGTCTTATAACCTAGTCTTAAGAAGAGACTAGATTAGTCAGGCATGATCTACCCGCTACGAACCCGTGCTGGTTTCCCCTCAGCATCAGTTTTCCTATTGGGCTCTCACATATACGAGCCTTAATAATCTTTTCAAAGACTTTGCCAAGGATGGAGGTGAGACTGACTGGCCTGTTGTCATATTCAAGTCTGTGTGGTGCTACTCCTGACAAGTATCCTACATCCCAAACTCTTCAGCCTGGGGCTTCAGATACTCCCAGGTCTGGAGAAGAGAAGACCGAGGGGGATTGAATAGCACCTTCACCTCCCTGCCGGGGGCTGCAAAGAGGATGGAGCTGGGCTGGTCTCAGTGGGGGCAGATGACAGGACAAGGAGCAATGGGCTCAAGCTGCAGCAAGGGAAGTTGAGGTTGGATATTAGGAGAAACCTTCTCACTAGGAGGGTGGTGAAGCACTGGACCAGGTTTTCCAGAGAGACGGAGGAGTCTCCATCCTTGAAGGTTTTGAAGACCCAGGTAGACAAAGCCTTGGCTGGGATGATGGAGTTGGGGCTGGTCCTGCTTGGAGAAGGAGGTTGGACTGGATGTGACTCCTGATCTCCCTTCCAACCCTCATTTTCTATTTTTCTATAAATCCCTGGCAGGCATGAGCCTGGAGGCCTTGAGTTTCAATGCCCTCTCATTTCGCTTGCCCTGAGCCAAAAGGCCAAAGGAGCCGGCTAGGGGGAGAGCCCAAGAGCAGCTGCCCGTCACCATTGATTGTGTAGCCCAAATCCTCACATTTGGAGGAACGACTCTCGCAGGGGCCAGCCTGCATGCAGCGTGTGGCGTTAGATGTGCGAGGCTGGAAGGGACCTTATGGCTCATCGGGTCCAGCCCCCTGCACGTGGGCAGGAAAGACCGCTGGGGTCGATGGCCCCACCAAGATGGGCATCAAGAAGCTTTTTTGAAGCTCTAACGACACCAACTCGTCCCAGGCCGAGAAGACGGCGTCTCCCTGTGAACGACTTTGCGGCTCTGCCCGGGAATCCTGCCCCGCCGCCCGCTCTGGGCGGTCCCGCTCCGGCGACAAGTCCTGCGACTGCAAAACGAGCTGCGCGTTATTGAACCTGTCGTCCTCACTCAGCCACGCAGTCACACACGCGTCTGGCCGGATTTGCGCAACCCAGGGATGGGCAGCCCAGGCCCGCTCGCACGGAGCAGCCGATCGATAGCCGAGGCGGGTGATAGATGAGGAGAGTTAGGGATGGGTAGTCTGCTGAATTTACATGACCCGGGGTGGTCCGGGGAAGGCTGTGGCTTTGCTGGGAGACTTTCAATAGGAGACAGAAGTCTCCTTAGTTTCCAGCTGCTGACTGCATTTGAAAAACATTGCGGGGCCTGTTTGGGTGGGTGGAGGAAACTCTCCGGTTGTGCCGCAGAAAATAAAAAGGCATGTTTGCAGCCTCCCTTCACAACTGCCTCTCCCCCCGGCCCCCGATTTAGCAGCATAGCCTGGCAGACGCGCCGTGCCCCACTGCCCGTGCTGGCAGGCCCTTTATCGGGGTGCTGCAAAGGGCCCCATTGCTCATCCCTTCAAAGCGACTGGCGGCATGATGAGAAAATGCATGTTTTTGCTTTTCTTTTTGCATCTTGTCTCTATTGACACCCCCACCGGCAGATGCCCGGGGAATCGATCTCGGGGCTCCTCGCGTTCATCAGCAAACACGCGCAGATAAACATCGGCGGGAGGATGCGGGCGCCGAGCAGCGCTGCTTTCCGGAGGAGAGAAGCGCCATCCCGGGCGGGTGGAGGCCGCGGGCCAGGGATGCGGGCGCAGTCCTGGTGACCCAGGAGCACGCTGCGGGGTGCACGTGTCGTGTTGCACGCGCTGTGTCCCTCCTGGGCGCCCCGTCATTGTGCCCCTCGCGAGGGAGGGCTCGGCGGCGCCGTCCAGAACGTCTCGTGTCTGATTTGGTCATATATTCACAAAAATTAAATTTGTGCACGACCTAGGAAAGGAAAAATAATCCGGCGTTTCAAATAGATGCAAGCCCCTCTCCTTTGCCTTTCAGGCAACCCCCTGAAGCGCTGGGGACCCCGACCATGCTGCCTTGAGCCTCGCTCACGGGCACGTGGAAGTGCCCAGAAGGCGAAGAGAAAGCAGCCAAATGCTCGTCGGTGCCCAAACGGCGCCAGCAGCAGGACGAGGGGGTTTGCCGAGACCCCTTCGGTGCGATGATCCCGGATGTTGTGAGGAGCCGCGGGGACGGGTCGGGGATACAGGTCGTAGCCGCGTTGGTCTGCGGGCAAAAGTCATCAGAACTCATGGGGAGGTGACGTCTTTTATTAGACCAACGAGATAGTTGCAAAAAAAGAAAAGGGTCTTTATTTGCAAGCTTTTGGGCACACCCGCCCTCTCTCAGGCATAGGAGAATGCAAAGATTGTAAAATTTCTCCCAGGTGGAAATGAAAATTCATATTTCGCAGGAGCGCTGAAAGGTGGTGTAGGAGGAGTCAGCTTCTTAAAGCCAGGGCAATTTCCAGCCAGGCTCTGGTTGTTTCAGTGCTGCCATTAGGTTCGTGCTGCACAGCCTGGACCCCGTTCCTGCCGGGGGTCCTTGTAGACACCAAGGTTTTCCTTGGTTGCATCTGGCTGATGGAGGTGGGGAGATGACCCCACGTCCGCTCGCCACCGCCTCTTCCCACGTGTCTGGACCTGCTGCGGGGGGGCTGTGACCTTCCCGGCGGGTCCGGTGGTGGTGGAGGAGCACGGCCCGGGCGTCGTGTGGCTTTCTGTGCAGGGCTGGAAGGGACCGGCTCGTGCCTGGGTGACCTCTCCGCCAGTTTTGGGTTGTTTTAGTTAAAGATCATAAAGTCACAGGAGAGCTGGGCTGGCAGGAGCTGTGGGGTCACATCCAGTTCAAGCCCTGCTTGAGGCAGGATCAGCCCTGTGCCAACCAGCCCAGGCACAACCCTGTGCTGAGCACCACGGCACTCACCCCTGATGCCACCCCAGGCATTGCCCCCGGGATACGGGGGGGCCGCAGCCGCCAACGGCCTGCTGCTGCTGCAAAGGGGCATCGTGGGTGCTCCAGAGACCCCAGGCGGGGGCCGTGCCCTGCCGCAGACGAAGTCAAAACTCCCCAGTCCAGACCAGTCTGAGCAGGGGGGAAATCCCTTCCTGCCCCAGCGCATCACTGGTCTGATCCTGAGCGTGGGGACAAGACCCTCCAGCCAGGACCCTGCGGGTTGGGGCCAGCAGGAGCATTGGCACGGCCCAGCCCCATCGCCAGCCTGGGCTGCAGCAGCACCAGCGCCTCTGAGGAATTCAAAAACCCCTATATCCTTCCTTCCTGGACTTATGGGGCATCCAGCAAAACCCAGAAGCCGGGGATGTACCCAAGGCAAAAGACAGGCCTCCAGCATCCCTGCCCAGGGCCATCCACCCGAAGCCCTCCAGTGATGGAGAGTCCCCGCTTTCGTGGGCATCTGCCCCCTGCTTCCCTGCTCTGACAGATGTATCTTGTATCTCTCGGTGCCGTCAGGGAGCCTCTGCATTGCATAAAGGCCTGCGCGCGTGCATAGGTCGTAGCGCTTTAACGAGACCGCTGTCATTAAAGCATCCCATCACCCAGAGCGGCGACGTGGGTCCAGCATAAACGTGCTTCGACAGAAGGAAAAGAAACCAGCCACGGCGGCTTCGGGCGCTTTCATCGCGCTGTAGCTGTGTCCGTACTTGCGGGGTATCGGTGTAGCTGTCTTGGCAAACCCTTCACCCGAAACCGGAGGAGTTAGACCAGCACAAAAGCTATTTGTAGGCGAAGCTGGAGTTTGGATTTGCTTCAATTCTCTTTCTCCTTAAGGGGGGAAAAAAATCGATGTCAGCAGCCTCGCGCTCCGATGTAACCCTGTAATAACAAACTCGCGTGTGAAGGGCGGCATTCATGGCCAGCCCTACGGTAACAAATGAGCACGGGCAGTCAGGCGCTGGAGCAGCCCCGTGAATGCAAACCAGGCGCCGGAGAAGCCCTGGGCGCAGGGCGGTCCGGGCGGGGGGACCGTTGCGTAGCCTGGCTCCTGCGGGGAGAGAGCCCGAACGGTGGCGACGGCTGTATGAGACGGCCGGAGATGCACGACCGCAGCACGCCGTCACACCCGGGCTGGCGAAGGAGACGTCCTGAATCTGCCAGGGTCAATTCACAACTGGTCAGAGGAAATGCATTGTCCGCTCGGTGCTTACCGCGACTGGGGACCTCCCCAACACTGGACGCTGCTGGGTCGAAAGCTCAGCAAGACCGGCTCTGGTTGGGATGATCGCGTTGGGGCTGGTCCTGCTTGGATCAGGAGGTTGGACCTCCTGAGGTGCCTTCCCACCCAAATTTACTATGGTTTTAAGACTCGGAGTCGCTGGATGTGATGCTGGGCATGCCCAGTCGTAGCTAATGTGAGCCCGTTTTGGAAGGGACACAAATAACCGGGTGTCGGGGTTTAAACCAGTCTCCAGAAGGCTCAAGAAGCCTTGCGAGGCTTGACCCCACATCTGCCTGCTCTGGAGTCATTGCACCTGCCCTCGAAGGAGCGAGCGCCAGTGACTGCGGGAGGCAGATGCTGGCCTGTTGGTTATATAAAGGGGGTCTAGGTCCACCGAGAGACCTGCAGACCCCTTTTCCTTAGACAGGCCGTGTAACAACCGACGGCAGGGATGGGAGGGATGGTCAATGCCAAGCGACTGCCGCCAGCAGCCCCCCGGATCGATGGTCCCTGGGCAGGGAGCAGGATTGCGGTTTCTGGCAGGTGCATGAGCATTTCATATGCACGGGCATAGAAATTGTCTGTCTATCGTGTGTGTGTGTGTATATAAGACGGCTGTGAATAGACGTGCACAAGTGCACGCACGCCGTCCCTACCCGGGACTGCCTGTCCTGTTGCCTTGCATGCATTAGGCATCGTTCAGGGCAGCGTTTCTCTCCGTTCCCACGCCCGGACGTTTCGGGGAGCAAGACGCCCCGCCAAGTATGCGCATGAGGGCCCTTGGGAGCGGCGGGGAGAAACCCCCGTCTTCCTCCGGCTCGGGAATTAGCCCGCCTCGCCTCTGCAATAAAGCTCCTCTCCCACTCCCCTCTCGCTCTCAGCGCCGCGGCACCCTCCTTGCTCCGTGTTTTTAATTCTAGTTTCTAATCTCAGCCGGTCCTGTGATAAATTAATTGTAATGATAGAGGCCCCAGTTACGAGGTCTGCACCGTTTGCTTGTAATCTGAGCGACAGGTTTAGGGCCTGCTTTATTTAAGATGCGAGGGTAATTACATGGGAGTTAGCATATGCAGGCAGGGAGATATGATTCATTCTCCCAGCGACGGCCATGACACAGCTGTTTGTCGGATAAAATAGAGGAACCGTGTTGTTACAAAATGTTCCCCTTATTATACCTCATTAAAAACAAGGCTGCGATAAGTCAGACCTGGCAATGAATAAAATGTATTGCCCCCTGTAAAAGCTGATAGGAGAGAAAGGGGGTCTTTGAAGCAGCCCGGGGTCATTTATTTGTTTTTTGCCCTCTCACGCTCTTTCTTTCTTTCCTCGCTGGGTTTCTGCATCGCGCCGGCCGCGTGGGGAGAGAAGAAAAATGTTTTTCATGCCTTTTTTGAACCCGGTGCTTTCCTCCCCTGCTCGGGGAGACATCAGATAATGCCGAATGCGGCCACTGGCAATTAGCAAAGCCTTTTGGCGGGGAACAAAAGGAGAGATTTGTTCTCCTCGGCCGAGCGCTGCTCGTCCCTCTTCACCTTTCCCCAACGCAACAGGCAGAGAGAAATCTGCAGATCACCGAGGCAGCCAGTGGGGACTAGTGCCTTCAAAGGCCGAGCATGAAAAAATAAAATCCCAAATAATATGGAAACCATCCTTTCAGGAGGGATGAAAATAGATGTGTGTTGGGTTTTTTTTTTTTTGAATAACCTGAAAAGTTTCAGGTGTTCTTCTTCTTCGTGCCACCCCCCCCCCCCCCCTTTTTTTTTTT
>NW_017728993.1:26484227-26493506 GCF_001723915.1 Gavialis gangeticus | reverse complement strand
TTATGGAGGAAAATAGTGCAAGGTTAAACAATAAAAGCAGAAACCATGGTGGGGGGGGGACCCACCAAGCAACTTCTGAGAGCCGTTTTGGGGGGTCTCTGAGCTGGCTTGCTGGAGCAGACGCGCGAATCCGTCCTCGCGGAAAGTGCCCAGGCACTGACGTTCAAAGGCTGGCGCTGGCTTTTTCACTGTGTTTTATTCCCCCTTTGCATGCGCTAAGCTGTCAGACTTTGTGGACTGCAAATCCCACTGGTTTATTATTTGGGGGCTTTAAGGGGACGGTCTTGGCTTTGGTTTTAATTCTTTTTTTTTATTTGGGAGGGGATGGCAGAGGTTTAAAAGATCGCCGCTATCTTGTGGACACCCCGCAGAGACCCCCGTTGCGGCACGGGCGGTGGCACCAGCACCGGGAGCTGCCGGAGACGTTTCAAAGGGCCCCAGAAGTGGGTCCGTTGTGTGTCGCACGCTCGCCCCGGGCCTCAAAGCTCCTTTGCTTCCCTTTGGCTCCTCTCCTGCTTTTCCACGGGCACGACGAGGGCACGCAAGGATTGGCGAGACTGGTCGACGGGCGTGTTTACGAGGGGTGGATTTCCAAGTGGGCCAGGATCTTTCTGTCTCTGTTTTTTTAGGGTCAAATTAGGCAACTGGGAACAAACTTTTGCAAGGACCCTGTGCAGTTGGCTGTGCCACCATCCTCTGCCTTGTGGGAGCTGGTTTTGAACCCACGGGCGAGACCTGGAAGGTTGTCTGAGGAGCCGCGAGAGCACCGACTCCTGCCCAGGGGGAGCGGAGGAAGCTGGGTGACGCCTCCTGGCTTCTCTGGTCATGAGCAGGTCGCCCATCTCTAGACCTTAGTGCTCCTGTCTGCGAAATGGGGATAGCACATGCTACCCAGACTAGGAGGTGGCCCTTCTGCAGCCGGGCATTTGTGAAGCGCCGGCGTGGGCACGGCCGTGCCCTGACTCCGACCCACTCTTTGTTCCCGGTTTGCGTGGGGCTGGGACCAGCACGTGTGTGCACAGCAGGCGTGCAACACGCCAGGATCCTGGCCTGCCCCTCCCCTCCCTGTGTGTCCAGGGTCCTTTGCGCCTGAGGCTGGCCTGGCCCCCACTCCTCTATCGATCCCCTGCCCCTGCTCGCGGGCGACCGCATCGACCGGGGAGTCGTATGTAACGAGGTGTCCTGTTTCCAAATCACACGCCAGGCAGGAGTGATGGTTCCCAGGCTCCACCCTTCCCACCCGGGCAATTTAGTAAAATTAAAGCTTAATTAAGCGTGCTCTTCCTGGAGATTTTGCATAATTTAGCAGCCTGTCTTAGACAGCCTGGGGGCTGCACGGCAGGCCACCGAGGCGGGAGCGCGGGGGGCTGCCGCGTGTGCCGGCCGGCCTGCCCTGCGTCAGTACCGCCTGCAGTCCCGGTGCTGCTTGAAAGGGAGACTTGGGATGGATAGTCCCATTTCACAGGTGAGGAGGCTGAGGCTCAGGGAGACTCGCCTGTGAGGAAGTGCTGACTCCAGACCGCAGCTCACCCCATGAGCCAAGGAGGCAGATTCGGCCTCCCTTGCCCCAGGTGGAAGTCACTGTGTCTTCCTGTGATTTCCCACGTGCTCCCTGTAGGGAAGGGGGGAGACGCGTGCGTGTGCTTGTGCATGTGTGCGCGCACAGGCAGTATCTGCATGCGCTCGCTGCTGGCTTTCTCTCCAGAGCCGTACTGACCCTTCAGGCCCTGCCTTCCCTTCTCGAGGATGCTCGGGCCTGTGTGCCGCGGTCCTTCGAGCCCTCGTGGGGAGCAGGTGCAGGTAAGTCGTGGGTCTAGAAATGCCGGTGGCCACCTGAGTCCTCCCCAGAAAGCTGCAGATGGGCAAATCCTCAGGCCCGTGGCTGGGCTGGCGAGAAGCTGGGGTCCTCCTCGTCTGCTTACAGAGGGGCGCCCGGGGCTCATTGCCTGCATGCCCGCTCTTGTTCTGCCATGAAGCTGGGAAGGGGGTGGTCAAGTGACGCGGTTTAACTTCACTTATACCGGGGTAGGAGCAGGCACGCAGGCTGGTTGCAGGTGCAGCCGACGTGCAGTCTTTTCTCCTTTGCTCTCCTTGCACAGCCGAGTCCTGGGCGAGCCCTGCCGTGGCCGCGGGCGCTCGGACACCGGGTGCACGGAGGGTCAGGGAGACGTGGACAGATAGGGGCTCCCGCGAGGGCCCCGGGCAGATCCCTGAAGGCATGTAGGTGCTTGTTCCTGTTTGGGTCAGTGCTTCTCAACCGTCGTGTGTGCCACGCGCCCCACGATAGGCTCCAGGCCCCCTTTGGAGAGTGCCGTGTCTTAGTTTTCTCTCAAATTTTGACGGGAATTCTTCTGTTGCAAAAAGGCCACAACATGTTTTGAAGCCTGTTGGAAATCTCCGGCCTGATCTTGGGACTCATGTCGGCACACGAACACGGCCAGGCACCCCTGAAAGGATCCCCCGGGGACCCTGGTTGAGAGTCGCGGCTCTAGCCGTGCAGCTCCCTGGGGTCAGGGGACGCTCCCCCTGGCCCAGCTGCCAAGGGGCTGATGGATGGATTAACAAACTCTCACATATGTGGCAGCAGGAGGAGGAAAAACATTCCTTCTTGGCCCCTTGGGGCAGTCGGCAAAGCCCAGAAGCCTGGAAAATCCCCATAGCAGAGCATGGGCATCGCATCCCTGCCCAGTCCAGCCTCTCCTTGAAGACCTCCGGGGATGGAGAGTCCACCTTTCCCCAGGCACCCGTCATAAATGCATGTAATAGTTACTGCACGGCGCCGGTGGTGGCTGGGGATGGGCCACTCCAGGGGTGCCCCTCACCCCAGGGGCGCCTGAGAGCCCAGGGGTCTCTTCCCCGTGCGCGGCAGGGAAGGGCTTTGTCAGGCCGAGCTCCTCTCCCGAGGGACCCTTAAGCCCCTGCGAAGGGCTTGGCGCCTTCAGGCCATCGAGGAGAGGAGTGAGCCGCCGGCGTCGGGGGTCTTTGCCGGCTCCGAGGCACATGCCGGGGGCATGGGTGTAGGAGCGCCAGCAGCTGCAAGACGCCCCTTCCACCCCCCGGCGTGGCCCTCGAGGGGCTGAAAGGCAGGTGAGTAAATCACACGGCCCGGCTCCATCGTCGCAGGGCGCCGCTTTGTGCCCCGCACAAAGGCGCCAAGTGCTTCGGCCGCGGTGCGTGTGGGGTGCGCGCCGGCTCGCCTCGGCCCCGGGCCCGCGGAGGCAACGGGAGAGGGAACAATGGGCCGGACACAGGGCTGGGTTTTCCTTGTCGCCGGCCCTAAAGAGCCGGAGCGACACAATGCCGGGGGGTGGGCTCGGGGGGAGGGCTCTTTGTCCTCCTGTTTTATACACTCTCCTTTCAGGGTGGGGAGAGGGGCTGGAAAGTTTCTGAATTTCAATCAGCTTTGGCTTTGAAAGAGTTTGGCTTTTGTTGAGGGGCGAGAGCGCGGGGGCGACGCTGGGGGGGGGAGCGTTTCAGCCGGGCCCGGCTGGCGGTGGGTGCTGGGAAGGGGGTGGGAAGGCGTCTTTTGCATTTGCTTTAACGATGCTTCCTTTGGCTGCGGGGATTTGTCCCCACCCCACAAAGGGTCATCTCGGAGCTCGGTTGTGGCGGGGGGGGGGAGGAGGGCCCGGTTGCTGGCTTAGCGGCTCCGAGCGGGGCTGGGGGACGTATGAAATATCGGCCCGGCTGAATAGCCTGTCCCGTGGCCTCCCCCTCCCCGGCGGCAGCTTGGACTCGCGTAAGCTGCTGAAGAATGGACCCACCCATGCCTGGAGACCACCTCCTCCCCCCGGCTCCCCTCCCCGGGGCGATGAAGTGGACCAGATCTCATAGCGAGCAGCTGCCCGCCCCGGCGCCCGGCTCCCCAGCCCAAGGGCACGGGCGCGCGCTGCCCCGTGGCACCTCGTGACATGTTCCCGGGCCGTGGGGCGGCAATTGGGCGTCCCCGGGTGTCCCCGATGCTGCGGTGGGGATTGGCGCATTGTGCGGGCCCCTGCTGGGAGGACACGGCCACCACCGCGGAGTAGGCTTTAGAAAGGCTTGTTCGACCTGACACGCGGAAACCCCCCGGCCGGGCGCCGTGAAATTTCCAATCTCACGGCACTGTGACAGCGAGCGGAGGGCGGTGCACGGAGAGGCGAGAGAGCGACCTCCCGCTCCGCTCCGGCGCGGCCGCGATGCCAGCGCATCCCCGGAGCCCTGCCAGGCCCGGCCGCAGGCCCTGCGAGCACTGGGACCCCGACCAGCGTCCCCAGGCAGATGGCCCTCCCTCCTTTTGTGCGCGTCTGCTCGACTCCTGCATTCAGCGTCGGGAGAGGCTCTCGGCCTTTGTTTCGCGCAGGCTCGGCTAAAGGAAACCACTTCCCTCGGCCCGGTGCTCCGGCGCGCCATGGAGAAGGGTCAACGGGAGGGATGAAGGAAACCGTTTCTTAAGGGATGGGTGTTTGGCCGCAGTTGTGGCAAAGCTCGCACAATTCAAGGGCGTGCACCGCGTCTTTCCAGCTCTGTGCCTCCGGTTTCTCAGCACAGGAGACGTGCTGTGCCCGTGCATGCCCGGGGAATATATCCCCCCTTCCCTCCACCCTGTTAGAAACACACAGCCCCTTCCCCCCGGTGCTCCTCACCCTCTCCATCACCAAAGACCTTCCTCCACCCCCTGCCATTGTCTGACCAAGAAATGCAAGCACATGAGGCCCGGCGCCCCTTCCATGGGGTCCCATCGTGGCAGGGGCCGAGAGCCAGGGTGGGCCAGCGAACGTCCGCTCACGTGGCAGGCTGGCTCCGTTGCTGGATGAGGAAACGACGAGGGTCTCCAAGCAAATGGCTGTGAATTTTCTCCCCCTCCGCCACCACGTAGCCCGTGCTCTGTGTGACACAGAGAAACCACCCTGGAAATGATTGTCCCAAAGCATTAGGAAGAGCTGGCTTTTTCCTTGCACCTCCAGCCACAGCCAGGTCCCATCGCGCGGTCCCATCGCTGCCCTGGGTCGAGGTGTCCAGGAGGACCCAGCCCAGGGAAGCTCTGCAAATGCCCCATGGGGTGGGATTTGGGCGATCAGAAGTGGAGGAGTCCGACCTGCTAATGGGACAAACGTCCCGTTTCTAGTCCCTCGGGGGCCCAGGGTGCGGGACCGCGGGTTCACCAGGAAGAAAATAACGAACGCCCGTCCTGGGCCTCCTGCCTGCGTAGCTGGGGGGGAAATTCCACAATTACCGGGGAAAGTGGGAGTGGGGCTCGTTTGGTCCGGCTGTTTTCCCTTTAAGAGAGGCAGCTGGCGGAGGCCGTTCGGAAATTCGGGACCTTTGCCCCCGCGCACCCTGCACGTGTAACGTAGTGCATGTTGTGCCACGGTTGTGCGCGACTGCTTCATAGCAAATCATAGAAAACGAGAGTTGGCCAGGACCTGAGGAGGTCACGTCCAGTCCAACCCCCTGCTCCAAGCAGGACCAGCCCCGGCTACATCATCCCACCAAGGATTTGTCTACCCGGGGCTTAAACGCCTGCGAGGATGGAGACGGCACCACCGCTCCGGGCTGCGCTGGCAGCTCGTGGCTGCTGTGCAGGGTCTACGTCAGACGTTCGTGGGTGCTCAGTAACTGAAAGAACGGGGTGGCGGGCACGGCAGATGAGCCACGTCCACCGAAGGAGTTGACTGCATCCCCAGCACCCAGCTGGAAGGAAAGCAGCACGCTCAGATATTTCTCACCCCTCGACCTAGGGCTTCTGGCAAACCGTGGGGGGGTTTGGGTGGTGGGGAGCAAAACCATCGTCCCCTCGCCGCCTGCGAAATCCCGTGGGGGGAATCTCCCCTTATTCACGCAGGGCTGGTTTTCTCGGCCGTGCGCCACGGCTGCAGACCCGCGCTGGTGGGAGAGGACAGATGTCATGACGTCGGTGCTGTCGCCAGCCAGTGAACAGCAGCCCACGGGACCAGGGGCCATGGCCACGGGTCCGAACCCCCAAGGGGCTTGGATTCCCGCCGCCCAAACGCTGCCGGGAGGACTCAAGCTGATGGGGCTTCCCGCAGAGATGGGCCGGGAAGGGGCAAGCTTGTGGGAAACCGATGCATCGTAGCGGTGTGGATATGGGGGACCCACTGTCGGGCCGGATCAAGGCGTTATCCGACCAGGACGGAGGACCGAGGCATCGCCCTTTGTGCTGCGGGTCTGGTTTAAATCTGGATTGACCCTGAACGTGGCCGTCCGGAGGAGCTCCACCAACTCCAGCAGTTTTCTCGTGGATTCAGGGCAGGGATTTCCGGGGCCGCGTGGCTCTTCAAAAATAAAAAACAGCGGCTTCCGGTTTTTCTCCCCCCTCCCTGTGCCCAATTCCCAGCCGGCAAAAAAAAGCGCCCCTGGGTTTTGCAGAGTTGCTTTCCTTTGCCTCCCGTAGCGCAGGTTAAGCTAGTGCCAGCTCCGGTCTCGGGAGAATCCCCTCCAACCCCCTCTTGCCTTGCGCCGTCGCCGGCAGCTTTTTCATTATTTATTTAATGTCTTGTACCGTAAATAATGGTGACTTTATGGTTATTAGGAACGGGTTAAGGTACATGCGGGCAGCACCAGGCTGCCTTCAAAAGGAACAGGCCCGGCATAAAATGTTGCGATAATTGCTTTACTGCTGAGTGCTTGGTCTTTATTTTGTGTCCGATTTGTCTCTTAAGCCAGCGTAACGTTCTCCCCGCTGCAGGAGAATGCAGAGAGCAAATTGAAGGTCTGAGCGTGAACAATGCAACATGGTGCACTGCTGGGTTTTTCTTTTCTTTTCTCTTCCTTGGTTCGTCTCTCGACCTCCCCCCGGTCCTCTCTGCTCCCCGCCCTCCCCCACACCCGGTCCTCCCTCCCGGCCGCTCTGCTCCGCCGACCGCTCTGCGCCCTGGCCCGGGCAGGTGAGATTGGAGACCGGGGCCGGCCGAATCCTGCGCAAAAGCAAAGATAAAACTAAAGGCACAAAGTGCCGGCACAACGGGGCCTCCAGCCAGCACGGCTTTTCCGCAGGGCCCAGCCTCCGGGGATGCGCCAAACGTCCCGGCATCTTTAGGGCCACGGGGGGCAGGAAGGAGGGCTGCAGGGTTGTGAAAGCGCCGAGTGCGAGGGGCTGCCTCCCCGAGAGGGTCCTTGCCATCCTGCCATGCACACTAATTGCCTTGTTAGGAGTAATTAGACGTGGATTTGCGACTCCCCGAGCACAGAGCTCCTCTTTCCCTCCTCTTAATCATCAAAGGCAGCTGCGATTGAGCCACAAACAATGGACGGTCCCCAAAGCTGGGGCAAACCCCATGGCACAGCAGGTTCCTCTTCATCCATCTACCTTTTGCACCCGCACCCTGCCGCGGGGTTGCAGTTTGTCCTTCCTTCTCCCGGGAGGTTTGCTGCCGCGGTGGCAGGTGCTGGAGCTCCTGGCTCCATTGCTACCTCTGCAGCCCACTTGCTGCTGCAATGCTGCGCTGCTCGCTTGGCGTCTCAGCGGGGATTTTCCCACCTTCCCAGCTTGGCAGGGCAGTAGGGAGCCCCGTTGCCTTCCTCGTGGAGTCGAGGCCTTCGGGGCCATCTCGGGATCGATGCAGAGACGACGGGAAACGAAGCGGCATCGTTTCTGGTTCAGAACCGACAACCGTCTCTTGGCCCCGCTCAGGACCTGTGCCATGAGCCCTTGCTCGGTCTCCTTGCCACGTACTCCACGCTTCAGACCTGGTTATGGGGGAGCTGATGCCACAGGACGGAGCCCATGTATGGCTTGCAGGTGCAAAAAGGGCAGCAGTGGTCTCAGTGGGTGCATCCACTCATTCATTAATGTGCTGTCATTACTGCGCATTAAGTTTAGTGTGTGCATAACCGAGCACTAAATCCACGTGCAATAACTTGTGCGACTGTGCAGTAGCGCCGGCACGTGGGTTTTTTGGATATTTCTTGCGCAGTAGTGTGTTGACGTGGGTTTTGCCCGGCACGTTACTGCGGGGGTTGTTAGGGTCCTGCGCTGTTAGCGTCGCGTGTAGACGCACCCAGCGTGCAAAGACCTCTCTGGCTCTGCCTCGCTCTCCCGAGACTTTTCCTGCTTTGAACCCGGGTCTCTTCTGACCTTTCTGCTCTCTTTCCACCTGGCACCAGGAAGTGCAAAGGTGCAAAAATCCCCGTGCTTCCTTGGAAATCACTTTGGCACGAGCTTTGGGTAAAGATTTGGACCTGGTCTTTGTCCAAAGGGCAGCGGCTAGCAGGCCGATCCTCGCGGCGCTGTGGCGTTCATAGGAAACGAGAACCAGGAGAGGTCTCGCCTTCTCCGAGTCTCTGCAAAAAGCCGTGATTAGGGGGGCAGAATGACACCCCAGAGGGGGGTTTCCCCCCTTGCAGTGAACAAGGTTCTTATTTTAATCCGAAAACGCTGATGCAATGCAAGACCCCAGGTTGCAGCTTTGCCCAAGAGCGTGGGGAGCGTGCCCCGCACACAGGGGTGGTCCCCCCTTCGCGCACGCCCCTCACCTGGGCGCGGGGGCCGAGCCCTTCATAAAGAGCCGGGAGTGGAAATATGAATGAAACGGGCCGCGCGCGAGGGAGGAAGGATTTGCTCTGCGTATCTGAGCAGCTTTAATTAGCTGTTCCTGGCGTTCTCGAGTCTGGCGGCTCGTTGGGGTAATCCATTTAAAGGGGCTGCCTTTCATCTGGGAGAGATGCGCTCTTCTCCGCTCGGGGAGATGGGCGAGCTGTAATTGGAGCAAGGATTAGGCCTGAGGAGTCCCAAATGCGAGCGCCCCTCGAGAGCCGCCTCCTTTTGAAATAGAGGAGGAAAAAAACCCCAAACCCCACCGAAACAACCCGGCTCCAGCACCCTCGTCTAACCAGCCACGAAAGTCAGCAGCAAAATGGCCAGTGCTGCCTCTCCAGGCTTAATGTGTCCTGTTTTCTGACCCCGAAACGTTCTCTTTATGAAAGGATCAAGTTGGGAGCATTGTCCCAGCGCCTTGAAAAGAGCGGCACAGAATGCTCTTTTGTGTTAAGTTGCCTTTTTTTTAGCTACTGCCTGCTGTGTTTTTTTTCCTCCCCCTTCTCCGATGGGGGGGAGACTGGGACGGACAGTGACACAGACAGAGACTGTCTTGATGAACCATCTGTGCCGGGGTGTAATCCAGTGGAGCTGAAAAATTAAACAGCATTTTCAATTAACTTTCTCTCTCCGGCTCCTTTTTTTTTTTTTTTTTCTTTCTTTTTTTTTTTCTGGCCTTTCTTATGTGGAAGTTTTATTTTAACCCTTTAAAAGATGCTGGAATGGGCAGATGATGGGTCAGG
>NW_017728993.1:26478143-26479227 GCF_001723915.1 Gavialis gangeticus | reverse complement strand
CCAGCTGCATGTCCCTGCCCACCTGGGAGCAGCCAGGGCAGTGGTGGGTGCGTGGGGCCTTGTTTCTCTGGGGTGGGGGGGAAGGGGACGGTCCTAGGAACGTCGGAGGTGATTTATGGGATCTGGCTATTGTTACGGCCGGTCCAGGATCCTGCCTGTGACAGTGGTCAGAGCCAGGTGCTGCTGAAACACCATTCATACGAATTAATGTAAGGGTCATCCCTTAATTTATATGACCAGGGGGTGTTTTCATTGTCTAGTTCTTTTATTTATTGATTGATTTTGGAGTTCTCTTTTGATCTTGGCCTCAGGACCTTGTGGCGAGGAGTTCCACGGGTTAACTATACATTGGGTGTAAATGCATTCAAACATATCATAAAATCATGGATAATGAGGGCTGGAAGGGAGCTCCAGAGGTCACATCCAGTCCAACCCCCTGCTCCAAGCAAGACCAGCCCCAAGTACATCATCCCAGCCACGGCTTTGTCTACTGGGACTTAAAAACCTCCATGGATGGAGGGGTCATTGGGGGGCTCCTTCCCTTCAGGGAAAGCTCAGCTCTGAGTTGTCCTGTTGATCCCCCCGCGCTGTCCCATTGTTGTACACGTCCCTCGTGTCCCCTGTTGTTCCTGGCCTGTCCCTTGCACCCTGGTGTCTTCCCAGGCCTCTCGCCGTTTTCATCGCCCACCCTGGACCTCTGTTACTGACTGCAGCATCCCAGCGGTGGAGCGATGGGCTCAAGTTCCAGCAAGGGAAGTCAAAGTTGGATATTAGGGAAAACTTTCTCATGAGGAGGGTGGTGAAGCACTGAACGGGTTACCTAGAGCGGTGGCGAACTCTCCATCCTTGATAGACCCGGGTAGACAAAGCCTTGGCTGGTTGATGTAGTTGGGGCTGGTCCTGCTTGGAGCATGGCTGGACTAGATGTGACCTCCCTTATTTTCTGTGATGCCACAATCCCAGCCAAGGACAGCCTGTTGATCCCCCAAATCGCCACAGTGTCCCCCCCAGTTCTGGTGGGCAAGCTGAGGGACCACGGCGTGGACGAATGCACAGTCACATGGGTGGCAAACTGGCTCCAGGG
>NW_017728993.1:26472659-26477234 GCF_001723915.1 Gavialis gangeticus | reverse complement strand
ACCTGGCTGGGGTCTTATGACCCCTCCACCCCCAGTGCTGCTTGCTGCCTGTGGCGGGGGGTCGGACTCAATGATGTGTCCAGGTCCCTCCTGACTCACTGAGTCTACGACTCTATGAAATGGCGTCACGCTTTGCCGTGCCGTGCTCGCTCCCATTCCCGATGGAGCCGGGCATCGGGTTTGCTGCAGCCGGCTGAGCTGGGGGCTTCCTTGCTGCCCAGGCGCTGCCAGGCTCTTTCCCAGCGGCAGCTGCAATTGTTTTTGGACCTGGAGAGGGGTCTGAGAGCTCAGGTCGCTCCTTTCCCCGAACGCTGCCTTGTGCGGCTTCACGCTGCGTTTGTCCATGACCGCGCTGCCTGTCCTCCAGGCTCGGGCAGGGCCCTGTGCAGGGTTTATGGGGAGCTTAGGGAAGCACATCTGGGTTCACCCCCTGCCGTGGACCATTTATCCCGACCCAGTTGCTTCTTCTGAGGGTCTGAGTCAAAGGAGATGCATGTGAATACGTTGCCAGCCCTTTCTCTCTTATCCTCCGTTTCACCCGTGCCAGCGGTGACACCTTGTCAGGTGTCTCCATTTTGGACTTGCTTCAGCCCGCTCACCGGCTGTGCAGGTCCAGCGCAAGGGTTGCTCACCCCTGTGCTGTCCTGGATCCCGGTGGTATTGGCTGTAGTGCTTGGTGGCCGTCAGGGTTTGCAGCGCACTTCAAGAAGGTCAGTTATTCCCCATTTACACGCAAGGGCACGGAAGTGCAGGGGAAGATGAAGTGACTTGACCAAGGACACCCAGCACCCAGTGGCAGAGAAGCTAACCCCCTGGAATTGGGGCCTGGGCCTCCACCCCCCTGGTTTCACTGGCTGCAAGGAACTGACCGCAAGGTGAGAGAGGATGTCCGTGGGAGCAGCGTGGCCCCTTCAGGCTTGCTGGGCTGGGAAATCGCATTTGCCTGCTTGTGTGAACCCCCCTCTCAGGGGCAGGCACTGGGGCAGGACATAGGGTTTGCTCCTCGCCAGCTCCCCTTGCCCATCTCAGTGTCCTCTGAGCCCTGATCCCATCCTCTGCCCCTGGCTATCCTTCCTTGTCCGACACCAGCTGCTCCAGTCCCACCGTGGCCTGGGGGAAAGGAGCCGGGTAGGATTTCCTACCTCTCCGGGCAGGTGCAGCGGTGACGTGCAGCCCCCAAGTCACCAGATAGCAGCAGCCATGTGCCCCCCGACCCCTGCCAGCTCCCGAAGCAAGCCGGGTTTGCCTTCCTCTAGCAGGGGCACGGCCTTGGCTTGCGATCTCTTGGGGATATATCACCACCCTTTTACTGGGACAGTGGCCGCCCCTTGCTTTCCCAGGGCAGGTCCGGGTGTGATGCCTGGGGCTGCAGCAGGGTGGATAATAGTCTTTTTGCAGAATTCAGATGATGGTCTGTCCGGTTGGTTTGCCCAGCCCGGGCAGGGCTTGGATTAGGCGTCATTGGTGCAGCCCCGTGGCTCTGGGATCCTGAGCTCCTTGGCCCTCAAAGCAGGGAGGGGGCTGCGAGGGCCCCCAAACCTCCTGGTCTCATGCTTGCCCACGGCTCTGTGTGGCCTCGGGGCAGCTGTGCCCAGGGGCGAGGGGGTTTGGGGTCATGTCTCGGCCCCACGCCCTCATTTTAAGAGCGGGAAGAGAAGTGAGGACACCCGCCTGCTCCTGCCTGTCCCGCCAGACCCTGGGTGCCCTTGCTCCAGCGCCCGCTCCGGGGACACGTGGTCAGCAGCGGGTGCCTCGAGAGCGGGGCTGGGGCAGAGAAGGGCCACGGCCCCCGGCGCAAGGAAATGGGAGCATCACTGCCTCCGGCTTGGCCCGGCGGCGCGGCTCTCTGCCCCTGCGCCCCCGTCCAGCGCCTTCTCCTGCTCCTCTTGGCAACCTCAGAGTTAAAAACTTTACCAGTTTCTTTCTCTCTCTTTATCCCTTCCTTCCTTTCAGAGTTGACAGGGGCAAAATAAAGGCTTTTTTTTTTTTTTTTTAAACAATTTTGTTCCTTCTGGGAGTGATGGAGCGAGAGTGAGTGAAGATTATAGCTCTGTGTGCTGAAGACCTTCATAATGGGGGGAGAAGCAGTGACATAATGGGAACCTAATGGCAGTAATTGGCCTTGGTTTTGACAGGGCCTATATCATGGCTCGGGAAAAAAAGAGATGTTTAAAGTAAAAATTTACACAAAATTATACGGTTTGGGGGGTGAAAACGGCTGTTGGGTTTTTCTCGCTCTCTTTTTCCCCCCTTCCTCCGGGGACGTTCCCTGGCCCTGTGTTTGTGTCTGTGTGTGTTTTCACGTCCATCACTTAGCGCCGGCGCACGCGGCCGCGAACAAGGGAGCGTGCAGCTCGGCGCCCCGGGATTCACGTGCCGGGAGGGGGGAGTGTGCCTCGGCCACGGTGGGCCTGGAGCGACGCAGCTGGCCGTGGACCGTGCTGCGGGGTCGGCCACGGGGTCTGCAAGACTTTGGGCTTAGCTGAGCATCAGCCGGGCCCTTGGCCGTTTGCAGCATGGGTAAAACAGGCAGAGGAGATGAGCGTTGTGCTGCTGCCGTGACGCTTCCTCGGGTCCCGAATAGTTTCCCTCCTCTGTGGTGCTCACAGACCCCCGGGACATCGTCTGCCCTGTGCGCTTCCCCTTCCCCCGTCTGCTTCCCCGGGGTCTTCCCTTCCCGGGTGCGCGATGCCGAGAGCATAACACGTCCCGTGCCCGTTTCCTCCGGGCTGGGGGCTTCGGGCTGCACAGTTCTGGGGTCTCTCATTGATCGCCCACAGCAGAAAGGGTCCTGGCCCTGGTCCGGATCCACAAACTCCCTTTGGGCTGCAGACAGATGTTACATTGATCCCGGGATCAGCCCTCGTCTATCTCGGAGCCAAGCGCCGTCGTACAGATGTCCGTATCTGTTGTCCCGGGATAAATCCTGAAAAAGTCTCCGGGATACGAGGCAGTTAGTTTGTTCCGGGATAGTGCTAGGTACATCTGTACGGGTATCCCGGGGTTGTGTCATTGAATCCAGGGCAGAAAAGCAGCGCTGCATTCAGCCACTCATAAAACCCTGATTAGAAAGGTGATATGTGGACACCTCAATCCTGGGATATTTTTGTCCCGGGACAGCCACAGGCACAACTTGTCCAGGGACAAATGCAGCGCCTGGTGTTAGCCCGTTCATCCCCTCCCCTGCTCTTTGCCCAGCAGTCCTCCTCCCGTCTCCAGGCCCATGCAGCACTAAGGGCCCTTGGCCTCACGGGTGGAGAGCGCTGGATTCGTAGCATCGATGGGGATTTTTAAGGTCCAGATTCATCGTTGCTCAGCTGATGCCAAAGGGCCTTGTACCCAGCTGATCCCGCAGCTGGAGGCCCCCGAGGTCCCTCGGTTGGTGGCTGAAGGTTCCTGCTCTCCTGTGGCCCATTTTCAAGAGGTGGACACATGGGACCAGATCCAGCTCCGGTGCTAAGCATCTCGGCGACAGCTGGGTGTGTAAATGCAACCTCCTCTTCCACCCGGCTCCGAAAACTGCACGTGCCCAAGGTCAGGGATGGGAATTGGGGAATTGGGGGTCCTTCTCCACCTTATTGCCCTGTGGGGTTTCGTCGTAAGGCTCAAGAGACGGGCACCTTGCAATGTGGATGCATCAGTGTTTTTTCAGGGGCCTGAGCAGAGGGGAGCCGGTTTGCCTGTGGGTGTTGTGTGCCCTGGAGATGCCTCACGGGTGGAAGAGGATCTGGCCTGTAACGTGGAGCAGAGACACAGCAGACGGGCTTACCTGTGCCTGCCGTGCCAAGCAGGGTGCGAGTGGCCCGGTGCATGAATCCCAGACAACGAGGGTTGAAGGGAGCTCAGGAGTTGCATCTAGTCCACCCCCTGCTCCAAGCAGGACCAGCCCCAGATACATCATCCCAGCCAAGGCTTTGTCTACCCGGGTCTGGAACACCTCCAAGGATGGAGACTGCACCGCCGCTCTGGGGACCCTGTTCCAGTGCTTCACCACCCTCCTCGTGAGAGAGTTTTTCCTAATATCCAACCTCAATTTGCTGCAGCTTGAGCCCATTGTTCCTTCTATCATCTGCCCCCACAGAGACCAGTCCAGCTCCGTCCTCTTTGCAGGGAGGTGAAGGCTGCTATTCAACCCCCCTCGGTCTTTTCTTCTGCAGAGCAAGCCCAGTTCCCTCAGCCTCTCCTCACCAGTCCTGTCCCCCAGCCCCCAAACCATTTTCATTGCCCTCCGCTGAACTTCACTAAGCGATGGGTTGGGTCCTTGCCGAGCCCGAGCAGGGTGTTGCTGGTGGAAGGTTGTTTCCACCCAAGACGAGCTGGAGGAGCAGCTGTCTGAGACGTGGGCATCCCCCTTGCTTCAACACGGGCAGTATCTGGCTCAGGCCTGGCCAGGAGATCCTATGTTATTTCCTGCTTCATGTCGACAACGTGCTGCTGCATCTCACTGTGACGGTGAGCGGATCCCGCTGGGGTTACCCATCCTGCTCCCACACCGGACACCTTGTACTCCTCTGCACAGGGGCACAGATTTCCTCCCCAGGTGGCACAGGGAGCACGTGCCAGAGCAGGGACTTG
>NW_017728993.1:26452487-26467659 GCF_001723915.1 Gavialis gangeticus | reverse complement strand
GACACCTTGTACTCCTCTGCACAGGGGCACAGATTTCCTCCCCAGGTGGCACAGGGAGCACGTGCCAGAGCAGGGACTTGAATGCTAGAGCAGTGTATGTGTATGTGTGATGTTGGTTGTAGCCATGCTGGTCCAAGGACCCCCACGTTTACATTTTCCCAGACCTGCATTTTGCATATTGGCTTGTATTTTACCTAGGGGAGTACACGATTCACCAGCAGACTCTCTCTCTATGCCTGAAATAGCACGTTTGTGCCTGAAAGCTTGCAACAAGCAATTTTTCCAACTGTTTAGTTGGTCTAATAAAAGATATCACATCTACCCAAAAAACCTCGTCTGCCAGAGCAGTGTGCACCGTTCTGGGCTCCATGTTTGAAAAAAGGATGTGGAGAAGTTGGAGAGGGTCCAGAGGCAGGAGATGAACGTGATCCAGAGCTTGGAAGGCAAGGCAGGCGAGGAGAGGCTGGTGGAGCCGGGCACGTTCAGCTTGCAGAAGAGGTGCCAAGAGGGGCATGAGAGCGTCTCCTGCATGGCCGTGGAGGAGAGAGAGAGCTCCTTTTCTCTCACTGCAGGCAGCAGGGCATGGACCAGTGGCTTGACGTTGCAGCAAAGCAGGTTTAGGTTGGATCTTAGGAAACATTTCTTCGCTGTCAGAGCAGGGCGGCCGTGGGAAAGGGAAACTTCATCCCTGGAGGGGTTCAAGGAGAGGCTGGACAGGCATCAACCAGGGAGCATCTAGGTGCAGCAGTGCCTGTGCTCTGCTATGGGGATGTCTCAGGCCTCTGGGCTGTGCTGGGTGCCGTATGTCAAGTTGCTCCGAGGTTGGACACGGGGTTTGTCTGGGCTGGTTTGGATGGGGCTGATCCTGCACTAGGTGTGACCTTTGGGGCTCCCTGCCAGCCCCAAGGCTCTGGGATTTCTCTGAGCTCGGGCTTCCCAGAGCCTGTGCTCGTGCCTAGCAGCTGGCCCATCCTTCCTGCCCTTCGCGGGGAGGGCCTGTGTCTGCGCGACTGGCTCTCCCTGCACCGTCCGCGTGGTGCTCTGTGCGGGCGTGCGCACCTGACGGGGCTCGCACGAGTGTGCAAAACTCGTTTGCCGACCGCGGGGGCTGCTGGGGAGAAACATCTGTTCAAAACCAAGCGGTGCCTCCTGCTAAATGGCCTAGAAAGCCCTGGCGAGCGGGGTCCCGGGCGGAGGGCCGAACGCTGGGAATGTTTTGTCTGGAGGAGCCAGGCCCGGCGGAGGTGGGCGTCCGTGGGGGCTCCCACATCCTGAGAACCAGCCACATCTGGGGAAGTCGTTTGGCCAGCGCTGATGGCTCCCCAAGCCCGCCTGGCTTTAATGACTCGTGGTGCCGCAAGAAGTGGCCGTCTAATGACCATTCCATGCTCGGCCGGGGGAGCAGACCCCGCGCCGGCCGGAGGAGGGGGCTCAGCACCTTCCTCTCCCGGATGGATCAGGAGAGGGGTCTAGATCGAGCCCTCTGCCCTGGAAAGCCCTGAATTGGGAAGCTCATGGCTGGCTCTGAGCAGCCCTGGGTCTAGTTCCCATGTTCCCTGCCAGGGGACAGACCTCCAAGGGTGCAGGTCAGCGAGGAGGCTGGTACCGATGCCGCGTATCCCAGTCCAGTCTCCCTTTTGGACCAGCTGCCGGGCCTCCCTCCAGGCTCGAGGGACTTCACCCCCCCGGCTTTGTTGGGTGGCATCCACCCCTGTGTGCAGCGGGCAAGGATGCACCCTGTGGGGTGAGAGGGATCCTTACGGGGGTGCAAAGCCATGTGCTGGCCGTTGCAATAGGAAGCGGGATGGTGACCTGCGGAGGGGTTCATGGTGCCAGCCTGTGTTGAACTGGGCTGGTGGGTGGGGACAGCGCTGCCCTTCTCCCATCAGATGGGCCATAGTTAATCCTCCATGGAAGGAGTCCAGGGGCAATTCCCCATGGAAAGGACCACGGTTTCCCCCTCCCTGGTGGCAAGTTGGAGCCCACGAGCTCGGTCGAACCTCAAAAGTGGCGCTTCCCGGGTGGGATTTGGCATCAAAACAGGAAACAAAGATGTGTATAACTAATGCAAGGCAGACAAAGTTCTTTGGGTAAATGTGATATCTTTTATTAGACCGACTAAAATAGTCGGAAAAATTGTTCTTTGCAAGCTTTCAGGTGTCTGAAGTTGGTTTAATACAAGATTTACCCAAAAAAACCTTGTCTGCCTCCAACGCGGCTACAACCAGCACCTCTAACTAATGCGAGGGCATTCATTTCCACCCGGTTGTAATTGCACCCGGCGTGTCATTAAAATGTGGAGCTCGTTGCAGTGGAAGCTGATGATTTAGCCAGTCACCGAGGGTGGGACACGTGCGTGGTCGGTTGCTCTCGAGCAGGGGAGCCAGGGGCACGGCCTCTGCATCAGCCCTGCAGTGCAAGGGGGAGAGGAACGGGGGAAAACCCTGCTCCGACCCAGTCGCTCTCCCTCCAGCCTCCGCTCTGTGCCGCCGCATGATGTCGGATGCTGGGCGAGACGGACCCGGGGTCCAATCCGGCACACGGCGGCTCTGCGTGCACAGCAAGCGGAGGCGTGCGAGCAGGCCCTGCCTGCCCGCCCGCTCCTAGCCGTCGTGCTTTTGGGGGCCTCCACGTTCCCAGCAGCCGCGTCTGGCTCCGTTGGCAAGTAGCCGCGACATTTCTCCTGGCATTGTGATAACTCGCCCTGTCCCTCCCCCTGCCCCACGGGTCGGCCGAGACCCCCGGATGAATTTCCATGTCAATCCAAATGCAAAGAGCGCGCCCGACATGCCGGGTGATTTGCATATGCAGATGGATGCCGGGGTCACGCCACCCCGGCCGTGGGGCTGGCCGGAGACTGTCCGCTGCGCGGGTGAGAACTGCGCAGCCCCCCAGCCCGCGCGGGGCTCGGCCCCGGCTCATAAAGCCGCAGGTGTGGGATGTTGTTATTTAGTCTGCAGCCTGGTATGTGACAGCTCCTTTTCTCCCGGAGCGGTTTCAGATAATTAGCGCATTACGATTCCTGCACCTCGAGTGCGGGCGCGGGAGGGGAGAGGCCACCCTGCGACTACTTGTAATTTCACATCCTGTGTTTTATGGACCCGAACTGTTTGGGGCGGAGAGTCAGTGGGGGGGCTGGGGGGAAAGGGCAGACCCCTCCTCTCCTCCCACCCGCTCCATCGGCCCAACCGGGGTTGTTAGGGCGACCAAATGCTATTCGGCGCCTTGGCATCGGGCTCGTTTGCAAAAGTTTTTCTTTTTGTTGTTGTTGTTGGCTGCGGTGGTTTTGGAGCAAGATGCTCCCTGCGCCCGGCCCGGCTCCGCGCTCCCTGTTTCTTTTTTTTATTGCGCGCTTATCACCTCTTTCCCTCCTGCTTTGGAGATTGATTTCCTTTCCTTTCTCCCCTATTCAGGGCCTAAACGCAGAATGTTCGATATTTCATTTGAGGCCGCTAATCGCATTACCGCCCTTGACGTTTTACAGATATCATATTATGGGCGCAAATTTGGCAAATTATTAGCGCTGTAATGTATAGCTTGTCAAAGGTATTTAAGACGCTAAGAGCCCTGGGCTTATCGGGGTTAGCAGAGAGCTCACATGGAGCTTTTGAAATGCAGAGAGCCGGTTATAAAACACACTGTGACTCTCTTTTCAGCTTGTAAAAGGGAAGAGGGGGAAAAAAAAGAGAGAAAGAAGGAGAGAGAAAGGAGGGGAAAAATGTCATCCGTCTATCAGGGGCGTCCAGGGCTGATAACAAGCAGAATTCTTCTCTGTGGGTTTCACTGGAAATGTGAGAAGCTTTTAAAACATTTCACAAGCTGTCTGGGAAAGAGGAAAAATCTTTATTGAAAGGATGTAGCAATCTTTTTACTGCGCTCTATTTATCTCCTGGGAAAGAGCCGCAAGCAGGAGTTCCCCTCCCAGCCGGCAGCCTATCTCGGGGGCTGCGCCCCGGTGCCGACGGCCGCAGCGGCTCCCACCCGGGGTCTCCGAGCTCTCCGGGTCCGGCGGTGCCTGTTCGGACGTCGGTTGCAACGGCCCGATCCTCTCCCTGGCACAGGCCTGAGTTGCACCCTCTTCCCTTTGCACCCGGGGAAGACCAGCGAGAGGATGCGGATGTGCCCCCCCATCCAGCCGCGCAGGCGAGGGGAGCGAGCCCCCTTTCCTCCCGGCCCGGCTGGGCACAGAGGCCGACAGTAAGTGCGGGCGTCTGCCTTCGTGCCCTCTTTGCCCCCTGAACTCGGCTCCGAAACCGGGGTCCAGCCCCGCGAAGGCTGCGTGGGGCTGTCAGGGGTCGTCGCCCTCTGCGCCCGTATTGTGGAGCTGGCGAGCGTGGAGGGGGCGGTGGCGCGGCCGCGATTCACTCCCCGCTGGCGGCAGAATGGATATCATGCCTCTGATTATGGGCTGAGATGGCGCCCCGCCGACGGCAGCAAGCCGTAAATAAGCAAACTCCGCGCAGCAAGGGTGCTTGCGTGCATGTGTGTCTGCGTGCGTGTGCATGCACACGTGTGGGGTGCGAGTGATGGGTGAGGGACCCAAGTAGGGGCTGACTGGATCTGTATGTGCAGGCGGTGTGGGGAGGACCGAAGTAGGGGCTGACTGTATGTGTCGTGCATGTGCACGTGTGTGTGCGATATAGGAGGGACCCAAGTAGGGACTGACTATCTTTGTGTCTGTGCATGCATGTGTCTGTGTGCCTGATATGTGGGAGAGTCTGCACACAGGTTGGGGCTGAGTGTGTATCCCTGGGGGGGGGTGTATGTGCACACTCGCATGTGTGTTTGTGCACATGTGTGATGCATGAGCAGGACTGCACTCAGATGGGGGGCTGATTGAGTATCCTTGTGTGTGTGTGTAAGTGCACACCTGCACACGTGCATGTGTTTGTGTGCATGTCATGTATCAGAGGGACTGCGCTCAGGTTGGGGTCTAACTGTGATTATGCTTGTGCAGACATGTGCGCGCGTGTGTAAGAGGGACTGCACCCTGGTAGCTGCTGACTGTATCCGTGCGTGCCCTTGTGAGCACATCCATGTGCGCAGCGTGTGCAGGAGCCTTTGCCGTGAGGAGGAAAGGCAGGAATGCCGGCAAGAGGGCAGGGGGCTTACATTGTAGAGCAGTGGGGCGTGCGTGCGTGTGCACGTGTGAATATGCCACAAGGTACATGAGTTCCTGTGAGCTTGGGAAAGCCCACGACCTGCCTCCCTTCTGCAGCAGGCCCCGGCCCCCCGTTTTGGGCGAGGGGGGTCTGCAGTCTCATCGGAGCCCCTCTGCAAGCATGAGCCCCCAGGCCCGTGCCCCCGTGAGCACCCCAGATGGGGCGGGGGCAGGCGTGGGGTGCATCTGGTGCACCTGCCCCCGTGGCCTGTGCCCTGCAGCCCGTGGCCACCAAGAAGGAAAGCGAAGAACGGACTCGGCGCTGGGCGTCAGCTCCCGCACGGGCCCAACCTGGTGAAGGTGGCAGCCTCGCGGCCCCCCAAACGGGGCTCCTGACCCTCTTCACGCTCCAGGACACCCAGGTGGGGCTGGAGGGACGCGGCCTGGCTGTGGCTGAGAAGAAGGGGGACCGTTGCATGCTCTAGGCTGCTCACCATGGGGCTGAAATCCTTGTGGTTTGGCCTGGGATGACTTGGGGCTGCTCCCTGCTCCCAGGCTGGGAGGACATCAGTTTTCTCCCATTCCCTGCCTTGGTGCAGACACGTCAGCCATCTGCCGGGCCGGACCGAGCTCCCCAGGGGCTGCACATGTCCAAGGAAGCCTGCGATGGGGGAAGGCAGGTGACCTGCCCTGTCTAGGGCCCTTGCGGGGCCGCAGAAATTGGGGCCGTGCGGCTGTGGGGTGCCAGTGTGGACAGCGGGGCGCTCCGGCCAGCTCCTGGAGGGGGGGCAGGGGCAGCAATGCCTTTCCCAGCCGTTTTGTCAGCATCCCTCAGTCCGGTCCCCGGCTGTGCATCCCCAGGAGCGCACATCTGTCCGGGGCAAGTCCAGGGGTGTCACTGACGGAGCGGACAGAGCAGCGTGTGCCCCCCCGGGACGTCCGCGGGAGCTCGAGGGGGTATCTGGGATCTGGAGAGGAAACGGGAGCTGGTGTGGACGAGGGTGCAACGGGAGCAGGAGCCTGGCCAGGCCGGAGGCGCTGGGATCCCGTTGTCCTGCTGGCTCCCTTTTCCTTCGTAGCCTCCTGCGACGCGGCGTCCCCCCTCTCTCCTATGAAATGGCGCATCGGTAAGTGCTACTTAAGAAAACACATGTTCTCCCCCTTGAAGGCAGCCCCCGCCGGCTCCCCCCCCACCAACACCTTTCTTTATTCGACGCAAACCTCACCAAGGGGAATTTGCAACAACTGCGGTGATAAATCCGCCCGCAGATAATTGGCAAGAAAACAACACTTGTGCAGTATATAACGTTTTATGGTTGTTTCATGTACTTTATTATAATACTAATGAGCAGTTATATATCAGGAGCTAACTGCACGCCGGATTAGCTTGTTAGCATGATATGAAATGGCAGAGCAAATAGTCCAGTCCCCCTCACCCGCGCGCCCTCCCCCCTACCTCCCGTTCCCATTTGCACTGAGTAATTAGTATGCAAATTAGACCCCGGGACCACACAAGTTCCAGTATATTACAAGGGCTTTATTATGCTCTTGTGAGTAGATGATGGAAACGGCCCATGACAGTGTTTATCTCACTACCTCTCCCTTTTTCTCTCCCTCCTTCTCGCATACGTTGGCACAGAGTAAACAGGCTGGGAGCTGGGCCCCGCCACGTTACGGCTCCCTGAAGGTCTCGCCAGCTTGCCTTTCTCCCGGCGCCCGGCGTTAAGAGCTTCCTCCTGGAAGCCGCGTAACAATGATGTTCGTAATAATAATCATGCTGATGATGATGGTGATGATGATGGTAAGAGCAGCCTCGGCTCTGGCAGGGGAGAGATCGGAGCGAAGTTGCCGCTACCGCTTGTCGCCCCTTTGGCTGCCCGGTGCGGCCGGAGCATCCTCCGCGCCCCGGGTGCAGGGTCCGGAGCGTGGCCAGAGCTTGTTGGCGAGCTGTTGAGAGCAGCCGGTTTGCTCCCGGCGGCATTCCTCCTCCCCCCACCTTGCTCTGTATTTCTCCCGCGCGCTCTCTGCACCTCGCTGGGATGATCGCTGCCTCTCGAGTGCCTTTGGTGTTGCACTGACCTCCCTGGAGACTGGACGTCTCCGTTTCTGCGGGCCGCGGGCACGTCCCCAGGACGGCTCTGCCAGCGTGACTCACTCTTGGCTCCCAGGTGAGAGGAGCTCGGTCTCCATGGCTCGCTGACCGGCCTGCTGGGAACGCTGGGAGCCTGGGCTGCAGTTGCACTGCTGGGGCAGGTCGAAGCAGAAACCATCCGCTCCCGGGGTCTGGGAGTTACTAGTCATCGTTAGTAACCCAAGAGTCCTCACCGGCTGGCATGGATCCGCTTCCCGTCTCGTGCCCGTCCCTCCAGCTCCGCCGTCGCCCAGTCGTGGCAATCGTCGCACCAGGATGGGATTTGCTGTCAGAATTGCCCACGGGGCTGGAAGGGCCCAGGCAAGTCCTGGTACCGACTCACGTGCCTGTTAGCCCGTCCCGTTCACAAATAGAGCAAGCCCCAGCTGGAAGGCACTTGGGATCCTAGAAAATTTGGCCTGGAAGGGACCTCGGGGGGTCGCATCTAGTCCAACCCCCTGCTCCAAGCAGGACCAGTCCCAACTATGTCATCCCAGACAATGCTTTGTCCAGCCGGGTCTTCAACACCTCCAAGGATGGAGACTGCACCACCTCTTGCTCCATTGCTCCCGTTGGACCCACGGCGATGGACGTGCGCTGCAACAATGGCGTTAATAGTAATAATCATAATGCTGATGATGGTGATGCTAGGAGCAGCCTCGGCTTCAGTGACTAAGTTTGCTGGCTCTGCATTGTTATCCATGGATTCACAGATCCATTAGGGCTGGAAGGGATCATCGGGTCCAGCCCCTGCCCGAGGAAGGCAGCCTGAGCAGGGGCTGATAGTGGGGGGTGCAGACCAGGGTCGTGGCTGCCCATGGATGCCAGGCTGCCTGTTTCCACCCATGCTGGAAACCAGGCATTAGGTCTGCGGGTAACAGACCCCCAAATGCAGCCGAGGGGGATCTGGGATGGGGAAACGGGGAAGGCAGGTGATTTATCTAGCAGCAATAGCCCTCCGGATTGACACCGGGTTGTACATCGAGGAGGTCGCCAGTGCCGTGAGTTGCTGAGTCTTTGCATCGTTCAGGTCATTCCCTCGCACGGGGGTGTGCACCGCTGCGGGTTTCTCCTGACGACGTCTCGCTCTCCCCCGGCTTTCTGGGCTGGCCGGCGTGGGCACGTGCTCTTCCCAAAGGCGAGAAGAAAGCGGAGGTGTGGCAGGGGAGCAAACGGGGATCCTCACCTGGCTCCCTTAGCCGTGCCCTTTGTGGCCTGGGGACCAAAGTGCTCCCAGCCCAGGGAGAAAGACCCACCAGCCCCCGAGAGAGAGAGGAAAAAAAAATTGGCTGCGTTCGTACTTAGCATCAGGAAGAAGGGGAAAAAAATCTGTGTAGCCGGCAGTTTTTGTAAAGCGTTGAAGTGCACCACACATCACCCCCTGACAGGCCCTGATGTTAGCTCCCAGAATGGATCACAGGAGACTCATTAGAAAAAACAAATATTATCGCACGCTGAAATGATTTATGGAGAAAAATGAAAAATTTTGTGTTGTTGCGTCCTCGCTCTCCCGCTCTCCTCTGCTTTCGCTCAGGGAAGTTATTTATGGCACCGGGCCCTCGGCTAGAGCACGGCACCGCTCCGAGCTGCTTGCTACTGCAAACTGCTTGTGTTTGGGTTTTATTAGTGACTTAAAACTTCCTTCTCCTCTCGCCACCCCCCCTTTTCTCTCTTCATTATCCCAGATTAACTGAGATTTCATGTCTGCCCCTTGCACGTTGAACAGTGATCCTAGCACCACCCGAGCGGTGCATAAAATGCCGTAGACCCCGGGAAGGCAGGCAGGCCAGCGTGCCTGCCCCGCTCATCTGCTTGGCACCGGGACCTTTGCGGGAACCGGAGTGACAATTTATTGTCAAAGAGGCAAATGCAAAAAGATCTGGGTCCAGATCTGAGGCCTGCAGCTGTTCATCACATAGATGCACCAAGCCAAAAGGCTGAAGGAGCAAGCTAGGGAAAGACCCAAAGAGCAATCCCCCGTCACCCTAACTTGTGTAGCCCCTGGGAGGAATTAAGCTCTGGCAGGGGGCGAAGGGCAGGTCTCCACCCGCCGCGACACCGCGTCATTTGAGGCCCGAAGAACGAGATCTCTAGTAAAACCACCTGGGCCAAAACCATCATGGTGGGAGCTCGCCTGCTGTCAGGGTCAGGAGGGGTCTGCACGCCCCAGGGCCTGGGTTCAGATCCCACCAGAGCTCATGGTCCGTCTGCCCCAAAGCACCCAAGTCGCCCGCAGCTTGAGCGATGCACGGTGCTGACCCCGGAGCAGGTTTTGTGGGCACACGGCGTTCGCCTCCGGTCCCCTCCTCCTCCCGCCGTGCATCGCAGATGCCGCGCGCTGCTCCGGACGTGGCTGCATCCCAGCAAGACATTCGGGGCTGTGGGGTGCGTGCTCCAGAGATGGAGATTCATTGCAACTGGGCTGCTTTTTTTGCAAAAATATTTATTCCTATATATATATATATATATACACACACACACAACTCCACCTTCAACACTGCCGAGTGGCCCTTGTGGTGCAGTTGGCAGCTCAAAGCACACTAAAAACCTGAGACGGAGACGTCCCTTGTGACGTGCCCAGGACCAGGCTGGTCCCCACTGGCTCGCTCTGGCAACGGAGCGGGGAGCGGTCGGCCTGGGAGCTGTTCCCGGCCCCAAAAGAGACCTGCGGTGTGATCTGGACCAAGGGACCATGGACCGGATGCGCCGCTCCTGCATGTTCAGACCCTCTCCACTGCACCCAGCTGCTCTGCTCTGTGCCTCAGTTTCCCTGTCCCTAAAGACGCTGCCCTTGGCCGAGTCCCCTAAAATCAGATGGGGCCTGGTGGGATCCCAAGGGGGTCTCATGCCAGCAAGCCCGTGGAGACCGGTGGCCCGCGAGCTGGTGCTTGCTGCCCGTCTGGTGCAGGGGCTGCAGCAAACCCAGCACCGAAAGCTGCCCTTCCCCTGCCGAGAGCCCTCCACCATCATGCTCCAGGGTAAATACTGGGGGGGGAAACACCCCAGTCCCCAAGCAGGAAAGGTGGGACGTGCGCATGCTTGGGGTCGGCCTCATTGCGGAGGCACGTCAGGGCCGTACCCCCCTTCTCCCCACTATGTGCCCCTCTCATCTCCTCCTGTTGGGTCTGGCTAAGTGGCTCTCCTCGAGCGCCTCGCACATGCAACGCGGGGAAGCCGGGGTCTCCCTTTCGGGGCACGACCCCCGTTGCACCCCGGCTGGGTGCGGGCCCCCCCCGTGGTGGCTGGCAGGCTCCTGTCCCCTTGACACGGTTGCTAAGTGTCCCCAGGGCTGCGGCGAGCACGCCGGCCCTGGGCCTCCGCCTGGAAACTCTCTGGGTGGTGCACGGCCCTATTCTTCGCGCGGCCGCTCCCTCTCTCAGCATCCCCAAAGCAGTGCAATAAGCTTTCCGGAGCGATGGTTATCGCCTGCCCTTTTCCTCCGCTTCCTCTTTGTACTGAGCCTTCCACGTGAGCTGAGCCCCAGAGACCTCCCAGCCCTTGCCCCCCTCCGCGCTCTTCCCCAACGGGGCCTGATTGTCTTTCAATGGAGCCAGGAGCGAAGCAGGGGTTAATACCCACTGACACCTGCAGCTCGGCTGGTGCTGTTGACATGGGGGTAGGGGGAGGACGGGAGGGCTGGGGGGGCCGCGGGGAGAAGAGATCGTTGGTGGCTTTATTATGAAGAGCTCAGCAGGCCTGGGGCCGTCTATTGTCCAAGTGGCAAATAAATAAATAGGAGAAAGCAAGTCTTCCCTATGGCTCAGCAACGGGAGGTTAACAGCTGGACATGACATGACAAATTGGGCATTTTTCCGTGGGGGCTGATCTTAACAGCTCTGTGTGTGAGAGCCCGCGGGGAGGGGGAGAGCCCGGGGAGAGGAGGGAGGCAGGGACAGGCTTTCCAGCCAGCATCCATTTCACTTCGGAAGTCACTTGGCCTTGTCCTGCGTCACGTCGCGCTCCTCTGCCCAGCCCCGGGTTGAGGGAGATGCTCTGGGCTGGTGCCCCGAAGCCCCGGGTGATGCTCTGAGCTGGTGCCCAGCCCAGCCGGGGCAGAGGGAGATGCTCTGAGCCAGTGCAGGAGTTGCAAGCCATGAACCCGTGCTGAGTCGGGCGAGGCTGGGTCAGGGCCGCGGTACCGCGCCGGTCTCTGGGGCGCACCAGGAGCACGGCGGGCTTGGCTGGCTGCTCGCACCTGGGCACACAGAGGACGTGGGTCCAGCAGTGGATCCGCTGTGAACAGCGCCCTCGCCGCGCTCGGCCCCTGGCCTTCCCCCTCTGTGCCTTGCTGGGGGATGACCCCGTAGAGCGAGGCCTGGATCCTGCACCGTTTGCCCCGGGGCTTTGCCGCGGGCGTGTGAACCCTGCAGGAAACAGTCTGCTGTCCCCAACGCGCCGGGTGTCGCTTGCTCATATGGCTCAGGTGGAGACTTGGCTTTATTCAGGGAGTTATGCAGGCTGAAAGGCCCCGCAGTCTCCCTCTTGCAGCCATGGGTGCTAACTCTAGGCCTTCAACTGTGCAGCGTCCAGATGGGGATTTGGGGCCAGGGGCCGCAGGAGCCGGTGGCACCGTGGCAGACCGTGTAGCAGCCCGGAGGGAGGTGCAGAGCTCAGGTGAACCCCCCCAGCCCCATCCCGCAGCCCCCGACACGGGGTCCTCGGCAGCGGAGGGGAGGGGAGACCCTGGCCTCGCTCCCCTTGGAAACAGCCAGCCGCAATATTAACTGCAAGAATGTGCCCGGGCTTCGCCCCCAGCCCTCTGCCCCGGCTCCACTTCCTGGGGGAGGCCAGGCGGAGGAAGGCAGCGTGTTTGGACAGCCCAAGTGTCAACTAATTAGCGGGCGGTCGCAGGCCCATTTCCCGGGCAGCTGGCTGGAGGCAGGGGCGCAGGCGCCCCTCGCCGCTTGCATCCCACCCGCGAGCAATGGGGCAGCTGCTGCTTTGATCTGGGGCGGGGAGCGGGGGTCCCAGGTGAGCTCTTCCCACTGTGCCGCGGCGTCCCAGCACCAAGCCTGGGTCCGGGCCGGGGTTGAACAGTGTCAAACCTCCCTCCGTCCCGGTCTCCCCAGGGCGCGCTCCAGTGCCCCGGTTCGTGGGGGTCTCACCCCTTCCTCTCCCCGATTTCCAGGCCTCTCCGGCTGTGCTCTCTGCACAGACCCATAAATGAAGTGTAATAACCCAAGCGGTGATTGTTTTCCCTGCAATAGCTGTGGAAATCTCTCCCCTGAGAGCGCCGAGCTGCCAGCCCCGGGTATTAGATCACAATCCCACTAACCTTCCTGTCCCCTGGGCCATAGCTTGCCGCCACCGCCCGCGGAGCCAGGCACTATTTATTATATCTGCTGGCCTGGGCGCGCGGCGGCCTGTGCCGGGAGCCTGATGGGGCTGGAAGGCAAAAGGCCCTCGGGGGGCAGGCGGAGACGGATGCCAGGCTCGGCCTGCCCCGTGGATGGACATTGCGCCCGGGGCCGTGGGGTGCGGGAGCCCAGGTCCTCCCCGATGCAGGCAGGGGGTTGCGGTTGCTCCGCCGTGCCCCAGGGCCGTGTCTCCGAGAGCTGGGAGCTGCTTCATGCTCTTCGGGGAGCATCGGCGTGCAAAGACCCCGGCGAGCGTGGCCGGGACCACCGGCTGCTCCCGCCGGCTGACGGAAAGCCCCTGGGAGCATCCTGGCTTCTTCCTGCCCCATCAGCAGGCCGTAGCGGGGCAGCGTCGTGCATGGTGCCCTCTCCGGGTAGCACTTCCTTAGGCTGCTGTTGGTGCATTTGCTGTGCCCGGGGGCGGTTTGCCTGCTCAGGCGTGTTGGGGCATGACGTGGACGAGGAGCAGTGCAAAGCGGTGCCCCGTGGCTCATCTGTTGCTCGTGGCTCCTGGAGCAGCAGGCCCCCAGGCACAGGAGCAAGGGGCGTCCCCGCTGCTTGCAGAGGTGGGACATTGCAGCTTTGCTGCCCGGCAGCCTCAAACACCGCGAATCCGACCCAGGCCGTGCGCTGTAGGATCCGGCCACGCTCCCACGTGTCCCCCACGTGCCCAGGACTCGCCTGCAGTGCCCTTTGCTGCAGTGCCGAGGGTGGCATGCGGTCACCGGCATGCCAGGGCGGTTGTGTACTTGGAAAGAGATGCTCTCCCGTGGCAGGGCACGGATCGGGGCCACGAGAGGGTCCCTTTTCCCGGAACCGGCCCCCTTCCCCCCGCCCGTTGCTCTCCTGTCTGCCGTGCCGCGCTCCAGCCCCTAACGGCTGCTCTGAGCCCACAGCCTGATTGAATTTGGAAGCCTTTGTTTACAGATGTCTGGCTGTACAGGGGTATTTATTGAATTTTCCATGAAATGTTGCTCCCCTAATGCTATAAAGAGCTGCCCACATCAGAGGCGCTGCACGTTAACGGATCGGGTTACGCCGAGATGCATCGCTCTCCTGCGCCGGCCACGTTTCACACTTGCCGGGGGCTGGGGGAGAGCGGATGTCCCCGTGCCTGCCCTGCCAGGCGGCTGCCCGTGGCCCGTTGCACCCCGGCATGCCTCGCTCTCTCGGAGGGCAGCCTGTCCTGCAGCCGGGAGGGTTCGGGCGAGACCTCTTCTCTGCCGACGAAGGGATTTAGGTGCCTCCAGGGCTGGCCGCTGCAGAGAGAAGAGGCTGGGGGGATGGCGGCGAGCCCGAGACAGCCGGGCACGTCCTTTGTCCTGGCGCCGTCGTCCAGACCCTCGCAAGCGAAGCGGAGGAGCCGGCTTCCCCAAGGAGACCCCCGCCGCCTCCCCTGACCTCGGCGCATCGCTCCTAACCTCCGGCGTGGGCAGGAAGGGAGGCTGAGCCTGGCCCGCGGAGGGCACATCCGGCGCGGTGGCAGCTGGAGGAATGCCTCTTCCTTCCTCGAGAGAGAGAGAGGAGCACAAAACCATCTTGCAAAGCGCTGGGTCAAGAGCCCCAGGATCCCCGATGTAAAATAAATGGTTCTCGGGAGAGAGCATGTGTTCACCATGTTAGAAAAACAACCCCCTGCAAACAGCACATACCGCACGCGGCCCGGGGCGGGGGGCCGCGGGCCCAGCATCAGAGCAGCACCCCGCCCCCCGTGCCGGCCGTATCTCCACGCCGGGCCCGGGGAGGGCCGGGACGGTCATGGGATTGTTTTCTCAGATTCGATCGGTTTATTTATCCTTGGTCCAAGCTCCCATCTGGTCCGACTTCAAAGGGGGGCTGCAGCGAAGTGGGGAAGCCACCAAGAGAGACTCGGCAAACAGCAGTTGTGCAAAGTATATAAATATTCCCGGACACAGAAGTGACTGTGTCTGACGCGCCGGCAGGTGTGGCCGCGGACGCCTCGTCCTCTGCTCGCCCCGTCCCGTACGTGCCCCTCTGCTATTCGCATGAGCTCGGGCACGGATGGCACGAATGCCTGGACCAAAAATGCTCCCTCCTTTCGTGTAACACTCAAGCCCTTGAAGGCTGCCCCTGATTGCAAGTGCGTTGGGGGCAGCCGGAGATGCCCTGGGTCTGAACGCTGGGGCTGTGCCCCTCTTTCCCCTCTGTATTGGCAGGTGACGTATTAGACGTGGCCCCTGCCAGGCTCAGGCTCCGGCGGGTCAGAGGGGAAGGTTTAAATTGGGACCCTTCACCCGTTTGAAGCCCCGCTTCAATGGATGGAGATGGAGTCCAGGGGGACTGTGAGTGCTGCCCGACGGAGCCAGGACTGCTCAGCAGTGTGTCATGAGGCCTGTACTGCTCCCTGCAGAGGGAGATTCCTGCTCCCGTCCGGTGAAGCAGACGGCGGCCACGACGGTCCGGGAGGAGCAAGAAGCTGGGGGGTTTTGAGGTCTCTTATCAGACCAGCTCTCTCGTCGGCAGATGCTGGAGGAGCAGAGACCAGATGGACCCAGGCCCACGTCCCGAGGAGCTGCCCCCAAAGGCACCCCCCCCCGCCCCCCCCAACAACCTCACTTAAAC
>NW_017728993.1:26427659-26452374 GCF_001723915.1 Gavialis gangeticus | reverse complement strand
CCCCCCAACAACCTCACTTAAACCCGATCCCTCCTCTAAGGGCCAGCCTGGCACGTCGCGGCAGTTTGCAAACAGCCTTCAGGCGGCTTCCCCGAGACATCAAAGTCTATAATTCACGCCCTCCCGCGTGCTGGGCCTTGCAAAGCCCCCGCCTTTGATGTGGCCCCCCTTCCCCCCCAGGTTACCTGCACGCGGGGGCCGAGCCGGGCATGTGTCGGCTGCGGGAGGCACCAGGCCTCTCTGCAAGGCGTTTTACAAGGTGTCTGCCATCGCGCGGCGCGTTCCTGACTGTTCGCTCCGCGCGGGGCAGCTGCAAAACAGAGGGGGTCGGGGGGCCGGGGGGGTCTTCCCCAGCGCACCTGGTCTCGCCCAGCACCTGCACGTTAATGGAAAGCCCTGGTGAGCCGCGGCGGGCGCCGTGCACAGGGCGGGCTGCGCGCTCCGGTGCCCAGGGGTCGGGGAGGTGGGGGGCACGCAGCGTCTCCTTTCCAAACTGACCTCCTTAATCTCTCCCCTGGCCTCGCAGCCTCTCCCCTCCGGGCCCCGATCGTCCTCGCTGCCCTTCTCTGCTTCTCCTCTCTCCTTTTGGAGGTGCGGGGGCCGGATCCGTGGATTTACACCAGGGATTTGCACAGGGGCATCATGGTACTTCCCGCGGCGTTCCCCATCCCTTTCGTCAGCGTCCTCAATGCTGCGTTTGCCTTTCCGGTGGTGGACTGGCTTTGGGGGGGGGGGGGGGTCAGCACCGGGACTTGCCCTGGGGCTGGGCGCGAGGACCCCAAGGTCTCTCCTGTGCCAGGCTTCATGCTCCTTGCCTCGTTCCCTGTGTGAGCCGAGTTGGCTGCACATCCCCGTAGCCTTGCACAGGGACAGCCCTGAGCCCCCAGCTCTTTGGCAGGCTTCAGCCCCCCTCCGCTTGCTCCAAAATGCCCCCACCAGCTGTATCCAGACGCTTCCCCCCCATCCCAGTTCGCACCAGTGGTCCCCATTGAATAGCGCAGAAGCTTTCTCCTGGCCTCTTGCACCATCACACCCCGTTGGCCCTCCTTCCAGTCCTGCTCAGCACTCAGGAGCCATGTCTGTCTTCCCTTCCTCCATCTCCTGCTCCATAATGCAGATTTAAGGCAGTTTTCTGGGTCTGTTGTGTATGGGAGACCCCAAGCAAGGGCAGGGCTCGGCGTTGCAAGCCCTCCAAAGCCGCGGACGGGGCAGGCTCCGGCCATAGAGATGCTCTACAACCTCAGCTTGCTTGCTTGGCTGTTTCTTGCAATCAAGCCCGTGGCCCTCATGGCTCTGAGATGCCCTCCGCATGGGCTGCGACGATGCAGAGAGCCGGGAGCCTTGCTCTGCCCCATTTCCTCCAAAGCCAGCGGGTCCTTCTAATATCCAGATGGTTTGGTCCTGCTTCTGTGTTGTGATTAATAGATGCTCCAGAGACCCCAGCTCAGAGGAAGGGGGATCCCCCCCAGTCTGGACCAGTCTGAGCGGGAGGCAAATCCCTTCCTGCCCCAGCGCACGTCGGTCTGAGCCCTCCAGCCAGGACCCTGCGGGCCAGCTCTGTCCCCCGCAACGCATGCATCTCCCAAATTGAAGTCCAGCCGTAAACCTGCCGGGGCGGCGCAGAGCTGTGCCTCTTGCAAGCCAGATGTGGCCCGCGGTCGGGGCGTTGAGCCCGCCGACGGCTTTCGCAGCCGGGATGGGCAAGGATTTATTTTTTTTTGCAGTGGGTGTCTGTGGAAATATATGGAGAGTGCCTCGCATGTGCTACCGGCTGGTAAGCTGGGAAGAAGGGGCATGAATCATGTCACCTGGCTCCGTCTTTAATCATATCAGCCCGGTTTGGTTCTCCAACAAGACAACATATATTATCTGTGTTCAAAAAGGCATTTTACAGGGTTGGGAGTCTAAATATCATTTATAAATATTTAATCCTACAAGTGATCTTTGCAAAAGAAGAATAGCTCTTCATTATCATACCTGTGTCTATTGAAATATCACCGTTATTTATCATCGCGCTGGGCGCCCGGGCTGGCCGGGGACTGCAGGGTCGGTTTGTGCCAGGTGCGGCCGCAGGGGCGGGGGGCAGAGCTGCAGGGATGCTCCGGGGAGATGACGGCACACCCCAGAATCAGCTGCTTTGGTGAGAGGGGCTGGGCAAGGCGCTGGGAGCCGTGGCCCTGTGAAGGGCATTAGCATTTCCCAGCATAGGGGCCGGTCCCGAGGTGCTGAGATGGTGTCTCGCACGGCGGGCTGGGCACGCGGTCCCAGGTCTGCTGGCTGTTTCACCTCTCTGACATTCAGCCCGGCTCTGCCCTGCTCTGTTTTGACTCCTGACAAGCCTTTCAATTTGCTCTCCTCTCTGAAGAGCCGAGAAGCCATTGATAGTTTTTCCCTCTGAATTATTGAGTCCCGGCGTCGGGTTTCAGCCCCGGCGGAGGGGCCTTGCGGGGCTGCCATTGATCCGCTGGGCTCAGGTTCAGCCCAGCCTCTTCCCCAGACGGCTGTCTCGGGGGCTGCGTGAGCGATTCGCCGTGGGTGCACGGCTCCCCTGAGCACTGCGGTACCTGCCTGGCGGCCTGGGGACCGTCGGGGTCTGGGGGTAGAAGCAGAAGAGGAGGGGTGATAGGACACAGGCAGCCCCAGGGCTCCCACACTGTGCTTCTGGCTCCCAGCACCTCCTGCACCGTGGCAGGCTTTGGCCCTCCCAGGCCTGGGCACTGCCTTGCAGCTGGGCTGAACCAGCTCCGTGATGCATGCAATGCAATGGCTGCGGGCTCGTGGTCCTCGAAAGGCTGGATATGCGGTGGGTGGGTAAAAGCATCAGCCCCGTGCACAGCAGCAAACAATATGCCAGGGATGGTGAAGAAGGGGAGGAAGCATCGCGATGCCCTCGACGACGGTGCCCAAGGTATGGTTCCCGCACCGCCAGAAAGAGAGAGAAGAAGGGTTTGCAGAAGGGAGAAAACCCCAGTCGCTTTCCCTTCCAGTCTCCACTTTGTGCCCGTGTGACACAGGAAGACGGACCCAAGGTCTGCCCCAGGCTGTAGCAGCTCTGATAGTCTCACCTGCCTCCCCCCTGGTTCGAACTCGTCTTCCTCCGGGGGGGGGCCGGCGAGGCAGCGGAGCCGCCTGCCTGCGCCCGGAGACTCCCCGTGCAGGTGCCTTTAAGAGGCGAGGAGGAGGAGGCCGCGAGGAAGGGCGCGCGGGGATGTCACGCAGCGATAACACGTCTCCAAATCGGATTACGGCAGGTTTTCGGGGGCACCGCGGCATTGATCGGCTGGGCCAGAGCCGGGGGGGCGAGGCCGCGGCGCGGCGGCGCAGGGCAATCGGATCCCTTCCATTAGGCTGATCAATAGCCCCCGCGCGGGGGGGGGAGCGTTGACAAAACCGAATAACTATAGACGTGAGAGCTGAGAAATCGCATTACGGCCCAGAGAGCCAACACAACACGGGTAACCCTGTCACCTCGCACCCCGCCGGGGGAGCTTAACCCTTGCGGGGTGGAGGGTTGCAGCCGAGACCGGGTCCGGGGTCGCCTTGTCTTGGATAAACCCCCTCTGGGGATACCCTGGCCTGGGTGCTATTGGAGAAGGGCGCTGTCGGCCAAATCCCTTCCTGCCCCCGTGCAGCGTCGGTCTGATCCTGAGCGCGGGGGCAAGACCCTCCAGGCAGGACCCTGTGGGTTGGTGCCAGCAGCATCCCAGCCCCAGTCCCAGCCTGGGCTGCAGCAGCACCAGCGCCTCTGGGGAGGCTGAAAATCCCCCGACGTGGAGCAAAAATGTGAGGATGGGGCGTGGGGGGTACAGGGAAGGCGAGCACAGATCCCAGGCGTGGGGTCCTCGCTGTGGGACCGTGAGCAAGGCAGAGACTTGTAGGAGAGGAGGGTGGGAAGGGAGCTCAGGAGGTCACATCCAGCCCCAGCCGCATCATCCCACCCGAGGCTTTGTCTGCCTGGGTCTTAAACACCTCCAAGGATGGAGACTCACCACCTCTCTGCATAACCTGTCCCAGTGCTTCACCAGCCTCCTCGGGAGAAAGTTATCCCTACTATCCAACCTCAGCTTCCCTTGCTGCAACTTGAGCCCATTGCTCCTTGGTCTCTGCTACCACTGAGGACCGTCCCTTGTCCTGGGGAGAGTGTGTCCCCGAGCCCAGGCATGGAGGTCCTGGCCCCAAAACTACCACAGTGCCCAGAAGGAACGGGCCCCCGGCTCTTGACCATGGGTCCTGGCAGAGCAGGAAGCCGTTGTGCTTGGGGCAGCGCCTGCCCCGGGTGATGGGGCTGCCCGAGCCCGGGGGCAGACGGGCTTTTGGCACCTTGATGGCTGCATGGGGCTGGTCTAGGGGGCTGGGCTGCAGAGGGTGAAGAGTGTGTGCACACACCCTGTGTGATGTAAGCGTATGTGTGTACGGAGTGTGCACACATATGCGTATGGATGCATGCAGGGTGTGAGTGTGCATGTGCAGGGTGTGAATGTGTGTGTGTGGGGGTGAGAAGTGTATGTGTGCATACAGGGTGTGAAGAGTGTGTGTGTGTGCAGTGTAAAGAGAGCATGTATATGCAGGGTGTGAACTGTGTGTGTGTGTGTGGATGCAGGGTGTGAAGAGAGTGTGCATTGTGTGAAGTATGTATGTGTATGGTGTGAAGTGCGTGCATGTGCACGCAGGGTGTGAAGAGTATGTGTGCATGGTGTGAAGTATGTGTGTGCGTATACCAGGTACAAGGTATGTGTGTGTGCGTGGTGTGAAGTGTGTGCACACGGAATGTAAATAGAGTGTGTGTGCATGCGAAGTGTGTACATGCATATACCAGGTGTGAAGTGTGCACACGTAGGGTGTGAAGAGCTCGGTGGGGACGGGCCCGGTGCAGAAGAGGGATGGCGGTTTGGCAGTGCGGAGCCTGGCACGGGGGTAGCAGTAAGCTGCTGCTCAGGAGTGAGGGGCACTGTGTGCACCCTCGGGGTGCTGTGCTGGGGGCATCGCCCCGCAGCCCCCCCCCCGTACCCGCGTGGCTCCCGCGCTGCCGGCCGTGCAGGTGCCGGGGGAAGCACCTGCACCCCTGCAGCTCCCGCCTGCCTCTGCCCAGCTCCTCTGGGCTGCCTCTCATTTGACAGGTCTCATTAGCAGACATTTAACACCTTGTTTTGCTCAGGCTCGGGCTGCAGCCAGACAACACATCCACAGCCTTTGACCCGACCCCCAGCCCCGGGTCACCTGGCCACTCGGGGCTCTCGGGAGCACGTCCTGCACCTGCCCGGCGCCCCCCTGCCGTGCACGTGGCCCCTTCCCCGAGCAGGATTTCAAGGTCCGTGTTAAAAAAACCCCATCCGAGGGAAAGGGGAGACGAGCGTTGAGTATCCTGGTATTAATTGGAGAGTCTCCCCAGGTCCCCATCACCGCCCCCCCGCACTTCTCCGTGGGCAGCGCTTTGCTCCTGCACTGCGAAGAGGGCCCAGGAGCTGCCACCTCCGTAGGCCTGCGTTTCTCTGCTCCATCCCCGCATTTTCGGTGTCTCCGGGCTCCTGCGTGGTGCCCGTGCAGACCTGGCAGCCTCACGCTGGGCTCGTGCCCCGAGCTGTCTTCCTCGCCTCTGCGTCCGTCCCCCCGGAGCGGTCGCAGGTCCTTTGGACCCTGGCGCCGTCCCCGACGTGGCTTTGGGATGGACGTGGTCTTCTCCCGCCTGCCAGGAGGACGGGGCTTGGCTGCCAGCTTTGCTCTGCTTCGTGTCGCGGGAGCGCGCGAGGCTGGACCTCGCGGGGTGCCCATAACAGAGGCTTGCGCCTCGTAAAATCCTGGCTGTAGCTGTCACGGGGGGCTGAAGGGAGGGATGATTTTATTTCTCTAGGACCCCACGGGCCGCGGTCATGCGTCGATTGTGATCTCTCCATCCTGCTGCGACAGTGCCCCCCTCCGCGCCCCCCGGCCCCGGTTAAATATAGTGGCAGACTTTGGAGGTGATTAGTAATAAAATTTTAACAAGCATCCATACGAACGTCCCTGTCACTTTTATGAGGCCATTTATAGCGGGGAGATATAGGAGCGCCTTAAATCTCCCCCTGGCGGGAGGGGCCGAGGCTGTGCCGCGGCGGGAGGGGAGGCCGCGGGGGCGGAGGGGATGCCCGCCGTGTCCCGGGCGTTGGTGTGGCCCTCGGGGTCCTCAGAGTCTTCCTGGAGCGTGGCCGGCTCCTTGCGCCTCTGCGGTGCTGGCCAGGGTTCGGTCCCAGAGCGCGTCCGGCATCCCGGCGCGTCCCGCCCAGCGCAGGGAGCATGGCCCTCGCCCCGGTCACCAACGCGGCCGAAAGCGCCTCGGGCATCCTTGTCCGGGAGCTGGGGTACAGTCCTGGCAGCAGCTGCCGTGCCTCCCCCGTGTGGGGGCTCTCCCTCTTGTCGGGCTCGAGGTTCCCCTCCTTATGCTCAAGGTCCCCTCGTTAGACTCTGGGGCCCCTGGTTAGGCTCAAGACCACCTTGTTACTCTCCGTGACCCCTTGTTAGGCTCCATAACCCCTCATTAGACTCTCTGGTCCCTCATTAGGCTTCATTGCCCCCCATTAGGCTCAAGCCCCCCTTGTTAGACTCCGTGTCCCCTCGTTAGACTCAGTAGCCCCTTGTTAGACTGCATAGCTCTTCATTAGGGTCATGCCCCCCCTTGGCAGACTCAGGGCTCCCTCGTTAGACTCCATGAGCCCCTTGTTAGACTCAGGATTGCCTTGTTCGACTCAGTGCCCCCTCATTAGACTCTAGGCTCCATAGCCCCTTGTTAGGCTCTGTGTCCTCTCGTTAGACTTAATCCTCCCTCATTAGACTCCAGGTCCCCTCACTAGACTCAAAAGCCCCTTGTTAGACTCCGTTGCTCCTCGTTAGGCTCAAGCCTCCCTGTGTTATAATCAGGACCCCCTTGTTAGACTCAAGACTCCCCTGTTTAGACTCATTACCTCCTCGTTAGACTCCAGGTCTGATCATTCGGCACAAGCCCTCCTCATTAGACTCAAAGTTCCCTCCGTAACTTTTCTGAATTTAGCAGTGCTGTTTTCTGATGATGGGAAGACACCAGAGTGGGTCTGACGTTGCAGAGAGTGCCGCCGGCCTGCAGCAGGGCAGGGGGGCCTGGCCATTGCAGGTTTGCTGCTCGGCCCCGGTCGCTCTCCTTCCAGCGTGGCACAGGTCGCTGGGTATGATGGGCCTGGGTCTGACCCAGCACGTGGCAGCTCTGATCGTCTTATGCCAATATGGTGAGGCTCTCAGCAGCGCCCTTCAAAGCATCTCAAGGCACCCGGAGTGTCGCGGCACCCAGCGGGGAAGCCCTGTGCTAGGCGTATGCACCTCCGCCCTTTGGAGGGGTCGCTGGCTTTGGTCAACGGGTGATGATTGTAAGGGCATGGGGTGCAAGGGGTCTCTGGAGCTGCCTTTGCAGGCAGGGAGCCCCCAAAACCACCCTAGTGCAGCCCCCACCCAGCTGCAAGGCTGCAGACAGAGAGCGGATCAGACACCAAGTGCCCCGGCCCTGTGGGAATCCAGCCAGAACGGCCAAGGCCCAGGCAAACAGAGACATGTGGGGGCCAGGAGTCACTGGCAGAGCTGGTGGGGGGAAGCGAGTCCCCTGCCCTCCTTACCGTGTGCCCTTGGCCCTTGCCCGCGCTGCCTCCCGCCCATGTGCCTTCGGTGCCATTGGCGTTCCCGCGCGGGGCCTGGCGAGCGGAGCGGAGCGGGGCGCACCTGGCATTTTTACTCTGCAAAGCGCGTGGCGCTGTGGTTGGGGATGGACCGGTTCCTGCTTCTGCTTTGGTTTGATTGCAGAAAGAGAAAGCAGCTTTGGGCAGCGGTGCTGGGAAGGAGGAACCAAAACAGGCAACGCTGCGGCTCCCCAGCCCAGAAATAGCAGCCTGTCCCCACCTGGTCCCTGGCCCCAGAAGGTCCCTGTCCTTGCCTCCAGTGGCGTCGGTGGGAGCTGCTCTGGCACCTCTTGCCGGCTGTCTGGGGTCACCGAGTCTGTCCCCGCACAGAGCAGCGGTTCTCAACCATGTGACGTGCAAGACCCCCGTGTTAGACTCAAGGCAGCTTTTGCTAGACTTGGAAAATGCCAGTTTTTAGTGTTCACCTGCTTTTTGACTCTGGAACAATAATAGAGCGGGTGTTTCTTTGGCAGAGAGCCCAGAATATTTTGCATGCCTGGATTTCCAGATGAGGCTAAAGGCAGGGTGCAGGGGAGCAGGATTGGGCCTGTGCCTCCTGCCCAGCATCTTTGCACCCAGCTGCACCGAAACGTTCCCCGTCTGGCCAGTGGGTGATGGCCCCGTGCCAGGGTCGTGCATGGAAGGGGGGACTCCCCATCCCTAGAGGGGTTTCGGGACAGGTCGGGGAGGATCTCGGTGCAGCGATGCCCCTGCTCTGCGATGGGGATTTCCCAGACTTCTGGGCTCTGCTAGTTGCCCCAGCTTGTTTTCTGCTCCATGTATTGGGGTTTTTTAAACCTCCCCCAGAGGTGCTGGATGCAGCCCAGGCTGGGGTGGGGCTGGGCTCCTGCTACCACCGACCCCGCAGGGTCCTGGCTGGAGGGTCTTGCCCCTGCGCCGACGCTGCACTGGGGCAGGAAGGGATTTCCCCCGTGCTCAAACTGGTTGTACTGGGGGGTTTGCCTTCCTGTACGAAGCTTTGCAGCAGCAGGACGGTGGCAGATGCAGACCCCTGCTTTCCCAGGGGCAGGGGTGACGGTAGCGAGGTCAGACACAGGGTTTGTTCGGCACAGGCCTGATCCTGCCTCAGGCAGGGCTTGGACTGGATGTGATCCCACAGCTCCGCGAGTCTATGATCCTGCGTATGGCCCATGTCAACCACGTCCTAGCCCCCAGACCCTACATGCCCTCCTTCCCCGGCCCGCGGGCACCTCTGCCGGCCGCAGGGCTGCTGCATCCCCAGGCGCCAGGCATCTCTGGAGCGACCTGGGGGGACCGACCCCAGGTCCGGAGGGCAGCTGGAGCCCCCCATGCACGCCGGGGCCGAAGCCACCTCCGGGAGGAGGTCAAAAAGGCAAAGTTTCCTGGGAGGTGAATTATCAGTGGGAGCGATAGCGGCAGGTCAAGCACCTCGGCACAGGGGTAATAGAGTTAAGGTGCCGGTGGCGGAGGGCGCCCGGCCGAGGCGTGCGGCATTAAGGCAATGAGCTGGGCTTAATCTGCCCCCAGTGAGGGCAGCGGGGTCTTTAATATTGTGTCAGGCGCGCAGGCCCGCGGTGGCGGGCTATCCTTCACGGCGGGCTAACTGAATTAGCCCCTCCTGCACCGGGGTGAGCGTGGGGTTGCAGGGAGGGCGATCGTGCCTCGCAGCTGCAGGGAGAGCGAGTGATGGCCTGGAAATTCAATCAGGGGGCGAGGTGGCCGCAGATGCTCCCGCGGCGTGGCCCGGGACCCGGGGCTCCCCTGCCGCCTCGTGGGGACGGCGCCCGTGGCTCCGTGGCGCGCGGGACGAGGCCGCCCGGCCCCTGCGCTGCTTCATGACGCCCCTAGATCTTGGCACGTCTCCGGGACTGGACTCTGAGACCTGCCTGTTCTACCCACTAGGCCCTGCTGTCCCCCCAGGAGGCCGTGTTTGCCAGCCAGCTGCCACCCCCTGCTCCGGCAATCTTCTTGCATCAGGAAGGGACCGCGTGCGCTGGGGTCCAGGCGCAGCAGAGCCGGTTTGTGTACCAGCCTCTGCCACTGACCCCCTGGGTGTCCTTGGGTGAGTTCCTTTGCCCCGGGTCCGCCCGTTCCCCCGACAGTCCACGGCAGGCTGAATAAAGTGCTCTGAGCCTGCTCCTTCCCCCACCAGAAATGCCGGGGCTCCAGGTGCTCAGGCACGGTGATGTCCCCTCCCTGGGAACCCTGCTTCGGGCTTCGCCCAGTCCTGTTGGCGTAACGTCTCTCCGTCTGTCCACGTCTCTGGCTTCGATAAAATCGTCCCTCCAAGTCACCGCACCGTCATGCAAGGACTCGGTGATCCTGCCCCCTTCCAGAGCGAGCCCAAAATGGGCTGCTCTGTGTGTCATTGGCCCCATACTGCTTGCAGCCGCGGGGGGAGAGTTTCCTTCAGTGCAAGTGGCAAAGCTCAGAGCTTTTGGAGGGGCGAGCCCCCACCCCTGCGCCTATCTGTGTGCTGAGCTGGGGGGTTTGCCTGCCCCATCACGCACAGCCGGGGTCTCCAGGCCTCCGAGAGCCAGGGAGAGGGGTGGATGCTGGGAGGGGACGGGACTTGCCTGGGGTCACTCAGTGAAGCAGTAGCAGAGGCTCCTCTGCAAGGCCTCCCCCCACCCCACCCTTTCTGCTCTGTGCTGCGAGCACCACTCCTCTAGGCACCCCTGCCCCTATAGCCTCCCTGCCTGAGGGTCTGCAAAAGGAAGGGACCCTCTTCTAAACCACCCTAACCCTAATCTGGGCCAAGCCCCTAGATCCCTGTGCATGGGGGGGCACCAGGCCCCCGTCCCAGCCCTGTCCCCTGCAGCCGTGCGCCCCACCTCCTGCCCCGCGTGCTTCCCCATTACAAACAGAGGCTCTGGCTCCCCTGAAAGAGCCGCATCTATCAGAGGCGCTCGTGTCGGCCGTAAATTGTACCGTAATGATGATTTCCTAAGTGGGCCGACGGGTGCTATATCCGCTCCCGCCTGCAGCCGCGGCTCCCTTCCCCCCGGGTCCCACCAGGGCCATTTGTTGTCCCCCTCCTTGTCATCACTGGGGCTGGACGGGAAGGGGACCATACGGTCCTGGAGCCCCCACCTCCCCCCAGGAAGCCCATGTGTGCGTTGTGGGGGGAGGCCAGGCTGCTCCGGGTAGGACCGGGGGAGCCGGCTGCATCTGGAGGCCCTTAGGCCGAGCCCCCGCCGCCCCCCAGGCTGTGCGGAGCAGGCCCGACGTGTGAAAGCTGCAATTACGGGTAATCCCCTCGCCCGGCGCATGGTTTGAATTTGGCAGAACAGGAATGCGAAGGGAGGGGGGCGTCGAAATGCCGCCCAGACCCGCAGCTGTAGGAGTCATCAGTGCACATCTGGTTGCAGCTGGCGAGCCGCCGATTTTGCAGCATGTCCTTGCCCCTGCGCGGGCCTGGCATGGATGTGCACCGCCCCCCGCCAGGCGCATGCTCTTCGCTGGGCCTGATCCTGGAGACTCTCTTGGAAGGCAGCGCGGGGCTGGCTTTGGGGAGGGGGGTCCTTTGGCCAGAGCCTGCCGCCGCCTCGCTAACACAGCCTGGTTTGGGGCTCAGGGCGGGGGCTGCATGCTGCCGACGGCTTTCCAAGGCTCAATCCTACTGGTGTCTCGGTTTTCACTCTCTGTAAAATGGGCAGATAATACCACCTCATCTGGGCCAGGCGCTCTGAGATCTTGCGGGCGGAGAGTGCAGGACGAGAGGGATTCCCAGGCTGGTTTCCCAGAATCCTTTGCGTTTAGGTTGGCGAGGGCCAGACAAGGGGGAGGCGGCCCCAACCCCTTCAGCATCCGACTGGGCCCTGGGCAGTGCCCGGGCATCATAAACCCCTGCAATGGGTCCGAGGCCACAGGGGACAGTGCTGCGGGGGGCTGTGCACTGGGAAGACGCAGGGCCTCCCTGGGCTGAGATGGACCCCCCACCCAGCACTCCCAGCTCGGTTACAGGACCGGCTAATCCCTGATGGGTGATGGCAGAGAGGATGGAGGTGGGCTTTTCCCTGTGACCCCAGGGGACAGGACGAGGAGCAGTGGCCTCAAACTGCAGCAGGGGAAACTGAGGCTGGAGGTGAGAAGGGACTTTCTCACTCTGAGGGGGCTCAGGCAGGGGAGCAGGGAAGCGAAGAAACCTGAGGAAGTGGGGCACCTGGGGTTGTCCTGGCTGTGGGCTTTCCTCTTTGAATTCTCCATCCAGGTGTGCAGCTGTGCCCTGTGATCAGTGCCTGGCCTTTGCACCACTCCTTAAATCCACTTGAGTAGCCCCAGGATCAGTGGTCAAAGGTCCTCCTAGCCCTAAGCGCTGGCTGGGCCAGCAGGGTTACGGCATGCCCGCATGCAGACAAGGGGGTGGCCGCCCGGCTGACAGAGACAGGACCCCGCTCCTTGACACGCGGTGTCTGCATAACAAGCCACGGCTGCAAGGCAGCATTCGAAGTGCATTGCGTTATCCGGCTGGGGAGACACGGATGAGCCACGCCGGAAACCCGGCAGGGCTTGCAAGGTGGGAGGAAAGGGCCGAATCCTCTCCGCTGGCACTTCCAAGCAGAGGCTGGACGCACGTCCATCGGGCTGGGTAAGCGGGGCCGTGCAGGGCAGGGGGCTGGGGGACCTTAGAGGTGATTCTGCGATCGAGCAAGCACTGGGGGTCCGGGTCCTTGCAGGCACCTGCCAGCTCCGGGGTGGCTCGGAGGCGAGTGCGTGTCCTGCTGCGTCGCTGGAGAAGCAGAGACGGGCAATGCGGGTGGTCGGGGCATGGAGGGGAGAGGCGATGAGGCTAGTGAGGCCAGGCCTGCTCAGTTTGGAAAAAAGATGCTTATGGGGGACTGGAGAAGGGTTTGCAGCATACGAACTGGGGGAGAGGAAGTGAATAGGGATTTATTACCGACCGCCTCTGGACATGACTGAGCACACGGCCGCTCTTCTACCGCGTCCCTTCCTCGGGTCCCGAGGCCAAGCACCCTCCTGGCAAACGGGCCTGACCCCGCGTCCCAGGGCCGGAGGCAGCGAGCTCAGCCCGCGTGCTCCCGTGCCCCGCCGTGGAGGTGTCCCCGGCTTTGCCTCCTTAGAAATTAATTTTCCTGTCGATTGCCGTATTCCCTTGAATTGATGGGGGCCAAGCCTCGGGCTGCTTGCCAGCCGCAGGCATCGCCGGAGCCAAGCGCACGAGCGCCGCGGGCTGCGGAGTGTAATGAACTCTCCAAGGACTCGTTGCCGCCCGGCGCGTGCTCCACATTAGCCGAGGAGTCATCTGGCCCAGCTATTAACTGTCCCATTTAACGTCGTAAATTATTAACCTAATTTTGAGGAGGGTCGGTGGTGGCTCGCACTGCACGGCCCCCTCCCTGCCTCTTGGCAAGGGGTAAAACGTGTCTTGCTCCAGGCTGGGGTAGCTCTGGGGGGTGGGTCCTGGGTTCGGGTCTCTCCGGGTTCAGCCGCGCCCCGGCTGCCGTCGCTTCTTGCCCCGCGAGGTCCAGCTGGCCGTGAATGACCCCCTGGAAAGCAGCGGAGGGGCATGGAGCTGCACGGCTGCCCCATGGGGCGGCTGGGGATGCCGTGGGCTGAGCCCGGGCCCTGTTGTGGCCTCTCTCACGTGGGCTGGCAGCTCACGGGGACTCTCCTTAGCACCTCGGCACCACAGCTGGGGCCTGAGTCTCTCCCCGCGCCCTCGGACAGGACAAGCTTGCTGAGAAACGATGGGCGGTTTCTGCTCCGGGTCCCAGACCAACAGGAGCGTGGTTGTTTGAGTCAAACGTCCCACACGTTTTATCTCGCGGCGCGTGGAAAGGCGCCAAAGGCAGCGGGGAAATGGGGTGCGTTTGTCTTTTCCCCTCCTTTTCGCTCCCTTTTTTCTGGTCTCCCAAACTAAAAAAGGAGAGGAGGGATGAGAGCGGCTGGCTCTCCTGGCTGGCCGGGTGGATGCATCCTGTCCCCCGCCACCGACATCCCTCCTCCGGGCAGCTCGAGCCTGTTCCCCTCCAGCTGCCAGCGGGGGAGCAAGAAGGTCACGATCGGGCTTTGCAGGAAGGATCCAGCCTGGGCTTTGTGCACAAGGAGCAAAGCACGAGCCCCCACTCCCAAGCCCGCTGCTAGCGGGTGGGCTCGAGGCCCCGGGTCCTCCGGACAGAGCCGAGTGCCGCACCCAGCATCGCGCTGTTCGGGAACGGCGCCGACGCCGGGCGTGAAACGTCCGGCCCACCTCCCTCCTTTGTAATCCTTCGAAAGGTTTCTCTCCCTGAAACCCCGCACCCCCGTGCCCTCCCCCCAAAAAATTATTATAAAGAATTATTGCCATTAGTACGTCTTTCCTGGTGAAAGGAGAAAATCGCCTCATTCATAATTTATACCCTCAATTACTATTAATAAAGAAATATTTCAGCAGAAAATCGCCTGGGAAAATTACACGTAACATTGCATTAACATTCTATTTGAACATTTTCATCACATTTGTTATAGAGTTAATAAGGGGGATATGCTCCCGTGACTTCTTCATGAAATTATGGGCTGCCTATGATAGTTTAATCTTTTAGACTTTATATAATATATTCACTTTACTAATTGAGCTATCCGAGGAGCAGTTAGGGATGTTCTTCAACGTGGAAGACAAAGCGATCGCGGCCGTGACTTCCTGACGGCAAGATCTCCTTCCGGAGATGAGGAGGGGAGATGCGCCGACGGCCTTTGTCCTTTCCCCTCAGACCCGCTTCGAAAGCGAGCGTGGAGGAGGGTGCGGGATGAGCTGAGCGCGTGGGGCTGCTCCTGATCAGGTCGCCGCGGCACGAGCGTGTGAGCCCGTGTGTGTAAAGCTGACCAGGGGGAAGTTGCTGTCCCGGGATAAGGGTGTCTGCACACGGAGCAGTGCCTGCTTTAGCCTGGGACAACATGCAGTTGTCCGTGTCCGCTGTCCCGGGACAGACCCTTCATGGGATAGGAAGAGCCAGCGGGTCATCCCGGGGCATCACCATCGGTTGTCCTGGGATTGCATCGTTGAATCGGCGGCTGAAAAGCCGCCGTGCATTGAGCTGCTTGCACAACCCCGATGGAAAGAGCAATGTGTGGACACGCCAATCCCGGGACGTTTCTGTTCCAGGGCAAACCCAGGTGCAGCTTGTCCCGGGACAAGCGCAACGTCTGTTCCTAGCCTCAGGGTCCCCAGGTGGGGAGCTGGCTGGGCTGGACTCTCATGTCCCCGGGGAGCATTGCCCACCGTCTTTGGACGTGTTTGCCGGGTTGCCGGCTGATGGGAGCCCGGGTGGCTGCAGAAAAAGTAGCCCAGGTATCTCGGTCTGGTTGGACTCGAGGGATCTCTCGGGTGGCGCATGCCCCCTTGGAAAATGCCAGCTCTTCATTTTCACTCCTTTTTCTGCTGCAAAGAGCTCAGCAAAATCAGAGCAGGGCGGGAGGGTGCAAGCGCCCTGGATTCCTACTGGAAATCTCTGCATTTCTCTTGCAGATCCAGCCTGGGTGTTTGCACACCGCGCGGCACTCGTGTCATGTTGTGTCGTGTGCACCCTTGCAAGGATCTCGCGGCGCCTGGTTGAGCGGGTGCCTCCGACACGTGAGCAGGTGTGAGCGGAGAGCGTGCATCCCCAGCCCCTGTGTGGCACCGTCTCCCGGCCAGCCCGGAGGGGCTCAGCTCTTGCTGGTGGGGCCCGGCCCCTGGTCCGACGCATCCCATACGTATTCAGCAAAGTGCCCTGGTGCAGAAGCAATCTGTTCCCCTCAGGACTGAATAGTCCAGAGTTAATGAGACACGTCGGGATGCCAGGCATCGTCACTTGGGTCTCACTAGGCACCGGTTTGGAGGTACAGCCCGCATAGCCACGTGCCCAGGGGACCTGTCCCCTGCCCCAGACAGCGCGAGGTGGGCTGTACCCGGTGCAGCGGGGCACGAGGACGCAGGGACACCCTGGAGCAGCTCTCCCTGCCCTCTTGCATCCCCTCTGCCTTCGATGCGTGCATGCAAGCGATGCCGAGCTGAGCCGCTGCAGTCCCTCCCGACGCTCTCCCCCAGCTCACAGGGGAGGGCAGGGGGCTACGTATCAAGGGGTCTCTCCATTGCCCAGTCCCTCTTGCTGGCCCTGGGCTGCTCTGTAGCCTTTCGCCCCGGGCGAGAGGGGCACCGCACTGCGTCGGCCCTGCCCTGCCGCCCGCGCCCCCGGTGCCAGGGTGGGAGCAGCCCACGAGGCTCGTCAACAGCTCCAGCTGGGTTAAGTGCGGCCCGTTGGGGCGGCGGGACACAGCGTCAGGGCATTGTGGAGCGGAGAAGGGCAGAGAGAGAAGCTGAATAAACAAGTGCAGCTTGTCCCCGTCTTTTTTTTTTGTTCCTTTTTCTCCCCGCGCTGTTGTTCCAGCCGGACAATCGCTCTGCAGAGCGGGGGGGAGGCCGCCCTTCAGGCGTGCGGGGCCTCGGCAGGAGGGGTCTCTGTAGGCAGTGGGGGGGCAGATGTTGAATCAGGTGGATGCACCTGGGCCCAGGTACCGGGGGAGTGTCCGGCCCAGGTGTGTCCACGTTATTGGGCATCCGCCGCCCCGAGAACGAGCAGCCCGGCCGATGCCTGCGCGTGTCGGCATGCGTGGGGCGTGTGTCCCGTGCCCCAGGATGGTTTGGGATGATGCAGTTGGGGCTGATCCTGCTTTGAGCGGAGGTTGGATTAGTTGACTCCTGAGGTCCCTATGAGTCCCTGCACCGGTGTCACCGGAGGTTTTGAGAGGCATCTAGACTGAGCAGAGACGCTGTTCTTCCACGTCCGAAAAGAGCCCAGGTCCGTGCCCCTTGGTGCAAGCCCCTCCGCGCTCAAAACGCGCCAGTGCAGCCTGCGCCGCTCGGGGCCACGGCTGGTTTGAAGGCAGCCCTGGTGCGGATTTGTCTCGCATCTCCCCGACCCTCGCACACGTGCGCACCCTGCTCCCTGGGGCGCGTTGTCCGGGGGTGATATACAATCCAATGACACGTGGCATTTGGAAAAAGTCGTTTCTCCCATCAGGATTCATTATCCTGCTTCAGGCTGGGAAGCCCGAGGGCTGCCCCCTCCTCCCCAGAACTGCGCCCACTCTCGGGGTGCTTCGGGAGCAGGGTGAGGCTGGGCGCGTGGGCACATCCCGCTCCCCTGGGCTCCAGCCCCTGCAAGTCAGGCAGGTTTCCCAGGGCTGGGTCTAGAGGGGGATGTCGAGCGCGGCTATAACCCTGGCCGTGGCACGGATGCCAGTGGCCGCGTGCTTGGGCGGTGCATGGCAATGGTAGGGACCGGAGTATCTGGGGCCCAGCTGTGCACCAGTCCCCGTGCCCGTTTCGGGAGCTCGCTGTCTCCCCATGGTGCATCCCAAGGGCTGCCCTGGCCGCGTGCGAGGCCCGGACGCCTGGGTCCTATTCTCCGCCCGGCCCCAGCGGTCTCGGTGGAGGCAGGTGAGAAGGACGCTTTCCGTCGTGCTTCCTGCCCCCTCGACGCCCGCGAGTTCTGCGGACCCCAGCCTCTAATTATGCAGTCAGCCCCAAATCGGCTGCGTCTAACGAGGCTGACAGACTAATATCTCAAGAGCCCTTAATGCGTTATCGTCCCTCGCCGGATGACCTCATATTTATAGCGGCTCTGGCGGGAGGTTGAGAGACGTCCTTCTCCCCCCGCCACCCCCCCAGAGCCGTGGCTCTTCAGCCTCATCTGTTAGGATCAGGAGGGGAGCGGAGAAATCTCCCCGTCCATCCATCACCGCCCGAGTTCACGCTATTAGATGATTAAAGACATTTTTTATAATATTTGGAAGAGGCTTGGAAACGTCTCTCAAACCGCGTGATTAATTGCCGGCTTAACCCTTCGTTGGCCCGGCCGGAGAGCCTGGTGCGGCGCGGGGCTGTTCCTGCCCCGGCGAGGTGTGATTCATAGCCCCGGGCACCTGCAGGAAGCACGGGCCCCTCGGCAGTTCCTGATCCAACTGGGGCTTGGTGGTTTCTGAGGCTTTCAACGGCTCCAGCGCGGAGGAAACGAGCCCCCTGGGCTGTTATGCAACAGGCGCCGGAGGTGTTACACGCGTGCCCACGTTGCACGTGGTGCGATGGGCGGGAGCTCTGGATCCCCGTGTGTACCCTTGCCTGCGTGCCCAGTCTCTGCCCGTGGCTCTCCCGTCTCTCCGGGGTATTTGGCTCAGCCGCATGTCGCTGCAGCGTGTGCTCACTTTGCAGGCAGCTGGGTGTTCAGCGTCACGGGGGGGACAGCGGATGCCCCCACCCCATAGTCATCCCCCCCCCCAGCAGGGTCTGCCCTAGCCCCAGCTGCGTGCTGCTACGGGGCAGTGCAACACCTCCCGGGATCCCTTGTTGCGACCTCCGTTTCTTGCAGCTTGATTGCCAGATACGAGCAATGGTTATGGAGGGCTCCTGGCATCCCCCTTTTTTTTCTGTAAATACCCACTTTTTTCTTACTTGTGCATCGTTCCTATAGGGACACGTCCCCTATGCATTTGGCACATGGGACGGCAGGGGAGGAAGGGTGGAGGTGCCTGCAACCCACCCCGGCCATGCGTCCTCGAGCGGAGCCATCGGCAAGAGGCAAATCAGCGATGTTTCAGTCCCACCGTTCAAGTATCTGAGCCGTCCGCGGGTTCGTTATCGTTGCAGCTCAGGCCTTATCTTTGCACCGTCTTGCCTGCTGCTCTCGACGTGTGCAAGGGCGGGAGGGGAAATCCTTGCCTGTCGTCAAAAAACAAGTGAAAGGACAGAGCAGTTCCCCAGGCATTGCATGGTTATACGCAGCCCTGAGCTGGGGCTTAACGAGGCAGGGTGGCGTCATTCCTGCCAGGATCCAGGCGGGGGAAACTGAGGTACGGAGCTGGGGGGCAGAGTCTGGCGCTGAACCCAAGCGTCCCGCACCCACCGCAGCTCCCTCGGCCGTCCTCGCCCGCGCGGGTCTTGACAAACTCTGCAAATGCTGTGATGAATCCCAGAGGCGCCCGGCACGGGGTCTCCGAGGTCTCCAAGGTTTAAACAGCCTGACACGGAGGCAGCTGAGCCATCGCAGGCAGGAGCCAGGAGACTCCTGCTCTCCCGTGTCCAGGGAGCCTTTTCGGGGGGGTCCCGAGGCTTCGCGCCTCTCGGGCTCGTGCCCCCGGGCCCTGCAGAAGGCAGGGGGCCGAGCAGAGCAGAGCAGAGCATCCCCCGGACCGGCCGGCTGAGAGAGGGGCTTTGCACGGTGAGCGCGGGGGCACGGTCGGGGCTTGTCCTGAGGATGCTCCTCGGGGCGCCGTCCTGTACTGGGTCACGGGGCGGCGAGGAAGGGGAGATGCTCCAGACCCCCTGACTCCAGCTGCCTCCTTCCCACCCTCGTTGCTTATTTCTGGGCCATTATGTTGGACAGGGGGAATTTGTTTCTGTCCAGAGCAGATGCCTGGGCAGGCTCTGGCCTCCAGGAATCCATCAGCCCGGGCACTTGTTTGTGCCTCCCCCGGGACCCTCGCCCTGCCCCTTGCACCAGCCCTCACCCCCCCGTTCACGTGCCCACGCTTGGCTCACAGACGCGCTGCAGGCACACACACACGGCACAGGGGAGAGGCCAGGTCCGTACGCACATGCATGCACACATGTGCAGAGGACACAGGAATGAGGCTAAGTCCATACATGTGCTTGCACTCATGTGCAGAGGACACAGGAAGGGGGCTAGGTCCATATGTATGCACACACATACACATGCACACACATGCAGATAACACAGGAAAGAGGCTACGTCCATACACGCACACACACCGGGGACACAGGAAAGAAACTGGATCCACACACACACACACACACACGAAGAGGGCACAGGAAAACGACTAGGTCCATACATGTGTGTGCACACGTGCAGAGGACACAGGAAAGAGGCTAGTTCTCTAAATGTACACACACGCACAACGCAGAGGACACAGAAAAGTGGCTAGGTCCGTACACACACACACACACGTATGCAAAGGACACAGGAAAGACTCTAGGTCCCTGCATACACACCTAGGACACAGGAAAGAGGCAAGATCTATGAACTTACATGTACACTTGCATGCACACGCACACACACACACACACACACACACACACACACAGAGGACCCAGGAAAGAGGTTAAGTCCATGAACACACACACGCACACCCCCACGACACATACACACACCACCCAGGAAAGAAGCTAGGTCTGTGAACACCCCACACACACACACACAGAGGCACACACGCAGCCTAGGAAAGAGGCTAGGCACACACCCGTGCCCCCAGAGCCATGCAGGGATCCAACTGCACGCACCCCCAGGGGAAGGCTGGTGCTCTGGGACACGCACTCCCCATGCCCTGCCTGGGTTTGCCTGGGCTAGGGGTGCGGGGAAGGGGCTCCTCCCTGCCGGCTGCACCGCTCTCGTGCAGAGCCAGGCCAGGCTGGGCGGAGGCCGAACCCCTGGTCATCTGCTAGGCACGATGCTAAAGCCTTGTAATGGCCGTGCGTGCACTGGCCCGCCTTGCAATGGCCAATGCAGCAGCGTTTCCCCCACTAAATTTCTGCGTCGGACATGGAAAGGTGGAGACGTCTGGCTGCACCACCCCTGCTCTCAGCAGCTCCCGGGGCAGGGTGCATTGCCTGCAGGCTGGACCGGAGCGTCCAGGGGTCCGGTTGGAGCAGGGGATGGGTGCTGAGACCCGGCGGCGTGGGAGCCGCCAGCTTTTCCCTCCCTCCTTCCCCCATGGCCTGCACATGAAAGAGAAGCCCAGATACCAGAGCAACCTTTGGCACATTTATTGACACTCCCTGAGTTCATACTGCAACTCTACAATCTTTCCCCGAGATTATTAAAAATTAATTGATCACTTTTATATCCCCCCGATACCCAAGGCTGCTCAGAGCCGGGCGCTGGGAGCGGGGTGTGGGGAGGGCGGAGGGGGGTGTAGAAAACACACTGATAAATGTTAATTACTCTTTTACAGCCCCTTGTCAAATTCCAAAGCAAGTCGTAAATTCATTAAACTCTAACGGATTGAGCACATGCAGCTTATTTAGTCGCCATAAACAAGATCATTTGGATGTTGACTTTTCCTCTTTTATTGCTCTGGCAAAAAAAAGAAAGAAAAAATAAGGGGCGGGGGGAAAATGGAATCGGGGAGGGGACGGTGGTTGCCAGAGAAAAAGTTCAGGCCTCTTAATATCCGGCTGTCCCCCAAAAGCCCCAGGGCAGGAGCTGGCCCCCTTTGTGCTGAGCTGGGCCTGGGACCCAGGTGTCCCGACGCTCCTAAGTCACCGGGGCCCGTTCCTCATGCAAGTAGTTGAGACAGGAAATGACATTAAGGGGCTTCGCCTGCCCGCACGAGGCTGGACAGGCTGCTGGGTGGGGGAGTCTCCATCCTTGGAGAGGTTTAGGACCCCCTTGGCCAGGATGATGTAGCTGGGGCTGGTCCTGCTTGGATGTGAGGTCCCTTCCTGCCCTCGTCTGCGATTCGGGCTCCACGGGGGGTCTTGCAGGGTCTGCGTGCCGCGGACACCTCCCTCTGTGCAGGGCAGCAGGGCCAGGACCCATTGTTCCTCGACCCGCGCGGTGTGCGATCCTCGACCGGGGATTATCAAGCAGGACTCCTGGGTTTTCCAGCCCTGCGCGGCATGCGATCCTCGACTGGGGATTAATGAGCCCAGCCGGGTACCAGGACCTGCCTTCTTGGGCTATCTTCACGCCTGCCAACCTGTGCCCGGAGACAGGCAGGGCACAACAAGACCTCTTGCCTTTGGTGAGCCCGACCCCGGAGCCCCGTGCCATGTAGCCCAGCCACGATCCAGGGGAAAAGCGCCACGATTTAGGGCCCAAGGGACCTCGTATATTAGCACCACGGCCTCGCCTACCTCCACGTCTCCCCGGGGCGTCCTGGCTGGGGAGAGGCAGAGGCGGGAAGGTCAGATCCTGGCAAGCGCTTTCTTCCTGCTGGTCGTCAAGTACAAAGGGCATTGATAAATCTCTGCGGCGGGCGGGCGGGCAGGCGGGCAGGCGGGCGGGCATGTGTCCCGGCAGCCCTGCCCGGGGGCGCCTTGTCGCACCAAACCCTGGGTTCCTGCCCCTGCGGGTCTCCCTGGGGGTCTCCCCCACGGGCGCCTGCACCCCCAGCCCCGGGGCCGCGGGGTCGGGAGCCGGCGGCGGGCAGCCAGGGGTTAACGGAAGGAAGGCGTTCCCGGCTAAGCAGTAGCTAACAGCCACCGGCTAATAACTTTATGGCTTCAAAGCAGGGCATTTATCATGCTGAAGTTTGTTTATGCACTAGTTATATGGCATATTATACCCGATCTGTGTTGGCCTGATAAATCCTCCATGACAAGAGAGGCTACCAGCGGGGACCTGCCGAGTCCAAAAGACCAGTAGCTTTTTCCTGAACTCTGCTTTCTGCGATAAGGATGTTTTTTCCCGCTTTTGTTTTGTAAGGGGGGGTGGGGAAACCCAGTGACCTGTAAACTTCCCCAAAAGAGCCCCTGAACGCTGAGCGGTCCCGTGGCTGGGCCCGGTGGGGAAGGGGAAGGACCTGGGTGTCCGAGGAGGCTCTGAGCCCAGGTCCTGTGTGCTCCCCGGAGGGGGGAAGTGGGACTTGGCGAAGCCCAGCATCTGGCCGGCATCCCCCAGGTCACTAGTGCCAGCGCCCCGGTGTCCGTGCCCTCTTGGGGCAGCGCGGGCACAGGAGACTATTTCTCCTGTCTTTCAGTGATCTGACCCCCTCTACACCAGCTGAGTGAGCTTTAATGTGCCCATTACTGCGATGGGGAAACTGAGGCACAGAGAGGCCTGCTGCAGGGTGTGGGGTGAATGGCTGGGAGTAGAGTCCAGGCCTCCTGGCCCTGGCTTCACACCCTCCCTGCCCCGTGCCCAGAGCGGAGCAGCGCGGGGATCCCCAGCGCACCCCGGCTCTGTCCTGTGCGGCATCAAGTCCCTTCTGGGAGCCGAGGCCGGCACTGAGTCCGGCCCCCGTGAAGGGGGCAGGATCTGCCCACCTGGGCATGCAGGGTCAGGTGGGATGGACGGAGTTGGGGCGTCGGGTGCTGGCGTGCCCTTGCCCTGGCCCGAGCCTCAGCCCCGTCCGGCTGGCCCGGGTCACGGCACCAGGGCTGTGGGGGGAGCTCTCACCGCCCTCCTCCGCGCCCCCGGCTCGACCGGTGTGGCAGGGCTCGGCACCCGCCTGCGCACATGGCTGTTGGGTTGTGGTGTGTGTGTGTGCACGTGTGTGTCTCTGAGCGTTCGTGTGGTTCTGTGTGTGTGTGTATCTATGTGTGTCTGTGGGCATGTGTGTGTGCCCCGTGTGTATCTGTGCATACTTGTGTTTGTACCCCTGCACATGTGTGTGTATCTCTGTGTGTCTACGAGCATGTGTGCCCTCATGTGTACATCTGTTGGTATTCCTGTGTGTGTGTGTGTCTGTGAGCATGTGTGTGCTCCCATGTGTGTCTGTGCATACATGTGTTGGTACCTCTGCATGTGCGTGTATCTATGTGTGTCTGTGTGTCTATGAGTGTGTGTGTGTGTGCGTGCGTGTGTGTGTGAATGTGGACATGTGTCCATGAGCATGTGTTGGTTTCCTGGGGTATGTGTGTAGGAATGTGTGTGTATATGTGTGTGTGTTGGTGAGTGCGTTGGTTCCCCAAGGTGCCTGTGTCTATGAACATGTTTGTGTGTCCATAAGCATGTGTTGGTTTCCTAGTGGGGTGTGTGTGGACGTGTGTGAGCATGTGTTGGTTCTCCAGGGTGTGTGTGTACAAATCTTTGTGTGTGTGTGTGTGTGTGTGAGCATATGCCAGGTTCCTGGGGTGTGTGTATATGAATGGATGTGACTATGTGGGAGTGTCTGTGAGCATGTGTTGGTTCCCCAGGGTATGTATATATGAGAGTGTGTGTGTGTCTGTGAGTGTGTTCTGTTCCCCAGGGTGTGTGTGTGACTGTGTGTGTGCATGTCTCTGAGTGTGTGTTGTTCCCTGGAGTGTGTGTGAATGTGTGTGCATCTGTGTGCGAGCATGTGCCAGTTTCCCAGCGTGTGTGTATATGAATGTGCGTGTCTGACTATATGGGTGTGTCTGCAAGCGTGTCCGTTCCCCGGTGTGCGTATCTGTGTGTGTGAGCGTGTGTTGTTCCTTGGGCTGCGTGTATATCAATGTGTGCGTACCCTGAGCCCACGCTGGTTCCCCAGCATGCGTGTGCCCACTTCTGGGTGTCGGCTCACACGTGTCGCCGCAAGTGCGCACCGGCCGCGCCGGCTGTAAATACTGCCGGTGCCTCGGGGAGGTGCCGTGGTTTATAGCTCAAGGTCAGGCCCATGAATCACACGGAGGTGTCGGAAGGAGCATTAACTCCTGGCCTTCTCCGGGGCGGCGCAGGGGCCGGGGGGCCGCGGGCGGTGATTAAAGGCAGCCCCTTCCCCTGCCCGTTTTACGGTAAAAGGAAAGCAGTAAATGAGGGGCCTGCGGTCCCGGGGCTCGCCCGCCTGCCCCTGGGAGAGCTGCCCCGTGCCTGGGGCAGGGGTAGGGCCCTCGGGCTTTGGCCCCCTCTGCCAGCTCCGCACGGCGGACGTGCTGCGCCTCGTTACGACTCCAGCTCTGACGACTTGGGGTAACGTGGGGCCCCTGCAGGACACGCTAGGAAATCGGGTCGTCACACCAGACGACAAAGCTAACCGATTTAATGACTTCTTTGCCTCCATTTTCCTGAGCAGGGACCAGGTCATCCCCCCCACCGGGCCCCCCTCAGGCCCCAGGGGAAGCACACCCAGGCCAAGGGTCAGGGAGGATCTAGTCAGGGAACGTCTGGAGGGACTGGACGTGCTTAAATCAGCTGGTCCAGACAATCTTCACCCCGAGTGCTGAGGGAATTAGCTGCGGTCATTGCAGGACCCCTGGCACGGCTGTACGAGCACTCGTGGGGCTCTGGTGTGTGCCAGAGGACTGGAAGAGGCCAACGTGGTTCCCATCTTCAAAAAGGGAGGAAGGAGGACCCGGGAAACTATAGGCCAGTTAGTCTTACCTCGATCCTGGGGAAGCTTTTTGAGAGAGTTATCCTGGCGCATGTCCATGAGGGGCCAGC
>NW_017728993.1:26420883-26427471 GCF_001723915.1 Gavialis gangeticus | reverse complement strand
TGCATCCACAGATGCATCTCGAGCAGGTCCAAGGAGGTGATCCTCCCCCTCTATGCGGCACTGGTCAGGCCGCAGCTGGAGTACTGCGTCCAGTTCTGGGCGCCGCACTGCAGGAGGGATGTGGACAGCATGGAGAGGGTCCAGAGGAGGCCACTTGCATGGTCAGGGGGCAGCAGGGCAGGCCCTATGAGGAGAGGCGACGGGACCTGAACCTGTTCAGCCTCCACAAGAGAAGGCTGAGGGGGGATCTTGTGGCCTGTTACAAACTAGTCAGGGGGGACCAGCAGGCACTGGGGGAGTCCCTGTTCCCCCGAGCATGACCAGGAGTGACCAGGAAAAGCGGTCACAAGCTGGCAGAGGGTAGGTTTAGGTTAGACATCAGAAGGCGCGACTTCACGGTCAGGGCGGCTAGTTTCTGGAACCGACTTCCAAGAGAAGTGGTGTGGGCTCCTACTCTGGGGGGCTTTAAGAGGAGGCTGGATGAACACCTTGCTGGGGTCTTTTGAACCCGGTGCTCTTTCCTGCCATGGCAGGGGGTCGGACTAGATGATCTGCTCAGGTCCCTTCTGACCCAACCAACTATGAAACTATGACTTCAAGCCACAAAATTGTCTGACTCCAAACAGTGGGGAGATACCCATGTCTGTACCTTGGTTTCCCCTGTGCTTAGTGAGCACCATGTCCCGGGCTCGTCCAGGGGTCCAGTGTCACCATTAGAGGGGGTTTGTGCGGCAGCGTGGATAAAGGGGGCTCTCTTGCGGGTCAGCGGCCTGGGAGCCAGTGCCAGGCTCCTCCAGATCAGGCCTGCGGTGCCCGTGACCCCGGGGCTGCAGCAAGGCAGGGAAGGAGGGACAAGTGCATCAGTCCATGGCAGCAGGAAGTGGCACGAGTCTCTCTGGGGGGGGTCCCCTGGCCCGCCTGCGTCCCCTCCAGAGGCCACAGTGATGGGAGCCTGGCCCTGCCTGGGTGGAGGCGCGGAGCTGAGGATGCAGGAAGGGGAGCGAGTGTAGGAGCTGGCGGGCCCCAGGGAGAGGGCTGTGCCCGGGGAGCCAGGCGCGGGGCCCGGGGTTGGACCGTGGGTGGCGTGAGACACCAGCCCTTCCCGCCGGTAACACGCCGTGCTGGGGGCCAGGCCTGGCACAGACCCGGCTCTGTCTCCGGCCCCCCCAGCGCAGCTGGGGTCCCATCCCGCGGCCCCCCGGGCTCGCCCCGAAGGCACCGGGCGGCACAGAGCCGCCTTTCTCTGCCTGCAAACAAGGCCTGATTGTGCTCCACCGCTGCCAGCCACGGACAATTCGGGGTGGGGGTGGCAGAGGAACATTGGGCCTGCGCCGTCCGCTCCACAGATGCTTTCCAAGGGGGCAGCACCCAGCTCCCTGGGTGCTTTCACCCACTCCTTGGCATCCCTGCTTCAGTTTCCCCATAGAGAAAAGCATGAATCCTCCAAGCTTTGCTTGCGAGGCCAGCTCATCCGTGGGCAGGGCAGTATCCTTCTCCCGCCTGCCTCAGCCCCAGAGCACATCTCTGCCCCCCTGGCACGGTGGGTGTCTGGGGCAGAGGACCCGAGGACACAAACTTCCTCGAGGAAGCTGCCCTGGTGCCGCAGCTTGGATGTGTCTGCTCCAGCCACGTAGCCAGGCAGAGTCCCAGGACGTCCAGCCGGCATGGTCAGCCCCGGGGAACTCAGACCATGGGTGGGCTGGGAGTCGGGACACCTGGGTCCCCCCAGCCCTGCCCCTGTCCCTCCCTGCACACTCCCAGGAGGGCAATACCAGCCTCGCAGCCACCCCAGGATGGAGTTTGCAGTCTGGGAAACTGAGGCACAGGGAGAAGCAGCGAGTGACCCAACGAGCCGGGAAGAGGACCCAGGTGTCCGGGCTGGAACGGGAGGGGTGGGATTGGGCTGGCACAGAGCGTCCTTGAGTCCAGCAAGACCCCTCCCTGCGCGGATGGCTGGGTTGGAGCTGCCCCGCGGTCCCTTACCCCTCTTGTCCACCCAGCTGCACGTGGGGGTATCCCCACTTGGATCTGCCCCGGTCCCGTGCAAGCAGCTTCTGCCGCAGGAGGGGGTAAGAAAGTCCTGGACAGTGTCGAGGAAGGAGCCCGCCCCTGTGGGAGGTGAGACCCAGGGCGGGAGGGTGCCTGCCCACCCCTGCCGCGCTTGCCAGCCTGGGACCTCCCGGTGCAGGATCGTCTCCCGCCCTGCTGCATTCGCCCGGCCTCTGGGCCCAGCTCTGCACCGCTCCTGCTCTGCACTTGCCATACGGGGGGTCCCAAAGGTTTAGCCACCCCTTTGCTCCCCAGGAACACAGCGGGGCTGGGTTAGCATCCTGCCCTTGCAAGGTCTCGGCTGTCGCTGCCGTGTGCATCGGGGCCAGCTCGCTGCAGTGGAGCCGGGTGCTCGTCCCGTGGAAGCCTCTCCGCGTCGCTGGCAGGTGGAGATGGGGAGGGGGTGGGGTTCTGGGTAGGGGTATGGGTCAGGGCGAGGGCTGGGGTTAGGGGTCAGCCAGCGATGCGTTGAGCAGCCCGCTCAACGCTGACCTGGGCGACTCCACGCGCCGGTGACCTGTCTACACTAGGGCTAGCGGTTGCTGTGCCCACTAGAGCCCAGCCACGGGTCCGGTGGGAATATCCAGCTTCAGAATAACCCCGGGGGTAGGCTCAGGGTAGGGGCTGGATGTCCTGTCTGTCCTGCCCCTGCAAAGCTCTCAGCACGGTGCTGCAGGGCAGGGTCCCGACGAGGCCTGGCAGGACATGGGACGTGCCCCGTGTTGGGGGGCCGGGCCTCGGCGGGCGCTGGGGCTCACTTCGGTCAGGGACCGAGCAGCCGGATCTGCGGAGCGGCGCCTGGGGACTTCTTCATCTCGCTGCAGGAGGAGCAGCTCGTCAAGCCAAGCGAAATTGCCCGGCCGGTGGATTTATTAATTTTTCCTTCCTCGGCCGCCTGACAGGTGTTGTGCTAAGAGCCCGCGCCACCGTCATCTCACTAAAGCTGATGGGGGCTTAGCGCTGAAATGGGTTTCTCGCCACCGCGGTGCCTGTCAACAGCCTCAGCCCTCGTGCAAACAAAGCAGCCGCGAGAGCAGGGACCGGCCCTGGCGCAGGGCAATATTGGGCTGCACGCGGTGTCCATCGTCTGGGGCTGGGGCAGGACTGTGCTCATCCCCACCATCGACCCCGGGGGAGTCCAGTCCCAGGAGCGCCCCAGGGATTTTAGGCTGCAGTTTTCCTTCTCGCTCTGGGCCTTGCACGGGTGGTGCTGGACACGGATGGGCCGGCAGGCCCGGAGACAAGGCGAGCCGCTCATCATCTGGAGGGCATCTCCGGACAGGGCAGAGCCCACCCGTGCACTGGAGCCCTGGGTCCTGGCTCGTCTCAGCAGGTGCTGAATTTCTCGCCAGTCCTGAGTGCGAGTGAGCCCCGGACCCAACCCCATGATCCCCGGAGCCGGGTGGGTGGCCTGGGAGAAGTGGCTGGACAGAGGCCACAGGGGACAGCCCGGATGCCCGCAGCGGCTGACCGGTCCCCGGTCCCCGCCGGAGCCTCTGCCTCCGGGCTGGAGCCACAGTGACACCTGCTGGCAGTGGGCAAGGGAGCCCGTTCCCGGTGCCCAGCCCCGGGGGCCACGCCAGGGCCCCGTGGTTCGGGAGGGCATGAGGAGATCTGCAAAATTCAGGCCTCGCTGCAAGCACCCCTTCCCCGCCCTGCGCGGCAGACCGGGCGGCCACACGTGCCCCCGTGGTGCTCCGTCACCTGCCATGGGCCCGGCCTGTTTCCAGGTCACCCAGCACTGTAAAACACGTGTCTGGTCCCGAGGAAGGGGGGGCCACGGCGCCAGCGGCTGGGTCCGGGGAACGGCTCCGGAGCTCCCCCATCGCCCGGCCGGCGGTCCGGGCCCCCCCGGCCTGGCTCCCCATCCGCCCCATACATTTACCTAACACTAATGAGACGTATTGATTGGAATGATGGGATTTGTAAAGGTCACCGGGTTAAAGTACATAAAACCAGCCTTTCTGGAGCTGCAGTATCAGGGCCGATGGGTCTAGGGGGAGAGATTAAAAGGGCCTCGCGCTCGGAGAATGGAGGGAGCTGACAGCAATTACATTTCAGATGCGTCGCACGGTTATAGCCCACGCCCCGGGAGACGGCGGCCCCGCGCAGCGCCCCCTCCCGCTGGCTTCATCACGCAGCAGCCCCTTCCTCTGGTCCTAGCGGGGCATTTCCCCCCCTCGCTCTGCTCTGGTCACAGCCCTGCAAGGCCTGTCCCCTGCTGCCCGCACCCGCTCCCCGCGCTCGCTGCTCTGGCCGAAGCGGGGCGGACCGTGGATGCACGGCCAGGTCCCGGTGGCGTCGCCGCTCGCACCCAGGACCTCCTCTTGATGCTGGAGCGGCCCAAAGGTGGCGTGGGGGCTGCGGGGACCCCCGGGCGGATCAGGCACAGCACGGCGGAGATGCGTAGACTCAGGACCAGCGCCTCCAGCACCCAGGACCCCCAGAAAGACACCGGCTGGGTTGCAATTAGGCCCATGAGTTGTCATCTCCGCAGCCCAAGCACCGCTTTTCCCCAGAGGGAAGGCCGTATCCTGCCGTGCCAGCTACAAAAGGCGCCTCCTCCCCGGAAAAGCTCCCGGCAGGGGAGTCCGTGCCGCATGCAGCGACTCTGGCTCCGGCCCTTGTGCCTGCGTCTTTATTTATCCTCCATCCCTCCCTCTCCCAGCTGGTAATGAGTGGTTTTGCAGTGGGAACTAAATGAAGTTGATTGCCCACTGGTGTCTGCCATTAGTGGTAATTAGTTAAAACATCAGAGTATAAACAGTAAATTGGCTCTAATAATTAATACTAGCACTCAAGCATAGGAGAGACACCGAGGCTGGGAGAGAAGCAGCGGCAAGCTTGTAAAATCAGCCGGGGAGGTTTTAATTAAAAAAGAAAGAATGCGAGGAACACGGCACTGGGGAACGGACGTGCGGCGCGGGGTTCGGGCCCGGCTGCCCGCTGGCATGGGGCCTTGCTGGGACACAGGGATGCTCCAGCCACGCTGGGGGTGTCCGGCGGGGCCGCGTGGGCAGTGCGGTTAGCATGTGCCTGGGGGCCACCGCCCCGGCTGGCACCGGCTCTTCCCTCTCCTCCTTCCTCTGGCAGCACGTGCGACCGGCCATTTCCTGCGGCAGGCGGAGGTTGGCAGGCAGCTTCTTCGCCGTGTCGTCTTCCCCGCCAGACCCCCCCGCTCCTTCGTCTTCCTCTCCTGAGAGCCCCTGGGGCAGCTGAGCACCCCCCCGGATCGGGCCCTGCGTGCCCGGGGCGTGTCTGCGGCTGCCTGCGGGTATTAATCATCCCCCAAGTACGCTAACGATGCTAATGCCGCCAGTGACAATAGCCCATCTCGGCGCGTGATTTAGGGGCTCTGAGCGGAAGCCGGGCTCCGGGGAGCACATGCGCGAATTCTCCACTGATACTAAACCTCCCAATAAATCTCCCGCGCACCAAAAAGCCCCGGGCACTAAATCCTGCAATCCGGTAATTGAAACCCCGGCCTCTTGCTCGCGCGGGGCCGGGCCCCTGCCACATAATGGACATCCCTCGCACACCTGATCCGCTCCCGCGCAGACAAAGGGAGATGGGTTGCATCCTCGGGGGGTGTCTCTGCTCTTGATCCGTGGTCACAGAGGAGCCTGGTTTAATCAGGCTGGTTTCCTGTGCCTCAGTTTTCCTGTCTGGGAAATGGGCATGCAGCAGAAATGTAGAGTAGGATGACAGCACGGGATTCCCCGTGCAGCTTGGAGAGAGCTCACGGGGGAAACGCACCCGCTGGCTTCACCCCACGGGCCCCAGTGAGCCAGCAAAGGTAACAGGCTCGGAGTCTCGTTTGGCACAGGATGTCTGGCGCAGTGGCCTCCGCGTTCGCTGCTGACCCCGGGTCTCCTGTCCTGCCGGACCCCTCCAGGCCTTTCCCGAGCCTCCGGGTGCAACAACGAGCGGAGCATCTCAGTTCCCTCATCACCCCACGGCATGTGGCTGGGGAAACTGAGGCAGGATGGGGCTGGGACCCAGGAGTCGGGGCTCTCTGTTACCTGCTTTGGCCACGCACACCTGCCATTCCTGCAGCCGGGGCCCGAAGGGCGGCTGTTAACCACTGGGCAGCCCTCCCCTTCCCTCCCCACCCGGGACGTCGCCTCGCGCTCGGTGGGAAACCTCAGAAACCCGTGCTCCTCATGTTTATCTGCGTTTCCCCCTCCCTGCTGCCGTCCTGCCGTCCAGCGCCCCCCGTTATGGGTACGAATCGCCCCGGTAGTTCCTGCGGCTGCGTGGGAGGGCTCCCAAACCACAGGAGCGCCGTGGCCGACGCCACCTCCCTCCCGGGTGCCGAAAAGCCTGCTTTCCAGGGACTCATCTGAGCCCTTTTCGGGAGAGTCTGGGCGAAAGGGCTCCCCCAGCCGGTACAGACTGGGCAGAGAGCAGCACGTGGCTGGGGGTGGGATGCAAAACCAGGCACTTTCTGCCCAGTCCCCAGCCCCCCCAAATGCCGCGTGAGCCGCAGCACCCTCATTTCTCAGGTCACTGCTTGGCTAATGGTCTATTAATTTGTTC
>NW_017728993.1:26414692-26420855 GCF_001723915.1 Gavialis gangeticus | reverse complement strand
TTGGATGAGCCGCTGTCACCGCCTGCTCCGGCCCCCCACGCCCCGAGACGCGCCCCACGCCCGCATGCACACGCGCCCGCCGAGCCGAGCCCGCACGGGCCCCGGGCGCGAGGATCCGTCTCCGGCAATGAAAAACGACAGAAATCTTTCGGGACAAATCAGGTTTGCCAGCCTGCTGGAAGCTGCTGACGGGCGGGCCGGCGCCGGGGGGGCGCTCAAATGGAATTTCCTTATCGTGGCGCGCTGCGCGGGCGCTATCAGGCGCGGTAATGCAGTTATAAATTCAATTTCGGCGGCCAGCGCTCAGTGTTTACTGTCGCCTGTTTGCTGGGGAAATGTAAACACTTTGCGGCCCTCGACGGCAAAATTAATTTCTGTCTGAAAACGGGGAAAGGGAGGGGTGGGGGGGGTGAAGAAAGGGGGAAGGAGGAGAGACGAGCAAGAGCCGAAGCCGCGGCCGGACCCGTTCAGCAAGGACCCGGGGCTGAGCTGAACGCCGGTGCTGGCTTCCACCTGGCTGGGTTGATGGGTTTGATGGGCACAGACGTCGTGTTCGGGGTTTTGGGGTAGGCACAGCTGGTCCTGCCTCCACCTCCGGCCAGAGACCTGCCAACCCCCCGCCTTGCAGTCCTCCCGGGAGCTCCCCTGGCAGCCTGGCTCCTGGTTGCAAGGGGAGCGCCGTGTGCCCTCTCCCTGCCCCGCACCTGCACGACTTCCCCGCGGCACCCCGGGCACCGGCACTGCGTCCGCCCTGAGCCCTCCCTCCCCACCCCGGCAAACGGAAAGCCCGGTGACCGGCGGGTGCTGCCAAGGGAGAGTTGAAGGTCTCCCATTAATTCCAGACTAAAAATGACAAATTCATCTTCTACGACAATTAAATGAAGTCGGTAATTGATGCTAATTGATCTTCCGCTGAGAGGCCTCTTGTGGTAGCGCCCGTGCTGGCGCTTCCCTCCTTCCCGTGCCGGCCACGCGGGAAACCCGCCCTGCCACGGGTCCGCGATCCCCCCTTCCCTGCCCGTGAGCCATGTGCGCGCCTCTGCCTCTCTCGCCCCGGGTTTGTTTGAAGGCAGGTACCAGGCCTGGCTGCATGAGCGACAAAGGATTTATAGCCTACAGCTGTGTAGGTTTCCACTTAATTTTTATAAGCCCAGCATAAGAGGCAGCGGGGGGTAAAGCATACTTGGATTTTCTCTACTTAAAATATTATGGTGTTAGCACTTTTGCCGGAGCCCCGCACAGGGCCGTGGGGGGCGGGCCGCGCACGGGGGTGTGCTTGGAGCTGGTTGCTTTACAAGGTTCCTTTAATCTCCAGCCAATATGTCAAAATCAAATTAAGCCTTGGAGCGGGCCGGGGTGCGGCGTGCCAAGCGCGCTCGCTCGCCTGTAAAGGCCCGATTGTTTCTGGGAGCGATTGTTAGGAAGGCGACGGGGCTGGTGCCCATTAAGGGGAGGCAACGTCACTTCCGCCGGCCCCGGAGCAGGAGCAGGTTGCCGGAGCGGGGAGGAGGTGGCAGGGTGCCCCCAGGCTGGAGGAGCCGTGCCCGGGTGCGTGCTCCAGTGCCTGGGACCACGGGGCCGAATGGGTTTGGCAGGGGGTCCTGTTCCACCCCATCAGGGATAGAGAAGAGAGTCTGCAAGCTCCCTGGGGCAGGGACTGCCTGCATACGTGCAGCACCCGGCGCGTCGTCACCCTGAACCCTCACAGGGTGCAAGGCCCCGTGAGACAAACCATCACCCCCCTCCAGGTGCACTCACCTGCTGCCGGGGTGCAGAGCTGGGGCCCAGCTCTGCCCCCAGCAGCTGCAGCATGTCACATTCCTCCCTGTGCCTTGGTTTCCCCATCTGGGAAATGGGCATGCAGTGGGTTCATGTGCAGCCCCCTGCAGGACTGGGAGGCTTTGCTTTCAACACAACCCTCCCGCTTTCGAAGGGCGAAAGGCTTTGCTCTCCCCCCTTTCTCTCTCGGGGAGGAGCTGCCACCTCCTGTCCCAAATGCACCCGTCTGCTTTGGGGGAAAAGCCAGTTCTGGGTCCGGAAAGGCTGGAGCAAATCATTCCCGGGGCTGGAGCTAGAGGTGGATGCGAGGGGATCAACTCACGCACCTTCTGCCTCCAGACCCTGTCTTCACAGCGTGCGGACGGGGTCCAGCCTCGGGGCTGTTGGTCCGTATCGGGACTCGCGGCCCATGGTTTTTCTTGCTGCGGTCTTGCGGCCGGATGGAGGGGGGTCTGGCGGTGTGTATGGGGGTGGGCTGGGATTGCGGGGCACTGGTGGGCTGGGCAGAGCCCGGAGCTGGAGTAACGGGGGTTCAGCGTGTGCATTAGGATGGGTCAGGAGCGAGGGGCATCAGCAGGGCTGGGAGAGGGGAGCAGACGTGACAGCCACTGCCTGAGGCACCTGGCGAAGGGAAACTGAGGCACTGAGAAGCGAAGCCCTGAGATTGCACAGAGCCAGGGGCAGCCTCCTCCAGCCACCACCCCTTCCCAGGCTCGGCCGAGCCTGCACCTCCTGCCCCCTCTCCCGCCCTGCACGGGGACGTCCCAGCGCCAGCCAGCTGGACGCACCTCCCACACCTGGTGTGTTTTGGATGTCGACACCTGCAGTGGGCACAAGTCAGGTTGGAAGAGGTGTAGCGATGGGGATGTATTTATTTGTGCATCTAGAAATAAACATTTTTGCAAAAAAAAAAAAAAATACATATATAGTGAGCGGGGATTTTGACCTAGGTGGTTTTACTGACCTGGCAGGAGAGAGCTCCTGCATCCTGGCCTTGAATGACTCGGTGTTGTTAGAGGGTGGGGACCTGGGCAGGCTGACCCCTGCCAGAGTCTAATTCCTCCCAACCGGAAGATTTTGGCTGCACAACTTTTGGCAGTTTATGGCATTTATTGTAACAGGTGCATGGGTTTTTAATGTGGTTCAAGATGTGTGAAAGTAAACTCATGCTACATGCTGTAACTATAACTATAACTATATATATATATATATACACACACACACACACACACACACACACAACTATATATATATACACACATATATATAACTGTGTGTATCTATATACATATGCACACACACACACATATATATGTAGTTATAGTTATAGTTACAGCATGTTGCATCTATAGATATAGATATATATTTCCAAAAAAACCCATTATGGCAATGGGTGGTTGCTCTCGGGGTCTCCCTCTAGCTTATTTCTTCTGCCTTTTGGCTCGGGGCAAGCGAGTGCAGGGGGCAGCTGAACCCCAAAGCCTGCAGGCTTGGGGCTTGCCCATAGGATGCTGCAATGGGTGTGGGAGCATCCAAGCCCCAGGCTGGGAGCGAGGAGACTTGCTGGTGGTGCAGTGATTGAGCTCTGCTCCATCCAACTAGAGAACTTAATTCGGACCTGATTTGGCCTGGAAACGAAATGATGTTAAAGAAAAAAACCTGCCTGCACAAGGCCCCACGCACGCCAGCCCGGCCTGGGTGGCTCAGCACTTCCGAGACGTGTGGCACCGGCTGTTTTCCAGGAACCGGCGGGCCAGGCGGAGATAAATAAGTGATCCAGACATCTCCACACTAAACACACATGACGCACCCCCTCCCGCCCCCCTCATTCTATTAATCCTGACAAATGATGACGTACAGACGTGTAATACGGACGGATTCATCATACATTCAAATGCGCAGCCCAGGAGCAGCGGGAGGGCAGAGGCAGACAAGTGTATTACACGGATAATGTATTTGACGTATTAATAAACCCCGCCGCATTGCTCAATCCGGGCGAGGGGGAATGCCGATACATGATGACAGATCGCATATTGATGGAATCCAGATGTTGGGAATCATAGTCCTGGGGCCTTTCTCGTATTGACTGGAGGTAAAAAATGCCGCCTGTCAGCACATTAAGTCTCCCCCCGGGCGCTGCGGCGGTGGAGGGGTTATTTATTTCTGGAGAGAGAAGCTGCCCCTTGCTTCTTGCACCTGCCTGCATGGGGCTGGGAAAGGGGGTCACACCCCCGGGTGACTGATGGCAGATCCCGACTTGGCTAACGGCCGAGGGAAAAACGGGGCCAGGCTCCGGGTCTCCTCCTCGCTGCTGGGCGAAAGAGTGCTTTTTAGTGCCCCTTTGCAACAAAATCCTTGGTTTTTACAGTAAGAAGCCAGTGATTCTCACCCAGGAGATCCTTTCACGGGGGACCATGTGGTGTCAGTACCGGCGGGTGTGCAGACGGGATTCGCACGCTAAACCCAGGGATTTCACGGAGGAAAATAGAGCTGCCGTCTTGTCGGCTGCTCCCGTGTTTTCCTGTAGTCAGAAAACGAGTGAAAACGCAGAGCTGGCATTTTCTGAGGGGGTCCCGGAGTCTAACAAAGGGGTCCTGGAGTCCAATAATGGGACCCAGAGTGTAACAAGGGGACCCTGGAGTGTGATGGGGGGTCCTGGAGTCTAACAAGGGGGTTGTGGCGTCTAATAAAGGGCCCAGAGTCTAACAAGGGACCCTGGAGCGTAACAAGAGGATCCTGGAGTCTAATAAGGGGGGTCCCAGAGTGTAACAAGAGCATCCCAGAGTCTAACAAAGGGGCCCTGGAGTCTACCAAGGGGATCCCGGAGTCTAATGAAGGGACCCGGAGTCTAACAAAGGGGCTCTGGTGTCCATCCAGGGATGTCTCGAGTCTAACAAGGTTGAGCCCCACTGCAGTAAGCAGCCGGCCTTCTTGTGGCAGCTGCCTTTTCATCCCGTCAGCGCGTCCCGCTGGGCTGGGCGTGCAGTAATTAGTATCTGTTGTGCACACAAGGAGCGAGACCCCCGTACAAGCCGTCCCTCTCTGCACCGCCGGCTTCTCTCGTAGCAATGGGCGCTGATCTCAGCGGGGGAAGCTCCCTCTCCTGCTCGCGGCGAGCGCTGCAGTGGGACCTCCGAGCATTGAAGTGATGCCTCAGCCTGGCACCAGCTCCCCGCATGGGTGGGATTGCACCCGTGTGCTCGGCACTGCAGGCATTTGGAGGGCGCGCAGCCCGTGCCCCCCCATGCCAGGAGGAAGAGGCAGATACCAGGTGTTCTGGGTGTGCAAAGCGCTCGGTACCCAGCGGATGGGCACTGCCGACTCTCCCAAGGGGGCTCAGCCAATGTTAGTGGGGCCATGGGGGCTTGTAGGTATGGGAGAACTGGCCCAGTGTGTCCACTGGGATGCACCATGCTGAGCACACGGGGCTCTGGAGGGCTTCCCGCTCCCTTGTACACCTTGCCCTGAGAGCGCTTGCACCTGTTGGAGGAAGCTGCGAGCAGGACCAGAGTGGGACTGGACTGTGATGTGCCAGCATTTCTCTGGAAGAGAAGGGAACCCGGCTCTGTATTGCTGCACCCATTTTGCAGAAGGCAACACTGAGGCATAGCACCTATGTGAAGAACGTGCTGTACAGCAAGCATGCCACGCTGGGCTGGAAGCTGCCCGGGGACGCGGAGATGCTCACACCAGCTGCACACAGCTTGTGGAGCAGGGTCCAAAACCAACTGTATCCAGAGACCCTGCCGCACACCCAAGAGCAGGTGGGGTTGGTCCGAGACCCCACAGTGGCTGGGAAGCCAGGGCAAGCTTCTGTTCCTGGCCCCGGCCCTGCCTGGATGTCAACGCTGCAGGGAAACAGGACGGCTGTGTCCCTCTCTCTGCTCAGGGCTGGGGCGGGTGCACTCAAAACCATCCGGCCGGCTGGGAACGCTGGCCTTGGGGTGCTTGTGAAATCCCTCCCCTCGCCCCCGTGAGCCTCAGTTGTCTCACCTGCGAAATGGGGACAAGAGCATGCCCAAAATCAAACACCCGCCTCGACCCAGGGCTGGCTGCAGCTGGAGCCTGGGGGGAGTGTGAACCACCCCGCGGGAGGAGCAAGGTCATTTTTCACATGGGGAGAAAGCTGCGCAGAGCAGCCATAAATCGTGGGCGTGCGGAGGGCCGGGCACGCGGGACGGGGGGCGTGTAAGGATGACAAAGCGCGTCGTTCCAGCCGGCTGCAGGATGCTTTGCCCAAGCTCATTAAACACCGCAATAAAATATTAATAGTTATTGTCCCTCTATTTTTTGTAATTATCCTGGCGAAGAAGGATCTGCTGCGAGTCACTAATGTATTCCCAGCAGCGGGTTGCTTTTTAATCCAGGCGCAGCCGTTGCGGGG
>NW_017728993.1:26393219-26414656 GCF_001723915.1 Gavialis gangeticus | reverse complement strand
TTGCGGGGTGGGGGGGCGGGACGGCAAAGATCAAAGGGTTGACGCGGGGCTAGGAAAGAGCTCCTGCTGGGACCAGCCCTGCGGGGTCCCGGCTCGAGGGTCTTGCCCCTGTGCTCGGGGTCAGACCCACGTGGCAGTGGGGGCAGGAAGGGATTTCCTCCCTGGTCAAACTGGCTTGCACTGGGTGCAGGGGTTGCCTACTGGGGTAGGATGGGGGCAGTTTAATGATGGTTGCACGCCTGCCTGTGCCATGAGTGCTCACCGCACGCCGCCCATACGTGCGCCGTGGAGGTCCGGTGCTCTACGATGCTCGGTGCACGACACCCGGTCGGATGGACACGGGCTGCCAGCAGACTCAGGGACACTTCTTCTATCCGGCATGTCCGGGGTGCCCTGAGCTTGGCCCGGACAGTGGCTCTCGGGTCTGCCGGGATGCCTGGGAAGGTCTCGAGAGCTCATGACCCAGCACGGCGTCCTCTTCCAGCCCCAGGGACAAATTCGGACATCGGGGGAGCAGTGTGACCTCAAGGGAGTCAACAGCATGGCCAGGGCCGGGGCTGGCGGGGGCGGCTGTCCTTGCCCCAAACCTGCCCCATCATTGCACTTCGATCCCACTTATCTCCCACTTAAACCCTGTCTATCGGTCTGTCTGTCCATCCTGACTGCCAGCCACTGACCCACCCACCCATCTGTCCGTCTGTCTGTCTATCTCTCTATCTAGTATACCTTTACATTGGCAGCACTGTCCCTATCTATCTCTCTATCTCTGTAGAGTTGCACCTTGTAGACTAGTAGGTATGTATGTATTTGTCTGGCTGTCTGCCTGGGCATCCATCCATTTGTCTGTCCGCCTGTCTCACACGGCTGAGGACTGCGTCCGGGCCGTCCAGCTAGGGTGCTCCAGCTAGGATTCGGAAATGTCGGCGGTCCCAGGTTCGAGGGTCGTGCCCCTAGGCGCAGGGTGGGTCCAGTTGCCTGACGTGGAGTCAGGAAGGGGTTTGACCCCCGGGTCCGACCGGCAGCGCGCTGGGCTTTCTGCAGTGGGGCACGGTCCACTTCTTTGGGTCCCTTGAGCGTGGTGTTACCGACTCCTCCCGGTCGTGCCAGCGAGGACACAGGCAGGGCCGTCTTCCCCGGCCGTGCCTGGTGCGATGTTTCGGGCACGGCGCCTGGCACTCGGGTGTGAAGGTTGTTTGGACGCGGGTCAGCGAGACACCTGTATGGGGGGTTTGCACAGGGCTGATCCTGCCTCGGGCAGAGGCCGACCCGCAGCCCCGTGATTTCCGTGCCCTGTGATTTCTCCGTTCCGCCCCGACCTGCCTTCCTGCCGGGCAGGGTCCTGTGCCTGGCTCGGGTCCCGTCAGCCGCGGGGCGGAAGAGAAACGGTGCTGACAAGCCCCTTGGCGAGGTGGAATGAGGGGAAATGATAATAAATGCAGATGGTCAGGCGGGGAATGAAATGATCCATCTTTTGCAGGGGAGGCGGCGGCCGCCCCCTCCCTCCGCGCCCGCTCAATCAGGGGCTGTCAGCCCTCCAGCGGGCTGGCATTTTTGTGAAGAATCTCTCGGCTAAAAATTGTTGTCATTCCTATTTCCTTGTTATCAGTCGGCGGCACCTCGACGGCGCCCGGAGATTAACGCCGAAGCGCCGGGCACGCATCCATTCCGCGGGAACCTTATCCATTACGCCGCGCGCGGCGGGGCCCGCCTGCCTCACCTCCCCCATTCATCATCTTTAACGCTGACAGCTCGGCACAGGCCTTTCAAATTTATCTCGCTGCGTCCCGGGCAGGGTCTATCCGTCAAAGCGCACGAGGGGGAGCACGGGCTCCTTTTCCCCCGTTTGCCGGGGCCGGGGCTGGGGCGGGGGGGAGAGAGCCTGCCCGAGTGAGGGACTGGGTAAAAGATTGGTGCGAGATACACAATTAATCATGGCTCGCATCAATTTGGTTGATTTACTCCCCGGAGGGAGAAGGGGCGTAAACACGGCGTGTGCAGAGGCAGCGTGGAAACATAATGTGTCTGTCTATAGGAAAAACATTAACACATCATCCCCGTTGCGGCTGATTGATGGGGGACCGCGAGAGGGACAGCCGGAGCTGGCAAGGTGACAGAGATCCAGGAGCCTGCCAGGCAGGCCCAGCCGGGAGGAACCGCTGGCGCGGGGGGCTCGGCGCTGCCCGTCTCCCCCGGCCCGGCTGGGACGGAGGGATTGCGCTCGCCGTGCGGCTGGGCGAGAGAGCTCCGCGCCACGTGCTGCTGCGACTGGATGCGCAGGTGTCCGGACAGCTGTCACTCCTTCCAGTTACCCCCATTTTTTAGAGGGGGAAACTGAGGCATGGGGAGCCCGAGAGCCTCCCGGGGTCGTCTTTGCATCCACCCGACAAGGCCCTCTCTACACCTGGGTGCCCAGTCCCGGTGCCCCGATGAGGGAAGTGGAAGATGCGCCCCATGTCCAGGCCCCCTGTGCCGGGGGGCTCAGAGACAGAGCTGGACCCCAGGCTTTTGCAGGGAACAGCCTCCTCGGAGGGATTTGTCTGGGACAGGCTCCCCAGCGAGTGAAGTCTCCATCCTTGGACGTGTTTAGGACCCAGGTAGACAAAACCCTTGGCTGGGATGATGTAGTTGGGGCTCGTCCTGCTTGGAGCAAGGGTTGGACTAGATGCGACTCCTGAGCTCCCTTCAACCCTCATTTCCTTTGATTCTGTGATTTCTATGATTTGAAGATCGCGACACAAACGCCAGCCAGCGTTCCCAGCCCAGAGTGGGCGCTCCTCAAACACCCACCGCGCCGGACCGGACACTGGGTGCAGATGCCTGACATCCCCGAAACAAGCGGGCTGCGTAGTAACGGCCTGAGGTCTCGCGGCGGCCAGAGGAGATGCTCCAAGGATTTCACAACCTCGAGGCAACAGCCGCTGACACGGAGAGCCTGGGCTCGAGGCCTGGACTCTTCGCTCACCTCGAGACCCATAGAGGAGCTGTGGCAGAGCTCAGCCTCGAACGGCGGGCTTGCCCGCAGCGATACGCGTCCCCGCAGCAGGCTTCCCAGCAGCTTGGAGGCTCAGGCCAGATGGGTCCCACACTCTGCCTTGCATTCACCGCACGGCCTGGGCAGTGCAACCCCCTTCCCTGGGAGTCTCCGTTTGCACAGAGGATTTGCAGCACAAGGGCCTTCGGGATCCCTGTCGCAAGCACCCGAGACCAACACCTTGGCGTTGGGATCAGTAGTGCCGGGCTGAATGCGACGGGGCAGGGCACGATAACTCCCCCACTGCCAAATTTCCAGACCCATAGGGACCCCGGGAGGCATATGACAAGGCACCGTCATATGCATCACAGAGCCCCCAAGCCCTGGGGGCAGCCTGCTCTGGCGCAGGACATGCAGGTCCTCTCGCTCCACCATAGCTCAGTGATCTAAGCTGGTGGCCGGCGAAGGGGGAAATGCAGCGCTGGGCAGCTGGGTTGTCTTCAGAGAGGCACGGTCATACAGAGCCGGGGGGAGCGGGAGCAAGGGGCTTGCAAAGTGCAAGATGGGGATGAGAAGTTCAGTAGGGGTTTAGTATGGACTCTCTCACCCCACAAAAAGTAGGGTTTATTGTGTGGAATGAGCAGGCCATCGGTTTAAATTAAAACCAGCACCAGGCAGGTCTTTTTCCCCTGGCGCGGCATTCAAGGGTGGGGCTCGTGGCCGCCAGATGTGGTGGCAGCCGAGAGCGTGGCCAGATCCATCAAGGGACTGGACACGGGCTCGGAGGAAAGGGGCACCAGGAGCTATCGAGCACGGGAGAGAGGGGCACGATTCTGATGCTGGAGGCTGCAAGGGGGAAAACCCTGCTCAGCCCCAGTCTCTCTCCCTTCAACCTCCGCTCTCTGCCGTCGCGTGACACTGGAGATGGGGCACAACGGGCCAGGACGTGGCAATTCCCATGTTCAGGCTGAGCATCAGGACAGGGACCCAGCCCCGAGAGACACAAACCCCCCGGCTCGCGACCCCCGGCACTCTGCTCCCACTAACACTAGCAGCAAAAAGCCGTGTCCGGACCCCGAGAGTCTGCAGCTTAGTTTTCATTTATCCCTTAAAAATCTCATTTTTCAACGGAAGGAACCAACTGCGGGGACGGGATCGGGGTTAACTTCTGGCTCCGCTCTTTCCCGTCTCGGAGGGCGAGGAGGGACCCCACGCCGGCCCCTCTGTGCTGCGCATCTTCCAACTTTTTCACCACAAATCTGCAAACGGGTCGTCTCCCCCGAGATGCAGACCTGATCCTCAAAGGTGATCCATTTGAGCAGAGCACTTTGCTCTGTCTCCAGAGTGCACGCACGCCCACGTGTGTCATAGCCGTGTCACACGCCAGCATCCAGAGCAGCTCCCCTGGCCGTCCCTGCTCCTGCAGCAAGCCTTTCATGGGGGGCCGCATTGCACGCACCCTGCCACCTACTCCTGCTGTCTTTAGCAGCCTGTCCAGTTGGAGATGCACACTTCTGCCCTTTGCATCATGCGTGCACACACACACACACGCACACACACACACACACACACACACACACGTATGTGCACACAGACATCCCCCTGCACGTCTCCTGGAGTTTGCACAAGCTGACATGGGCGGTTGTCCCCAGACAGTCACGTTTCCCGGTGTCCCTGCAGATCTGGTTCTCAGACCCTTCCCTCTCCCAACCCTGTAGGAGACGCCCCAAGGCAGCCCCCTCCCCAGACCTGAAATCCCCGTGAGCTCCACGAGGCAGGATCAGGACCCCACCTCTGGCCCTGTCATTTTTATTCATCCCCCGGTGCCTCGACGTGAATCCTGCCCGGAGAGACTTTTTGTGTTGTTTTTCTCTTATCTGGTGGAAACGATCCATAATTTTGTAGTGGCTGTTTAAAAATATATATATATAAGCTGGTTTTTACAGCTCTGTTTTATCACCTTTTTATTATCTCGGGTCAAGAGCTTTACTGGGTTGTGTTCAGGGACTTATGCAAACTAAGAGAAAATACCATAGCAAAACTATAGATTTTCTCATTAAACTCTGCTTGGACACGTAGTTATTGTAGTAAAACTCTAGTAACTATTACAGGGCCTAATATAAAATTATCGTTTGACACCTTGACAAGATTGGCCTCGCGGTGCGTTTAAATTAACCCCTTCTCTCCCGCACCGGCCTGGAGCACAGGTCCTCCTTGGCGGTGGTTCTCCGGGCGGTTGCCTCCCTGGCGGCAGGGTCCTGGACGGCTGTCCGAGCAGCCCAAGGCAGCTCGAGGAACCGGCCGCCGGCTCTCCCTGCAGAATACATGCATTGGAGGGGCTCCGCCAAGACCTGGGAGCGATGCAAGAGCCTGCTAGGCTGTGTTTGGCCGATACTTCCCTCCTTCCTGGGGGCCTGGGGATTGCTCCATCCCGGTCATCAGCATCTTCCTCTGGCCCCTGTGCACACTGCTCCTTATAGAGGAGATTGGTTTTATTAACCCCATTCAGCAGATGTGAACACTGAGGCACTTGTTTAAGATATGGTCATGCAGCAAGGGATAAATCCCAGCTCCTCAGGCCAGATTTACCATGGTACAGAACCGATCAAAGAAATCCCGCCATGCTGCAGCTCCTTCCCACCCCGTGCCCTGCCCCACGTGTTTCGAAGGACGGCGCTCCGTGATGGGTCCGCCGTGTCTTCAGTCCGGCGTGGCTGGGGCCCCTTCTCTCCGGTTGCGCGATTAACATTTGAAAGCCACGGGGATAATAAGCGAGGGGAGCCTGACAGTTCAGCAACTTCATTCAAGGGAAACGCTTAATCATATTTATTATGTAAACACCGCTTGCCGTGCCCCCATTAAATTATTAATAGTGCCATTAACATATTTACATATAAATCTTCTAGCAATTGATGGAAGTGGCTCACGGACCCCTGTGCCAGCTCCCTTGGCTATAATGGATTCTCTCTTGCAAAAAGCCCATTCATTACCAAGGCAAAACAGGGATTATTTTGCTAAAGGCTCAAATCAGGATTGTCACCTCTCCAGTGACGCCACGTTTCCCTCGGCTGGGAAGAAGTTGCTCTTCTTAAAACGTGGCTTCCCTCGGAGCCGTGGCCAGGCGAGACCGTCGCGCCGGTGCCGTTAATGATGACAGCTTGCAAAATACAGACATTCCCACTTTGCCTTCCCCCCGGGCGCTGCAAGGGGACTGTCACTCCGGGGTGCAGCAATGCACACGCGGTCTCCATGCGCGTGTCAGCACGTGCGGGGCTGCGCCTGCGTGCACATCCTGAGTGCTTTGCAGGGAGAGTCTCTTGTAGGCACTTAATAAGCACTTGATTTCTGTCTGCTACCGCACCCGTGGCCCCCGGGCAGCATCCATGCCCCGATGGGCAAGGACTGGGGGGCACAAAGTGAAACTGCACAGTAATAAGTTTAAAATGAACACGAGGCAGGTCTTTTCCCCCCAGGGTGGCATTAAAGGGTGGAGCCCGTTGTCACCAGATGCGGTGGAGTTGATGGTTTAGGCACCAGGGGGCTGGACCCGTGCTGGGAGGAAAGGGGCATTGGGAGCTCACAGGAGCAAGAGGCACGGGCTCTGTGCCTCAGTTTCCCCTCTGGGTGGTCCAGCCACCCCTTTGCCAAGCCCTCAGGGCACTGCATAGGGACTCGGCATTATCTGGAGCAGGGTTAGCGTCACCCAGGCCACTGCAGATGGAGCGTGGGAGGGATTTTTTTATATAACAATTAAGCAAACGTGCCCCCTCCCCCCATGTGCCGTTACCATTGTCTCTAAAACCCGTGCCTGATTTTTCCAGCAATTCCTCACGAAACAGGCACTTTCAGAAAAATCATAAGAAAGCAATCGTTTCAAATTGGTCGTTTGGGACTCAGATTACTAATCTAATACATTTTTTATGGAGGGTTGCTGAGAGGTTCCATAAAACACAGTCCATGAAGCTGCCCAAACTTCCCAGGCTCGGAGTTGGACAAATCGAACCCAACAATCAGCTCCGCCATTCGGGTTTAGGGCCAAGGCAGCGGCCGCCGAGATGGAGACATTTATATTTCTCCATCAAAGCGCCTGTATCTCGGCAGAGGTTCGGTCCCCTGGGGTGAGGCCTTTCTGTTTACTGCGGGCAGGGGGAGATGCCAGGCTGGCGACTGGGAAAACCTCGGCATCTCCCCCTGCCCCTCCCAGCCACCAAGCCGGGACCACGGCTGGCTTTGCCCGTGGCTACACGTGGCTGTGGCCCCTCTTAGGCATGAAGAGAGGTGGGGTCAGGAGGGCTGGGGAGCTGGAGCCAGGACTCCTGGGGTCTTTGGGCAGCTGGTGCAGCGGCCTGGGGAAGGGTCATGGTCCTTCAGCAGACTGGTTGTCCCAGCAGGGTGAGCAGGTCTCTGCCCCCCGGGTGCTTACGTACGTGGTCCTTGTTCGTGGCCGGGGGACCAGAGAGGAGGGAGATGAAGGGCCTGACCCAAGGGTCGCACAGGGAGTCAGTAGCAGAGGCAGGAACTCAGCCTAAGTCCCCCATGACCCCCATCCACTGCTCTTCTTGCTGCCTCAGTTTCCCTGCTGGTAGCATCAGGATGGTGCTGCCTGCCTCCCTGGGATGCTGGGAGGGTCCTTCACATCGCCCGGGAGGCGCCGGTCGAGTGCCAGGCTTCAGAAACGCGGCGGGAATCTCGATGCATCGAGAGCCGCTGTCAAGGCAAGGGAAGGATTTCTGGTAGCGCCACCGTTCGGGGCCAGCCAGCGACACCAGCAGAGGAGGGGTGCGGTTTCTGTGCTGGGGGGCTGGGGGCAGCCGAGGGCTGTCGCTGCCTTGGCAATCGTTCCTGTCCCCCAAACCAGCCAGGGCAGGACCCGGGGCTGAGTGCTGCACTCTGCCCGCAGCCAGGACGACTCGCACGTGTCTCCACCGCATGAGTCCTGCATGGGTCCTTTATGGTTCTGCTGTGGGGTTGGCAGTATGCTCCGTGTGTGTGTGCGCACGCGTGCATAGCAGGCTGATGTGCATGCCCACGTGCATGTGTGGAGGGGTGTGTGCATATCTGAATGCATGTATGTGTGCTCACCTTTGTGTGCCTGCGTGTATACGTGTGCACCCATGTGTGGATAGGTGTATGCATATGTGCATATATGTGCATAGGTTGTGGAGGGTTGGTCTAAGGACAAAGGCAGACAAGGTTCTGTGGGTGAATCTGATATCTTTTGTTAGACCAACTTAAATAGTTGGTAAATAATTTATAGCAAGCTATACGTGTGTATGCATATGTGTATGCATGTATGTGCACATGTGTGCGGTTGTGTCTATACCTCTCTGCATGCATATACGCATGCAGACATGCATGCATGTACGAGTGCGCACATGTGTGCGTGCCCGTGTCTGCCTGCTGTTGGATCTAGTAGGAGCACCTCCGCTGCATGCCCTCGCCCCCCGGCTGGCTTTCCCAGTGGGGACTGGATCCCCTGAGGAGCTTGGGCCCCTAAGACACCTCGCAGGGCTCAGCTGGATGCCTCCCAGCTTCTCCCGTCCTCTTTGCCCGTGTCCTGCTCTGTCCCGTCTGCCTGGCAGGAAGGGCTCTGTTTGGCTCCAGCGCTTTGCGCCGACCCGGCTCTGTCCGGCGCTCCCTGCAACCCTCCCGAGGGGCCGTTGGGTGCACGTGCCGTTTCCTGCTGCCATTAGCACGAGCGGGAGTGCTCCCCTGTACCTGGCCACGTGCTTCATAGTTTACACCCCTTTGCCCCTGACCGAGCACCCTGGGCCCTGCTCCAGACGGGTGTTGGGACAGCTCGGTTTCGTTTGCCGTGTTTAGTCCTTAAAAGCATCCTCTGAACAAAAAAGCCTGATGTTCCCCAAGGGCACAGAGAGAGCCTTGTCGCCCCGCGGGGAGCTTGTTTGCTTCATTGCAAGCTCAAGTAAGTACCCAGGGGGCATTTATAAATCTCCTGGAAGCCAAATGGACTAGGACGCACCTCCTCTTGTACCGGAGGCCGTGCCGATGGGTGCAGGCAGCCTGCGTGTGATGGTGCTTCTGCTCCTGGCTGCATCGGGACGCTCTGTGCCACTATTCGGAGCTTGCATCTTTTGGGAACCGTAGCCCTAGAGCTGCCCTGGGACAGCCGTCCCTCCCCGCGGACCCTTCATCTAGCAAGCAGGGGCTTTGGGCGCGTTGGAGCAGTGCCACCAGACGGCCGCGTGCACGTGTGCAGGGGGCAAGGAGTTGCAGGGACCTTCCCCGTCAGCTGCACTGGGGTGGGGGGTGCTGATGCCGTGATCTCCCACTACCTGCAGCGTCTGTTGCTGCAAAGCTGCCAGCAATGGGGCTGCCCGGCGGTGCTCGGGGCTGGTGAGGAGACACTAGTGCCGTTAGCCCGGTTTACCCTGGGTCTGCAGAGGTCGTCCGCCGGGGCAGTTGGAAGCTGCTCCATGCTGCCCATTGCACCCAACGAGAGGTGATTTGTCCCAGGTCCAGCACCATCGAGAGGATGTCTCTGATCCGAGCAGCCACGACATCGGCGCAGACAGCCCTGGAGCCCCACGGCAGGTCCGGTGCTGGCGCTGTCCCCGCGCCAAGCCGCACAGACCCAGACAGCCTGCCAAGCCCCGATCGCTCCGGCGGCTCTTCTCTGAACTCCCTCCAGCCCCTCAATAGCTCTCTGGGCTTTGCCACGGCCCCCTCCGGTGCGTGCCGTGGCGGCCTGCCATCACGCCGCTCGTCCCAGGACAGCGTCTGAGTCCATGTTTGGTTTAGCCGACGGGGCGAGCAGAGGTCCCGGCGGGTGTGGGGAGAAGCGGTCGTGACGCAGCGTCTCCGGGCAGGGCCGTGCGACGCACTTGGACGTGGAGGAGCGCGCGCGTGCCAAGAGCCACTCGCGCCTTCCCCATCCCCTCCCTTCTTTGCATCCTCTGGATTTACCCCCTGGAGGAATTTGGCCAGAGGTCCTGCTGCTGCTGTGCGCCTGTGGGAGGCTGGGAGCCAGAGCCAGGGCTTTGATCGGTGTCGCGGAGAGGAAGCAGAGCAGTGCTTAGACGGGAGGCCCCGATCCTGCCCCCTTCCCTGGGATCCAACCGCAGGAGAGCCGAGCCAGGGGCATCAGGCCAGGGCAGGGGCAGAGTACGGTCCCCCTCCAGCGCCTTCAGCACCCCTGTATGGTGAAGAAAGAGCGATCATCGTGCACCAGGAGCAGCTTCTCAAAGTGGCACCGGCTCTGGGCACGGCCAGGCCTTGCATTCCCAGCCCCGAGGTCTCCGCGGGCATGTCCGAGGGGTGGCACGAGGCCGGTGCGGCCCCCACAGCTGCTCTTGCAACCTCTGCTGCAACCCAGGAGGTCTGGTGCGAAGCCTGCCCGGGCCGGCCGAGCCGCTGCGCTATTAGCTGCTCCACAAACATTGCCCTTCGCGGCACTCAATGAGCCGATAGCTCGATCGGGGCCGCCAGACCCGGCGTGCTTCAACGCCAGCCTCTTTGACAAAGCCAGGCCTGGCTCCCACCTCGTTCAAGGGGCCGCGGTAACAAGGCGACCCCGGTCCAAGCTCGATGCTGTGCAACCATTTTTAGATCGGGAGGGGGGTGGAAAGATCAAAGCCGTTTCTGTTGCCTTATTAAGTGCACGAAAGCGGCACAGAGCGGCCTGCCCCGGCCACCCCGGCCCCGTCTCCCCTCTTGCTATTCATTAGTGGTCACAGCTGTGCAGTCGGCCAATTACTTGGAAATAATAAGTACATTTTGCAGTAAATTAAATATTAATTAGGCCTTGGCAGGTTGTTTTTCCCCTTGGTTTTTTTTCCCTCCCTCCTCGCTCACTAAAAACAATCCCAGGCCGCTGGGCTGGGCTGTGCTGGCACGCAGAGGACAATTAAGGGAAGGTTTTGGAGGGCGCATCCCCTGGCCGTGCTGCGGCCTCTCCTTATTGCAGCTGGGCGCCTTCTGGGGCTCGTCCCAGCCCCGCCACTGACTTGCTGGGTGGCCCTGGGTGTGTCCCTTTCCTCCCCAGGCATCCGTCCCCCTCCATCTCCCTGCCCCGTGTCAGTGGATGCTGCCAGCTCTTCCCCCAACATGACCGGGAAGGAGGGAGCCGGCTGTACGGCCTCCGGCTTCATATGGGACTCCAGTCCTTGCAAACTAAGCTTTTCTGGCACGGGCCGTGGGCCACAAGCCGCACGGCAGGGCTCTCCCGGGTCCCAAGCTGAGCCGGAGAGAGCGTCTTGTATAACCGATGTCCTCCTGTTGACAGCACAGGGGACACACTAGAAGCAAGGGGTTTTGGAGACCTCTTGGGAGAGACGTCCGCCAAAAATCATCTGTTTATTAACCCGGCACTGGGAGGCTTCAAGCTGCAATAGCAAGGCTGGGGGGACCTCAGGGCGCCTGGGTCCCTTCCGCGGGCTGCCCGCAAAATGCCAGGGGTTCAGATCACCCCCTGCGCTTGCTCGCTGTCTGATCCAGCCATTTTATTTAAAACCCCCAGGCTTTGGGACCCTGCCGCTGGTGCACGCTGCACTGGGGGTCCCCTCCGGGCTGGGGGAAGCGCAGCCGGGGCACGCGAGAGGTTGGCGCGGCACCGCGCAGCTTTTGTTCTGCCTGTTATTTATTGGTGCTCTGCCTCCTCCGAGCGTGTTGATCTCTGCCGGGCGCCCCGCGGGCTCTTTGAAGCCTGCGCACTCCCAGACACGGGCTGCAAGCCTCCTGGAGCAAGCGCATGTGCTTGCCCAGCCTGGCCGCTTGCTGCAGGCGGGCGGTTGTGCGTGAGCTCGCCGTGCACGCGTGAATGTCTGGAGCACGTGGGCTGCCACACATGCGAAGGGCGTGAGCTGCCAGCACTCGACAGGCAGTGTTTGGGGCTCAGCGGGTGCTTCTCACGCTTCGTTGTGGGCAGTGGTACCGGTGCGGTGTGCCGGCGCAGGATGCCCAGGCGTCGGGGCTTTGCGGGGGGATGCTTGGGGCTTGCCGCAGATGCTCCCTGGATGGGGGGATGTGACCGCAGAGGGGGTGGCACCCGGCTGCACGGTGGGAGCAGTCAGAGCAGCCTGGCACCGGATCGGGATCCTGACCTGGGGTCACGTCCCCCTGCTCTCCTGGGGTTGCTAGATGGGAAAGGGCTGCAGGGTACAAGGCAGGAGCCGCAGCCTGGGACTGATGGGCATTGTCAGATCCTTTCACTAATGCAGCCATGGGGTGGGGGGGGATGCAGGGACCCCTGCGACAGGGGTCATGCCCAGGCTGGCCTGCCAGCTTCTTTGGGTCTCACATCCCGAAAACTCAAGTCCTCCCTTCCTCCCGCTGCGTCCCCCTGTGCCCTGCCCTGCTCCCCTCTCCTTCCCCTCCCAGCGGCTCTGCATTCACGACCGCTTGTCCTCAAGGTGAAATGAAGGCCCCCGCCCGCGCTCGGTGGGGCTGGGGGCCGCGCGACCGCGCAGCCTGATCTAGTGATTAAACAAAGGGATTCAGCCAACATGTGTAAAATTAAGTGATCAAGAGTTGATTACAGAGTGCATTGATTGTGTACTGATGGATTAAACCCAGCCGTGCTCAGGGTGCGATTTCCCGAGCCGGGGAGGGAGCGCAGGCGACGGGCGTCTGGGCCAGGCGGCCCGGCTGCTCCGCGGCCCCGGCTGCTCGGCATTCTCCGGATAAATCTGCAGAGAGGCCCGTGGAATGATAATCGATTATCCATTTCTCAAAGTCACTTAAGGGCCCTGAGCTACAAGCTAAAGTGCCGGGGCTGCGTCGAGGCATTGGGTATGCGCCGGCATGTGCGGGCGCTGGCGCGGGGGGAGCGTGGCATTGACCCTGCCTGCTGCAAGCTGATGAATCTATTTTCTTGTAGGAAATAGTTTTGACAGTTCAATATCTGTGTTTTCGATGTGTGCCCCCCGCGCGCCCGCCCACCTACCCGCCAGGTGGGGAGGGGAGAGGAGGGGAGGGGAGCCGCGCGCGCCGGGGGCCGAGAGGCAGGACAAGCCCCTGCCCCATCGCCCCTGGCAGGGACGGCGCATCCGTGGATCACCCGTGTCAGGGGCGTGGGAGCCACGGGGAGGAGGCTGGAGGAGCTGGGGAAGGGCCCGGAGGCCTCATTCTGGCACAGGGACGAAGCAGCCCTGGGGCTCCTGGTCCAGACCGGCGGGGCCCCACGACGGGCCTGATCCCATCGGAGTCAGGTGTCGAGCTGCCGGGACAAAGGACCCCCCAGGTCCCTCGGGATGGGACCAGTGTGGCACGGGTGGGGAGCCGTGACCTTCTGGGCCACGGAGTGGGTGCTCCTAGGGCCCTTGGGTGTCAGAAATCGCGGGCGGGGGGATTTGCTGACACCCCTCGGGACCCAAGCACCTCTGGTCATGCCCCGGGGGCAGCTGTGCTCTGTGCCAGCCTGGGCCACGCAGTCAGGGCTATGGCATCTCCTTCCCCAGGTCACAGGCCCCTGTTGCCTGGCTCTGTCCAACAGGATCGTCTGACCTGGCAGCCCCCTCTTCCATCCCACGGCTGCCCCAAGTCTCTTCGTCCCGGCTGCCCGGCCCCCTCCTGCAGGCTGTAATCCCGGCTCCAGCTGCTTCTGAGTCTTGCCCGGCTGCAGAGGCATGGGCCTGTTGGACAGCAAAGCCTGGCCCTCCCAAGGGCCCCGTTAGCCAGTGCAAACCAGTCCCAAGGGCACCACTACCCAATGCAAACCAGTCCCAAAGGCACCATTAACCAGTGCAAACCAGTCCCAAAGGCACCAGTGCAAACCAGTCCCAAGGGCCCTACTAACCAGTGCAAACCGGTCCCCAGGACACCACTAACCAGTGCAAACTAGTCCCGAGGGTGCTATTAACCAGCGCAAACCAGTTCTAAGGGCACCACTAAACCAGTCCCAAGGGCACCGTTAGCGTGGGTGCGAGCCACTGGGTGCTGCGGGACCCTTGCACTAGCGAGGCCACGTGGAAGACCAGCGTGCGACCGGGAGCCCAACGTTTCTGGCTTCCCCAGGAGCCGTTTCCCTTCCCAGCTGCCCCCGGCTCTGCAGTCCGGGTCCGGCCAAAGCTGCCCTTGACCTTGGCGGGCCCACGGCTGCCGGGCGGGCGCGTGAGCATCCCGGGCACGGCTGGCAGGAGAAGACGGGGGGTCGTCTCCTCTGAGCTCGCAGACGCCGAGGGCTGCAGCTGGCACCCAGCGAGGCAGGTCTGCTCCACACCCCTCACACCGTGGCCCGGGGAGGGGGAAGGCCATGCAAGGCAGTGACCCGGCGGCAGGGACAGGCAGGGGAGCAGGCGCTCCCGCGTGGCGCTGGCGAGACCGCGCCGTGGCCTGCCCCTCTCCTCCCGTCGGCTCCCCGCCACGCTCTCCCTGTCCTCCTGGCGTTCCCTCTCATCGAGAATTCATTGTCTTGTCAGGCGCTAGTTAGCCGGCATGCGTGCGAATCATAAATTACACCGCCCGGGCCTCTGCCGGGCTTCAGCACAGACAAAAAAATTGCACTCCATCACCGTGTCTCCCGGCTTTTAGTGGTATTGATCAAGCCTGCTCCCTCCTGCCCCGCCCCCCCCCGTTTCATTTTAACCGAGCCGGTTAAGTGCAGTATCTTATTTTGTGCTGGGACAAATGAAAAGAATATTAGCAAGGGCTGAAATATATCTCTTTTTTATCTCTCTGCTACTTTTTTATTGAATCTTTCTGAGTAGGTGGCTTTCCGCAGGATGACAGCCTCATGACAGGCTCCTCATTAGAGCTCAGACAGTAATTGTGATGCATTTCCCTGCGCGGCCTTTTCACTCCTCTCCCCCTTACCCCCCGCCACCGCCTCCTTCGCGCTGCCTCTCCCCTGATTTGTAAAGCGATTGGATGTCCAGGCTCGCTCCCGTCCTCAAATTATGGCCCGGCTCCATCCGTCTTCCTCTCTCCTGCCACGAGCAGCCGCGGGCACCGTGGATCGGGCGCGTGGGCTCGGAGGTCCGGGCCCTGCGCTGCCCACTGGTGCTGGGCATGGCTGGAGACGCGCCGCTTGGGCCGTGCCGCCTTTCCAAAGACCATCTGCTAAAAAGTCTCCGTGCAAAGGCATTAGGCTGTGCTGCCGTGTTTCCAGGCCAGCGGTTTGCAACCTTTTTAGACTCCAGGCACCTCCCGTTAAGCTTGGCGAGTGGCAGCTACTCCTGTTTCAACAATGGGAGAAGGCCAGAGCGGCGTTTCTGGTGCGAAGAACGGAGACCCGAGGTGCTGGACACGACAGATCCTGGTTGAAAGCTCTTGTGACCCCATCCTTTCTGCCATCGTCCATCTTGGCGCCCCGAAAGGATCTCCTGGGTGGGACGCTCCCGTGTTTGTGGGGTGCCAAGACCAGCTGTTGGGACCGTCATAGGATCACAGGAAAGCAGGGCTGGGACCAAGCCCAGCCCCCTGCTCAAGGCAGGATTGACCCTGATTAACCCATCCCGGCCACGTGTCTGTGCACCCTACTCCTGGACACGCCTGAGGATGGAGATTGCCATGTCTCTGGGGATCCTGGTCCAGTGCTTGACCACCCTCAGAGCCAGAAGGTTTCTCCAACTTTGATGTCCCCTGCTGCAGCTTGAGGCCGGTGCTTCTGGTCCGGCTCCCCAGTGGTCTCCCCCAAAGCATCCTTCAACCCAGACAAGCTCTTCCAAGGCTCCCGGCTGGGGCAGAAACACTGGTGCCGCAGGGGCCTGGGAGGCTGCGTCTCCCTGCAAATGTGCTGAGCCGAGCGGCGATGCCCTCGGCCACGTGACACCACTCTCCCTCCCGGCTGGAAGCAGTGCAGCCACGTCAGGCCGACGGGCCCTGCCCCTTGGCGGTGCTCGTTTGCTCTCCCCCAAGGCCGCACAGATGCTGCGCGGCTCCTGGGCGGTGAGTGGTACGCGCAGAGTGGGGCGGCATGGCGCAGGGCATCCCTGCAGGCCTGCGGCATTCGCAGCGTGCATGTGGCCTTGCTACGTGGCAAATCACAGAACCACAGACAATGAGGGTGGGAAGGGAGCTCAGGAGGTCACGTCTCGTGCAACCCCCTGCTCCAAGCAGGACCAGCCCCAAGTACATCATCTCGGCCAAGGCTTTGTCTACCCGGGTCTTCAAAACCTCCAAGGATGGAGACCACCACCTCTCTGGGTGACCTTTTCCAGTGTTTTACTACTCTTCTAGCGAGAAGGATTTTCCTAATATCCAACCTCACCTTCCCTTGCTGCAGCTTGAGCCCATTGCTCCTTGTCCTGTCATCTGCCCCCACTGAGACCAGCCCAGCTCCATCCTCTTTGCACCCTCCTGCAGGGAGGTGAAGGTGCTGTTCAATCCCCCTCGGTCTTCTCTTCCCCAAACTAAATCAGCCCAGGTCCCTCAGCCTCTCCTCACCAGTCGTGTCCCCCAGCCCCACAACCATTTTCACTGCCCTCCAGTGAACTCCCTCCAATGTGTCCACATCCTTTCTGTAGTGGGGGGCCACAGCTGGACACCGGACTCCAGATGTGGCCTCCCCAGTGCTGAACAGAGGGAAAGCATCACTGCCCTTGACCTGCTGGCAACACTCCTGCCCACGCAGCCCAGGATGCCGGTCGCCTTCTTGGCACCATGGGCACACCGCTGGCTCCTGTCCATCTTCTTGTCCACTGTCCCCCCCAGGTCCTTTTCTGCAGAGCTGCTGCCCAGCCCGTTACCCCAGCCTGCCCTGGTGCGTGGTCCCGGGACACCGGCTCAGGCCATGCACCCAGCTGGGGCTGGCTTCTGGAATTGCTTCCCCGGATGAGCTCTGATTACATCGCAGAAATTAAAATCATAGAAATTAAGGGCTGGACGGGACCTCGAAAAAACATCGAGTCCAACATCGGACCCCCCTGGCCTGGTGCTCCGCTGCCTTGTGCCTGGTGCAGCTGCTGCACCTGGGAAGGTGGGTGCAGGACACCTAATCCATGTGCACGTTGCACGCCCTCTGCATGCGTGCAAGGGACTGCACGAGGGGCTGGGCTGTGGAGTGATCCTGGTGGCATCAGAGGGGAGATGCCCCTTGCCGTAAGGCCCCGCGTGCATGGTCCCTGCTCTGTCACCTTATTCCCAGGCCCCGCGCTGCCATCTCCCCGCCGGCCGCCTTGCCGTTACCTTCCTCCCCTCTGCCCGCAGCAGCCCCTTCCCCACCACTTACTGTCAGGGCGCGGTGGCACGGGCAGCCCAGCGCGCCGGGCCATTTCCGAGCTAATAGGAGGCTTGCTGGGGATGATTGTTTTCCGAGCGGGGAGGAGAAGCAGCTTGTCACCGCAATATCTGCTATCAGTACACAAATAACACCAGCCCCATCACCAGATGGAAATAATCGCCGCGGAAATGTGCCAGGGCGGATGGGGGGTTGCTGGTGCCTGCAGCCGCGATGCCTCCAGGGAGGCTGTGTCAGCACTTCCCCGGCCGCCTGCCTGCTTTTGGCATGGCCCCCGCGGCACGGGACCACCACGGCCCCCACACGCTGTGACACGGGGCAGCTGGCTTCAGCCCAGGGGATTGCAGCAGGCTTCGAGGGACAGGGGTTGGAAACGGAGAGGGAGAAGGTCAGGGATGGAAAGGGAAGGGGCTTCTCTCGTAGGCACTGGGCCCGGGACATCCCTAACGCTTGCCTGTGGGTCCCCGGGAGGGTTTGACGGGGGCTGGGTCACTCTCTGCACCTGCGTCCTCTGCAGCAGCGGTTCTCATCCTCGTTAGACCCCAGGCACTCGTGTCCCTTTCCCTGCAAGAGACAGGAGCCTACTTGCTTCAGAGGCGATGGGATCAGCAGACCCCTGCCACGTGGCTCTGCAGGCATGTGGTACAGACGCATGGATGCGGTCCCCAGAGCATCCGTGGTACCCAGCCAGGTCAGGCTGATGCTGAGATGGGGACATCTCATCCTTCTGCCTCCCCGTCCGAAACCAACTCCCAGCACTGAAAACACGGGACGGGGGGAGACCCCCAGGGCCAGCCCAGAGCTTCGCACACAACTCCTAATACGCTCGCATCCGGAGCAGCTTTGGGGGAGAGAGCAGGGAGCCGCTGGCACCTGCTAGATGGGGAAGGACTAGGCTTGTATGTGCCCAAAGGACCATGGTTGTCGCGTCTCTGCCTCTCTCCAGCAGTGCGGCCCGGGCTCTGGTACCGCCCGGCTGCAGGGGGGTATCGTAGATGCAATTGCGACTGACTCTGGGGACGGGCAACCTCTGGCCCTGCCTGGGCAGCAGAGCCCGGGTGGGCAGCGTCCCCCTTGGAAGAGCCTGCACCAGCACCGGGGATCCATGCTGGCAGCCTGCCCTGAGCTTTTGGCGGCCAAATTGAATCCCTTGGTGCCCTGGAAAACACGGCCCATTGCACTGGTGGCAGTGCAGCCACCCCCATGGTAGCAGCGTGCACGGAGCTGGTCTCCAGCCATCGCTCTCAGGGCTCCAGGGGAGGGTTTGGCTTCGGGGCTGACCTCTCTGCGCAGCCGAGGTGACCCGGGAGCAGTGCCAGCCGGGCCGCGGCAATGGGAAAGGAAGCCCCGGCACGGGGTGCCCACGCCGAGCCCCCGGGCAGGGGCGGGGGAGCCCGGGGCGGAGGGCAGCGTGCTGCTCCGGCAGGATTTCCCGTCCTCCTGTTTATTTTGGGAGCGTGGCATTGTCTCGCGGCAGGAACGGGGGCTATAAATAGTGGCTGGGGGGACGCTTCTGGGCTATTTCAGGCCCCCGCTGCACAAAGGTGGACGGGCTCCAAGGGGAAGTGGGATTCCTGGCATGCCGGGGTCAGCACGCGCGGGCCGCTGCGAGGGGTGAGGCTGCGCCTGGACATGGGATGGTCCTGGGCCGAGCCAGGAGGGCAGTCATGCCTGGCGGTTGGAGCAGCGAGGCCTGGGCGCTGCACGCGTGACGGGCTGGGAGCTCTCTCCTCGGCTCTGCAAAGGGAAGCCAGCCTAGTGGTTAGAGCCAGACCCCGCGGGATTGTTCCCACCTCTTGCCCCGAGTGCCAGGGGCTGCCTCCTCCTCTGCCTCAGTTTCCCCACCCAAAAAAGCAGCAGGGGGTGGGGTTGGTGCCTGGGAAACCCCACGGCAGGCGCTGCCCAGCCCCGAGCCAGTCGCGCCCCGATGTTTTCTCTTAGGATCGGGGCTGTCCCTTGAGTCCCTGGAGCGTGCAGCCGTCAAATGGTCCCTTTTGGCTTCTGCCCGGTGCCTTTCTGGCCCCTTCCTGCCTTGGGCTGGGGTTCGGCCTGTTGGAGCTACATCTGATGCATGAATAAATAATCCTGGGAGGGCTCCGGGCTGCAGCGAAGCTCGTCCCCGCTCCCCAGAGCCGGGCTCATGCCGCCCTCCGATGCGTGGCTGCGCTAGTACAGCGGGGAATGGGGCCAGGCTGGACATTATTGGCTTTTATATCAGTGCTGCCCATCGGCCTCGCTCCAGAGACGGGTCCCTGCCAGGCCCCTCAGTGTCCAGAGGAGGGATCGGGCTCATCCGGACACAGTGCTGGGGTGTAACAGTGTAAAACCCTGATCCTGTCCCATTCGCTCTCCCATCCGTGTCCAGGACGGGTCTAGGGTCTGACGCAGCACATGGCAGCAGGCCCCTGGTGTAATGTGGGGGTCCCGGGGTTTGCCCTGCGAGGGGGTGAGGAGCCCTGTGGTCTGAGCACATTGCTCCAAGGTATGTCCAGTGAGTCCCTGCCCCGAGCGATTCCCGATGGGCACCGGGGGTGGGACTGGGCTGCCGGGTCCCAGTCCACTCTGCCACCGACACTCGGTATGGACTTGGCCATGTCCCTCCATGCTGCAAGGGGGAGGAGGATGGTGTCCCAGGGTGGAGGGGGCTGCGACGACACATCGTAATAACTAACCCCACGGTGTCTCTCCCCGTGCCGTGGAGATGGGGAAACTGAGGCATGTGGGAACACCAGGAACACTCTGATTTACGGGTGTATTATTGGAGCATCCGGGAGCCCCGTTGCAAGCCTGTCTGTGCCAGGCGCTGTACAGACACTAAACGAGAGCCAGCCCCGGGCTATGTGCAAGGGGGGTGCAGCCAGGGGAGCCCGAGGAAGTGAACCCACGGGGCTGCAGAGAGCCACCTACTATCCCCCTGGACCCCGGGCATGTCTGCAGATCTGCTGCATCTTCACCCAGCTCAGCCCAGCCCAGCCCAGCAGGGAAATCAGGTCAGGAAACCCCATGTACTCACGCCGGGCATCTGGAGGAGATCTTTGCCAGGGTGCAAACTTGATACCCCCACATGATACCCCAGCCATGCAGGCAGAGCATTAACGCCCTCCTGCCCCGCCCTGGGCTTGCGGGGTTCCCTGCGGCCGGCGAATTGGCAAGTTCGGGGACTGCGGCAGGGCGGATGGTGGTGGAGATGATGGTTTATCTGGACTGGTTTGCACTGATGCTTCCCAACCCCTTGTGTCCCCACAGGCAAGAAGAAGGCCACGTTGTTCGACAGCCAGGCCCCGATCTGCCCCATCTGCCAGGTGCTGCTGCGCCCAGGGGAGCTGCAGGAGCACATGGAGCAGGAGCTGGAGAAGCTCACGCAGCTGAACATCAGGTAAGGGGCCCCGGCATGGAAGGACCAGGGCAGAAGCAGGCTCATTTCCACCTGGGGCTCATCTCATTGCACTGAGGGGAGCTGGGGCTGTGGTCTCCGGAGAGCAAAGCCCTGCAAAGCCTCTGTTGCACGGGTCTGTCCTGTCCCCTTGCCCCGGTGCATGCAGGGGGGAGGCAGGGCTGGGGGTTCCTGCCCTGTTCTGCACGTCTCCGCTGTTAAACACCAGCTGGCAGCGTGGACGGGCATATCTCCTTGCTGCTGGTGAGTGCCAGCATCTCTGCCCTCCCCGGATCCAGCCCCGCGGGGTCCCCATGCCGAGCTGAGCAGGGAGTTCACCGAGGAATCCCTGCTCCCTTACTCCGGCAGGGAAGTGCCAGAGCCCCTTCCTCTCCTCCCCTGCTGCTCTTGCAGCAAAGCAGAGTCCTCGATTCAAAGAAAAAAAAAAGAAGAAAGAAAGAATTAATTGCATTTTAACTGCTAGCAGTTATTTAGGAAATGGCTGCAGCCAGGGGTTGGCAGCTCCCTGCCCCTGCCTTAATAAAACTCCGCCGCCCTGGAAAGGAGCGTGTTGATTTCAATTATTAATGAATTCCCTGGTTATTAAAAGGTGAGGACGGGGAGCAGGCTGCCGGCTCGGAGCACAGTGACGTCACCGGGCCGGCAGGGAAAGCAGCGTGCACACTCACACGCGTGTGTGTGTGGGGGTGTATGTGCATGGGTGCACACGTGTCGGGGGTGAGCACTGATCAGCTGGACAGACCACCGCCGGGGCCTGCGGGGAGGAAAGGACGGCGCGGCTCAGCCTGCGACACATCAGCAGCCTCTGGTTTTGGATGCGGGTGGAAAGGGGCGGAGGGAAATTCGGCAGGAGGAAGCAAGAGGCTGAGACCTGCCCAGCTCATCGCACGAGTGGCACCGCGCCAGCGCTCAGCTCCCCGGTGGGGGGGGGGGGG
>NW_017728993.1:26389725-26393177 GCF_001723915.1 Gavialis gangeticus | reverse complement strand
GCCCCCGCCCCCCGGGGGGGGGGGGGGGGAATGACCAGCCCATTTATCCCACCCGACACCCAGTCCCCTTGTGCGTGTAATTTATGGTGTAATTTGGGCTGCATCCAACTTAATAAAGGGCCACTGCAAATTAGCGAACAGGTTTAAATGAACAGAAGCAATTAGCGCTCAGAGGAGCCCATCAAGGAAGCCGGGCCAGTCTCCGTGCGGAGCTGAAAGCGCCGGCCGGCAGCCGTGATGGCGGGCGCGCGGCGGTGATGGGAAGGTGGCGGTTAATGGGAAGGGAGAGGAAACCCTAAATCACGCTGCGTGACAAGGGCCAGCGCGGGCAGCTGACAAATGAAAAGGAGCAGCATTATTCCCTTAAATAACCCAGCCGTTAACGAGGAGACAGCTCGCCCCTCTCCGCCGGCCGCAGCGCCCAGCCATGCGCGGGGGAGGCATCGGGGGGCCTTTATTAATTATTAAATAACGACTCCCGCCGTGCCGTGATAGATAACGCTCCATCTGGGCCGGGGATTCAGGCGACGGAGGCTAATCTCGAACAAAGCTGCTCTCGTCTTCCCCCAGCCCTGGAACGGGGGCCGTCCACGAAGCCTTGGGGGTCCGGTGAGGCCGTGGACGTGCCCGGGCGAGCTCAGACCACCCCCTACTCCCTGCAAAGCCGAAGCAGCTCCTCTTTAGTAGGGGATGGGGGCAAATGTCGTGGGATGCACTGCTGTTGCAAGTGCCCCGTGCTGGTCCTCTCCCGTGCCATCTCGACCCGTCCTGTCCGTGCATCACGGGTCCAGCCAGGGCTGAGCCGTCCTCCTCCAAAAGCCCCCGGGCTCTCCTGCTGCCGGGTCCTGGTGCCTTCTAGGTGCCCGCAGAGGTGAGGGAGACGTCACACAGGGCCGGGAGCTGGGCAGTGGAAAGTCACCCAAAGCAACATGTGGCCCATGGGCTGAATCCTGCCCGTGCAGCCAGTGGATCCGGCCCGCGGAGTCGCCTCTGCCCATGCCCTGGCTGGCACCACCCGCCAGGCTGGCCCTGCATGGCTCCGGGCGGGGTGCAGGGACCTAAAGGGTGTCATGGGGATCAAGGGAAGTTGCGGATGGGTGGCAGGAAGAATCTCCCTCCAGGGCTCATCTCCCGGGTCTTTGGGGCTTTGGGATCGGTGGCCGCACGCAACACCGGGAAGCTCCCAGGGAGCCAGACCTGCCCCTTGTCTCCCACCTTCCTGTGTCCCAAGAAAGGGATGCTCTGCTTGGAGCGAGGCTGCCGGTCGGGGCAGAGCAAGGGCATGCGTCACAACCAGTTCCCCCAAGGAGCAGGGACTGGGTAGGACTGGGCGGCCGCGCCGGGTGGGCATGCGCAGGACGGCTCAGAGCCGGCCGTAGGGCCAAGATCCCCCTTGAGCGAATAACCCAGAGCCCCCCGCTAGGCTCCGGCCCCCGGGAGCAGGGGGCTGCGTCTTCCCTCCCCGCGGCTCCCCCAGCCCCTCGCCGGCTCTGGCTGGGCTCCGGAGGGAGGTGGGGATGGAGAAGGCAGATGCAAATTTCATTTCTGAGCCACTGGCGCCGTTTCAAGAGCCGGCAGCCTCGGAGCCCTTCTCGGCGTTACATATGTAACAGCCTCATTGAACTTGACATGTCAAATTCAGGCCATTTGTGCAAAATCTCCCTTTAATAATACCGTTTCATTTCGCTCAAATGAGACTTGAATGCATGTAAAATGGAAAAGGATATTTAAGCTCTAACATTAGGCAGATGTCTTGCCAGAGGCCGATTGAATATATGAGATTTTGAAGTGCTTAACACGTTTTCGGTGCTCTCTCTTAGAATATGTCACCTGGCTTCCCCCCCCTTCCCCTCCCTTTTTTCCTTCCTTTTTTTTTTTATCCCCCTCTTTAAGTGAAGGGTATAAATTGAAACCAAACAAAACTACAAGCCTCAGCTGGAAGGGGATTAACTCTCTCGGCCCCAAACCCCTCAAGGCCATCTTCCGTAGAGAAACGAGCTCCTGACGGAGCCGACATGCGAGGCAGCACCAGGCGGTTGCACTGGACCGGGATATGGGGAGACAACCGAGTCTCACGTGCCCTTTGCATGCCCTTGTCATGGTAGAGGTGTACAGCCCCTTGCACTGTGGTGCACCATCTCGGCACGACGCCGGCAGGACGAATGAATGTAGTCGGAGGAATGACGTGTAGGCTGAGCAGGGGTTTTTGATAATAGACTCCCAATCCTTGAGGGACAGAGAGGATGGAGACGGGCTTTTCTCTGTGGCTGCAGGGGACAGGACTAGGAGCAACGGTCTCCAGATGCAGCTGGGGAAACTGAGGCTGGAGATGAGGGACCGACTCTGAAGGGGTCAAGCACTGAAACAGGCTGCCCAGGGAGGGGGTGGACTCGCTATCCCTGGAGGTTTCCAAATGCAGCTTGGACAGACTCACGGCTGGGATGGGTTGGTCATTGGTGACCCTGCCTTGAGCATCGAATTGCATGAGATGTGACCTCGTGAGGTCCCTTGCAGCCCTGCTTCCCTACGATCCCGTGCCAGCCCTGTGTGCCTCTCCATGCCCATGCCCTGCTCAGTCCATGCAGGCTGGATCCCTTAGCTACCCAGGAGACTGGGTGCTGCCTGGGGCGTGGGGAAGAAGGAGCATCCCTCCGCTGAGGGCATCCGGGCGCAGGGATTGCAAGCAGCCCCCAAGACCGGCCAGCGCTGTTCTTCTTCCCTAAGTAAAGTCAGTGCAGGTGCAAAGCAGTTTAGGCTGGATCTCAAGGAAAACTCCTGCACTGTTGGAGCAGGGAGGCCATGGGAGAGACGCCAGGGAAGTGGGGATGCTCTACATGATGGTTTGTCTGGACTGGTTTGCACAGGGCTGATCCTGCCTCAGGCAGGGCTTGGACTGGATGTAACCCCGCAGCTCCTGCCAGCCCCACGGCTTGGGGACATCTGTTTCTGATTCTAGGTGCCGCCCGTCGCATTACCTCCAGCCCAGGTGCATGCATGCCTTCACAAGCCCCTCTTTTTAGGCACCTGGCCTTTTGCCCTCCTTGCACCTTCTGCTAAAGGGGATGTGTCCAGTGGACCATACTTCCACCCACAACCTGGGCTCTGGTGTCTCAGCATCCCTTTGCTGTCAGCCAGGAGCCGTGAAGTGCACGGGCAAAGCATGCGTGTCCTGCCCCGATCCCGGCAGGACCAGGTGGAAGATAACAGCCTTCTACTGCAGGTCGTTGTTCGGTGGCCGAGGGCCGCCCGTTCGGGTCGACGTGCTGGCGTCTCCGCGTTGCTCTGCTGCTCGGAAGTCGTAGGAGAGGGCAGTGAGCGAGTGTCGCCGAGCTCCCGGACCTCGCGGCGCTGGGCTGGGCCCGGGACACCCGCAGTCTGACTCGTAATTACATGAAGTCTGAAGGGGGCTTGGGGCATCCACCCACCCATCCCGCCACCCCCACCTACCTACC
>NW_017728993.1:26380429-26389526 GCF_001723915.1 Gavialis gangeticus | reverse complement strand
CCCATCCTGTTCTCCTCCACCCACCCTTGTAACCTATCTAGGTCCAACTCACCTAACCATCCACCCACCCACCCACCTACCTACCTATCAACCCACCCATCTATCCATCCTTCCTTCCATCCATCCATCCACCCACCCACCCACCTACCTGTCCGTCCATGCATCTGTCTATCTATCTGTCTATCTAATCATCCATTTCTCCTCCCCACACACACACCTCTTTTTGCCTGTAGACCTTTTGTGGGTTGATGAGCTGCATGTCTCGTATTTGTAAGGCTGGATCTCACATCTGCAAGGAAGCTGCAAAGAAGCCCTGGCTAAAATTTGGGGGTGGGCTGATCTGCTGGGCAGGGGACTGGCCTGCGAGGCAGGCTGTTTGGAGTGTTCCCTGGCTCTGCTACTGCCTGGCTAAGGGACCTTGGGCCAGTCGCTCCTGTCCCACCCATGGCACTGGTGCCAGTGGCTGGAAGCGCCGGAGTTCGGGAAGCACCTCTTGCTGCCTGCTGTATCCCATCATCCTTCTCTCTCTGGTGCCCCATCCTTGTAGCTTCGCAGGGAACAAGAACAAGAGCCGGTGCTGGTTATCTCCCCTCAGGCTGTTGGAATAAACCCCTGTTCCAAGACCCCTCCAGGGACCCCCAGGATGAAGGAATCAGGGAGAGATTTCCCCCAGGGACGAGGACAGGGCCGTCCCCAGCAGGTTCTGGGACAGAGTTGGGGACAGATATAAAGCACAGGATCAGGGCAGGGACTGGTGACCTTTTCCTTCTTCCTCTTGCCTTCCTCGGGGTCAGGTCCACCCCCAGTGTCCCTGGCAGAAGTTCACCTCCATGGAGCCAGCTCCCACAGCCGCCTTGGTTCCTGGCTTGTGTTTCGTGGCCCTTTGAGTAGCGAGTTTCTCCGATGGTCCAGCTGCAAGCCACGCTGCTTTCCCTGCCCATGGCCCGTGGCCTGCTGCCATCTGCACAGTCCACATGTCAAAGGAAGACGATGCCGGAGGGGCCTCTGGCTCCGTGCCAATATGGGGCCTGGCATATGACATACCCTTCCTGCCACGACTGTTAAAACCTGGCCGTGGCATGGACAGCTCCGGTCAGGGATTGGTGTGACACCAGGGCCCCTTGCTCTAGAGAGCGTTGTGCTAGCCCAGACCAAGCCCTTGTCTGAGATGCCCGTACCCAGCAGAAGAGAAGAGGGAGGGAGGGATCACAGTCTTCAAATCCCCAAAGAGCGATGACGGAGAGGATGGAGATGGGCTTTTCTCTGTGGCCACAAGGAACAGGACCAGGAGCAACAGCTTCCAGATGCAGCAGGGGAAATTGAGGCTGGAGATGAGGAGGGACGGTCTGATTCTGAGTGTGGTCCAGCACTGAACCAAGCTGCCTAGGAGGTGGTAGACTCGCCATCCTTCCAAGAGCATGTTGGACAGATGCGTGTTTGGACAGGGCTGATCCTGCCTTGAGCAGGGGGGCTGGGCTGGATGTGACCTAGTGAGGTCCCTTCCAGCCCTGCTTTCCTGTGGTCCTCAAGTGGCTTCGCTGCCAGCCACCAAGGAGACTCAGACCTAGCAGCTGCCCAGGCTAAGTCAAGTGGATTATCCCCAAATCTGTCCTGCTGTCCCGTGTTATGTCTGGGACATGGCTGCAGCTGAGAGGTCCACCTGGGGATGCCAACTTGTTGGCCAAGCCATAGGCACTGTCCCCAGGCAGCCAGTGCTGCGGCCAGGCCTGGCGTCCGAATGAGAGCTGAGGCATTTAGGAATGGGCTTTTTTTGTTGACAAAGCTCCAGAAAATCTCTCCCCTTAAAACCCGCGCGATAGCTGAGCACCGCTCCGGAGAGCGGGTGAAGCAGAGGGAGCGTCCATGCTTCCCCAGCTGCCCCCGTCTCCCAAACTTTTCCTCCTTCCCTTTCACTCCCTGCCCCTTTCTCTCTTTCTTCCTCTTTATTTTCTTCCCACCTTTTTTTCTTTTCCTCTTCCCTGCCTCCCCCATTCTCTGTGGCCCCCTCTTCCCCTCCCCTCCCCCCAGCCCCGGTATCAAGGCGACATCTCCCAGCCAAGTACTTTTAATTTCCCCTGTAGCCCTTGCTGACACGGTGGATATGCACAGCAAGTTAAATTCCCGCCTGATCAATAAAACAGAAGCAGTGTGTCCGACCGGTCGATATTTTTTTATCTGTCTTCAGCCCAGTCCTGCTGATGACAGCCCCCCGCACTACAGCAAAGACACTCAAGGGCATCGAGCTTTGGCAACACAGCTTTTTTTTTTTTTATTTAAATGAAAAAAAAATCCAGATGCCGGCAAAAAAAAAAAAAGTTCACAGAGTTTGGCCTTTGCTTAATAACGTTTTATGATTTATCTTAATTTTTAATTGAAAAAAATTTGCGAATTAATTGATTTCTGGGACTTGCCAATTAACATTGTAATTGGGTGCATGATAAATTTCAAGGGAGCCTCATTTTTCTCCCTCTCCCTCTTGTCACCGTGGAGGGGACCCGCCGGGGCAGATGCTTCCCGTCCCCGGTGCGCCCCCCCGGCGCGGCCAAGGTGCTGCCGGCCCCCTGCTCGGAGGAGGCGCAGGCAAGCTAATAAAGTCGTGTTATTAGAGTCTCGCCAGAGGTGACCCCTCGAGGCATAAATCCCTGCCGGGGAGAGCAAGGACAGGTACTATTAAGTGCCTTGCACTACCTCCTTCCAGGCAGCACTGGGTGCCCCCCCGCAGCTGCGGCCCCCTCCCTCCTGTGGCCCACACCTGATTGATCTCCGCCGAGGCCGGCTTGGCAGCGGCCAAGTCCGCCGGAGCTTCCCCACCTCTCGGCGTGGATGTACCCGAGCCCGGGAGTTATGGGGGGAGAGGAGCGGGACCGTCCTAGGGGCAAGGCAGGGCTGGTTGTGGGTGTCTTGGACCCTGCCAGCCCTGGCACAAGCCAGGCAGCGAGGGGAGGATGCCCCCAGCTGCTCCAGCTGCTTTCTCCCCTCGGTCCAGATTGGGAGCAGCAGGCCACGCACTTCTGCACTGGTCTCTCGACCCCCATCTCGAAGCCTGGGGAGGCTGTTTGCTTTCGTCCGTTATACAGCCGAGCCCAGCTCCCGCACGGCTCCATTGCAGAGAGGGTCTCGAGATGTGAATCCCAGACTCTGCCCTGGGTCTGGATTCGGGTGCTGGCTCCAGCCCGTCGCGGGGTCTGTGAGAAACCTGCCTTTGCAACCAGCCGGCGCTTTCCTCGGCTGCCAGGTGCTCCGGGGTTTAACTTAGGCTCCCCCACAATGGAGCGGGAAGTCAGCCAGGATGCTTGGACGTCCCGGGGAAGCCAAAGCAGGACAAGGCAACGTGCGTGGCGCTGGAAAAGCCAGGAGCAGGAGAGGAGGGCGTGGGGGCAGGCAGGGCTGAGAGCTGCTAGCTGGGCAGAGCATGGGCGTGCAATTAAATCACACGGTGTGGCACATCCATGCAGCGCCTTCCACCTCCCAGGGGCTTTGCCAGCTGGCTTGAAGAGTATACAGGCTTCACTCCATCCACCACTGAAATGCAGCCAGCTCTGGGGTGGAACGCAGCAGGGAGCCCGTGAAGGGCCACAGGGACCCTCATGGCGTGATGTCTCTGTTTCACGGGAAGACTGGGCCCCCCCCCCCCGAGTCCTGGCCATTGCTGATGGGGGGTTACATCAGCCAGGGCACAGCGAGGCTGGCAGCAGCCCCTGGGCTTGCTCCTGTCCTGTCATGGGGGGGGAGCAGGAGAGGAGAAGAGTCCCTCCAGCATCTCTCTTGCAGAGGGAAGGCAGGGAAACGCAGCCCCATTGCAGAGGCACCGTTCTTCCCCTCCCCTAGCAGACACTGGGGCCCCCAGACCCAGTTTTGGCCCTGCTGAAAGCCCATGTGGGTTTGATGTTGGAAGCATCGGGTGCCGCGGGTTCGAGGGCCTTGTGGTGAGGGCATGAGGCTGGCTCAAAGCCAGGCCCTGCCACTGACTCCCTGTGCGTCACCTTGGGTGTGACCCTTTATGCCCTGTGTGTACTGCAGGGATCACACACTCCATTTGGGACCTGGAAGCCCTCGGTCCTGTGGCGGTGAGGGCTGACAGCCTGCTCATAGGTGCAACAGGGTGCGAATCCCAGGGATGCCCAGAGACACCGGAGCTGGGGAAGGACCCTTGGAGCTGTTTCTTCCCCTCGGTGCCCAGAGCCCATTTCTGAGTCAGCGCCAGCAGCTGGTGCTGTACGGACCATGCTTTCCCCGCAATCCCCCAGCTTGGGATCAGGCCTCTCCAAACCAGCCCAGACAAACCCTGGGTCCAACCTCTGAGCCATGTGACACAAGCGCCCCTGACACAGCCCCAGGTATCGCCCCCGCCCCCGGGATACAGGGGGGCTGCGGCTGCTGCCAGGGGGTCATGGATGCTCCAGAGACCCCAGGCTGAGGCCGTGCCCCTGCTGCAGAGGAAGTCTGCAGTCCCAACCAGTCTGAGCAGGAGGATATCTCAAGGGGGACATGCCCAGAAGCAAGGTTTGTGCCAACAGGCATGAAGCTGCAGCATGGGGGGGTGGAGGGGGGGTCTCTCCCTCTACTTTGCAGCAGCAGCGTTGCTCCTGGGGGTAGCAGGGAGATGCATGGGCCAAGCTTGCAAAGATGCTGAGTGCAGACAAGTGCAAAGCCCCTGCCAAGTGCCTGCATCAGTGCCCAGCAGAAAGGACACGTAGACAAGGTCCAGAGAAGGGCCACACAAATGACCCGGGGCCAGGAGAGACTAAAAAGGCCAGGAGTCTTGAGTTTGGAGAGGAGGCAGCTGAGGGGGGATATGATTGAGGCTATAACATCAGGAAGGGTGCGGACAAGTGCTAGAACGAGGGGAAATGATAGGAGACGGGTATAAGAGCAAGGACTTTTTAGAGCAATATGTGGTGAACAGGTGGAACTCATTGCCCCAGGAGGTGAAGGCAGAACCAGGTTCAAAAAGGGACTGGGTAAGTTTGTGTGTGATGGGTCTAGGAATGGCTGTGGGAGATGTTTCCTCTACCCCAGTGCTGTTGGATATTGAACAGGGAGAGGGACCCAGTTCAGCGCCCTTCCTCCACAGCCTGCGGCCCTGCTGCGGTTGGGGACAGGACACAGCTGGATGGCCCATTGCTCTGGCCCTGTCTGGCCCTGCTGAGAGCCTGGGAGATGCTTGCAACAGCTGAGCTCGGGGGTCTTTTGCAAATCTGCCGCTGCAGCGTGGTCGGTTGCCAGCCATTGCAAGCATCTCCCAGGCTCTCAAACGTGCTCTCACTGAGGATGAGCACAAGCCTCCGAACTGCTCAGGTTCAAGAAACATGGGGCTTGGCCGTGGCCAGGGTTATCCCGGCTACTGGTTGGGCACACATTAGGGATCCCCTTGGATGCACAGTCCTCACCGGGCTGTTTGCAAACCGCCTCGGGAAGGCTACACGGTCTAGGACCATGATTCTCAACTGGGGTCCTGCAGCACCCCAGGGGGGCCTTGAGGTCCTTTCAAGGGTGCCAGGCAATGCTAGCACTGGCAGGCGTGCAAACTCACAGGAGAAACCCAGAGGTTGCAAACAGGAATCCGTAGCGTTAAAACCATCCTGCCCTGTGGTGGGCTGGCCCCGTTCTTGTGCGCGATGGCAGAAAGCCGTTCTTGCATTGCAAAGTCAAAGCTAAGAGCTGGCATTTTCCCAGGGGTGCCCGAGTCTTTTGGGGGTGTCCCAAGTGTATCCAGGGGTCCCCCATGTCTAAAACGCCGAGAACTGCCGGTCTGGGGCAGGCGCCGGGGCTGAAACGTATTGGCCAAAGCCGCATTTCCCGCTGCGTGTGCAGCCGTTGGCTCCGTGCAAGCCAGAGCTCTTTGTGGAGTCGTCCGCACTGTTTCCCCTGCATAATCAGCTCATTTGTTTCTGCCTGGTAGAAGAAACCTAATAAACACGAGCCTGGCTCATCGGCAGAGCTGGCAGCCAACGTCTGCTCTTGCACAAAACCGGGTCCCTGTGCCCAGGAGCAGCAGGGTGCAGCATTTGCAGCCCTTGAGCTAGCAGCACTGAGAGGCGGGCACGGAGACGCAGAGCTCAGCACCTCCATGGAGGACCTTCGCTTTTGGTGCCAACGTCTCGACTCCATGGAGCACCTCTGAAACCAGGCCGCCTTCATGCAGTTTGGGGCACCCCAGTCTGACCCTTCCCATCCTTGGCGCTCTGCTCCTGCGTGGTCTTGAACTGGCTGCAACCCAACAGTGGCCCTAGGACCCCAGAGCTCATGCACACATCCTGCCTGGTCCTGAGAGCTGGGCTTTGCTGCTTTCCCCTCCGGGAGCACTATTGAGGCAGCAGGAGGTATCAAGAGTATTAGATGAGCCCCATCCTAAAAGCACCGACTTTGGGATCGGCTCAGTGCAGAAGACACATGTGCGAGGGCTGCTAATAGCAGAGGCGGTTGGGGGCCGAGGGCTGCGGGCAACGGAGAACCTGATGTGGGGAGGGGTTTGCTGCCCCTTCGAACATACAGTGCACCCTCCTGGGCCTGGCCGTCCCCCGGGGTCCTTGGAGCAGCTGCCCGGGAGCCCTCAGGTGCCTGCGAACCACCAGCTGGGGCAGCAGCATCCGCGCCCCATGCTCACGGTTTCTCCTCTTTCTCCCAGGTTTGCTGCAAGGAAATGTTCCTCTTAGCAGCTGACGTGAAATCATAATGACGGGATATAAATCAGAGCCGCGCCGGCAAGGGGCCCCGGCTGCACTCGGTTGTCGCCCGCTCAGCCCCCTTGGCCATAATAGGGGCGACGCTGTCTCGGGGCAGATGCCCAGGGGAAAGCATAACTCAGGGGCCGGCGGCTGCTGGGGACAAGGACGTTGCCTTCTGTCACCTGCCAGATGAGCTGAGTCCCCGAACGCGGGTGAACACCGGGCACGTGCGTGTGTCCAGCCCGGGGGTGGACCCCCTCTTTGCCCTGCATTTCTCCCTCACCCCTTTTTCTTTTCCGCCTAGAAAGGAAGAGCAGTTGTTTGGTTGTAATGAACTAGATAAACAAGTCCCCAAATAGATTAAAACGCACTGTAACTTATAAAAGCGGGTAGTAATTATATTTTATTAGCTAGCAAAACACCATTTTTTTATTTCGAAGGATAATTCCATGTAAATCACCTTAATTAGAAGTGTCAGGCGAGCCTGTGAATATCCTACTTAGTAACTAATTTCCTATGTACAGGTTATAATTTAAAACACATGGATCACTCGCCGAGTGGAAATATGCTAGCCGTGAAATAATGTGGGGAGTGTCGGGGTTATTACTATGTAAATGTGTAATCATCTCCGAGCACAGCAGACTGGCTTGGTGATTAAAGAGATCTCCGAGGTCTCCAAAGATTGTGCTCCCTGCCAGGGCCTAGAGCAAAAAACTTTAAAAGGCGCCGAAAAGTGTTTGAACTTTAAAGGTCTCCGTTTCCCGTTTACCATTTCCAATTTGTCTGCAGCGTTTATGGAACGGCAGGTTTCTCTTTGCTGACGGCCGCGAGCCCTTTCCCCGATCTTGCTATTTCGAGGAAGGGTGAATTAGTCCTCGGGGTCCGGGATCCTATCTCGAGCAGGGACCAGCGCCAGAGGAAGGCGTGAGAAGTCGCGTGTGCGGGAACCCGCTCCCAGGGGCACTTTCTTCCTCGCCCGCAGTTGCACACTGGGAAGCAAGGCTTCCTTCCCAAATCCCCCCGCGTTAAAAATATCTGCTATTAATGGGACTAATAGAATGGGACTAATAAATTTATTTTAGAATAAATAAATTTAGCTGGGAAAGAAGGGGGCGGCTCTAAAAAAAGATCCCCCTAAATTAAAGGCGATAGAAACTTTTCCAGGAGATTTCAGCCAAAAGCCAGGGGACGTTTATCTCCGCGGTGGGACCTTGGCCTTTGCACCGACTGTGTGAAAGGGCCCCGAAGGGGAAGGGAGCTCCGGGGCCAAAAGCTGAGGAGCGGAGGAGAAATGGTAATGCAGGGCTCTCTGTCGAGTACAAGAAAGGTTTTAATTTCTGTCCGGAAGAGGAAGAAGTTGCTTCCCCCCCACCGTGCCGGAGTGATTTAAAAGGAAAGGCAGGATTCAAGCCCCAGCAGTGCCAATATTTAGTTGGTCTAATAAAAGATGCAACATTTACCCAAAGAGCTGTCTGCCAGGAGTGCCAGCGTCCCCGAGCTGCCAGGCTGGCTCCGATCCGTGCGAGGCCACTGTGGCTCCGCAGAAGGACGAGGCACGGCGGGGTGGCCTGTGCCCCAAATATCAGCCCCGGGGCAGCTCCGAGGGCAGCTTTGCTGGGCCCAGGCGGGAAGGGAGCTGGCTCCTGTGTCATGGAGGTCCGGACCACCTGCGGCTCTCCTGCCACCCCCAACAGTGCCCTGGGCTGGGCACGATTGCAGATCCTGCTGCACCAGACACGCTGCCCCCATTGCTCCCCCTGGGCAAGCTCACGGCTGGGGCCAGCAGCACCCGCACCCCGAACCCGGTGCACTCAGGGAACCCAGCAAAGCCAGCTGTCGGGGTGGGGGGAAACCCCGGGGGAAGACTTCTCCTCTCCTGCACCCCTTATGGCCTGGTCACGCCAGATAATTCCTCCTAACACCCCGTGCAAGGCCTGGGGCAGGGCGGGGGCAGCCCCAGGAGAGGCCACCTTCCCTCCATCCCTTCTCATTTCATAACACCCAGCCATCTGCCAAATCAAGGCAGATTAGAACCAGCCAAATTCAATTTCTGCCCGCCGCCGTGGCAGCGCGGCATCTGGGGCCGGCGCGTCCCCAGCAAAGCGAACATGACAGGCACATTGCTTTTTTGTCACATCGAGTACCGCGTCGATCTTCTAAAAGTCTCATAAAAATTTATTGATGCCTCCCCTCCCGCGGCGGGCGAGGCGGACCGGGGGGCCGGGCGCGCGGGCCGGGTGCGTGTCTGTGTGCGTGCACGTGTGTATATTAATGTTCCTGAAGTCGATCTGATTTGATATGTCTTGTTCTATTGTCAGCATCTGTTTAGCAAAGCTTTTTAATACTTTCTGGCTGCTGATCACTCATCCTTAGCCCGGGATGCAGGCTTGCATACAGATTTTGTTATTAAACACGATTCCAGCCCCCCC
>NW_017728993.1:26363233-26380328 GCF_001723915.1 Gavialis gangeticus | reverse complement strand
AGCCGCGGCGTGGCAGGAGCCAACCACGAGGTACTTACCCGCGCAGACACCGGGCTGGCAACATATTTCAAGCGCCTGGTTGCCGGCTGCAGGTGCTGTGCGCCGACAAATCGAATCAGGGGGAAATAATTTATTTCCTAATGCTGTTTGCGGCGTGTTCGCGGCAGAATTTACATGAGAGAGATTACTTTAATAAGCCAAACATCGCTGCCCGGGCCCGATCGCCGCCACCGCCACGGTGCGGGGACGTGTAATTGTTCGGGGGCTCACCTGTCTGCAGGGGGGAGTGGGATTAAATCTGCGGCTGTTCCCGCAGGGAAGAGCTGGGTGAGCCCCTCCTTCCCCACGCCGGGGAATAGGGAGAGGGGATCCACGTGTCCTCTCACCGGCACTTGCCTTCGTCTCCTTGTGTTTAGGGGGTTACCCCACTCTGCTCCCCCCTGCCCGTCGGGCCTGATCCTGGGCTAGCTCCGCTCTTGGGGTGTGGGTGTCTGACCCCCTGTGCATGCAGGAGAGCCTGGTTATCATGTCCCCCCCAGGGTATTGTGCCCGTAGGATGCTGTTGCTTGCAAGCTAACCCTCGTCTCTTCTCTCTTGGCAGCAAGAACTCCATCCTGAAGGAGGCCATGGCATCGGGCACTCCCAAGGTAAGCCTCCCGCTCCTCGCTCCCAGGCCTCTCCTGGGTGCGCCGGGCTAATTTCGGGCTTTGTCTGCGGCACGGGCTGGGCTCTGAACAGCCTGCAGCCAAAGTATGGGGCGGCCACCACAGCTCCAGATTGCAGCTAACGAGAGCGGCTCCGACACGTGGAGCTCACGCCATCAACCCGGGCATGGGAGTGGCGAGAGCCAGAGCCAAACGCCAGCTGGGGAGAGACAGGCGAGCGGCGTTGTGGGAGAAGAGAGAGCTGCCGACCCATGCCGAGAGCTGTGCTGCGTCTCTGGCAGATGCCCTCCTGCATCACCCACCCACCCCGCCAGCTCTGGGGCTGGGGACCTGTTGCTCTCATGCTAAGAGTTTGCACAGACATAACCCTGGGGTGATTGGGGCCAGACAAATGGATGGACAGACAAAGAAATGGGAGGGGGTCACTGATCATGGTGTACCCATTTCACAGGTTAGAGCAATGAGGCAAAGAGAAGCGGCTTCCCCAGGGTTGCACTAACACTAAGGTGCTCATTAGCACAGACACCCAGCTCCCCTCGTTTCCCACAGGCAAAGCCTCAGCACCTAGCTCGCCAGCCTCAAAGGGGCACGTGCACATACAGACTGTCTGCGGGGCTGGTGTCACCCCTTGTCACCTCCCAGGTCCTCCGGCTGCTTTTCAGGTCTTCCAGGGTAGAGCAATGGCAGGAGCATGTAGGACAGTGATCGCACTGCACTGTATCAGGGTAGAGCAATGGCAGTAGCACTTAGGACAATAATAACACTGCGCTGCATGAGAATAGAGCAATGGCAATAGCATGTAGGATGGTGATATCACTGCACAAGATCAGGGTAGAGCAATGGCAGTGGCACTTAAGACAATAATAGCACTGCACTGCCCTGCATAAGAAAGAGAAATGGCAATAGCATGTAGGATGATGTTATCACTGCACTGTATCACGGTAGAGCAATGGCAGTGGCACTTAAGACAATAATAGCACTGCACTGCCCTGCACTGCATAAGAATAGAGCAATGGCAGTAGCATGTAGGATGGTGATATCACTGCACAAGATCAGGGTAGAGCAATGGCAGTGGCTTGTAGGACAGTGATCGCACTGCACTGTATCAGGGCAGAGCAATGGCAGTAGCACTTAGGACAATAATAGCACTGCATTGCATCAGGGTAGAGCAATGGCAATATCATGCAGGATGGCGATAGCACTGCACAACATTAGAGTAGAGCAATGGCAGCACGTAGGACAGTAATGGCACTGCATTGCATCAAGGTAGAGTGATGGCACTAGCACGTAGGATGGCGATAGCACTGCGTTGCATCAGGGTACAGCAGCGGCAGTAGCATGTAGTATAGTAACAGCACTGCGCTGCATCAGGGTAGAGCGGTGGCAGCAGCACACAGGGTGTGATAGCGCTGCGCTGCCTCAGGATTGCTGGCCGAGGCTCCAGCCCCACATCACCACACACGTTTCCGCCATGGGAACTGATCCTCGGGGAGGGAACGGGGCTTCCCCAAAGCCCAGGGCACCTGGCCCACCCCCACTGTGGAACTGGAGCTCTGCCAGCTTGCAGGTTTGAACCCCCTGCCTGGCATCGCTCCAGTTAGGCTGGCCCTGATACCTGAAAAAGAGCCAGCGGAGGGAGACGCCGGGGTCTTGGAGGCTGCCTGCCTGCCGCACAAAGGAGTGAGGAAGGGCACGGGCAGGGTGGAGGTCCTGTGGCCGGCAGGCTCCCCTCTCCCAGCTCGTCAAGGCTGGATGCTGGTGACTCCGCAGTGCCGAGCGTGGAGCCGGCTCGTAGGGGCAGATCAGCTCTTTGGGGGCAAAGACCCCCCAGTCGCTGACAGATGCTGGACAAAGAGGCAGGGTGCGTCTCCCAGGAGGGCCGAGCTTTTGAAATGAGAATCTCCCTTGCCTGGAGCATGGGGATTAAACCGGGCTTGAAAGTTGTTGAGTGGAAACGAGACCTGTTGCCGCGCCTACCCCTCTCCTTTGCCCAGCTCGTCTGGGCCTAAGGATGTTAACTTCAAGGAGCCAGAGAGTGGGGACGGGAAGGGGGAGCTGGAAATGTCTCCTGCCCCACTCAGGAAAGCCTCTCAGCCTCTGAGGATTCAGGATTTCTTAGTGGCTTTTGCTTGGGGACGAGCCTAGCGTGGTATGGAGAGTGTGATCGGACCACAGCCCTTGCTAGGCCTGGGACGTGCCCGTGGTCAGGCATGAACCAGTCCGGTGACACCAAGAGGCAGGACCCATTCGCTGTCAATCTGACTCCGTTGGCAGCAGCCCGATGGTCACAGCCATGTGTCCCACCTCTGCCCTCGGGTCTGGAGGCCTCCAAATAACCCCCGGGAGTCAGTGGTCCTCCCCTGTGCTGCAGCTGCCAGAGCAAGGATGGCGTATCCGTACCGGTGGGGATTGTCATTGCAGCTCCAGCCCCTCTCCACCCGGGCAGCATGGCATAGCGAGCCCAGGTGCCGGCAGAGACGATGGTGCTGGAGGTCTCCCCACAGCTCTCCCTGCAGCCGGGAGGCACGTCCCGGGGATCTGGGGCTTTGGTGCATGCCCTGATGTGGCCCCATCTGTGGTTTTTGTGGTGTCCTGAGAAGGAAGGGCTGGACGAGGGGCGCCTGGGAGAGGAAAGGGAGGGCGGCGGGGGCCACAGATCCATCTGAAGGGATGGAGACAGCCCTTGCTGTTCCCAGGCTGGGGACAGCTGAGTCACAGAGCCGCGGGGCTGGCAGGGAGCGGCAGGGTCACATCCTGCTTGAGGCAGGATCAGCCCTGTCCAAACCAGCCCAGGCAAACCCCGTGTCCGACCTCGGAGCAACACGACTCAGTCATCCCTGAGACAACACACACCTAACCCCCTAACCTGGCACAGGGAAAGCAGGGGGGCTGCAGCCGCCGCTGTCCTGCTTCAATTAAATGTTGTCGATATTTGCTCAAGAAACTCCATGTGGCCGTGCCCCTGTTGCAAAGGAAAGCAAAACCCACCCCAGTCCAGACCAGTCTGAGCAGGGGGGAAGCATTTAGCATCTCTCTAGTCATCAAAGCGGAGACGCATGGGGCCAGATGGAGAGTGCACCCATCCCAGCCCTGCTCGTGGCAGCATCGGCGCAGCACCGCAGAGCCCAGGGAGCCGTCGGCCTGTGGAGCCTGGGCACGAGCGGCACAAGGGAGGGATGAGACTGTGTGAAGAGGGGGGCATGGGGTGGCAGCAGGGGAAGGCTTCTCCCCCCCGCCTTGCAGGGACCCCCTGACTTACAGCTTGTCCACCCAGCTCAGCCGCACCAGGGCCTTGCTCACACAGCCTCTGCTGAAGCGAGCACCAGGCCAGGATAGCTTGTGCTAGATGCACGTCTACTTTGGGTAGTCTATAAGGTGCACATCTACCCTAGTGTTTCATAGAATCACAGAAGTGGGGTCGAAGGGACCTTGTAGATCTTCAAGTCCGACTCCCCGCCTGGGCAGGAGCAAAAACTGGGCTCAAACGATCCCAGCTAGGTAGGCATCAAGCCTCCTCTTAAAGCCCCCCAGGTTTGGGTCTGTCCTGACTTGGCAGAGGGTGCCGAGAGGCAGGCGGCCAGCGTACAGCATGCAGCCCTCTGGCTGGGCTGGGATCAGGGCCGCAGTGCTATCGCCCTGTTATTTTACAGCAGCGTGGAGCAGTTTGAGGAAGAATTACTGCACCCGGCGGGGAATCTGACCACTAAAGCTCTCCAAGGAGAAAGAGCTTTGAAGGCAGGCGAGGCTGAGAGCCGTAGACCTTGACAAGATCCCTGCGCCAGCATGGCCAGTTAACTCCTCAGGGCCATTGTACGGTGGTCGGAGCAGGGGGCTGGGGGTCAGGACTCCTGGGTTCTTAGTCCAAGTGCTGCTGTGCCCCTGGCTCAGCAGGTGCCCTTAGGAGAGTCACTTAATAAGTCTGAGCCTCATCGTCCCTCAGTGCACAACTGAGCTATGGAGACAGATTTCCAGCGCCATCTTCTCCCAGGAGACACAGAGGCTTTCAGGGACCAGACTACCACAGGGCACATCAGCCAAGGCTGTCAATGCCCAGTCATCTGGCATTGCCCCGGGAGAGAAGGACAGGCTCAGTGTGCAGCTCCGACCCCCGGCATCTGCAGGAACAGGGGGACGTATCTTCATGGCCATGAGACACGCACACCTTGACTGGACACCAGCAGGAGCAGCTTTGGAAACCTGGCAAAGTTTCCACGAGGGTAGCGGGACCATCCCGGTATCAGGGAACTGCAAGCAATAGCATAAAAGCCGGCTGGGGGGACCGAGCTGCGGTACGGTATCACGCGTGGCTTTCAGGTTACAGTTCTCAAGTGATAACAGCTATTAGCAACACTCTGACTGCTTCCCCGCGGCGGAGGGGAGGGCGGGCGGCAGCCAGCATGTCAAGCCATCACCTCCATGCTAAGTGATAAGTACCTATTTAGACGGCAGAGTTAAAGCCCAGCACATCAGGCAGGAAACACTTTGTGCCAAAATAAGGAAAAAATAAAAATGTAGGCCATAGAGATGTATAAAACGCGGGGCGAGGGTATTTGTTCTGCTGACAGCAGCCGTGATGGATTGTTTAAGAAAAATAGACTCCCTGTGTTTTTCCGGGGCTATCAGAAAGCAAGAGTCCAGCACTTAATAGTCTCAAATGACTGGCCTTGAAAGGCAGCGAATGGCAGCGACAGCCGTGAGCCTCTTTCCTGCGATGACACCTGACCTGCCGATGGGAGATGGAGAAGGCGGTTAGGGTGGGGGGCGGGGAGCCATTTCCAGCCATTTCTGGCTGCACTCGGGATGGACACCTTCCCCCCCACCCCACCGGCACGCTCAATGGTGTGCACATGTAAGGTTTAGGGCGCTGCGTGTGTACCCCACCAATGCGCTGTTTGTACGTGGGCGTGCAGGCCTGCAGAAATACACTGCTCCCACAGATACACCTGGTTGTGCTTTTTTAGTCCTATAAGCATGCCCAGCACACTCTCGCACTCGTACCCCCATGGGGCATGGCGGTGCACGGCCGGGACACCCGTGCCATGCTGGTTCTTGGCTTTCTGTAGGAGCCATTTGCAGCCAGCACAAAGTAGAGCCCCCTCGGGCTGCTCGAACTGACCCGCTGAGCTCCAGGTACCATTACCATGAGCTGAGCAGTTCAAGGGACAGCGGTTTAATTTATTCAAAACCTGCCTATTGTTTTTAATTCATAAAAATCCTAGAGAAGTGGGGCTAGCAGGGAGCTCCAGAGATTACATCAAGTCCAAGCCCTTCCTGAGGCAGGATCAACCGTGTCCAAACCATCTCAGACAAACCCAACATTTAGGGCTCTTGTACATGTAACTAAATTTGTCCTTTCTTGTGGTTCAGCAGCGTTACTGTTTGCACGTGCGGGTTTTCCTGTTGTTTTAAAAGACTTTATGGCATTGTAAAGTAAAACTCATCCAGAAGTAATTTAGTTTGGCTTACCACAAATTAAAATTTCTCGTCCATGGTCATGCAAATGGACATGCAGTTGCAGTGCACGAAAGGGCAAACATTGTGGCATGTACGAGTCCTAATTGAACTGGATTTGCTGCAGGATGGTCCATTGCTGCCCCAGAGCCCTGCAGTGGCGGGGTCCCCAGGGCCAGAGATCCAGTGAAATGCGCCTCTGGGTGATGGGTGAGCACGAGGCCCAGGCATCACACATGGTTAAATGGGATCCGTGCCTCTGCAGGGGCTGTCTGCCCAGGGATTGCTTGTACTGTGTACATACAGGCACGCACACAGCACGCACACGGCATCACCCTCACGTGCTCCTAGCTCATCCTGCTCCTGCAGAGGCTCCTGGGAGATAACCTCCCTCCGACTCCAGCAGAAGAGGCAGCGATGGACAAAGCATGGGGCGGGGGGGTCAGAAGAAAGTAAAAGATCCCTACGGTGAGCTCAGCCAGAGCCACGGCCGCCCTGCGCGGCAGGAGGGAGGGAGCCTGAACGAGTATGCAGCCTGGACAAGATTGATGGCCTCGTTGCCATTAAGAAAAAAATTAGCCGGTGGCGGCTATCATATTAAAGGGTGAAGAAGCCGTGAATTATTTTCTTAAAGATCTTATCACTTACAATGATAATTTTACCTTCCAAAAGGCCACTTTTAATGAGGCGAGCCAGGCAAAAAGTCATGATTTAATGCCGGCTTTTTTTTTCCCAAACACATTTTACTGCTTTTTTGTCCATGTTTAAAAAGCGCTGGTGACCTTTTTTTATTTAGCTCGCCCCAGGTGGGATGCCGGGGCCGGTCCTTGGAGGGTTTATCACCTCTGCAGAGAGCGCCTTTCTCCCGCCGGAGAGATGATTTAAAGGGGCGTGAGAAATACGAGGCTGCGCTGCTGGTTGTGTGCAGCCTTGGCTTTGCTTTCCAAAACCGCTGGGGCCGGGCAACAGGCTCTACCCAGGGCCTGGCATGGGGTAGGGACCCCGGGCAGATCAGGTGCTGGGTTGGAGTGGACTGGGGAGGAGGTGTGATCTTGCTGGAAGTGGTTTCCCCATGCAAAAATGGGGGCAGTGAGCAGGGCGTGTCAGCAGGGCAGGGTGAGTGCTGCCGTTCCCAGTGGACATAACCAGGGGCTTTGGGCCACTTGGTGGTCGCATGTCTGCGCACATGCCAAGGTCACGTCTGCCATGAGCCTGTCATGAGGGAGCTAGGGGGGGGTGCAGTCAGAGCCTGAGTTAGCCCCCGCAAAACACTGGATTTCTCCCACCAGCGCCGGCCACGTGCATTGTCTGCCACAGCTCCCACACGAATGCAGCTTGGTTTGGCAATGGAGGTGGCCCCTAGTGCCACCATGCTACCCAAAAACACACGCGTACAAGGCAGGGGCCCAGCGCGGGAGCAGGGCTGGAGCACGGTCTGCCCACGTGCTTCACCGGTCTCTGTGCTGTCACCAGGTCTGCTGGCCCGGTCGGTCCCTGGCTGCAGACCCTTTCTGCTTCAGGGGTGGAAGATACAGTCCCAGCCATAGCAGTAGGATTTTGGGGGCACAGTGCTCCAGATGCACTCTCAGGGCTCTTCCGCCACGAACGCGGTAACGCAAGGACTGGTGCCGGAGCCAGATGTTGCCAGAGGTGGGCCCCGGGGATGCGAGTGACAGATGTGGAGAGGACTTGGGCTGGGGCCGTTTCCATTTGCATTCGGTGCCGTGCGTTAAGCACCGGCTTTGCTGTTTTAGGCCCTATCACAAGCGCAGCAAAACTCCTGCAATGGGCTGAGCGTCGGGGCATGCTCGCGTCCAGCTGCCAGCCCCTTCCCAAGCCTCAGGACCGAGTCTTCGGCATCTCCTCTCCCAGGCCACCACGTGCCAAAAAGGTTGCACTGGCGCTTCAGCTTTGGGCCTGTCCCTCTTTGTTACTCACCCTGGATAAATGATGGTGAGCATCCCCGCTCCCCCCCTCCGCTGCCTGGAACAAATCCATCTCCTTGTCTCGAGGTCCCTCAGGGGATGCGGCAGTGCCGGTCCCTGCAGCCTGGGGATCGTCGGTCATTTAACATGCAGGAAGAGCAGCTTTAGGACAGCTCGGGATGTACGTTGCTCTGTGTGGAGCCTGGGCTTGGATGGGGGTTATAGCTCGGTGATGCAGCCTTGGGGATGTCACATCACCCTCCCTCCAGAGTCTGACCAAGGGATGTACCCCAGGGTGGTACCCGGGTGAGCAGAGCAAGTTTGGGAGATACCGCTCAAAGGACGGGACATGCAGGCGAACCCAGAATGGCCAGGGCAGCGAGGTGTGCTGATTGCAGCCAGCGGCGCCAAGTTCCTGGCAGACAGCCCCAGGGCCAGTCCTAGCCCCGCGGCCGGAGACGCGACGTGCTCCCCGCAGCTCGGGGAAATGAAATGCACCAACGCAGCGCGGGGGACGTGTGACCGGGCGTCCCGCATGCTGCATTCGGCATGCCGGCGAGGTACTTAGCATGGAAGGGCTCACACGCAATTTAAAAATAGACAGTTTATTAATCTAAACGGCGAGTGTATGTAGAAGAGGCCTCGAGATTGACATCTTTGGGATTAGCTGAGCCCTGCGTTTTTCCAGAGGTCATCGCCATGGCGCTCGGGAGGTTTGTGGAATAAATGGGGCCGGCATCCTTCCCAAGCCCGCACGCTAAAAACTAATACATAACGTTTAATTTACTGTCTCCATAGCTCGCCCAGCCATTTTTCACATAATCGTATTGGATGAGAGCGGCCGGCAGCTCCGGGGCGGGGGGAGCCGAGCGGGTCTGTCAGTCCGTCTGTCACTGAGGCAGGGGAAGACGTCTGGGTTTTTCCCCCCTCCTGTTGAATAAATTGGAAGAGGAAATGTCTTTAACCCCCCCGCGCCGGGACGTCCCTCTGAGCTCAGGTGCAAGAGCGAGCTCAGACGGTGCCGGGTCAGGGCTGGGCTTTTCAAATCCCTCCTTGCTCTTGTCCCAGGGTTCAGGCAGGTCTGCTAAGGAGCCCTGCAAAAATCCATCGTCTTCACCCCGTGCAGCCCCTTGCCGAGGCAGGCAAGGCTGTGCTCGCTCCCAGCCTGGGTGCAGGTCCCGCAGGGCAGGGTCGAAGCTCTGCTGCGGCCGAGATCCTCACCCTCAGAGGCATTTGCAGACTCTGGCAGGGGTCAGCCTGCCTGCAGCGCAAGGGCCAGGCTTTCACCTGCTAACTGCACCAAGTCCCTCAAGGCGACGGGGCTTTCCCTGTAGCTCACTCCTTTGGTTTGGGGGCAAGCGAGACCAGGCAGCATCTTGCATGCAGGATGCTGCCGTGGATGTGGGGAGTATCTGAAGCCCCAGGCTGATGGGTCTGGGAGGAGGAGACGTGCCGGTGGTAGCGCCACACAGCCCGGAGCGATTGAGCCGTGCTCCGGCGATAGAAGTCAGAACCGATTTGGCCCCCGACATGAGATTTCAACCCAAAAAACCTGGATTCCAGCAATGCCAGTCGCCTCCTCCTCGTGCTGGGCATCGCATGGGCACAAAGGGAGCAGCAACCCCTGCCCCGTGCAGCTTGCAAACTTCCAGGGCGAAGCAGGCGCAGTCAGCTCGTTTTCGCTTCCAGAGGCCATTGTGCCCCAAGCATCAGGCTGGGATCCCAGTCCCAGCTCAGCACCATGGGCCCAGCACCCCACTGCGACCCCGGCGGGTCCTCGCCTGCCTTGCTCCCAGCCCAGTTCCCAGGGCCCCGTTACTTGCTGACAGTCCGTGCTACGGGCGGCTTCCCACTGCTCAGACCTTTCCAAAACGCCCCCCCAAAAGCACATTTTTCCATGTTTCACCTCAGCCCGGAGGCAAACGTTTCCAGAAAGTTCCTCTTTCTCCAAAGCATTACATCTTTTAATAGTGCTGCGACCGCACTTGACCTGTCCAATTCAGATGATAGCCTGGCTTCCCTTCACAGGCATTTGTGTCATTTATGGTTGTTCCAGCCGACGTCCTCCGAAACAAAGAGCCGGAGAGTCATATTTACAGTGTGTATTTATTTTTGCAGTTAGCTTCTTTTCACCGTCTCTTGTCTGCAGAAGTTGAACTGCTGTGTATTTGTCGTAGGGTGTTTTTTTTTTCCCTCCTCTCTCCTAATAAAAAGGTTCAGTTCATCTCTCTATTGTCAGCCTCTTCTGGTAATCTCCCATAAAACTTTGTAGTGCAGAGAATTTAGACAACCCCCCTCCCCAGATGATGTGAAGGTTATCAGCATGTTTCTGACTTAGAAAATGAGGGTTGGCAGGGACTTCAGGAGGTCACATCGGGTGTGTCTACACGTGCAGTTACACACGCCTAAACTTAATGTGCCTTTGTTTAAAGCGCGTTAAGATGACTTAGGCGTGCATCTAGATGTAGACTTGCTAATGCACATTAAAGCTTATAAAATTTAGGATGGCATAATTAAGTCTCATTAGTGTATGTGTGGCTGTATTAATGCTCATTAAGTGTCTACACGTGGGCTAATGTGACTTAACTATGCCAACTTAAATTTGGTACTTGCTTTAAGCAGGTATTCAATTTAGGTGGGATTAGCCTAAAACTACCATTTTTAAGGCACATTAAGGGCATGCATGTGTGGACATGCACCGTTAATGAGCCTTAAAAATGATGGTTTTCAGCTAATCCCGCTTAAAAGGGCACCTCTGAGTTTTTCCCAGTTGCTAATGATGAAGTAGATGGAAGAAGAAGCTAACGATGCTTCCCAGTTGCTAATGATGAAGCAGTTACAGCTCGCGGTGGGGCTCGTTTGTGAGGGTGCTGGCGGACAGTGCTCCTTCCTGTCGCTTCGCATTGCTCTGCCGTCCTTTGCCATATGCCAGGAGTGGTTTCTGGCATGGGGTTTTGTGTGCACATGTTTCACAGGTGTTGTGTGGCATCTCTGAGGCAGCACGCATGTGCTGTGCACGTTACTAAACCCCGGATAAATTCTCCAGGATGTGTGTGTGATCCCAACATCAAATCTCTCTTCCCCTGTCAGAGGAGGCTGCACTTATGCTTCCTGACCTTGGACTAAGAGCCTGGATGTAACCTCACTGCACGCTTTGGCGCGTGCTCTGTACGCAGAACGTCAATCGGGGTTATGAGAGAGACGATGCAGTGCAGGGTTTCTCCCCTGCTGAATCAACTTAGACTATGCACCTTTCTGTCCTCCCATGCAACACCTCTTACACTGGCATGCCCTGGGATGACCGGAGAGCATGGGAAGCCGGGTTACGATGCTCCTTGTTTGGGTGGGGGATTCCAGCCCTTCCTTAGGGTGCACTGGCAGCTGCATGAAGGGCCAGGGCTGGGGTGTGAGCAAAAGCAGCTTCCTGCCAGGGCTGCCTCAGTCCTACCCCCAGCCTTTGTGTGTGGCACGTACACTTTGCACGCCAAGAGGCCAAACCACCACCCTCAGTTCAGGCCGTCGCCCACTTGCTGGGTTTCTAGCCCCATTTATTGACCAGAGAGCAGACACTTCCAGTGGATGCAGGGGAGCACCGCACTGCTCACAGGGTAAACGTCTCCTTTGCTCCCTTTCTCTTGCAGTCCATCCTGTTGTCGGCCTCCATCAAGCGGGAAGGGGACTCTCCGACAGCATCACCTCACTCCTCGGACGATATCCACCACTCGGACAGATACCAGGTGAGAGAGCCGGGCAGACAGACTGGCAGGCACTGTCACACCCATTGGGCTAGTGGGGTAGGGGTATGGCAGGGGTATGGAGCCAGCAGCATGCAAGCATCACCGCTGGGCTGCTCTGCTGACCAGGTACCCAGGGATGGCTCGGTCCTTTGGGCATCCTTTTGGCCTGCATCTCACACCTCTGGAGCTGTAGCAAGGTGCCTCACTCCCTCTACCTCCCCGGCTCCTTTTAGCACAGGACTGGAAGCCAAGAAATCCTGGGCAGTAGTCCCAGCTTCTCCGACTCCCCCTCTTGATGTACTCTTGGCCTCATGACTTCCATGCATTACCTCAAGCTTCCCATCTGTGGCATGGGGATATCCATGATTGATGTTTGCAGGGCCCAATGAGTCCTCACATAGAAAAGCACCAGTTAGGATAAAGGCTGCGTCAGGCAAGTGACATTTTTAGCAGGGGCAGTCGGCAGGCCTCTGCCACATGAGCACGCCACGAAGCCACCTGTTGTACTGCAGCGTGGCACGTGGCCATACAGGTCAGAGTACGACCGTGTGGGCTTAGTGCAGCTCAGTGCAGATTCAGAGATACTTTTCACCCTCATTCATGATGTAGATTGAGGGCATAGAGCTGAGCCTGAATTATGCATGTATGACTCAAAGGGGTGGACATATCTGTATGAGATGCTGTAATATGGATGATGGAGCCCAGGAAAATGTTCCCTTCTTCCTCCCCTGTGTCCAAATTCCCTTCCCAATGGCACTGATCCCAGGCTGGGGATAGGTACCAGCCAGTCCAAAGTGGGCTAGTAAAGGTCCAGTAACTCACAGGCCATTGGGGCTACAGAAATGAAGAAGGGAAAAGGATACCAGCACCCATCCCTAGCCCTTGTGGGATACACAGCCTTAAGTGTCTGACTTCGAGGCACAGCTTTGGCGGTGGGAAGTCTGGCTCAGGTTTCCGTTGCAGTGATTGTTATAAAGCCCTGCTCCTTTTGAGCCCTCTGCATGTGTATGGCTTCCTAACGTAGTCGAAGTGATGACCCTGTGCAATACAGAGGGTTGGGAGGGTAAAAATGGGCTTGGTTTCACTGGGACTACCTAGTCCATTTATAGGTGGCTTCTGAATAATAAGTGACTGATTCTCAGAGCATCTAAAAGGGGCTTGCAGACCTCAGAGAGGAGGGAGGACTTGCACCCACCTGTAGCTTGCTGCAACACCGGCCAGTCAAGGTCAAGGGAGGTGCAGAGGCAGGTGGGGAGAAGGGAAAGGACAGCAAGATCCAGAGGACCCGAGCCTGCCCCTTTGAATGATGGGGTCTGTCCAGGCTGCTCAAGATCAGGTCTCACGGCGTGCAGACTTCTGTCTAAATGCTGCAAGAAATGTGTGTCCATTCCCATTCTGCCCTGCACGCTTCGAAGACCTTCTTAAACACAGGCTGGTAAAACCATCAGCCCTCCGACACAGTGCTCACGTCTTCCCTCCCTTACCAAATGGAGCCCAGATCCCCAATGCCCCAAGCCCTGTCCAGCAGCAGCTCATCCCCACTTCTGATATCTTTCCCCTCAACTCAGCCCTGCCCAAATAGCACACCTTCCTCCCCGGCTTTCTGTTCAAATGAATAAAGGCTGGACTAAATGACCTTGCAAGATCCCTTCCAGCCCGACTTTCTTATGATGCCTGTGCTTTTCTTGGAGGCTGATCCCACACAATGGCAGCGCCCCTGAATTCACAGCTTCGCCACCCCCCACCCTGTGAAACATGAGGGCCCTTCCAACCTTGTATCCAGGGCAGCTGTAAATTTTTATGGTGCCATACTTCAGTCCCCAGCTTCTCAGCAGAAGCCTCCTGCATGTGCTGAGTCCAGCTTGTCTCTAATGCATTGGAAGTTTGCGATCATGTTTTATGGAGGGTTGCAGCCCCTTCATGCAAATGCGTAATGGGAGCGATACGTCTGCACTGCAGGGAGAGAAGACCTCTGGGGCCTGATTTTCATTTATGCCGCGGCTGCTTTATGTTGCTCTGGCAGCGTAAAGGGAACTTCCAGTGGGTGCCAGGGCTTCATAAAGCTTCAATGCAGCCGTAACGATGCCTTCATGTAAATAAGGCTCTGGCCTCTCCACAATTAGGGGAGAGTTTATAATTAGCAAGTAAACTGCTCCCAAGCTGGAGAGCAGTAAAGTCATTTAGAAGCCGATCTCCCCGCCCTTTTGGGGGAGACTCCTCGCGACTTCAGGGGCTGCAGAACTGAGCTGTTCATATGCAGAAGTGTGCTGTGATTATATATGTTCCTTAGCGCTGCAGTGCCGGTAATTTTGCCTTGCAAGTTACTTAGGTTATTTATGACCTAATAGAGAACATACAATATATTAATAAAATGCTGTGCAGCACTGATTTCAGCTGTGTGGATTTTCAGAGGTGAATTCCCGAGGCTTGGCTTTATTGGCCATCACATCCTCCTGCCCAGCAAATGTTTAACGGAGAGGGAGATTTGGGAACAGCAGTAGAAAAATAACAAGGGTGCATTTGACTTCAAAACACTGAGCACTTCTCTCATCTGTATAGCACAAAATTCATCCAAGTGTCATCTGGACCATGCAGGTGCAGTTCCCAGGAAGGTCCTTTGGTGAGGACCCAAGGGTGAGGTCAGAGCTGCTCCAGGCATCATAACCCTGGAGGAAGTGGCAGGATAGGATCGCTGGCACCAACCTGGCTCTAAAGGGTGGACATGTCATGAGGTTTTCAGAGGACATCCACGCAGCATGGTGTAGTGCCATTGGACCTACCCACGCTAGCTCCGTAATCCGCCAACTCCAAGATCCATGGGGAATGCAGCCATGACCTCTTGGACTTGAACTCAGCCAGTTGTGAGCCGGTCATCACTGTCATCAGATGAATTTACAAGGGTTTCAGTGTCTTGAGTGATGGGAATCCCATGGGAAGAGCTATTTTCACGAGGCTGCAGCAGCTTCTGATCCAGCAAAAGGGGACAAAGCCAAAGATGAACCCAAGCTGATTTCAGGAAAGATTTGGGATCAAGTTTTTGGCCTGTAAGTGTCCATAATGCCCATCTGCTGATGCTCAAGAGCAGATCCTTGTAGATTTGATGCCTGCCAGGGCCAGCCCCATGCACCAAACTAAGATGGGAAAATAAGCCGTCCCTGAATGCCATTTGTTAGGCCTTTAGTCAGAAGGGAAAAGGGTATGAATCAGAGGTCGTTGATTCTAGGATCACGTACCTGGCAAGGCTTTGCACAGGGGAGAGCATAACCAAGCCTAACCGATTGTACAGGCCTCCCGTAATGCTGTCTCAGCCCCCAGCCCTGTACCCAACAGGGGGAAAATGAGACCAAACACTACAGTGAGCCACTCATCCTGCCTTAAAGATAGCATTGAAGACCCTTTCTCTGCAAGGCAAGGGCACCTGAACCTGTTTAGGGGGAGCCCATCGTGGGGTGTTTGTGGCTGAGTAATTAGCAGAGGAAGGACTAAAATCCTTGCCCAGCAGAGCTGAATCTTTCTCTGCTGTTTGGACCACAAGAGTGACAGCATTTACCCAGCTTGTAGCTTAATTAATTAAGGGTGTGGAAACAGGAATCAGTGACTCGGATTTCATCCCTGAGCTGCAAAACGGGACTGCGTGTTGGCTCCCAGGGAGGACCTGCAGCGTATTGAACGAGTCCGCTCTGCAAACGGTCCCTAGCTGCGTCAATCCTGAATGTTTCCCTATGGCAAAAAAATACAGGTTTTCTGCTTTCGCCGTAGTAGAAACAGTGAAAAGCAGAGACTAGGCCAAACATGTAGCTGTGGCTTAACCAAACGAAAGCTGGTGTTCAAAAGCAACCGTGAAGTTTTTTGTGAAAGGAAGAAGGATCGGGGAGACGGGTTTATTGGGATTGAAATCGTGCCCTGCTGTGTTTGTAGCCAACGCAGAGCAGCTGCCTGCTACTTGACAGGCATCTGCAAACAAAACTGCGGAGTGAAAGGCAAAAAATGGAAAAAGTGGGGTGGAGGAGTGGGAATTTCAATACACCCACATTACAATGCAGTTAGTGCCTGGCCTGTATCTCGGCCGGGGCAGATGGATGGCAACGCGCCAGTTAAAGTTTGCATTAGAATTTCTCCTGCTACGAGCTTGAGCTTGGGTGCACTCAACACCTGGGCACTCGCACCTCCCAACACGGGGGGCTGATCTTGTAAATCAGGGGCTGGGGCCTCAAAGGGTGGCAGCGGAGCAGGGTGCACCCCCAACAGGCCAAATTCCCTCTTCTTTCATGAGTATCATGGCACATGAGCCCCTCTGATATCCATCCTAGCCGCCTCAGCTACCGAGCTACTGACCAAGAGCTTAAAGCATCCTTTATTATTTTTGTAGAGCTTCATTTCCACTTCCCTCTCCCCACTTTCATGGGTTCAACCTGCCCTCGTTTTTACAGGCCTTGTCTTTGCTCTTCCTACTCAAGGATAACATGCAACTGCTCCCCGCCACCCCGGTAGCAGTTGTGTGCTTGAGTGAGAGAGGGGAGATGAATTCCCTTTGGAGCCCACTAAACGCTGAGTTGTGCGAGAGCTCAGCACGCAGAAGGACAAAGACCAGCTAATTGTGATGCTGCAGGTTCTGGCTGGAGTCACTAAGGGATATTCCACTGACGACCTGCGTGCATCAGATCATATGGATAAAGCTTCTAACAAGGCACCAATAAAACACACGCACGCCTGGCTTACCGTACTAGAACGAATCTGGCAGCTGAGGCTTTGCTTGAAGCAAGAATTACTCTTTTTTTTACACAAAAAAACACCCCCAATAATCTGCATTTTACTTCCCTCGCTGCCGCTTGAGCCCATTGCTCCTTGTCATCTGCTTACACTAAAAACAGTGAGAGGTGTTTCCCTGGGGTCAGGGGCAAGTTCTCTGTAGACCCCTATCATGATGTATGATGGGTCTTGTGCCATTGGTGGGGTTCGCCCCATAGCCCACTGTTGTCTAGGGAAAACCTCTGCATTTAAGCTGCAAGAGCAAGGTGGCAGCCACTGCGGGTGCCTGGAAACATGTCCCCGAAGGCTTCGGCAGTGGAAAGCCAGTGCAAGAGCCTCGGGTTCCTTCCCTGAGCTCTTGCTGCTGAGGTTGGGTTGCTGCGGGGTGGGCTGGGGGCTCCTGTGTGCAGGAGGGGGCTGGTCCCGTGGGGGGATGCTCGTGGCCCGTGGGGAGAATGCTCTTGGCCTGCAGGGGGATGCTTGTTGCCCCGTGGAGGGATGCTCGTGCCCCATGGGGGGGATGCTCGTGGCCCGTGGGGGGGATGCTCGTGGCCCCGGGGGGGGGGGG
>NW_017728993.1:26362304-26362925 GCF_001723915.1 Gavialis gangeticus | reverse complement strand
GCTTATGGCTCCATGGAGAGATGGTCATGGCCTGTGAGGGGGGATGCTTGTGGCCTATGGTTGTGGCCCCGTGGGGGTGCTCATGGCCCTGTGGAGGGATGCTCATGGCCTGTGGGAGGATGCTCGTGGCCCCGGGGGGGGGTGCTCATGGCCCCATGGAGGGATGCTCATTCCCCGTGGGGGAATGCTCGTGGCCCGTGGGAGGAATGCTCTTGGCCCGTGGGGGGATGTTCATGGCCCCATGTAGGGATGCTTGTGGCCCGTGCTTGTGGCACCATGGAGGGGGGTGCTCGTGGCCCAGGGGGCGGGGGTGGCTGGCCTACAGCAAGCCCTGAAGCGGGGCCTGGGGGGATCATAGGTCAGCTGCCCCAAGCCTTGACCCTACCAGCCACCCCCTCCCCCGATTGGTTGAGATCCCTGGAACCCAAGCACTGATTGGACTGGGAACTCTACCCCTGCCTCCTCATTGGGTGCGGCTCCCCCGGCCCGGGGGCGCCCTCTGGCCCTCGATTGGGGGGCGCCGATTGGTGCTGCCCCACCATAGGCAGTGGGCCCGGTTGCTATGGGAACCTCCGCCCGCCCTCGTTCCCCAGTGAACTTTCACCCCGCTCGAGCGGCGGG
>NW_017728993.1:26354408-26362046 GCF_001723915.1 Gavialis gangeticus | reverse complement strand
GGCCATCTCCCCTCGTGCCCCAGAGCCCCTGGCCGCTGCAGGGATGTGATATGCTCTGTTCTTTTCTCCCCCCTGCAGACCTTCCTGAGGGTGCGAGCGAACAGGCAGACCCGGCTGAACGGTGAGTCCCACTTGCTTTCCTCCCTTCCCGCCTCCCTGCTCTGTTTGTGGGGCGCGGGGCCTGCCCCCCACCCCCCTTGTTCTTGGAAACGCTCCTCCAGTTCTCGAGTCCCAGAGCCGTGGGGCTGTGGGGGTTGCGTCTAGTCCCAGCCCTGTCCGAGGCAGGATTGGCCCTGTGCAAACCTGCCTGTTGTGTACATCTGTGTAAGGCCATACCGGGGCCTGACACAACACGGATCTCGCACATGACCCCAGCAGGGGAATTGTAACAGCCAACATCTCGCTTCTGTAAAATGTCAATATAGGCTCCAGAGGACCTGCAGAGAGGGTCATGCCCCCCTAAACCTCCCTCAGTACCGAGTGGATTATGGGGGTAAACTCCTTCCTGACCCCAAGCACAGCGTTGGTCTGAGTGGAGGGACAAGACTTTCCCAGGCCTGGTGATTTCTTCATCCCTGTGCCTTCATCCTGGAAAACAGGGTGTCAGTGTCATGCCCCATTTCCCTCTGCTCTTGTGCTGGCCCCATGATGGAGAGCTGCAGGGGTGAACAGCAACCTGGGCCTTGCCAATATAGGTTGGCTTCATTAATAACCAAAAGTATCCGGGGGGGGGGTTTATAGGCCACTCCCTCAGGTGGTTCTAGCTTTTCCTGCCTGCAGCAGCACATTAGATTGGGATCTTAGACCTGCCCTTTTGCCTTATCCTGCATTTTGAATCTTGTGGCCAGGTGTGTCCATAGGATCTGGGCATTAGCAGCGTATTCTGGCTACTAGCGGTTTGCCTTGTCCTTGAACCTGACAGCTCAGGGCATCTGGATCGCGCGCACACAGCCCTCCCCTTCCCACAGGATGGGTAGAGCTGCTTGTTTATGTACTTCTGCGTATGTTCGGAACAAGCCAAAGCTCTGGGTGCTCGGTGAAAAACAGAATTGTAGGGTTGGAAGGACTAGGAGGGTCATCAAGAAATTCCCATGTGGTTTCAAGGTTTACTGTTCCTCTTTCTTTAACAATTGAACATCAAATACAATGTGTTTACCCATTATTTCCTTTAAATGATATTTCTACTTCATTGCGTGAAAACAAGTTTGGTGCAACACTGGTTAATTTTAATTTAGCCAAAGCCATGCAGCTTTCTTTGGTGAAACTTTAAACTTCCAGAAAGGTTGCTGTTTCTGTAGCAAATTTTAAATATTTCATTTTTATATTACCGCTTACCACCAAATTGAATGTTATTATAAAAATGTCACTAATACACAGTTGCCAAACTTGATGGTTCAGAATTATACTCTCAAAGCTGTGTTGATTCAGTCTTTCTCTCAAACTTTATGGGTTTTTTTATTTTTAAACCAATAGAGAATGTAAACAAGAGATCCTGACTTAGTGTTCCCAAAGTAGAGCCAGTGAACAATTGGAGGACTGCACCTTGGTGTAGTGCCTATCATTTCCTTTATTACATATGCATGTTAAGCAATTCTTAGCCTTAAAATGGTTTTAAGTACAATGTTGTACAATTGGCCTCTGTATCTCTTTGTGATCAAGTCCAAGGCGAACTTGACAATTTTAATATCTAATTTTAGCACAAAAAACACTAAGTGTTCAGTGCTGGGGGAAAATAACTTCCCAATGCTTGGTTTCTCAAATTAAGTTTTATCATAGCTTCCTGACACAGCATTACCCTCAAACTGAGAAAAAAGCGTAAGAAAATTCTGTTAACAGGGACTTTTTTTCTTTTTCTGTACAAGTGCCTGGCAATTCTGAGCTGTGGTTCTGTTATGAAACTGCTGCCTGTCACTATTAATCCTTTGCTGCAGTGCATCATGCTTCCATTGAAAGCCTGTGGGGTTTATACTTTTTGACTTCAGTGGAGCTAAGCTTTGACCCCAAGGTGGAGCTGCATGTGGTACAAGTGTGGGGCTGTGAGATGGGCTCTCTTAAATTCTAGCAGGCTCCATTCCCGGTTGGTTATTTAAGAGATGAATGTTGGTTTTGTTCATCATTAGTTTTGTCCTCTTTCTCTGGACCCCTTCTGCTTCTGCTGTATCCTTTCTGGGGGACAGTGACCAGAACTGGAGACAGTATTCCAGGTGAGGGCGCCCTACTAATTTTACGTATTGGCATTATCATTTTGATTTCCGTTGTTCTTTTTTTGTGTACATCCTAATGAGGTCTGCTGTAGCTCATGCAGCGGTTCTGGACTGGTTACTAGAATCTTCAGGTGAGGTTCTGTCACTCGTTATGCAGGAGGTCAAACAGAGCTACTGACTCTTTGTAGCCTGTACTTCCATGACTCTGTGACCGTTCCTGTACGCTGAGTGGACTTGCCCATAGCAGTGCCTGGGCCTTTCTACACATGGTTATATCTAATCGAAAACCCAGCAGTGCTGTTGAATGGTTCAGATTATTCTTTCTGATGTTTATTGCCTTGCATTTGTCATTGCTGGATTTAGTCCTTCAGTCCTCTCTTTGCCTTGCCTAACAAATATGCTATGAGGCTGACAAACATCCCTTTTCAGATCGCTAATAAACATCTATCTAAGCCTTTGTCTGGACAGAGAATGCTTCCCCACACTGAAAACTGCTCACATGCTGGTTTTTGCTCTCTGTCTCGCAGGCAGCTTCTAATCCAGGAGGGAGCTCTCCTCGTGCCCTATGACAATTTAGCATCCACATTCCTAATTTAGTTTCCATAATAGCCTCTTACATGGGAGTTGCTCAAAGGCTCTTTGAAAGTCCAAATATACTGTTGATTGATTTTTTTTTTTTTCTTTTCTGCATTTGTGTGTGTGTGTGGTTGGGTTTAATTCACTTGCATTTTTTATGCACCAAAGAAGTCCTGTAGATCAGAAACAGATCTTTCTTGACAGAAACTGTCCTGTAGCACAGTGGTCGTCTCTGTGTTACCGAATTGTATTTAATCATTGCTGCAACCTTGGTGCTAACGTAAGGCTTGCAGGTTTGGTTCCCAGTCCACATGATGTTTTCTTGCAGAGAGCAGCACACCGTTGTCTGATTTCCAGCATGGTTTCAATAGGTGTCAGTTGTTTGGCCGTTTCATTTGTAACTTCCTTCACAACTCCTGGGTCCTGATGGCTTGTTGCTGTCCTGTCAGGCTGTGGTTCATGTCAGCTCTCAAGGGACAGCATGAGTGGAGAGGGAAGTATCATATCAAGGTGGCTGTAGCCGTGGTCTTAGTGTAGCTGGTCCAAATGGAGTTAATGTGATGTTACAGTTGGAGGACAGGGGCGCTCACCTGGGGGAAGCCCCTGCCAGCCCATGATGTTAGTTCTGTAGGTCAGTTCCGTCACTGGGAGTTGCAAGCAGACTGGGGGTGGATACAAGCTCTGGAGCAGCCATTTAACATCCTCCACGTGCAGAACACCAAGTGAATATATGCATCCTGTGCTGGCCATGCTTCAAGGGCAGAGGGTGCTGCCCTGGGTTCAGAATGGGCAGCGGCCCCTGAAGTCCCAGATGCATCACAGTGCTAATTTCTCTCTGTTCCTTCATGCAGGAGGCTGGCTCTTAAGTTTCATTTGCCCTTCTGCTGCTGCTGAATTCTGCAGGCCACCTTTTCAGAAGAGCCTCCTATGTGTTTATGCATTGGTGCTCTCATTTTGCATGGGCAAAAGCAGCCTGCCTTGAACTGCCTGCCTGTGCAGTCAGTCCTATGGCGTTCTGGATACCAGGCTGTCTGCTCGCAGCTGGCATTTGTGACTGAGTCCAGCAGGCCAGGGACAGGCCTGTTTGTATGGAGAGGTGTGGAATGAGCCATCCCTGATGACCACGTTGGAAGCCTGGCTGTGTGACCGCCCCTCAGGTCCTCATGTGAATCTGCCCCTCGTGATCTCTCTTGGGCAGCTGTGCCATGACATATGCTCTGGATCTCAGATAGCTTCACTTCTGCCCACCTAGTGTGTACATGGTTCTCTTGCTTCAGCCTGCTCTGGCGCCAGCTCATCTCGTCGGTCCATGGCTGCTCCTGCTGTTGACCAGCCTCCTTCCCCAGCCAGCCTGGGGCTGTTGCATGGAGAAGTTTACAGCTTTGGTTTGGGTCCCGTTGAAATTTTCCCAGCCCTGGAGGCTCCCCATCTAGTGCTGTAAGGAGCTAGTGCTAGCAAACACCAAACTCATTTAACAGAAAAAGAACCCCTCTTGCTCCACGAATGCAGTCTTGGTAAAACCCTCAGTAGAGCCACAAAAGAGGAATGGGCTCAGCCTGTGGATGGTTTACAGCTCCCTCCCCAGCAAATTCCAAGGGCCTGGCAATGCCCCATCCAGACCCTGACCCCTGAAGCTGCCTCTGCAGGACAGCAGACCCTTCCTGAAGCTGGGTGGGCTCTGCATGGGTGGTCCGCACCTGCAAGGCACCCATTTTGTGTGGCCTGCCGAAGGGCTGGGGCTGCTCCTGGCCACCCTGCCGTTGTGCAGGGGAGAGGTGACTGGCTTGAGGAGTTAACAGAAATCATTGAATGATTGTTTGGACAAACAGAAGAACACCAGAGCTGTGGGCATTCCCTGGGCAAGCCCTCGCCAACTGCTCCGCGCAGGAGGGGGAACTGGAACGCAAGCTCTACAAGCGTCACCTTTGCTTCTGACAGAGTCAGTGTTGTGTGCGGTGCACAGCCCTGTGAGGCTAGGTGCTTCCCAGGCAGGTCACCACTCCTTGTCCTGGCTCTAAAGGGTGCTCTGGGGTTATAGGATTCTCCCAAGGGGCAATGAAATTAAATCTAGGCTGCTCTGTCTTGAAGCAGGTGGGTGAGAGGGTGATGAGGAGCAGCAGCTCTCAGAGGGAAGGTAGGTGTAAGCAGTGGTGGAACAATGTGCTCCAGTAACTCAACATGGACATGTTCGCAATTGTGCATGGGGGCACAGGAGAGAGCTCCAACAGCGAGGGTGATGGAGGTGCTGAGACTCCACTCTCTGCCAGAGGCTGTTTTTTGTGCCCCCAAGCTAGCTAGCAGGGAGTGAGTTCAAGCAACATTTTGCCTAGTTCAATCCAGCCTGCCCCAGAGCAGGGTACTGGCTCATCCTGCTCCTGGCTAGTGCTGTGTTTGGGCTCTGACCGGAGGCCATCCTGTGACACCCTACACAGCAGAGGGCTGTGGCTACAGGTGTCCCTGCCCTGTATCCCACCTGCTCTCTTCCACGCTGTGGCCTGGGACCTCCCAAGCTGCCATGGTTCCCTTGTGGCCATTGCCTTCCTCCTGAGATTGGCTCCCCGTGCTGCAGCACTCCAGCAGATCCATGTACTGGGCCTCATCTGTGCGGCTGGGTGTGCCCCAACTTGGCTGCTGTGGCACTCACAGCAGCGGGCAAGGGGTGAGCAGATCAGTCTCTGAGCACAGCCCAGGGCAGAGCATGTACGGTGGCGCATACTTAAGGTAGACCTGATCAAGTACATCAGTTAAAATGAAGGCCACAAAGGTGCGGAGAAACCCTCTGATGGCCTAATTATGATTATTAATACTAATAAAAATTAGTGAACTCCTCACCTCCTGGCAGAAGGCTTGAATAATAACCAAGGAGGCTTTGTTCAATCAGAGGAGGCAGAGGCACAGCAGCGGCTGCAGGGAGCGCCTGCTGGACGGCACTCGGGCTCTCAAGTGGAGTCCCCTCTGCTCCGACTCGCCAAAGGATTGCTGTGCTTTTATCTTCTTCAGTCAAAGGCAAGAAAAAACTCGGCATCTCCCTGTTTGGTCCTGCGACAGGCGCGCAGGGGGAGAGAGATTAGTGAGCTAATTAGAAATGATCGCATCTCTCCACACTAATTAGCAGTGCTGTGGTCTCACTCGCATGTTCTTTTGAGTTGCTCCCCTCTGGGACGGCCCCGCAATCGCCTCCTGCCTTTGGGGCCGCTCCATTCTTCTCGTGCTGATTGGAAGTGATAGCCGAGCTGCGTGCCAGGGATGGGAAGCATGGCTCGGGACAGGCCTCCTGGGATACAGTGCTCCCTTCATCTCCTGGCCGGTGCCTGGACCTCATGCGCTGCTGATGGCACCATGCCACCACTAACAACCATGGGACGAAACTGGCAGAGGAAGCTGCTTTCAACACCTCTGTTCTCCTGCAGCCATGTGACTTGTGGCACTCCCGCCTCAAGACAAAGAGCACATCATGCTGACCAGGGGAGGTGCAGCTGGCTCTGGCATGGAGATGTGGTGACCTGGGCCCTGTTCCTCACCCTATTCCTGTCCCGCCTGAATCAGCAGCAGAGGGATGGGACAGCTGAAGTGTAATGGCCCCAGCCTCCCAATGCAGCACAGCACAGCCAGGCAGGAGGAACTAGGAAGGTTCCTCCTAATCTCTGCTCCTCTTTTCCTTTGAAAGAAGGACAGAGAAGTGGGGGAAGGCAAAAGAGTAACACCAGTGTAGAGGGGATTTGCAGTTCCCTGTTGCAGTCTAGTGAGCGTACTGTTTCTCTGGTTCTCAAATGTGTTAGACTCAAGGCACCCTTGGTAGGCACCAGGCCTCCCTTGGAAAATGCCAGCTCTTAGTTTTCACTCTTTTTTTTTTCTTTTCTTTTTTTTTTAACTACAGAAAAATAATGGAGTGATTCTTCTGTGGCATATAGTTCAGAAAGCCCTCAACTGGGCAGCATGTTTTTAACACTCCTAAACAGTGTTAATTTTGTGTAGCACCCCTGAAAGGATCTCGGGGCACCCCAGCGTGCTGTGACATGCTGGTTGAGAACTCCCAGGCGGTCAGAGGAGAGAGGGTTGGAGAGCACCTTCTTCATCTGGGCTGCACACAGTCACACCCTTGGTGTTCATGCTTCTTCCAACTCCCATTCACTCTGCAAGACCAAGCCCTGCTGCAGGAGAGGAAACTGCCTTGGGTAACATCCTGCTGACCTGGGCAACATTGCACCATCACACTTGCTGTCTGAGATGCGAACTAGGAGGAGCCCAGTCAGGCTGGGCTCCCGTTTATAGTTAGCAGAGCTGGTAGTTCAGAGAGGTGTTGATTTTATTAGGAGTGGAGTGCATGAACAAGGCCTTGTGTGGTTTTGTCCAACTTCAACGTAGCAGGGCCCTTCTTGAGGAGGCGAGGCAGGGAGTGAGGCATCAGGTTTGATTGGCCAAAGCGGGAGCTGAAACTGGGAGAGCTCTGTGCTAGAGGGCACCCCAAGCATGTGTGGGGAAACTGGTGTTCGACAAGTCTTTCCGTTCCCCATTGCCCAGAGTAGCTGCTCACGAGGGCACTGGAGCCAGTAGGAGGTGCGGATGCTAGGTGCTGAAGCTGATGTGTGTCAGCTGGGAACAGCAGGTCGGAGGGCTGGTTCCCAGCAGCATTTGCAGGAGTGGTGCATTTGCAGATCAGCTGGAAGGAGGGCAGTGCTTTGAGGAAGCATCTCTCTCCTCTGGGAGCGGGAACCCCTGGCTTGAGCACATGGTGGGCAGTGAGCATCCCTGCCTTGAGCTGGAGAAAGGTGATGTGCCCTGGTCTGAAGAGCATGGGGGCATGCAAGCCAACAAGGACTCCTTCCTGTGCTGGTGGGAAACAACACCCCCCCCCCCC
>NW_017728993.1:26347833-26354168 GCF_001723915.1 Gavialis gangeticus | reverse complement strand
GTGCTCCTCTCCTGGGTTGCAGTGAGCCCTCGATCTCACTGTCCATACACGCCAGGGCAGGCGTCACAGCATTCGGCACACGTGACGGTGCTCACAATGTCAGTAGCAATCTCTGGCAAATGCTGCTTCTCGGTGATGACATCTCTCGTTACTGCGCGGGCTTTCCTTGGGCTCTTCCTTGTCTCTCATTCAGGATTTTGCCCTTCCTTATTAATTAAGCAGCTCCTTTCCTCCCTCCAGCACCCGAGCTATCCCATAACACCTGCCCAAAGCCATCACAATAAAGGACAGAAGTTCTGAATGCAAATGACTGGGTTCCAGATGTTTCGATCGCATTAGGCGGTGGCTTAAATTAACTAGAGATTGGATTAAGCAGCAGGCTTCCTTGGCTGCTTTTCCAGATCAGTATGACTCCCCAGGCATCCGTCCCCCTCCCTTTCTGCTGTGCTGAGCATGGTAACCCCTTTTCTTAAATAAAGAATGCATGTAGATCCGTTGGGGATTGGGAAGACGAGGAGCTGTCCCCATGGGGTGCGGACAGTTCCTCGTTCTTCGCCCCTCCAAAAGCTGTCGTCTTGGCTCTAACCTGCTTTGCCCTCCTGTTCCTGACATCCCGGGGGAGAGAAGCACAGGTATACAGGGAGGCCTGAGGTGCTAAAAAGGACTGTTGTGCAGTGTGTGGGGTCTCTAGATGTCTAGACTGGAGTTCTCTGGGGTTCTGTGTAGGGGATCTCTGCTGGCTGGGGGCTCTGAGTGAGCAGGCAGAGGCAGACTAGGATCCAGCTGCTGGATTCTGCCTGGAAAATGGGGGCAGATTCATTAGCAGTGAAGGGAAGCAGCCACATTGGCCCCTTGCCATAGGGGCAAGGCCAGTCCTCCCTTGCAGAGGGCCTGGGCTGGGTAGGTACTGAGGCACCTGCAGTCCTGCTACTTGTGATGGGGTCAGTGGGGCCTGGTGGGATCTTAGAATCCTGGCTGGATCTTGGTCCTAGTCTCCATGTCAGGACCATGTACGTATCTTTGAAATGTGCATAGCTCAAGCACTCACCACAGAAAGCTGGCAGGGAACCCTCCAGCCTGTATTCTCCATGAGGCAGGACTGGCTTGTGATGACAGGGGGGACCCCCTGAGCTGCAGCCTTCAGGTTTGGGAAAACAGTGGGCCTGACCTGTTGTTTCTCTCTCCTTGGTTTTTCTCCATGCAGCTCGGATTGGGAAAATGAAACGGAGGAAGCAAGACGAAGGGCAGGTATGTCCCCTCTGCAGCCGGCCTCTGGCAGGATCCGAGGAGGAGATGAGTAGGCATGTGGAACAATGCCTTGCCAAGGTAGAGGCGCAGCAGGAACGGGTGCTGCCATTCCCTTCTCCCTACTCTCAGCTCTGTCTGCAGGCAACCTAACAACACTGAGCACAAGCTAACTGTCCATGTTTGAGGCCAGGGGTGCTCTGCCGGAGAGCTCTGGTCACCCTCCCTGTCTCAGAAGGTGGCTCAGTAGCAATTTCCTTCTGTCCAATGCTAGGAGCTTTGTTTCTTCCATGTTGCTCATGCCACATTAAAGAGCTATAAACGGCATGGCTCTAGGCAGCTAGAGCCTGTGGTCCCCACTAGCTGGTCTGTGTTCTCTTTTCTTGCTTTTTGTCCCTGGCAACATCAGAACATTTGTCTTTTAAAATGGCTTGGTTATAAACATAGCGGGTGCATCTCCCGCCAGGAGTTGAGGACCTCATGTGGGAGTGTAGCCCCCTTTCTTCTCAGTAGCATGAGCAGAGAAGGTGAGGAGGCATTGCTTTGAGGAGCACAGCCTTTGAGCTCTCTGCATGGCCTCCTGTTGGATCTGGTTCTGGGCCCCTGGCATACACCCCATTAGAACACCCCAAGGAAAGCATGTATGAGGGGAGCTGGGTTTTTACCAGTTTCCCTGAGCTCAGTGTCCCAGGAGACTCCGCAGACAGGAGCTGTCCTGGGGTCCTGGACAAGGAGTTGTCAGCTTCAGGTGAGGGCAGCAGCTGCCTGCCATGTAGTACAAGACAGCCTGCACTTGGACCCTGGGAGCTATAGCTGTAACATGGGACTCCTGCTGCTTGGCTTGGTGTTGCTTTGGAGGGCTGAGTGCTTCTGGCTGCTGGAAACAGGTCTATGGTGGGAAACCAGAGGCTGCTCCCGCCCCACAGAGTTTGTGACCCCCAGGAGCTGCCCTGAGCCCCTTGGCGCAGTTCCCTCGTGCCAGTACAAGAATTGAGTGTCTCATTCTCCACCCTGCCCAGAGAGAAGGCTCGTGCATGGCCGAGGACGACTCCGTGGACATTGAGAATGAGAATGGCAACCGCTTTGAGGAGTACGAGTGGTGCGGGCAGAAGCGGATACGGGCCACCACCCTCCTGGAGGGGGGGTTCCGAGGTACTCGGGGCATCGCGGGCCTGGCTGAGGGGCTGACCTGGGGACTGTTCCTTTGGAGGGAGGGGTCGACCCTGTTTGCATCCAGGCCTCTACCTCAGAGAGGTACTGACTTTCAGCCCTGCTGCCCCCTGGGAAGCGATTCCTGTGTTTATCACCCCTGGGAAAATGAGGGTAAAAATTTTTAAGCTGATCTTAAACAAAAGCCATGTTTTATTTGGTGTTCAGGAAGAGGTGGCTGGGGAGGGTGCAGTGGGGAGCCGCTCCCGGAGGGAGATCAGTGGAAGGAAATCACTTCTTCTATGTTGCGTATATTAAGAAATACATGGATATATCTGAAAGGAGGGGAGAGAAATGAAATTGTAAAAATTCCCAGCCTGGAGTGACGAAAGCTGGTTTATCAGCCGCCGGTGATGTATTGAAGGTGACAGCCAAGTCGCTTTAGCACCTGCATAAAATATTAAAGGGCCGGTTGTGCATTTATCACTCCATCCCTTTTAAGGTTGATAAATGAGAATCCAGCAACCTGCTCCACACCTCCAGTGCGGCAGGCCCTCAGGGCTCCCAGACAAGCACATTTTCTTTTTTCCTCCTCCTGCCCCTTCCCCAGCGACAGGAAAATCAGTTACTGAGGAGAGAGTGAGTTATGGCAAAATTTGACCTCTTGTGAGCTTTATTGGGGGATGTAATTTTAGCTGGAACCTGGCCCCTTTCTTACACTCGGCCCTTTGGCCTCCAACATGAGGATTTACTAAACTGACGTGAACCTCCGGCGCTGCGGAGGCCGTCTCTCAGCAGCTGCGCACGTATCCCATGCCTAATGAGACAGCAGACAGCGGCTCCCTCCACTGCACAAAAGGACAGCGTGCTGCCTCTTCCCCTGCCAGCAAGGATTTTAATTTCAAGTACCCCAAGAGGAAAGGCTGCGCAGAGATGGAGTTGGACTGAACAGCCAAACGGGAGCTTGGGCTGTGTAAGCCAGGCCTGTGTCCCCTGCAATGCCTTTGTAGTTTGGGAGCGCGGCGGTTAGGCAGCAAAGGCTCATAGGCTTTCCTAATTGTCCTCTGGGCAGGGAGGCATCCTGCATTTGCTCCTTAAGGTCTCAAAAGTTAGCAGCAAACAGTTCCATCCCTTGCCAGTGCAGGAGAGCAGTCCTGCTGGCTCTCAGACTGGACTGGTGCTCATCATGAAACTGGGGAGCTCTGCCCCGTGGGTCTGCCTTGGGGACCTCGGCACATGTCCTCCCTCCTTCTGTCTGGTGGGACTCTGCGTTTTGTACCCAGACCCCAGTTTTCCAGCTCTTGCTCCCTGAGAGCACCTGTGATGGGCTCCGTGTTCCATGTATGCTGGCCACAGAGCTGATGACCCACACCCCTTATGAGGTGCGTGCTCCCCTAGGCAGGGAAACCCTGCCACCATGTCGGCCTGGGATTGTGGGCTGCCCAGAGCATGCCTGCAGCCTGGTGGGCAGTCCGCTCTGTTGTAACCAGCACGTGCACCGAGCTTCCTGAAGTCTCTGCACCCAGAAGGACTGCAGGCTGAAAAGAGTCACAGTTCCAAAGGGCCACAAGCCAGACCTCTCGAACCCCGCTGCCAGGCTCCCCTTCCTCTCCCCTGGCTGGTCATGGGCAGAGGATAGACCTGTTCCATGGAGCTCCAGGTGAATTTGGTGTGACCGACCCTCCTTCCTTCCCCCCTCCTTGTATCGATACCAACTGGCTCTCATCTGGGGATGGGAGCCTAGAGCATCTAACCTTCCAGAGCTGTGCGGCATCCTGGAGACACCCTCCACCACTGGAAACTGCTCAGAGCAAAACTGGCATCCCCCCATTAACCCTTTGTGCCAGGGCTCCCCCTCTAGCCCAGTTCCCGTGGCTAGAAAGGAGTAGTGATGCAGGAATCCAAGGCAGGCCCTTAATATCAAACAGAGTTTTTCTGGGTTCAGCGAATGAGAGACGACACGGAGAAAAATACCCAGCTGGAGGGACATCAGACGTCCCTGTATCTCATCAATCGCCGTTGTAACGGCACATGGCTCTGCGGCGACATTGCAGCCTGGGACGCAGGAGACTGTGGCCAGTATTCATGGCGCAGCTCCAGCCCCACCCCCACAGGCAGGGCTGCTGGTGGCCCCAAACTCAGATCCCTTCTCCCCCACCCCATGGACGAGGAACTGCAGGTCCTGCATACAGGTGTCCTGTCCCACATCCCCTGCTTCTCATTGAAAGGATCCAGAAGAGCAGTGACTGCACAGCCGGAACACTGGCCATGTGCAGGAGCTGGGAGCTTAGCTCCAGACCCCCTTGCCAAAAGTTGGTCTTACCCATGCACAGTCTGGGGACTGAGCTCTGGCCCCGTGGTGGGCCAAGTGTCCTTGGCTTGGGGAGGCTGTCTGAGGAGATGGCACTTGTCCAGTCTCCAACACTGCCAGGATTCTGGTGCCAAGGGGCCTGGCTGGAGGCCAGCACCTGGGAGCACCAGACCCCACACACACGCATGTACCATAAAGCAGTCCCCTGCCCCAGTGAGCTGAGCACCTCTTGAAGCAACAGGTGGGTGAATCGATAGAAGCCCATGGGTGCTGGGGCCTCGAGGCAGCGTGCTGGCTGCCTTGCAGGCGAGCATGGCAGAGGCATTCCACCCAGGGATTAGATGGTGTTAGCTGCCTTGAAACTCTTTCACTTGGAAGCAGCTGGTTTGCTAGAACCCTGTATATCTGGCTTGCAAATCTGCTGTGCTGTCAGCTGAGCAGGGATCAGGGGTCTGTCGGGGCAGGGCAGTACTCTAGTATGGTGGCAGGGCCCTTGCAGGTAGGGATTGGGCCCTTCCTGTCCAGAGCAGCCTTACCTCTTATCCCCTTCACCACTCTCCCTGCAGAGAAACATGCAGCTCATGCAATGGCTTTTAATCAGGTCCTTGTTGCAGGAGGTGAAAGGGCAGCCTTTGAAATGTAGAGGCCAGGTGGCAGAGACCTGTTCCTCCCCTCCCCGCACTCTCCAGTATGGCCAGTGCCTGAACCTGGGCTCCACACAGGTGGGGAGAAGTGGTGCCTGTGTCAGGGTAGTGTCACGGGACGCAAACTTGCGAAACCTGGCAGGGCCTGGCTGGCTGTGCCCGGATCCCCCGAGCCGTGGGGAGCAGTGTCTGCATTTGGCACTTTCCCTTTCTGTTGCTCTTTGCTCCAGAGAATTATTTTGTGCAACCTGTGCCTAATAAGCCAACCGCTGTTTAGACAGCTGCAGGGCTCAGCACTGAAAGCACAGAGCATTTCCTTCTGTGATGTGTAGCTCCCGGTACGTTTGTCCCAGTCCTCATGTCCCTCCCCGGCCTGGATGCGCGGTACCCCGTGTGTTTACAATCTCAGGTTCTCCCTTTCAAGAATTCCTGAGGGAAGTTCAAAAGGGTTTTTTTCCCTTTTGAAAGATTCGGTGTCTCTTTGTGTGTGTGTCTGTTCCTTGAAAAGAGGAAGGGGGGGAAGAGGGAGGGAAAAAAGTGCTTTATCTGAAAAGAATCGCATCAGCTTCACACTGATAGAAGTCGCTGTCATCTCCTAAACGGCTTAGCGCACTCAAAAGGCGAGCGGACTTAAAACAGTGTCCTACACAGGGATCGATGTGTGCAACACAACTGGTAACTGCGGGGAAAAAAAGCCAGAGATAACGGTAATGATTGCATTGAAGGGAGCTTGAGGGAGGCATGTTCTTTGTAACACGGCTTCAAAGGGGTCTGGGCTGGAGCCAGAGCAAACTCTCCTGTGAAATCCCCGTCTCTATCGGCCTGCAGGGAAGGTGCTCCCCTTTTCCCTTCCCTGAATGGGGGGCCAAGAGGATGAGGGAGGGATCTGTTAAAAGCTCCATATTTATTTATTTATTTTTTTTTGGAGGGGGTCAGTCACTCGGGATGGCGTGCGGTTCCTTCAGCAGGGGAGGGCGGGGGGCAAT
>NW_017728993.1:26345453-26347490 GCF_001723915.1 Gavialis gangeticus | reverse complement strand
GGGGGGGGGGCAGCATGTCAGCTTATCGATTGCACCTCAGTCAGGAGAGCTGCAGGCGCAGCGCTCTGAGCACGAGCGGCAGCGTGCTTAATGTGATTGAAAGGCAGTTAAAATGGCGGTGACCTTTTCAGGGGGAATTAGATTGCCTGCCAAGAGTGGTTAGAGGGAGTGATAACGCCAGCTTGAGGAAGCTGTCCAGTCAACTTCAAAGAGAGAGAGACAGAGACAGGAAAAGCAAGCCAGCAGCAAGTACCATTTAAACTCCGAACCGCACTGTCTGATAGAACAGAGATTGCTGTCCTCTCCAGATATGAAAGGATTGAAAGATGGTTGCTAAGCCCCCCGTCCACCTGCCGGCTCCCCCACCCCTCGGCACGGTAGCAAGCCACTTGCCCTGTGCTCTTATGGATTTCTTGTCCTCCAGCAGATCAGTTGCCTTGAAAATAGCACAGAGGGAAAGCCTTTGAACTCATTAAAGCGGTGAGCAGGGCACTTCCAGGGAAGGAGCCTTTCTAACGGAGATCGAGGAGACAAGAGCCTGAGCCAGGCAGTCTGCAGGGAAACTCACCGGGATGATTTAATTGTGAAGTCGTTCTCATCCCTTCATGCCTTGCTTCCAAGATGGTGCGGATTTGGCTTCAGTGAACACAATGGCCTGAACAAGTAGAAACGCAGCCCCAGATAGCACGGGCAAGGGAAAGTCCAAGTCACCATGACCACCAAATTCACTCCCTGCTTCAGCTCTCATGTCAAATGCAATCAGCCCGGCTGGTTGGAAGGTAGAACTTAGCAATGTTTGGCTGCCCCAAAATGCCTCGCACGTGGCTGCAGTCCCGCTGCCAGCACCCTGCAGTGGTGGGACCCGTCTTGCTCAGACCCCCCGAGGCAATGAGGAGGCAGGAAGAGCCTTTGCAGGCCGTAGCTGGAGGGCTGGCTGTGCACACTCTGGTGTGCTAGCAGCTGTGCAGAGGAGGCCCCTGCCCAGCAAGCAGGCTGTCTAGAAAGAGGCGACTCCAGAACCAGTGGTGACCTTGTGCTGCCCAGCACGTGTCTGACAGCTTCATCTCACACAGAGTCTAGGAGCTCAGGCCCACTGCTGAGCACCACAGCTCTCCTGCGGCTCCACCACTGCACGTGGGGAGGTGCTTAGTCCCATTTCTCAGATGGAAATCTCTGGCATGGCGCAGCAGCCCCTTGTTAGTTGAGCTTTGGCAGCGAGGGTTTAGGCAGGCTGTGTGGGCCCTACAGGGCTGTATTCATGTGCAGGGTCAGTGGCCAGTAAATACCTCCCAGACTGAAGTAGCCAGGCAGCAATATTCAAGGATCAACGTAGCCGAGTCACCGGCACCTCCAGATACGAACAGCTTCCGGCTGAGCGTGCAACCCTGCAGTGTTTGACATCTATGCTCTCTCTGTACCTTGAGCCAGCCACTTTTAAACAGCCCCTCAGACATTAAATCATTTCCTGGACAACCTCTCCCAGCCTGGATAATGGCTAGGCTAGACTAGTGCCATCTAACATCCAAGGTTAGTTTGCTTGCCTTGTTTCTATGATGGCAGTGGGCTACAGCCAGTCAGTTTTACTGGGGGCTTCCCTGCTGGGTCCATTACATAGGGAGGGTTTCAGTCTCAGCAGATGGCTCCCAGTGCAGTTCTTTAAAGTTTTGGTATAATATGAATCTGAACAGGTAGAATGTGCATGTCATGGGTGAACAGCTGGATGGTGATTTAGGGGCCACGGTCCCACAGCCTGTCTCATTTACCCGGGATATGTCACTGAAGATGGCTGCACTGGCTGGGGGGGAGAGCACGTGGGCAGGTGCAGGAGCAGGATCCCCTTCACTTCCTTCCACATTTGACAGCCGTGTGGATCCAGCTGCGCTGCTCCATCAGGGTGGGAAATCTATCACTTAGCAACGAGGGAGGGACAGAGAGAAAAATAATTAAAGAGGGAAAGGCAAATGGTGGTTGTAAACTGGCAGGAGGAGGCAATGAGCAGGGCAGCACCTGAAATGACTCGCCTTCCCCCCCCCCCCC
>NW_017728993.1:26341538-26345371 GCF_001723915.1 Gavialis gangeticus | reverse complement strand
TCCCCCCCCCCCCCCTTTAATTGACTACATTTCAAGTTGACAGCGTTGCTTTAAACTTGCATTTCCTGGCTGTGAGCCCCTCCAGCCCCGTGTGCCATCCAGACAGAGTTGCTCCAACCCAGCCACTTCTCTCGTGCTCCGTCCTCTCAGCAATCCCATGTTTGAGGCAGACAGTGGGTGATCTTATTTTTTTTCTCCCCCAAAACCATCTGCAGTTTTGCTGGAACTGCAGCCTCCCTCTTGGACTCTCAGGTCAAACTTCAGCCTTAAGCACCAAGGGTTTGATTGACGTGATTTTAATAGCATTTTAGAATACAGTTGTTAAGTCGGGGCAGTGAGATTTTTCTAAAGGAAAAGGGAGCGGGGTCTCAATGGCTCTAAACAGCTCCTGTCTCCGCATGTCGTCTCTTCCGCGAGGCGGTGAAACACATTATCGAGTAGTGCCCGGAAAGTGGCTAACTGCGTTTGACACACGCCAACTCCCTGCCTCCACACTGGATAATTGCATTGTCAACTGTTCAGCAAAGTGGCAGGTGACACTGTGGCCGGATTGATTGTCCTAGCATGGAGGCTCCTAAGACTGTCAGCTACCCAATCGATAGAGTTTACACAAGACACCGTGACTGCATCTGTAACTAATTTCAGTTTGAAACTTGCCAGCCGCCGCTGTCCCTGTTCCCCGGCTTGTGTTCTTATTCACCTGTATCTCCTTCCCAGGCTGGAAACTTGCTTTTCCCATTGAAAGCGCATCTTTATTTTTTAGTTGGGAGCAGCGAGTGAAGCAATCGATGGCGTGTTTTGTGGTCTTGGAGTCGAGGGCATTACTGCACATGGCTAACTAGCAGCTCCAGTTTTGCAATCGATGGGCTGATCAATTGATTAAATTAACACTGATTTTCTTTCTTCTTCCCAGCCTGGAAAAGAAATAGTTTGGGGTAGGGTGGGCGGGTTTGTCTGGGAAATTTGAGGCCTTGGATTTCAGACCTCGACTGCATCTTCCCTCCACAAATAAAACCGCCCTGCTCATCATCATTTAAAACAGGGACCTGCTGCCTCTATAAGCCAGGGTGTCGCTTCCAGCTGCTCGCCGGCCTCCCTGCGTCACGCTCGGCTGCGCTAGAAAAGTCGTCCTCCTGGCTCCACTGGGCTGCTTTGTTATTGGCAAACTTGCGACATTCCTGTGATCCCTGTCAGTGCTGCCTATTGATCCAGGGCTGGGAAGCTGCTTAGCGATTTGAGATTACTTTAATTCCCCTCTTCCCTTTTTTGTTTCCACCTTCTCCCCGCGGGAACAAAAGCTTCCCGAGCCACCCTTCTTCGACCACAAAAATCGAGCCAATGGCTGCTGAGAGCCTGGCCTCAGCTCTTCTTTTGTGCTGCAGCAGCGGGGTTTGAACTCCTGGCTGGAGGCAAAGCTCTGTGCTCACCCCTTGCTGCCTGCCCTGGCACAGACCACGAAGAGGCAGTGTCATGGGGGTGACTGTGTTGGATCAGAGCTTTGGTCTGAGTCCGTGTGCCAGCCTCCTGCCCCAGCCATCATCTAGTGCTGCGTCTTGAAAATCTGCAAATGCCTCAGGCTTTTCTTCAGCACAACTCATAGGCTGGAGAAATGCCTTGAACCTACAGCAATTGGTGTGGACCCTGAGCCCTGGAACACTTGCATTCACTTGGTGCATCTTGCTACAAGATGTGTTAAGCAGCCCTTTCCTTGGAGTCTGCTCTTCTGATCTCTTGGCAGAGGTCCCTGCAACTAGCTGGGATTCTCAGTGTCAGCCTGGTGTCCACGCAGCTTCCACTGTGGGAGCGGGAAGGTACCTTGCCAACCTGTGCATTGGTCATACACCTGTGCTTGCTAGAGGCTGCAGTTGCTCTGCAGAGTTGATGCACCTGGAACAGGGTTGGCTCCTTGACCATGGTTGAAAACAAAACCCTGCCCTGCAAAACCCTTCTCTGTACTCCTGGCTGCTGCCTCCAGGAAGGGCCATGTGAGCCAGTAGCAGAATTTGTGTCTAGCACACACTTTAGGGCAGAGGAACCATTTGACTGTGTGATCATCTGGCCAGGGAAACATTATTGATTCAGGAAAGATTGCTGACGAGGAGGGTCACTTCACCCACTCACTGCTGCATTTTAAAGATGCCCTGGCAGGTTTCTCTTTCCTTCCAAGCCACCTTTTTAAAATAAAGCTGCTTCCGTGCTGTCTTGTTCACCCAGCGTGACATATCTGTGTGAAAATGTAGTGAGGGGGTGGGCCAGAGCGGGTCTGATGAGCAAACCCTCCAGCATGGGAAGCTTGTGAGGGGGCTTTTTGTTTCTGAGTATGTCTCCTCTGACTGTGGTCCCCCAGCTGGTCCACACAACCCTGGGGTGGAGCTAGACTCAGACCCACTTCTGCAGTGTTTAGTTTCTGTAGTGTTCCCACCATGCTCTTCACTAAAGGGAGGGGGACAGAAGTTTGAATTCAGGGCTTCTAAAATAGCTTTCTTCTCTAAGCCTGTCCATATATTCTGTTAACAGATGGGGTATGAGACAGCTGGAGTTGTATACAGGGGATCTTTTGGCTAAGAAGTTGTAAGAGGTGGGTTTTGGAGTGTCTTGCAAGGTCAGGAGGTCTCATTCAGGCCTCCGGAGAATGCACAGTGAAACCTTGTAGCAAGAGAAGAGAGGGATTTGGGAAGAGATTTATCTCCAGTCCCTTTGAATCTGTGCCCAGGAGGTCATTGGAAAGCATTTCCATTCTCCTTCAAGCCCCGCCAGTTCCCCTAACCTGTCAGCGCCTGAAGAGAGTGGCCAGGAGGCATATGATTGCACTTTGCAAAGCTTCCCATCCATATTTCAGCAGCCGCCTTGCGTGTTCCCAACGTTCACAAAACCCCAGCTTGGTGTTAACGCCGCCTGCTCCAAGGCCAGCCAAAGCAAAGCTGTGTACACAGTGCCGGAGGGCTGCGGGCGCTCTAGGTAAGTGATCTTGATAGGTACATTCTGATTGATGGGAGAGTTTGTCTCCCAAACTGTCACAGGGTTTATAGAGGTGCCACTCAACACCAGTGCTGGAATTGCTTGTCAGAGCACATGGCTACAAGAGCAATGGGGATCGGAGACAGAGCTGTAACTTTGTTTTTTCACTGCTTAATGGCCCCAGCGTCTGACCTGCCTGCTCACTCTTGTTTGTTTGGACCTTAAGGAGGCAGTTGGGATTAAGACTGTCAGAAAATTGCGCTGCCTTAGCATCAGTAGGGCTAATTGCATGGTGGAAGAGAGCAGGGGAGCAGGGCCTGCTGCAGCCGGCATGCCCAATGCCAGCGGGAGAGGGCTGCAGACTAAAAGGGGTGGAGAGGGTCATCTTTAATCTGAACTTGGCACTTCCAAGTGCCTGTGATGTAACTGCAGAGCCTGACAGGCCCCATCGTCAGATCCTTGGGTGCTCACATGAGCAACTGCTGCAGGTCAGGCACCTGATGAGCTCCCAGCTTGGACCTAAAACTCGACCTGCATGCAGCAGCTTGGCCGTTCTTGGCAGTTGGGGGGGAAGCTGAGTCCCGAGGATGGCCCCCTTCAGAGAAAGGAGATGGCTTTAATCCATTTCTTGAAGGGGACTCCAAACTCCTGCACAGATTTTGGGAGCTGAGCTGTGCCTAAAGGAGGTTCGTCCTGATCCCTGGGGTACTGTGTTGGGTTGCAAGTCCTCTGGGGATAGCAAGCTGAGATGGTGGTTTCTGGAGACCTGTGTTTCCTTGCTGTCTGACAGCCTTGCTTTCAAGGGGCTGCCCAACACACCAGGCTCCCTTCAGCCCCCCCCCCCCCCCCCCCCGCCCCCCGCCCCTTTTTTTCCC
>NW_017728993.1:26319861-26341420 GCF_001723915.1 Gavialis gangeticus | reverse complement strand
CCCCCTCCCCCCCCCCCCCCCCCCCCAGCCAGGCTCCGGTCCATGTTTTCCCTGGTTTCGGCTGGCAGCCTATTCACGGCAAACACAGACGGGGTGGGGGGGTCCAAGAGCTCTAGGCCCAGGCTTTTAGAGAAGCAGGTGTGTTCCTGTCAGGCCGCCCTTGCGTTTTGCGTTCCTCCTAATCCATTTATAACAGCGCTTGACCAGAAATCTGGTTTGAATGAGCCCAAGCTGAATGAATAATGTCAGGCAGTTCAGACGTCAAATATTTGAACAGCTGCTTGGGTGTTTTTGCTGGCTTTGCCCAGGGAAGCAACCCAGGGAGTTAGACACGGAGGGACAGCTTGAAGCGGTGGCTGTAAACCCCAACCTAGCGGAACTGGCCTTACACACCGACCTGGTCTTGGGTGAGGGGTTTTTGAACGTGTGGGCCAGAGGCCACCGGTCCCCCAGCTGCTCTCAGCTCGGGCCGTGCGCTGCATTTTGTTCTCCAGCGTTCTCCCACATGCAGTGGTGAGCTTGGGATTTATGACCTTGTCATTCAGTCCCAATGCGCCACGGTACCGCACTCCCTCTTCGAAACCAGGAAGCTGTGAATTTCTTAAACTGATAAATGGCAGAGCTTATATTGTGACTTTTCCACCAGGCGCGGCGTGTGCTTTGTTCCACGCGTTGAGAAATACCGGTCCTGGCTTAGCTGGCTGACAAAGCGCAATCCATTATAACTTGCGTTCTTGGTACAGAAATCCTGGGCCTTGTGCAAGCAAAGGTGTGTGAAGCTGGGGACATGTATTCGAGAAAGACCTGGGGCTGGATTTCTGGGGCCTACCTAACCCCCAAGTGCTGTCAGGGAGGGAAGTTTGACTTGTAGCCCCTCCTCTAAAGCACATCTGAATTTTAAACCCTCTGTGTCCCCCCCTTGCTCCATTTGAGGAGCTTCTCGACTTGACATCACTTTCTAGATCTATTAGATCGTGCTGGAGCCCCTTTCTCTGTGATGCCCCTTCAGGGCAGCCCAAACCCTTCGGTGTTGCCTGCTCCCCGCAAGGTGGGCTCTGGCTAGCTTTCATGCCAGTCGGACTCCACGTAGAATCACAGAGAAGCGGGGCTGGAAGGGAGGAAACTGCAGAGGTCACATCCAGTCCAACCCCTGCTTGAGGCAGGATCAGCCCTGTCCAAACCAGCCCAGACGAACCCAGAATCCCACCTCTGAGCAGCACAGCAGTCACCCCTGGATTGAGGGTGGACTAGGTGACCTCCTGAGGTCCCTTCTAGCCCTCATTTTCTATGATTTCTAAGACATCACTCCCAACCTTACCACAGGTAAAACGGGGACTACACAGCCAACATCCTCCTGCTGTACAGAGGTGTTAACACAGGCAGGGCCGTGCCCCTGCTGCAGAGGTAGGCAAACCCCCCCAGTCTGAACCAGTCTGACCAGGGGGGGAATTCCTTCCTGAACCCAGATGTGGCATTGGTCTGACCCCAAGTGGAGGGGGAAAAACCCACTAGCCAAGAGCCTCTGGCTTTAAATCTCAGCAAGAGCATTGGCACAGTCCAGTCCCCATCCCAACACTCAGTGCTTCTGAGGCTGGCTTGCAAACACCTTGACACATGGAACAGAAAGAGGGAGAAAGGGCAACCAGCAAAGCCCAAAAGCCTGGGAAGCTCCCATAGCAGAACCAGGCATCGCTATGCCTAGATCATCCCTGATCCGTGTCTGTCTACCCTCTTCTTGAACACCTCCAGTGATGGAGAGTATCAGGGTGTTTTTAAGCCTTCCTCTGAGTGGACATTACTCCACTAGTACCATTTAAATCGAGCTGTTTTACAGGTGACTCGGCACTCAAGCTGCCGCACCTTTTGAGAGCCAAGCCTCCATCCTCAGAGGAGTGGCTCCCTTCTGGTACCCTGTAGTGGGCATGCAAAACCCACTAGGCACATGGTGTCAGTCTGGGCTCTGCTGGTGCTGTTGAAGGCTCATCCTAATCCTGGCTTGTCCTAGTGGACCAGACACAGGACCTGCTGCAGTTGTGCTCTACACATGGTGACCAAGCTGGTCTCTGGTAGTAAGGGATGAAGGTTTATCTCAAGGCGTAGGACAACCATACTTGAAGCATCTCCGAAAAGCATCCTCTGTCCTGTTGTCGAAGTGATTTGGCCTCCTTTGTCACACAGCTCTGCCCCTTGCAAAGGCCGCTGAACTTTTCTGATGCTGGAAGAACAAAGGGTTTGCTTCCCTGCACTGAGACAGGGCCTGGCACTGATGTCACAGAGGTCACAATGGAAATGTCCCCTCCTGGCAGCCCTAGGACTAGGGCATGGTCCCCCTTTTCTTCCAGTTCTCCATCAGCAGCTGTCACAGCTGGGGAGCGCCACCGTGGGATCTTACCGCACCATGTGGCCTGGTCTCTGGGGCAGTATTTCTGGCAGATGAAAACCAAAATGCTGCGTGCACTGGACAGCTCCTGAACAGGGATAGTTCTACTTTAAGCCTCCCTCAGAGGTGCTGGGTGCTGGCTGCAACCCGGGGTGGGGGTGGGGGTGGGGAGTGTTCCTGTTGGGACCAACCCTGCAGAGTCTTGGTTAAAGGGTCTTGCTCTTCCACTTGGGGTCAGACCAATGCCAAATTTGGGGTCAGGAGGGAATTCTTCCCCCCAGTCAGATTGGTACGGACTTGGGGGAGTTTTGCCTTCCTCTGTAGCAGGGGTACAGCCTCTGCCTCAGATCTCTTGAACGTATATTAGCAACCTTTAACAAGACATTGGCAGCTGTGGTCCCCTTGCTTTCCCTGTGACAGGTTCAGGTGTGAAGTTCTGTGTTGTGCCAAGGCTGTCATGTTGCTCAGAGGTCGGACACTGGATTTGTCTGTCCTGGTTTGGACAGGGCTGATCCTGCCTCAAGCAGGGGTTGGACCAGATGCAACCTCCACAGGTCCCTGCCAGCCCCACGGCTCTGTGATTTCTAGTATGAAGCTGGCAGGCATCATGTGGCTGTGCTGGGTTCTTTAAACATGCTGCGTGCAGATGCCAAGGGAGCTGCCACTGTAGGTCTCTGCAAGGATTTGTGTCAATCCCAGCGGGAGTGTGAGGGGGTTGATAGTACCCTAATAGGGGTGCATTGCATCGCACCAAGCAGGCCTGGCCTCTTGATTCTAAAGCGCTTGTCTCTTTGGCTTGCACAACTTGGAAACGAAACGATGGAAAGACACCCATTCCCCATGCACTTGGTCCCTTCAAGTGGGCCTGTGAGTGGCAGGATCTCTCTCCAGCCCCTGTGCCAGTCGCTCCGTTGACCCTGGGCCCATGTCCCAGGCATTCGTTATCTGGCTCACATTCTGCTCACCTCTGGGACTGGCCAGGTCGTGGTTCCAGCTTTGCATGATTTGTGTCTCCCTCCTCTTCAAAAGACAGATGTAGCCCTGCGTGTCCAGAGTTTACGGCCTTGTAGCAGTGATGGGCTAAAGCAGTGCCAGGTGCGGAGGATGGTGTTACAGGGGGTTAAATGCTACACTCATAAATTGTAGCCGTGTCGCCTACGGCCAGTTCTTGGGCAGCTCCGAAAGTCTCCAGCTCCTTTGACAGGTCTCTCCTGGCACTTTAAATCTTCTCCTGAGCATCATGATGAATTGAGAGGGTTGAGATTTACTAGAGGAGAGAAGGCAGCTTGGGACAGATGCTGGCTGGTGGCGTGCAGCGCAGTGTAACCTGGACTTGACATGGGATGTCCGAGGGTAGAGAGGCTGCCCCAGCCTCACTGCTGGCACGACCCAGGTCCTCAGAGCTGCTGCACACCTCAAGCTGTGGCCTCTGCCTCTGCACTTGCGCAGGAATCGGGTGAAAATGGAGTGCAGTGGGGCAAAAGCTGACTCCGCTTCTGGGGAGAGGGTCTTCTGGAAACTATTATGCCACAGAGCCCTCGGGTTTATACAAGGAGGGGAACTATGAGATCCATGTTAATGAACATTATTAGTGGCTTTAGCAGTGGGGTAGCGCATATGTCTGTAGAGAGCAGCGGGAGCTGGCTGCATCCCTTCCAGCCCTAAACTTCTGTGAATCCGTTCAGTGGCCTTGGAAGTGAGATCTCCCCCCTGCTGAACTCCCCACACAGCTCTCACCAGCCAGATGTACTGCTGCACTCCTGCTGCCAGCGAAATGGAGCTAGTCTCCTGCTCCACGGTGCTCACATCAGACCCGGGCATGACCCAACAAGCTGCACTGGGCACAGGGGGATTCCCATCCCTATGGGGCATCACTAGTGCTTCTCCAGCTCAGCCCCTGGGTAGCTCAGCCTTCCCCTTCCCGCAGTGACCTTCAGTATGAGGTCCCTGCTCTGAAAGCTTTGCTAAGACGGGAACGCAGTGGCCTGGCCGGGCGGGAGGAGCCATGCAATCCACCATTCAGGTGTGCGGCTTTACTACAGCTGTGCAGCACAGGGACGTTGGCTGTGGGTTTAACAGCCCAGGTTGGGACCCAGAAGGGCTGGGCTCCTTTACCAGCTTTATATCAGACACCCAGCGTGATGTTGGTGATGGTTACTCGCTTAGATCTCCATGCCTTGGTTTCCCCACCTGCCAGCAAAGACATCACATCGCAAATAATGAGCAGGTCCACTTCCCTCATGGGTACTTGGTAAACTGTCCCCAGCTGCACCACCCTCCACCCATAGCCTTGGCTGCCTGGCTGAGCTATCCTGGCCATTAAGGAATGGACAGTCACTGCCCAAGAGCCCAAATAGGCAGAATACTCTTCCTCTAACCAAGTGCGGCTGTTCCATGGGAAGGGGCTGGTCCCCCTTTGCTTCTCCTGGGGTTGGATGGGGATCCCCCAAGACAGAGATACTGGCACTGTGCTGACTCCCTCATCACCTGTAGCAGGGGGCCTGTGGGAGCCCTGGCTGTCAGCTGGCACTGAGTGTCTGCCCAGAAGTTGGGTTTATTCTCACTCTTCAGCAAACAGAGTTCAAAACTTGCTAGAATTGTCGTGGGGGAGTCCCACCCGCCACGACACTGCCGTGGGACACTGCTGCACTTCCCAATACATGGCAAGCTGGTAGCCTCTGGGCCATTGTTTTTTCGGGCATTTGCCACAGAGCTCCACATTGTGACGCACGCCTGCCTGTTTTGTCCCCTCCAGGCTCTGGGTTCGTCATGTGCAGTGGGAAGGAGAATCCCGACAGCGACGCCGACCTCGATGTGGATGGGGACGACACACTCGAATACGGGAAGCCACAGTATCATTTTTGAGAGGTTCTAAACTCGGCAAGCCCCGAGGCTGCGTCTGCTGCTCTGGTTGTTGCTGCAATCCCAGTTTGCCTCCCTGGGGCTGCAGCCGCTCCCCACGTGGCTGCTCGGGGCTTCTTTGGACCGGGATGGGCCCCCATACCTGCCATAATGCTTCCTTCCATTTCCATTACAGTTCCTTCTCTGTCCAGGTTTCTGCCTCAGACCCAGGGTTTGGGAGAAACCCCCTGAATTCGAGCCTTTGGGCTGTTTTCCTAGTGCAGTTGATGGGCTGTTTCATAATCCTCCCCAGTTACCCGTGCCACGTTCAGCTGACTGCCTCAGCCTGCTTTGCTGTCAGCCCATCACCCCCCACTTCCTAGCTGCCCTCAAGGTTTCCCTGGCACATGCCATCTCCTGTGCTTTTCTCAGAGGCGGTGCACAGGGCAGTATGTGCTAGCAGGGCTTGCCTGCTTCCGTAGCCAGGAGTTTGCTCTCCCAGCTGTGCCCCTTGCACTGAAAAGGTGCTTTCTCGGTCCTCCCTTGAGGAATTGAGGTCAGGGCAGCTCCACCGTACCTAGAAACTTTCATAGTTCTTACTAGATCCCCAGCACCAGGGTAAGTAGCCCCCAGTTCAGCACACAGGCAGGAAGCAATTAGACGCTTCCATCCTCAGGGTGGGGAATGATTAGCTGTTCCAGGATTTTAATTAAAACTTGCACCTGTGTTTACAGCTAGTGCCCTGCCCCTCAGCTGATGTCAGTTGTCTTTACTCAGCTGGAGGCGGTGGACATCAGCAAGGAGCCTAGCCCCAATCCACTGCAGGCAGAGACTGGCCTCCTAAAAATGTGGCAGGGTATAGAGACCATGTCACATCCTATACTAGCTCAGCCCCTCATAATGTATCCAGGGGATGTCTCCACATCAGAAAAGAAGCCACTGTCCGTCCCCACCCCGAAGGGTGTCACCAGGGCCCTGGTTTGGCTCCTCTGGAGATAAGAACTCAATGCAGAGTTCAGAGGTAATGGCTGCGCTCAGCCCATCAGTGGCCCGTCCAGTTCAGCCTGCATCAGCTGGATGGCTGGTGATGCCTCCCTTGGCCGAGCAGTGCCCTCCTTAACCCTTCATTCAGGTACACGGAAGCTGACATCATCCCTTGCACCGGGGAAGAGCCGGGCGAAGCCAAAGAAAGGGAGGCGCTCCGCGGTGCTGTCTTAAAGTGAGTATCTGGCCTGTCTGCTGGGCTGCAAACGGTGGGGTGGGAATGTGTGGGGCTGGTGGGAGAAAGGGAAATGCCGAACTCCCTAAGGAGACATTTGCAGGGTGTGGGGCTGAATTCCCCACCCAGCGCCCAGGAGGTGGTGATTGGGGCTTCGCAGACAGCCTGCTACTCAAGCCCCCAGGCCATGTCTCCTCCCCAGGCAGCGTGGCCTACTTTTGGGGCAGTACTAGCTCTCTCCTGGCTGGGCGGGGTGCAGATTTTCACCACTGGAACTCTAGGCTTTGTCCTGCACTAGGATGGAGCCCAGCCCTCATGACAGAGGCCTGCAGCACATGGCTGCCACCCAGGCTGCACCGTGGATCTGCACATGGAGGCTGGCCCCCAAGTGTGGCTGCTTGGCATGGGACCCGCAAGCTGACCCCTCTGCACTTCACCTTGGGGTGGGGGCAGGCCAGGGGTGACCACTGGCCTGGGAGAAGAGTGCACCAGCTCGCTTACTGCAGTTTGCTAGCAGCCAGCACGTGCCAGGAGCTAAGGCATAGGGCGTGTGGAGAGGCACTTCAGGCAAATAGCAAAATGACTGTTAACAGGGAGCTGGGATTGTTTTCCAAGGCCTCTGCCCTGCCTGGAAACCGGGCTGAAATTACCCCTCTGTCTCTTAGACTGAGCGATCATGTGAGGTCAGGGTTGAAGTGATTGATAGAGCGGTGGAATGAAGCTTTCTTACTGCTTAGCCTGTCACAGGCAGCGGCTCAGAATTAGGTTCCACTCCATAGAAACTTAGGGTTCACCATGCCGAAGCAGACAGACTTTGCTTCCCGGCACTTCCAAGTGAGGCCAAAGGCAGTCCATCAGCCAGGTGAGCAGCAAAGGGGTGTGAAGCTCCAAGAAAATCCCTTGCAGCACCTAGGTGTGTGTTGTGGCGTTATAGCAGGAGGTGGGTACCAGGAGACCTGGCCCTGGCCTGTGGCCCCATCACTGAGGTGCCATAGCTGTGCTGGCACCAGAAGCAGCATGGTTGTGCCCCTGCAGCTCTCCAGCCAAGCCAGTTAACATTGCTGAGGGGCAGGGCCAGTTAGCCGGCCTCCACATTCCTTAGTATATCGTAGCACCCTGCAGACACAGCAATTCCTTGAGGACGTGGCCCATGTCTCCCCCTGGCTCCCATGCCCTGTTTGTGGGCCGGGAGATGGCTGCGTGGGTCCTGTGGAGCTGTGAAGAATTCTGCAGCCCTGTGTCCTACAGCAGGGGCCTCACGGAGCCCCATTAGCACAGAGCTGAAAGTGCTTGTTAGTGGTCAGGATTTCCAGGCTCCCCTTGTATTGGCTTGCAGTGGAACGGACACAGTTGCCGGTTCCCTGTGCTTTTCCCAAATTCAAAGCACTAAAAGCCCACTGCTGTGGCAGGGTGTAGCTCTTCAGGGGAGAAACCATCGTAGCAGAGAGAGAAGCCTTGAACTATTGAGCCTGCCTCTCTGGGGACCCCAGGTCCAAGGGTGGGCTGTACATTAAATAGAGATCCCAAGCCTCCATCAGCATGTCCTGATCTCTGTGTGGTGTGGCAAGGGCCAGTGCTAGAGGATTAGGTTTTGAGCCTGTCAGCAGAGATGCATAGGCATCTCCTGTAAAGCCAGGCAGGTCCCCCTTCAAAGCCCAGACTGAAGGGCATGGGGCTGTTTGTGGGAAGCTCCTAGTTCTCCAAGGGGCACGTGTTTGCTGGAGCTGGCTTTCAGCCTTCTCTCCTCTTTTTGTTTCAGTGGCGGCACGCCCAGTACCCGAATAACGCCGGAGTTTTCCAAGTGGGCCAGCGACGGTGAGTCTCAGGCCTGTTCGGTGCCCAACAAGCAAATGTTTTACGTGTCCTGGAGGGGAGGGTGGGGTGAGTTTTTATTTCCCAACCTGATTTTCTTCTGTGATAAGCTGACAGGCTGTGTGGACAGGGGAGAGCAGTGATATACCTTGACTTCAGCAAAGCTTTTGATATGGTCTCCCACAACCTTCTCATTAACAAGTTAAGGAAATGCAGACTAGATGAAAGTACTGTATGGTGGCTGGATCATTGTGTTCAACCGGTAGTTATCAACAGATCAATGTCAAGTTTGGAGGAGGTATCAAGTGGGCTTCCCCAGGGGTTTTGTTTAGCATCTTCATTAACAAGTTGGATGATGGGTTCAAGTGCACACTAAGCAAATCTGTGGATGGCACTAAGTTGGGTGGGGTGGCAGCTACTCTGGAGGGCAGAGCTAGGATCCAGAATGACTTGGATAGACTGGAGAAATGATCTGCAGTCAATCAGATGAAACTCAGCAAGGACAAGTGCAAACTCCTGCACTTGGGATGGGATAGTTTCATGCACCAGTACAGCCTGGGGAATGACTGCTGGGCTGCAGGACTGCAGAGAAAGACCAGGGGGTTACAGTGGGCCATAAGCTAAATGTGAGCCAACAGCATGCTCCGGTTGCAAAAAAACCAACCACATCCGGGGTTGTGTGAACAGGAGTGTCACTTGCAAACCAAGGGCAGTGATTCTCCCGTTCTGCTCAGCACTGGTGAGACCTCACCTGTGTCCAGTTTTGGGCCCCACTTCAAGAAGGATGTGGACTATTTGGAAAGAGTCCAGCACAGAGCAACAACAACGATTAGTGGCCTGGGAAGCAAGACTTATGTGGAAAGGCTGAAAGAGCTCGGGTTATTTAGTCTGAAGGGAAGAGTAAGGGGAGTTTTGATAACAGGCTTCAGAGCCCTAAAGGGTGATGGCAGAGAGGATGGAGATGGGCTTTTCTCTGTGGCTGCAGGGGACAGGACTAGGAGCAATGACCTTAAGTTGCAGCAAGGGAATCTGAGGCTGGAAACGAGGAGGAACTTTCTGACTCTGAGGGTGGTCAAGCACTGGAACAGGCTGCCTAGAGAGATGGGAAATCTCCATCCCTGGAAGTTTTCAATACCAAGTTGAACAGACGTGGCTGGGATGCTTTAGTCAGAGTTGATCCTGCCTTGAGCAGGGGGCTGGATAGATGAAACTTTCATCTAGCAGGGTCCCTTCCAGCCCTGCTTTCCTATGATGTTTTAGTTGTTATTGCCATCCCACCAACTCGCCCTCAGTCTTCTCTTCTCCAAGCTGGGTCATGTAGCCTGAACAGACTTTGTCCTGTGTCCACATAAAGAGAGCAGCTAGATAAGTCACTTTAGATCAAGGGGCAAAGGCTGTCCTGGTAGCAGTCAGACCCAGGCTCAGTCCCAGCTACTGGCTCCTGATAGGGGCTGATAAAGTGAGATAGCAAACATATTGCCTGGAAATCTGGCCTCTCTCTGCATCCATTTGGAAGTCCTTCAATTTTTTCAAGCCTATCCAAGGTGTCCTGGTTTCTTTAAATGCCAGCAGCCCCATAGTAAACCAGTGGGACTGTGAGCGCCCCACAAAACAGCTTAGCACTTCTGAGCTGTAGATCCCAAGGGCTTTACAAAGCTGGGCAGAGGAGACCATCATAGCATTGGGATATGAAGAGTCTTGCTCAAGGGCACCTAGGGATAGAATTGGGAATAAAACCCCAGCACTTGTTCCCCAGGCCTGTGCATGCTGGACTCAGACCATTGCCAGTGGGGCCAGCACACTGAAGCAGGCTTCTCTGTGTAGGTGTGGAAAGGGTGGGGAAGGGTAAGTATAAGGAATCTGCATCGCTTTCCTGGAAGCAGTCTGTCCCCCATGAGTCTCTAAAAGGAGTGTAAGATCTCCTGGATATCAGAGATGTTCTGGGAGTTCGGATTTACCCCCATGGCACATACCCCATCAGCAAGTTCTGGTGCCATAGCTGTAGCCAAAGACATGCAGGGAAAGCTGGCTGAAAGCTTTGTCAAATTGCTCTCCTGAGACTGGCTGTGATTTCCAGGAGCCTGTGTATGCCTCCCCATGGGACCCTACAGCCACTCAGCGCTTTCTTGTGCCCTCTGCGGTGTCTCTAGCTGGGCTCTCGGCAGCGGAGGCACTCAGAATCCAGAGTCCCTTTTGTCAGTCATGCCTCTTTTTCCCCCCAGCTTCCCCTGTGGGGCTCACTTCTATCCCTGCAGGAAGCCTGTCCTGCACAGCGGCTGCATCAAACCTTTATTGAATGAATTCCTGGCTGCCACTGCGAGCAAAAGCCATGTGGATCATTCAAGCATGTGTACAACGAGTGTGGCACTTGTGCCATCTCAGAGCCCTCTGTCCTGGCTGCCATCGTGTCAGTCTCTCCTCATTCTCCAGGAATTGACACTATGATCCTGTGATAAAGCAGTGACTCATTGTCCCCCTTTCCCCTCTGCATGCCTGCACCTGCCTCCCGTTTGCATGGAGCAGATGTTCCTTTTACTAACCAGGCTGTTCCTTCCCTCTGCAGAAATGCCCTCGACGAGTAACGGGGAGAGCAGTAAACAGGAGACCATGCAAAAGACCTGTAAGAACAGCGACATTGAAAAGTGAGTGCATAGCGGGCAGTCCTGCCCTCCCAGGGGTGTCGGGTGACTTCCCAGGACCCTTGCAGGGAGAAAGGGGGATATTAACTCATGGAGGAATAGTGATGGGCATCTTTTTGCCCTCCTTAATCACAGCAGCAATTACCCCAAAACAAAATCCCCGCATGCTGAACAGCAGCACTGCATCGCAGCTGCTCTTAGCTCCCAGCATCACATGCAGCTGATACAGGAGGCAGGCCTGGGGTGAGACCACCTCTTTTTTGCACTTCTCATTTGCTGGGGAAACAAACTGGCCTTCATGCCTTGGCTCGCAGAAGAGCTGTCTTCAGCACCAGGAAGGTGGGATGGGGGTGTGTTGTGTGAGCATGCTGCCAGCTTTGGGATTCCCCTCTCAAAGCCTCCCAGTGTCCCATGCTTCCCTCTCTGTTCAGCTCCTTCAGTGGTACGTACCTACCCCATGCAGGGAAGGATTCTCAGCAGCCCCAGGACTCCAGCAACCCTAGTGCCTTCGTCTGAGGGCAGAGCTGAATGCTTGTGTCCTGTGGCTAGTCAGCATGGGTCTTTGCTTGATGTGTCAAGGTTGCTAATATGCAGCATCCTTAGACCCCCTGTATCGCAAAGGATGCAAGTGTATTGTATCCTTGAGCAGATTCAGGAGCTTGGGGTCCAGCTACTGACTTGCTTCGTAGCTTATAGGGCTCTTCAGCACTCCTCTTCCACCTTTTTGCTCTCCTTTTGACCTCCGTGCAGGCATTGTCACTTGGCCCTGTCCAGAACCAAGCCAAACCCTGCTCTCTGCCCTTGGATGGTGCTGTGCTTGGGCTTCCCTCCCTCCCTCCCACATGTCCATCTAGCCAGGGTTCCCAATCTGCTTTTGGCTCCTATATGAGATCAATCCCCCGTCCTTGTAGAGTCTCTCCATAGATATTTTAATTCCCTTTTTTTTTTGAGAGCTGATGACTGCCTAAAATAAAAACGTTACCCAAAGATCAGGCAAAGGGTACACCTGTTGCGAGTGAGACAGGAGCGCCAAGATGGCGTTTTAAGTTGAGCTGGAATTTGTGTCCTTGTTCCCAGCCCGCTTGTGATTTGGGATGAGGAAGACCTGCTTGTGCATGGGCTGCCTGCTGCTTCAGTTTAAAACTCAGTGCCGCCTCCTCAGAGACCCACCCCAACCTGACTGCAGCAAGCTGAGTCCCCTGTGCATTTTTGGACTCCACCAGCTAATGCACCTTTGGGACTGGCTGGGTGGGAACTGAGGGAACTCCCTCTTTGCACCTCTGTCTTAGCAGCTTTTTTAAAACCTTGTGCTTTGCCTATCTCCGGGACAGGCCATTTGCTTTATTTACGCTCCTTCAATGCTTCTTGGTGAACAGGTTCCAGCCAAGGACTGGGGACTCCTGAACCCCAAGAGATCCATGTGATAGGAGTCCCCCTCTCAAGTCATCTCCTTCTGTGTCAGTGGTAGGGATACAGGCACCCGCTTGAATCCCCTCAGCATCACTCTGTTGGGCTCAGCACCCCGGGAGGCCTTGCTCAGCTCCTGGGAAAGCCCGTGGGCCTCCACCCTCCCAAATCCGCTCCTATAGAAAATCTTTAAACAGCACAAGCCAAAAGGATTTGACATTTTCCAGAACACTTGAGCCCAAGTGATGAAATTGACACAGCTTCTTTGATCAGATTATTAAAGCTTTATCTAGTGCCTTCGCAAGGGTCCCAATGCACTTTCTGGACAAGATGGACAATAACTCTGCATCGTGAAATATGTGTGGATGTCCCCTGCCCCATATTATCTTTGCTCCACTTCAACTTCCAGGCTTGCTGGAGCTGCCACGGAGGTGGCAAAACCCATTAGAAATTATAGGTAAAGGCTTCATGTCTTGACCCTTCCAGAGAGAAATTCCTTTCTGTAAAGAATGGGGCGAGCCAAGGCGTTTTATTTAAAGGCCTGTATTTCCATCAGGATCAGAAAGCGATATAGGAATCCTCCACCTGAAACGCTACCTCCCCTCCTTTCCTCTGAGGTTCGTGTGTGATGAATAGTTTCTGTCCTGCTGGTTAAAGAGCCTGGATGCTCTGTGTGTTTGTCTGTGTAGAGGGGCTCTGTTAAATTAATTGGTAACAGGGATCAGACCTAGAAGCCTACAGGAAGGGAGGGGGGAAGTTTGCACTGTCTGGCTGCTACCACTCCACCGCTGAGCCGTGATATATGGTGACCCAGCCCAACAGGCTAAATTGATTCATCTCCAGTTCCTGTTTCTTAATCTGGAGCTAAATTGGTTTCATTTTTCTTGTTTTGGGTGGCGCTTGCAGCGGGTGTTCAAGAGAATCACTTGGCTCAGTTGTTCATAACTTGAATTTTTGCTTTTAAATGTGGGGGTTTATTGATTGGCTTGTTAAGCTCCTGGTAGCATCTGATTAGCATTTTAAGCAGCATTTCGAAGCACGCGGTTTCTCACCTGCGGCAGCTGTGCTCCCCACTTAGAGCAGCAGGTAATGGAGTTATAGCTGATCCCGCTAATCAATCTGACTTCTACACAACAGATGCTCCTTCTCCCCTTCCCAAAAATAAGTCTGGGCAGGGAGAGTATCTTTTTAATTAACTCATACAGTACAGCGCGCTGTCCTTTCTTTGGCATGCCGCTCTTATACGGTGCCCAAAAGTTCACGGGAGCTGCATCCAGGCCTCCTCCAAAGGGTCTCCATGCTCAGCGGCTAGTGTAGGACATCGGGGAAAGGCCCCGCCAATCTCCCCACCTCCTCGACGGGTCTCTGTTCTCCCACCACCGACTTCATGCTTCTATGTTCTGCATATGAACATCACGCGGTGCCCATGTGTGATGCACTTAAAGTAAGAAGCATCATGCCGGGGACAAACCCCTAGCTCATCTCTGGTGGCAGAAGTGGACTACCTATGACCTTCACCAAAAGGGTGAGAAGCATTAGAGAGGGAGAGCTTCCAACCGCCCCTGGCGTCTACTGGCTTGGAGAAGCCCAAAGAAACGTCTCCAACCGTTCAGTTCAGCAGCTGCGACTAGATCCATCACCCGTGAATTTATCCGGTCCCTCTGAACCTTCCTGTGCTCTCTGCCTCTCGTCCTAGAGGGTCATCGTGGACCTATCCCGGCCCCGTGCATCAGGACCAAACGGCCCTGCCGAGCAGGGAGGGATTAGCAGAGGGTATGGGGCAGCATGTGAAACGCGCACCTCCGGGTCACCCGGGCACGTCACTTTGCCCCGGCCCCGGAGACCCTAACCAGTCCCCGTCGTGTCTCATCTCCTCCGCCAGCAACAGCATTCAGCCAAGCCCGGCGCTGCCGCGGCATCTCTCCCCCCTTCCCTCCTGCTCTCCAAGTAGCCCTTCGCCATTTTGAAATCAAGGTTCCCCGGGGTGAAAAGGCAGCATCTTAATTCACAGTGCCAATGTTCAATTTTGCTTTCTGCCACCAAACTAGATTGCAGGCCAGCACCGGAGTCTGGGTGAGTGGCCCGCTGGGTCACCTCGCATTTGTTTTCTTCAATTTTGTGTTGTCATAAATTCATTCCAGCCCGTTGTGGTTGATCAGTTTATCTCAGTCGGGGCAGAGAGCGCTGCTAGCATGATATATGACACGAAACATTGTAGCCAGCCTCTCCATGAATCACTCCAGCTGTTCGGTGTCACCGGGAAAGCAAACAGGCCCGGGCGGCTGAGTGTTGACGGTGATGAGCTCAGTGTGGGAAGAGACATGACGTATGAATGTTTATTTAATAATTCTCTAATATTTCCAGCGGAGTGTGGCTGCGCCTCCCGAGGTGGGGGGAGGCGGAAGGGGGAAACTCTAATCTGTTGGGGTGGACCATAAATCAGGCAGACAACATCATTAATCAGGGGTGGAATAAACCTGGGAGGAGGTGGGAACGGAGCTGCCATTGTCGGCGAGAAAGGGGCCCCCACGCGCTCTTCCTCCATAAAACAAACCTCGTCCCCCGGCGGCGCTGGGCGCTCGCAGAACGGCGAGCTGGGGCGCCCAGCTAGCTCGGCACACACGCGCGTTGCCTCTGCCACGGACGTCACAATTTAAGCCCGCCAAGCATTAAATCCCTTTATAATTATCTTCTTTATATAACACTTCATGCTCATCATGCTTCGCTGGCCGAGAGGCTCGTTGGGTTAAGAAGAGGGGTTTAGAGAAGAATTGCCATTGTGTTTGTTTTATTTTTCACTTCTCTTCCACCCTTTCCAACCAGCTGCTCTCCCAGCTCCATCTCCAGGCCAGCTCTCCGGATCCGCTGGGATGAAGCTGATGAAGCTGGCAGTGGGGGTCAAGCGGCCAATCTCAGAGGGAAGGGGCATGACATAGCAGCGCCCCTCTCTGAGGGGCTTTGCTCCTGGCCAAACCCAGCAGGCATGGTAGGAGCAGGGGGAAGCAAAGCCAGAGAGTTTTCTTTGGCCAAAAAGGCCAGGACTACACTAATCAGCACAGTGGAAGGGAGCAGGGAGAAGACATCAGGAACTTGCACAGTCAGATAAACCCTCCGTACCCCTTCTCCACCGAGCTCGCACCATCTGCAAGCAAAGCCTGACGCGCTGGAAACCCATAGCAGCCGGTCAGCGCATTGGGTGCACGTGAGGCTTGCGTGCGGGTGTTTTCGGGCTCCCCCCTGCCGATGGTATCTAGTGTGTGTATAACACGCACATTGCTCTTCAAGAGAGCCGGTGCTCCCGGTTCAGCTGATGTCCAGAACGGTCTAACCAGGGCCATGGTGGCGAGAGCGTCGTTCTGAGACCCGTGTTGTTTCTGGACAGTAGCCGTCCCCTGCAAGTGATTTCTTAAAACCACTGGGCCAGCCAAGTTCTGTCTAGATCCTGGCATGTTTTGGTACCAACAAGGCAGGTTACCGGGGGAGCTCAGAGCTCTCTGTGAGTTGGGGATCTCTTTTACGGCAAGACTCAAGACGTTGTCTGGCCCTCTGCTACTTGAGACCCTTCACCGTCACTCGGCTTAGCAGGGCATAATGTTTTATGAAGGAACATAATATAAGAGATCCTAAAAGTTGTAGCCTGAAAGCTTGGGGTAGTAGCTGCGGTCCATCCATTCCTACCCCCCTCAGCTATCGCCTGGCTCTGGGGCTCTTCCTCCTGCCCCCACGACCGATCGCAGCTCCAGGAAGGCTCTGTGTGTGTCTCAGAGGTGCAATTCAAGCATCTTTTGCCCTTCAAGTCTCTTTTCTTCTTTTTCTTTTTCTTTCTTTTTCTTTTTCTTTCTTTTTCTTTTTTTTTTTTTTTAAAGTTCCAGAAATGCTGTTAACTTTAATTTGTGGAGTTGCTTCTCGAGAGTGAAAAATCGATGGGGGGCTATCGCAGTGTGAAATTCGACTGTCACCATTGAGCTATAGAGTTAGCAAGATGTCTTAGAAGGTAAAAAATAAATCGTGGCCCAGCAAGTGCTCAGCTGTGCTATTTCAAAAGGGATATGAGGCTGATGGGCCGTTAGAGGGTATTTCAGTTAGATGGATGATGATTCCCTGTGAAATATTGGAGTTATTTCATAGGTAAGAGAAACTTTAGCTTATAAAGCACAAACAGCTGCCTGCCAGCAGCCTAATTCTGCCCTTGGACGTGGGAACAGCTTGTCGGCAAGAGAGCTGGTTCCTAAAAGCAGCCACTCTGAAGGTTACTTGACCCCGCTGTGTTTTTTGTGGTGTGCTGAGGATGTGATTGAGTGTTTTGTCCTAGACTGTAAGCTTTATGGGGCAGGGCTTTTCTTCCTCGTGTGTGCGTGTGGGATGGGGGGTACCTTGCACCTAGGAGCCCTCTGAGCCTGGTATCTCATGAATAATCAAAAATAATTCTGAACTCAGGATGATCTGTGAATTTGCACAATGTCTCAAGACTCATTCAACCCAAGGCAGGTGGAAAGTGAAGGAGCAGGTCCCCCGGCCTCCCTGTCCCAAGGCATCGCTCTCCAGCCAGGGCCTGCCTCTGAGTCTTTCTAATCCGCTGACCTGGCTGTACTTGCCAGGTACATAATTTTCCAAAAGGTTCCCCATAAAATGATGCTCTGGTGCCACATTTATCAACTTCAGGAAAAGGGAAGTGTGGGCTATTGGCTTCCTGGATCTCCACACTGCTATTTAATGGTGGCTGCGGCAGTGCTCAGAGGTCGCAGTCGGGAACTCCTTTGCGCCAGGCGCTGTATAAACAAAAAGGCAGTGCTAGTCCAGAGTGTTTGTCTCAAAACTCTTGGGCTGGTAAATGAAGTATTATTGCAAAGCAAGTGGCTGAGGGAAAGAGCAGGCTGGAGGAGGAAAAGGCAGTGTTCATTCCTCTCTCAGCTGCAGCGTGTTTTCAGTAACCTGCTTCTTGATGTTAGAAACACACTTGGTCTCCATGTCTCTTCAGTGCCAGGGCCTGAACCTTGCTCCTTTGGCTTCTGACCAGGCCTTTGCTCCCTCTCTCTCTCTTTTCTTCTAGGGTTGGGTATTTGACCAGTCAAAAATTGTAAAAAATTCCCAATACGTCCAAATAATACCCAGAGAAAGCACAATTTTTCACATTTAGAAATGTGGCCAAAAAAAACAATTTAAAAATCTTATTTCTTTCAAGAAAATGACAAAGAAATCTTAGGGGTTTTTTTGTAAAATAGCTATAATCTTTGATCAGTCAAAAACTATGCAGTCAATCGACCGATTTGTCAACCCTGCTTTTTCCCTTTGTCTCTCACTTGACAGTTTTGAATCTCCTCCCCAAAAGCCACATTACCCACTTTGATGCATGGACATTTGTTCTCCATCCTTTCGAGAGCTGGTTTCTAATTTCCAGCAGTCTCCGTCCTGTCAGCTGCTGGTTTCCTTCGGCAGCTCTGGCCTGATGCTCAGTGAGGCAGCGTCAATAAAAGCATTCACTTCCTTTAGCGGCTTTGTGCTGCTTTTGTCGAAGGGACCGGTTTAGCGTAAGTGATGCTAATTCCAGGCCGCTGGTTCCCTGCAGAAGGGAGCTATTGAATAACACTCGGTAACTTCAGTGTGAAAGTTCCCGGGCAGGTCACGCGGATTCTAGGAAACTACTTTGCAGATGCATTATCACGATGCCCTTGTGTAACTCCCAATCAATGACCGTTAATGGGAAGTTCTGGAAAGCTTATCAGCTGGAGGCTAAACCCCTTAGCAGGCAGCAGAGGAATTCAAGCACCGCAGTGACAGCGTGGAAACTTCCTGTTTACTTCAGCTGCTGGCTTCTGTCTGTGAGAGTCGGAAGCACTTCATTGTGCGGAGAGTGGAGGTGAGGCTCTGCCAAGGTCACCTCTCGGCCCCAGGAAACTGCCTGGCTCACTGAACTGTGGCAAGGAGAAGGCCAGTGAATCTCAACCAGGGTGCCTTTTTGAGATCCTCTCCAGGGTGCTGGGGGGTACTATGCAATGTTAGCACTATAAGGTGTGCAGACGTGATCAAGATCAACCCAGAAATTTCAACTAGGAATCCAGAGCATTGAAAACCTTCTGCTCTGTAGTCTTCCTGAGTTCTTTGCAATGGAAGAATTGCTTTGTTCGTTCCCTATAGTCAAAGAAACAAGTGGAAACTAAGCAGGCATTTTCCAAGGGGTGCCTTGAATCTAATGAGAGGTGCCCCAAGTCTAACATGGGGTGCCTCTGATCTAAAAAAAAACAGACGGAGAGCTGCATCCAGTCTGTGTCCAGTGGCACATTACAGCCACGCCTATTCTTCATGGAGAGGGGTCGCCTGTCTAGACAACAGGTCTCTGCAGCCGTTCTTCCATCTCAAGCCAAATAGGTTCTCCCAGAGAACAAGATGGAGCCGCAGTCAGTGTGCCAGCCCCTTGCATGAGGCTGTGCTTCCAGACTCTCTGGGCTTGCCCCCCAGCCCCATGGTAGAAACGCACTTGCATCTGGGAGACGCGAGTGAGAAGAGAAAGGACCGTCAGCGTCACGTAGGAGATGAGCTGCGTGTGGAACTTGGCCTGGGAAGTTATTTCCTTGCTGCTTCAGCAGGGAACCTCACTGCGCCACAGCAGCCTTCCCGCACGAGGCTCTTGTTCTTTGCAGCCAGGGCTGCTTTAGGCAAGCAGTGCGGTGGCATTTATTTTCTCTTTGGAGCAGAGGACTTAGGCTCTAAATCTGAATCAGAACGACCCATGTATTCTTTCTCCCAGCTTTCATGTAGAACTATAATTGCTCAAATGGCATATTTAGGCTGTTGGCACATGCTCAGCCTTTCACTAGCCTCCTTTTCCAATCATTCCCAGTGGCCAGTGGATACTACGGCTGCATCTCAACGCGCTGACTCAGAGGCTTCTTGCGTTCTGAATGAGCAGTCGTGCCATCTGTCTCTGTTTTGATCCGGGCTGGGCCCATGTGTCCCGATGAAACACAGGCCAGGAAAAAAAAAAAAGAGAGAGATGAGCCAGCTCCTGAATTTACTCTCTGCCTCTGTAAAGACATTGTCGGGCTCTCTGTTGCCGAGGCAGGGGAGGTGTGAAAGCATAATGAATTCTTCTGTCGTTAAACTCTTGGGGGAATCTTTACCCAGGTCCCAACTAAACACGGCTTACAACGCCTCCCTGCAACGGTAAGCCCCCTCAGTGATATTGCAACAGTGCGTGCAAGTGTAAGAGAAATAATTCCTCTGCGGGGAGAGCGGAGACAACGGTTCGGGTTTGCATCGAGATGAAATTTAGTCAGGAGCAACCTCCAAACTTGGCAAGCAGCTGCCGGCATTAACAACTTGTGCAAGCAAGTATAAAATCGAGGCGCTCGTGCCTCGGAGAGCCGCGGCTTCGCCAGCCTGCGCCCTCGCCTCCCACCCCGTTCCGAATTCGCGACTCAGAACACGGAAACCAGAACGTGGAACATTGCATTATTCATCACTTGGCAACCGGGAGCCAGGGCACTTCGCCAAAATAAACCATCCGCTATAATTACAGGTGAAGCAACATTCTTTAATATCTTACAATACAAAAACATACATTAATCAAGGCAAGAGGGTGCTCTCTCTGGGTTGTTTTTTTTTTTCACTTTTTTTTTTTCCTAGAAGACAATAAATTAACATCCGTGCCAATTCCCTCAATGCATGTGACAACCCTTGACTGGATTAGAAGACCTCCTTTATTTTGAAAGAGGGTGGATTAAAAACAGGCCCCCTAAATAAGGTTTTTAATGTAGGTGTGAGGAAGGCAGTTCCTAAACCGCTGACGTCTTGCCAAAAGGCTTCAGAGGCCAGCCTTTGAGCTGGTGCATAGCATTATCGCTTGGTTGACTTCAGGGCTGCTACGTGCCTTTTTACTCCAGCAAGGGATTGGCCCCTTCTGCGTTGGCTTTCCCATCCGGTGAGATGTATTCCTAGCGCAGCCTCCTGCTGCCAACATCTGCCATAAGACCAACCATTTATTGGGTTGGACCCCAGGTCCGTCTTGCCCAGTCTCCTGTGTTACGTGGAGGCTGGAAGAGAGAGTGCCCTAAGGTCTAGGAAGATCTGATGCAGAGGCCGTGCCCCTCCTGTACTCAATAGTGACTGATTCCCCTTTCCTCCAAGCACGTGTCCAATCCCTGATTAAACCATCGGCTTCCACCACATCTGGTGGCAACGAGCTTCACCCTTTAATTTGACCCTGGGTGTAGCACAACTTCCTTGTGTTCATTTTAAACTTACCATCTATTAGTTTGGGGTTATTGCCCCTAGTTCATTAATGACAGTGGACATCCCTCTGCATCCAAATGCTCTTTGACATGAGAGTATTGCAGTTGTCCCTTTCAAAGACCCCCCTGTAAAACTGGCAGGGTTTCATGCCCTAATTCTGCTGTCCTGTAGGATGGCCCCCCATGCCGTCTCCCCTGTGAGCCCACCTGGCTGTGATTGCATGACTAGCACTGAAGCTTGCACCTACTGCAGTCACTGCCAGCAAAGGTGCAAGGAAGGTGATGTTACTCTGGGGACAGAGGACCTTTTTTTAAAACTCTAACATCCCTAATTAGGCTGTTTTTCACTCCTTAGCCTATCTTGCCTGGTAATGTCGATGCTTCAGGTGTAGTGTTAAATATGAGCAAGGTGCAACATTACCTTGTGTCACGTTGCTCCTTTAGTGTGAGCAAATGCTCCTCCTGCTACGTGTGCACAGCTCTGGTGCCTTGCGGTGCTTTACAGGCTAATAAAGCTCAGTCTCTGCTCCAGAGGAGTGCGCGGTAGTTATGATGTAAACGGAGGGGCAGGGAAGGAGGGTTGTAGCTATGCGAGACTCCAGTGTCATTGCTTTGCTTGTTGGATCAGGATTATGTTGGATCGCACCCCCAAAACGAGCATTGGGTAGGAGCTTTACTCCCTGCAGCACAGGGGCCAAGATGATCCTTGTTTTGGATCCATTCTTTGCTCTGCCTCAGTCCTGCTGCAGCCAAGCTTTCCTTCTGGCCATCCGGTATGCATCCCGTGTAAGCCATTAGCAACTTCACTTCTGCCCTTTGCAAGAGCCAATGGAACATGCTTTCTGCCGGGATCATCATCTTCTTTCATATGGCTTTAGGAGCAAGAGCTGTCGTCACCGTTTTAACTTCAGGTTCCCCAACCAGACCAGTGCCCTGCTGGAAAGCAAGTGCTGGGATCAGGGGAAAAGATTAAAACTAATGGGAGCCAAGCTTTTTGGCAGGTGTGCCACCAATTAAGCCCCCCCCCCCCCCC
>NW_017728993.1:26295930-26314861 GCF_001723915.1 Gavialis gangeticus | reverse complement strand
TATTAAACTCAGCAAGTTGACTCAACTACACCTTCACAAAAGCCTCCAGTCTTGACTCAAGGGCTTGAAAGGAGGAGAATCCACCACTTGCTAGCTTAGTTCATCTTCACTTTCCATTGACATTCAAGCCAGGTGGGATGTACTTCTAGCACCTGCCTTCTCTCCATACTCTCTAAACCTGGTCACCTCTGAAGTCACCTGCTTTTTCATAAACATGAGACGCTCCTTAAGCCTCTGGGTTTTTTCAGGCCTCAAGTAATCTTTGCTACAGCCCCCCTTGAGTCGGCCAGTGAAAGCTGGAGATGAATGTATATGGGAAGGTGGGATGGAGAGACGCTGGGCAGTGTATTCCTTGGTGTCACCGTTGCTTGTGTCCAGCCTCCCATCAAAGCCTCTCTTGGGCTCACCACCGAGGTGCAAACTCATCCAAAAGTCAGGGAACTGCAACACCACCCACCCGGAGTGCCACTCCGATCCCCTTCCCCTGCCCAGTCTGCCGCTCTGCTTTCTGCTCCCTGTTCTGTGCTCCCTACCTGGTCCACTTCTCCGTTCCCTCCCTACCTGCTGCATGCCACACTCATAGGCCATGTGCCACAGTTTGGCCACCCCTGTGCCCAAGTGTGGCAGGAGCGCAGCGTATTCTCCTGCCAACCACCACATTTACAGGCATATGGAAACAAAAATAAATGTATCGTGGGGGGGGAAAGAGTGGAAGGTCGGGATATCAAGTGTCAAAAGTAGCCCATGAAATTTTACGGGCGGTGCATTTAATCAGCGCTAAACGTTTTTTACAAGGTACATACAAACAGCGGCGCAGTTAAAATTTATGGAATGTTATGTACAGTGCGGCCATTTATGAAGAAGGGAAAATTTATACCCGGTCGAAATAAACAAACCGGAGGGATGTTTTATGGAGAGCACTTGACAGCCGAGCTCCTTGAGCAAAACCCCCCGGAGGCAGGTCCTGGCTGACAGCTTCGAGACGCTTTCCCGTCGCGGAGGCTGTGGAGCTGCGGCACCCTCGGGCTTGCGCAGGGGCAGGGAGTTAAATGTAGTAATGCTCTTGTTTTATGGTGTACGAGTGGCCTGGAGCGAGTCCCCGCAGGAGCGCTGCGGCGGCTGAGTACCGCAGGTAGAAAGGTTTTCCGCACAGCTCTGACTCCTTAGCCCATATTGGCTGGTGGCTTCTCTCCAGAAGGGCACTCGGCTGTCATCTGGGGTGAAGTTGGCTGCTCCAGCATCAGCATTTTCCCCCCCCCTCTCTGGTCAAGTATTTTGTTGATAAAGCACAATCTTCGGTCAATTGAGAAATTCCAGAGCTGCGGAATCAGAGATAATTTAATTAACGGAGTTGCTTGTGATTGCCCCCGGGGACGGCGGGTGGCAATCGCTCGATTTAATTTGGAGAAACAAAGATCGCAGGCATGCTAATGCTTGACAAATAACCCGGCTTGCTTGTCTTATGGGGAGGCCAGCTGCCTCCCCCAGGAGACTCTCCCAGCCCATGGAAGGAGCTTACATGGAGATTATTGTCTTCTGGGTGGCTTCTTTGTCTCTCTTTTCCCAGGACTGGAACAGAGAAGGAGTGGGCAGGTTTGGGGTTTATTAAACAGCCGTGGGGCAGAGAGAAGAGAGGCAACAGCTTAGAGCAAGCTGCGGGAAAGGGTTTGCTGATGCTCTTCCTCGCCTTCTGCCCAGTTCCATAAATCTGTCTCCTGGCGTGAAGCCGGCACAGAAACCTCTGCTGCATTACCGTCTGGTTGACCACAAAACCCAGCAAGCAGACAACAAAGGGGGTAACTCAAAGATTCATCCTCAAAGCTGGGCCCTGGTGACTCTTTCCCCTTGCCCGCATCACTGTGGCTGTCCATCCACAAGGCAGTGCCCACAGTTGGGGTTTCTGGGCATGGGAGCCTGCCTCTTGTAACAGAGCAAATCCCCTCCATGGTGCATGTCCGTTCTGGGGGGGAAAGTGGAGAGCGTGTGATGAAAATCCACCCCTGGAAGAGGCACCTGGGAGAAGTGTTTACTGGGAGAGCAACCTGCGCTGTAGCACAAGGACGGGTGAAAAGTCAGGCCTTTGGGGTCCAGGCATCCCAGCAGCTCTGCAAGATAGCTGCCCCCGATCTCTGTACTGGCATTAGTGTGTCCTGGCTCTCAGTGCTCGTTACGCATGTCAGGGAACACTATGGTCCACACCCATACACCCTGGCTCCGACCGGACCTGGCCGAGGTGCCAGAGCAGGGCAGCGGAAGAGCTGGGCCTGGCCCCAGAGCCTGGACCCCGTTCCAAGCACCGTCTGCTGCCAGCTCCTGCCCTCCGCGCCCAGTGGTGCTCATGATGGTGTCAAAGCATGCAGTGTTGGCCCGCGTCACACCCCGTCTTCCCCAGGCACACAAGTGTGAGCATGCATGGGGGTGAGCTCCGTGCTTGCCCAGCACAGGAAGAGTCCTGTCAAGCGGTGTTTGTGGGATGAGCTCTGAGCCAGGCACATGGGAAGTGACTCTTGTCTTTATTCCCTCCCTGGAGGTTGGTCCAGCTTCCTGTAGTGGCTGATGTTTTCCCTATTTCCCTTGACCCCGTTTCCTCCACCTCTTTTAGAAGCCACAGCGTGGCTGCTTCTCCCTTTTGATATCACCTGGAGTTTTGTACCTGTTGTATCTGCTGCTCTCAAAGGCTTTCCCAAAATCTTGCCCATGAGATGTGCAGGTGGCCAGAACCATGCCCATCTCTGCCCAGGAGAGAGGAGCAGAGCCCCATCCTCGATCCATCATCAGGGCTCGTTGAGAGGGCACCTGGCAGGGAGGAATGCAGGCTTTAAAGGCGACTGCAGCAGCTGAGCAAGGAGAGGTTGCACTGGCTAAAACTCCCTCTCCTGTGAATGCCCCCCAGCCTTGTTAATAAATGTATATTTAACAATGTCTGGAGCGTATGAAGTGATAATAACTAAATCGATACCTCCCGCATTGATTGTGCAGGATCCCTACAGCGTGACGCATGCAGCGGTGCGGTAATTTTCCAGCTAACTAGCACCCTGATCTACAGCCCTCCTATTGATTGGCCATTGTATCAGGCAGGCTCTGAGCATTATTGCTTATGCCTCTATTCAGCCTCCTTTTTCTGATTCATTCATTTAATACTGGACAGGCACGATTCTCTCGGAGGCTTTCCGAAAACAGCCGATGGGGTCAGCTGCTCCGACTCCTATGAACAAGCCATTTGCTATCGCCTCCCATTGCAGCGGCAGAGAGTTTCCCTGGCCGTTGCGGGGCAGGAACAGATGCCTTCCCTGCATCCCACCTGAGAGGCTCATCACTCAGGGCGTTGAGAGGAGCCGTGCCTCCCCACAGGCCAATTCAGCTGCTGTTGGCAATTTGCTCATCAGCTGCTTCTGCTGAGGGGGAACTCGGCTCATTTCAGAGCTCTCTGGTCCCCGTGGATCTCTTCCTGCCCCTCTCCGGATAGCAGAGAGCAGTCACCTCGCTGCCAGTGCACAAGTTTCAGGGCAGCAGCACTCCAGGGGCAAAGGGAGCAAAACTCTTTTCAATTTCTAGAAGAGTTGCCAGGTCCCATCCAGACAGGACCAAGGTTTGACAGCTCCTTTGTGCGATCGCCACCCCCAAGCACCGTGGGAGCCCCGGGTTCGTTCCAGCCCCGGTTGCAGTAGCTGTTTGTGCAGAGAGGAGCAGCATCGGCAAGGGGTGGAGGGGGATTGTGCAGCCGTTCCACCTCATGCAGCTCTTCGCTGCAGCGGGGACCCATACCCGTCTCTGCTGCACATCTGCCAAACAAGCAGCCGAACACCCGGGCTGGGACATCTCACTGAAATGGGAGGGATGCAGCAAAAACAACTCTCCCTTCTGGTGAATCAGCATTTTCTAGCAAAACCGTTCCTCTAAAAATCCCCAACCAGTGCCAAAGCAGAAAAGGCTGTTAGGGTAAATCCGATATCTTTTATTAGACCAACTAAAATTTTAGTTGGTCTAATAAAAGATATCGGATTTACCCAAATAACCTTGTCTGCCGATGTCCTTAGACCAATACGGCTGCAACCAACACAGCTCAACCAATGCAAAGGATTTTGAACATGCCCTGCCTGCTTGCTGAGGACCAGGCAGGTCATTTCAGCAGGAAGGTCTGTGCCACTTGTTCGTGAAGCTCTGCTGCCCTCAAGGTCTGCATTTGTCCTCTGCCCCTGCCAGAGTCTTTCCAGTGCGTCGCAGAGCTGCTCACTTTGCTTACCAAACCGGGGGGTTTCATCCTGGCTGCCGCGCCCAGGCAGCGCAGCAGCAGGAGAAGCCACAGCAAAGTTCCCATCTGCCTTGAGAAGAGCCAGCACAACAGTCCCCCGTGGCTAGCTTCCAGACTGCTCTGTGCCGTGTCTTACAGCTAAGGATGGTTACATACGGGGCACACGTGCAGCCCTTCGACCCAGCCATTATGCATTCTGGTCCCTTGTATCCGCCTGCTGATATGCTGTTTGCTGGTTTCTGTGACCCCCTGCATGCAGCTAGGCCTGTGGGACCCTGACCAGGGCTCCTAGCTGTAACGGCACTACGTATAACAACTCAGACATTAGGAGGCAGTCATTCTTCTGACTGTCACATTTGATCTGGGCTTCACCAAAACCACTGTCACCTGCAAACTAAGTCTTTTTCCCAGCCCCACTGTCAAAGTTTCCCCAGAGAGCATCAGGGGAAAAGCCCTGCTTGTCTCTGGCCTGAGTCACCATGGCGCAGCCTTCTCCACCACTCTTCTCCAGCATCCCCGTTTCCCAGCCTGGCTGTCTCTGGGTGCCCCTGATTTTTTAGGGGCCAAAAGCCTCTCCTTCAGGCTTGCAGAATGGCTGTCATGCTCATCCCGGTATCCACGTGACATGCGAGATAATGCTGCCCATCAAATGTGACCCCAGGCACACAGGCAAGGGGGGATAAGCTGTTTTTATTGCTCGCTGTGGTGTGCGGTATCTGCATCTCCCTGTTTCCTCTGTGTTCATGCCTTGCCTGTACTAGAGGAAGGCTCAGAGCTGCATATGCTCATTTGCAATGGGGAGGGAATTGCATTGACATAGGAAAGCCTTAGGATGATCAGACAGAAGAGGGTGAATGGAGGTGACCGCCCACCCATGCAGACCATGCCACCCTCTGGCTGCAGCCTGCTCCAGCCAGTATTAACCACCCACCATCCTTTGCTCACAGGTCCTAGCTGAAGCTTTACAGCCTGGCTTCGGTAGGACTCCTATTTGGCGCGGTGGAAACCAGGCTCCTCCTTCACCCTCACATGCCAAGCTCCTTTCCTCCCAGCCTTCTCCCATCCTCCTCTGCACCCACCTCGAGGGCCGTAAATTTAACTTCTCCTTTCCCCAAGCCCTGACGGCCCACCCGCCCTGACTCCTGTCATCTTTTGCAGAATTACGGAAGACTCAGCAGTGACAACGTTCGAAGCGTTAAAGGCTCGTGTCCGTGAGTTAGAAAGGCAGCTTTCCCGTGGGGACCGCTATAAATGTCTCATTTGCATGGTGAGTAGCACTCCAGTTGTGGTAATGAATCAGAAAATGTCTTGGTCCCGAGGCCCAGTGTCTGTTGAGGTGGGGAGAATCGTACTCGTCTCCTGGAAGGGGAGCACACCCCTGTGCCTGCCCAAGGCAGAGCCCCTCACCCCCCCCTCTGAGTACATGGATGACAAGTTTCTCAGCCCACAGCTTCCCTTTTGCTGCACACATGGTAGCTCAGGTCATCCCCACGCATCCTAGGGGCCATAAGACCTTGGCCTCTCCTCTCAGCCTAGCTGTGCAAGGCTCCCCGATGTCCAGTCTGTGGGCTTGCCCGCCCTTTGGGAGAGCAGCCCCAGTTTGGAGGTAGGACTGTGCCCAAGTGTTCAGAAGTTGCCTGCATCCTCATGCTTCCATGTGTGGCCGTGTTATGACTTCCCTAAAGAAGGCCTGCAGCTCCCTCTAATGGCACAGCACCTGCAGCTGTCCCTCTTCACAAGGCTGCTTCTCCAAGCTCCTTGTGTCAGCAGAAGGAAGGTTAAGAGCTTATGCAGGGCAGCCCTGTGCACTCTCGGCTGGCAGCAGATGAGCAGGTCTCCCAAGGCACGCTGTCACTTGCCAGGACTGTTTGTCAAGGCAGGAGGGGGAACGCGCACTGGCCGTAGCAATGTTTCCTTGAACCTGCGTGGCATGTGCAGCCACACAGGCATGCCTAGCAGCGCAGCATGAGCACGCCTGCGCAGCCACGCACGCCGTGCAGCTTAGAGGGAATGCTGGCGGGGAAGTCGCTCCAGCAGAGCAGATAGCTGGGATTAGAGTTAACCTCACCCCAGTCCCTGGTCTTGTATGGTCACAGGACCGTCCCTTTGGGATCAGTGCCACATGGCTGCAGTAGTTCCTGCATTTCCCTCTCCAGATAACCAGGCTGAGCTGTGTCCCCCTTGAGTGGATCACGAGTCTCCCTCACACTCTTTTTGAGAGGCAGAGAAGTGAGCCAAGGAGGCTTCCCCCTATTACATCTTGCTCCATTTTCCCTCCATCTGGAAGCTGCTGGGAGCTTGTGCAAAGACCCTAGGATTTCTGTCCTCCCTTGTCCTGATGCTTCCTTGTTCCAGAGGTGGAAGGCGGGGGTGGGGGGTCTCTGGCGTGCACCCTTTCGCCAGGCTCTAAGAAGGCGAGTGCCCCGGAGATGAGACCCAGGGGATAGAACCATAGGGGAGGAACGGCCCGGCCTTCGCAGTGGCGGTAATGTCTCTGCTTCTCTCCACAGGACTCGTACACAATGCCCTTGACTTCCATCCAGTGCTGGCACGTGCACTGCGAAGAATGCTGGCTGCGGACTCTGGTGAGGCACTCGACTACTTTCTTGTTGATTCGTAGACTTCTCTCACTCCCCAGACATGTGCTCTGCTTCAAATTACCGTGGGAGCAGGGGGCTGCTGTTTTGCACCACGTGATCTGAGCATGGTTCTGGCTCGGGAGGCTCCCAGCACTTGCAGCCAAGTGCCCCTCTCATGTTCCAGCCCCATCTGGGTCCCCCTGCCTGGAGTCAGGTGCGAGGTGCCATTGCTAGAGCAGCCAGGCACCAGACCATGGCTATTGTTGGCTTCAGGGCTGTGTGCTAGAGGGGCCCCAGGCGTGGAACATGCTGGCCTGCCGGAGGAATTCCTCACGCAGGGCTGCCACAGCATTGGACCTCCACTGAAACGCGCTGAGCGGAGCTTCCCAGGAAGCTCAGGGGGAAGTGAACGTAGCTGAGAGTGCTGGAGGTGGCTTTTGTTTCTAGAGGGGTGGAAACAGCATCAGGGCATGCGGCAGTGCTTCCCGTTTTGTTTTGGACTGGATGGAAGGGGTGGCCTTGCACACCCCAGACTCAGAGTTTATTTGGAGGTGTCCCAATCACTGCCGGCCTGACTCTCTCCTCAGCTGGAGCAGTGGAAATCAGAGCTGGTCCATTTTGCCCTGACTCTCCTGCCTTGGTGGGATATTCCCATGATAGATTGCAGGCCGCATGGAGGGATGTCACGCCTTTCAAAGCAGTTGCTGCTGGGCACAGCAAAATCCTGTTGTCCTTACGATCCGACCATTGGGCAGTATCTCCTTTAACACCGCTGCTTAAAAACCTTGCCTGCCAAAGCTGGCAGGACAGTGAAGCCCCAGCAACATCGGGTATCCGTAGCAACCTCCATAACCTGGCTCTGCCCTGGGCAGTGTTACGCAGCTGTTCCTATTCCTGTCACCAGTTGGTCGTACAGGCTTTCATACCCCATCAGCAGCTGTCGTAGCAGGAAGGTGCCCCAGCGAACGCAGGCACCGCTGCCTTCGTGCGCCAGGGATCGCCCGGTTCAGGAGGGGCTGTGAGCTGGCAGCTGAGCGTTGCTGTCATGTGTGGGGTCCCCTTCTCCTCCCTTCCCCCTTAGCTGACCAGTCACAAGCCCTTCTGATGCTCATGTCCACCATCCCAGCTGCCTTCAGATCCCTTTGTTGCATTTCCCATCATCACGAGGCTGAACCCCTCCAGGCAGCAAGGAGTTCCCCTTGGCTTCCCACCCCCACCAGGAAAGCAGCACATGGGGCTGCTCTCACTGTCCAGCTAGGGTCCGCACTGGCCCCTCGGCTCTTCCGCTGCCTGGGCAGGCGTGAGGGGATGGGGACAGGGCCAGCAGGATGGGGTAGGAGGCACTTGGCACTTGTGTAGGGGAAGCAATTAATAAGCAGCCACTCATCTGTTCCCCAGCCCTCCCCTCTCCCCACAGCCCGCAATTTATTAAAGCAGGCCTTTCACGAGGCATGCTTCTGCGCAAAATCCCCCGGCCTGGGCTCGCATGTTTCTAATGTAACCATTAAAACGTAGCCCGAAGACAGCAATAAAAACCCTGGAACGCCTTGGTGCTTTTGTGTCTTGATCAAAGTCAATGTGTGTAATCTCGTTAAGGCTGCCCTCCCCTCCGCCTCGCCCCTTCCCCCGCTTTTTATGAATTTAATGGCACGCAGCAGCTGGGCCCGGCATTGAGCGCGCACCAATCTGCATTGTTCTAATTAAGGTATCTCCTTTTATTTCGGGCACAAAAGAGACTCTTGTTTTTTTTAACGAGCGAGGAGCTGTGGGATAGTGTGTGTAATAATCGCCCCTGTTACCTTTCCCGGAGTATAAAGCGAGCCCCCCGGGGGGGCAAGGAGGGAGCCCGCGTGGGCAGCACACATGGAAAGACTTGGTCAGGGGAGCAGGGCAGCATTTTTCCCATGTTGTGCAATAAACAATTTGTTGGAGTTCGGGGCGGGCGGCTCGCACAGGGCTTCCGGTGGGTTTTGAACGCGCTGGAGACCTGCCATCCATCCCGCCAGAGAGCAGCCCCACTTCCCCTGCACGCCTGCGTTTTATATGTGCCGCCGAGGCCCGATATTCAATTAGATTTCTTCTTTGTATCGTCCGTTAAACAAGGAAACAAAGGATCAAAGCAGCCAGCAAAGCTGCGGGGTCTGCTCGGGGTGGGTCAGAGGTGCGGGAGCTGGGCTGGGTGCCTGCATGAGTCTTCTCACAGCAGAGAGGGCCTTAAAATGTTTTAGGCCCAAGGTTTTCCAGGCTCGGTCTTCTCTCGGCCCTTGCCGGCCTTCCAGAGGTGCTGCTGAGTATCGGGCCCGTAGGGCGAGGTTCTGCTCTGGAAAAGGCACGAAAAGGGCTGGTTTGTATCTTTGGCTTGGGCACAGGTCTGCGCAGCTGAAGAGGAAGAGGTTGGGGGACTATGTACACGCTCGCCTGGGACTGAGGGTCACACTGGTGCATGCACCCTTTTTGTCCCTGGGACGTGCCGACTGTGGGGTGATCCACCAGGCAGGGCAGGCTGCGGCTCCTCTCCCAGCGCTGTATGGGGTGAGCAGGAGTGAAAGCACAGCGCCGAAGGCAGCAGCCCAGGCTGAGGGCAGGCCTGTTCAGGAGGAAGCATCCCTGATCTGCCATGAAGTTAGGATGGCTGGAGTCCAGCAGCGGCCCAATGTGCCTTCATGCCAGCAGGAGCTGATGAATAATAATTCAGGGACTGTCCAGGTTGTGCCTGTTGTTTGGAGAGAGGACTGAGCCTCAGGGTGGTGACCGTCAGCCCAGCCCCACACCCCAGTAGCAGCCAGAAGTGCTGTTGCGTGGGTCCACATGTGTCGGGATGCTGGGTGTGCCTGTATCCCACGCAGCGGCAGTCTGCATAATCTAATAATCCCTGCCTGGATTGGTCTCCAGCTTTGTTTTATTTGGCTTCTGAGCTCCTTGGTACTTGACAGCCTTTCTCCAGGGCTTGAACCAGATGTGTTTGATTCAGTTGGTGTTGTGCTTCCAGGAGTCAGGGGGCTCTCTCTGTCCTCAGACAGGGAAACAGGCACGTTGTTAAGCACTGTCCCAAAGGCGCTCTGGAAGCTGGTGGAGGTCAGCCCAGGATCTGTCCGATCCAGAGCCACAACCGCTGTGCCTGCCTGGCGTGTGCTGCCATGCGCCCCTGGGGCATCAGCCTCTTTTGCTGGTCGTGGCTTGGTGAGAGTCTTTACCACGGTGCTTGTTCAACTTGGCCTGGCCGCTCTGTGGCATGTTCACTCGCTGTTGTGTCCGCAGATCATTTGCAAAGCAACGGCTCTGTGAGACAGAAACACAGATTCAGGGCACGGCCCCCCCCCACGGCTCCTCCAACCACGTGGGTTCTTCCTTGGCTTTCCTGCTCGAATTGGTGGCATTGTAGGGAACAAGAGCATGTCCCCAGGTACTGCCGGCTGAGCGATTTGTTTTCCAGAGCCCAGGACAGCTGAAGAACCGCAGCGCCTCCTTTGCCGTTCACCCGTTTGAGGACTTCTCCGAAGGACTCCTGGGGCAGCTGCACCGCAACCCCCTCCAAAAGCCCCGGGCCTTCAGCCTAGGCTGGCAGAGGGTACATGGAGCACCCTTCAGCCAGCAGCCACTCTTCTCTAGAGCACGAGGCAGGGAGGCAGCAGCCCAGCCCACGTGTGCATCCCATCATGGCAGCATGCACGCAACCCACCTTGCTGAACAATGCACGCCGGACCCAAGAGCATGGTGCAGTGTGCTGCGGCCTTATCCTCTCCTTGACTCCTGCCAGCCACCAGGCTAGCTCAGTGAGGGAGCACGTGCTCAGGGCTGGGACCCCTCTGTATACTTACCCCCCAAAGGGGCAGGCAGAGAAGTCCAAGCACACCAGCACCACGCATGTCTTTGGCCCTGGATGGAGCCGTGCTGCCACTGGTGGAATCAGTGAAAGTGCTGCACAGCCATTGTCTGGCTGCAGCCGTCCCAGGGAACTGTGTCTTAAAGGACGAGAGCTATAAGGAATGTGGTCTGGCAGCTCAGGCAGGACTTGAGGAGAGGCCGAGGGAACTCAGCTGATTGAGTCTGGAGAAGAGAAGACCAAGGTGGGATTGAATAGCAGCCTTCACCTCCCTGCAGGGGGGTTCAAAGAGGATGGAGCTGGGCTGTTCTCAGTGGGGCAGATGACAGGACAAGGAGCAATGGGCTCAAGCTGCAGCATGAGAGGTTGAGGTTGGATATTAGGAAAAACTCTCTCACTTGGAGGGTAGTAAAGCACTGGAACGGGTTCCCCAGGGAAATGGTGCAGTCTCCATCCTTGGAGGTTTTTAAACCCCAGCTAGACAAAGCCTTGGCTGGGATGATGTAGTTGGGGCTGGTCCTGCTTGGAGCAGGGGGTTGGACTAGTTGTTACCTCCCAAGGTCCCTTCCAACCCCATTTTCTAGGCTTCTGTTACCTGCTCCACTGTTGCTTGGCGGTGAGAGACCCTGCGCAATAGGCCCTGCGTTCATGAGCTGCCCAGGGCTGGCTGCCGGTCTGTCTACTCCTGACCCAGCAATGTCAAAAGCTGCTGCAGGTGACCCAGAGCGTGCCTTCATCGGTCCGGAGCACCCCCTGCCTGGATGCTGCATCCTCTTGGGAAACTGCCAACCCCCAGGGCAGCTGGAAGTATCTCAGCCTGCACTGCACCTTCTCATTTTGGTCTAAAACAAACACCATGTCATTCCTCTTCCTTTTTTAAAAGGAAGCCTCTTAAACCAAAGCGCCCCAATCCTTCCCAGCCCCACGTGAGCCCTAACGAATTGGCAGCGCTGTGGCTCTCATTAACTTCTTTTTCAAACCACCCAGATCGATTAGCTGGCGTGGTGGATCCATCACTTGCCAAATCTAAATTAAGAAAGGAGCGCAGGGTGGGGGAAATGGACTCCATTGCGGTCCTGGCCCCTTTTCTTGGCTGTGTTTCAGCCCTGGAGCAAACTTCCTGCAGCGGGTGGTTTTTTGTTTTTTTACAGACCCCTGAAAACTGGGGTTTGTAATGGAAAAGCTGAGGTGGGTGCTCCTGTGGCCCACACAGCTCTTGCACATCAAGGCTTTTCTACCGAGAAGGGATGAAAAGAGCAAAAGGACCTGGAGGAAAGAAAAAAAGAAACGTCCGACAGGTGTGACTTGTTACGGTGCCACATTTTTATTTCAAGGGGAAAGTTTTTAGTAAGTCCAGCTGGCAGGTGAGCTGGGGAGGTGTGGGGAGCACATACCTTCCCTGCTCCCGGTGCCAGCACACAAGAGAGGATGGCTTTAATTGCCTCTTGTAACAAATACAGCACACCACTGAAAAAGGGGCAGGAGCAAGGAGCAGAGTCGTAAGGGGGAGATTTTTTTTTTAGTCTTTCACAAAAAACCCAGTGCTTAGAAGTCAGGGCTCTGACCCCAGCATGCGTGGGGTGGGGAGAGGATGCCGGCCAGCAGGAAGAACTCTTGAGGGTCATTTTCACCTGCACTATTTAATGCCCAAGAGGGCACGGAGCCGTACACACAGGCAGCCCGCCTACAGGACCTCTGGGCTTGAGCATCGTGCTGCAGACAGCAGCCACAGGCACATCGCCCTGCCCTGGGCACAGGTGATGTGCCACCCACCGCTGCTGTAAAAAAGCCCACATCCAGGCACGAAGCACAGCCGGGCGTTTCTTCCCATAGGCCCAGCAGCTGGACCGTGTGGAGACGCAGCCCCCACCATGCACTGGTGGGCAAGGACACTGCCGAACGCAGGGCACGGGAGAGCCTGGAGGCTTCGTGCGAACGCTGAGAGGAAACGGGCAGGCTTCGGCTGGACCTCTTCTGCCTCAGGCGTTGGAGCTTCACCAGTGCTGCTCGTCGGCTTCAGGCTACTTTGATGAGAGCCAGGTTAGGTGACATGGGGACATACCAGAAGAGGCCATTTATCTGCCTGAAGTCCTGGCATGTGCAGGACTAGGCTGTCCCCCAGCTCGGGACCTGGCGCAAGAAGGGCATTCTCACCAGATCCCAGCCGGGGGGAAGTGGCACATGCAGGCCCTTTTGGAGCTGGGATCCCCCAGGGGCGGCCATCCCTGTGGTCAAGGGCTCTGCGTGCTCTCCACCAGCTGTATTCGAGCGCGCGGCTGTCGGAGCGGTAAGCAGTGCCGTTCTCCTGGGGCAGGCGCCTTTGCCGCCAGCGCCAAGCTGCATCCTCCTCCCTCGCCCGGCTCTGGGGCTGCATGCGAAGCAGGTGGTGTGTGCAGGGGCGGGGGAGGAGGACCGGCCCAGCCCCATTGCACAAGGTGCACAGGCTGGAAAGCACTGCCTTTTCCCTCCCCCACCGGCCCCCAGCTCCTGATCCCCTTTCCTGGAAGCCTGACACGCAGGTGTTTCTCTGTTGGCTTGGACACAGCCCTGCGCTGGGGCCTGCGTGGCCTCATGGTCGGCTCCCTCTCCTTGCCCGTGCTCTGGAGGGCTGGGTTTTTTGTCAAAGACAAGGAGACGGCCTTCCGTGCTCAGAGATGCAGGGGAGCACCCAGCCAACCCCGCACACCATCCTGACAGGTGAAGTGGACTGGGCGTCCCCCTGCCTCCGGCCTTACAAGCTTGGCCCCGTCTCCGCTGGATGGAAAACACAAAAACAGATGTGCCATAGCCACCACATCTGGAATGCCTCAGACCCCCTGTGGGTGCTGCCTTTTGCAGCCGCTGCCCAGCGTGACGTGATTGTTCAGGGCAGATGCAAACTTTGGGGCCCCATACCACCTCTCGCTTCTGGGAAGGCCCCTGAGGGCAGAGCCCTTGCGGAGCCACAGGATATGTGGGATGACAAGGGATTGAAACAGCGGGCATGGTGCCTGCATCCCAAGTTGCAGAGACTGGGTTTAAGGCAGCGAGTCTCAGCCAGTGCCTGGGGCGCCACAGGGAGCCACGCAGGGTTAGCACCAGCCGGCATAGAGGCGGGATTCGCACGGTGAACCCAGAGGTTGCACACAACGATTGACGGTTGTGGTTGTTTCATGTTTGCTGCAACTGCTGTGTGCTCAAAAAATGAGTGAAAACTCAAGGGCTGGTATTTTCCGCAGGGGCCTTGAGTTTCCCCGGGGGGCCTGGAGTCTTTGCAGGCTAAAAAGATTGAGGACCACTGGTTTATGCATTTCCAGGGACGTACATCAGCTCCTGCTCCTGCTTTCTGGAAAGGGGAAAGGACCTCTCCTGGGCTGCAGAGTCCAGAGCTTTGCTCTGAGCAAGGAGATGCCTGGGGTGGATGGTAGATGTGGCCATCCCACTGCTTCCCAGGTCTGACCCTCCCCTGGTAGCAGCACCAGGCAGTCCCAGTCGGGACCAGCTCCATTGCCGAGCCTCACAGCATTTCTGTCCCCCCCCCGGGCAGGGCAACGTCTCCTGCAGACGTTGTGGGCCTGGCATAGGAGGTGCTGAGCATCTGCAGCTCTTCAGCTGGCACTTCTCCACGGGGGTCTTGGAGCAGTGTAGCAGGATGGGAGCCCTGCCCTGCTCCCAAGTCTAGCTGCCCAAAGTCCCCCAAGCCGCATCTCCTGCAGCTGCAGGTGTTAGCAACAGGCCCCTGCAGCTTGCTAAGGGGGCACAGCCCCGTGCAGCCCCCAAGCTGGTCTCCACGGTGATGGGTGTGCGGATGGAGGGGCGACCTGCACGTGGGCATAGGTCTGCAACACTAGATTTGGTGGTGCCCGGCTGCAGAGCTCTGCCTGTCCTTTCTCTCATCAGTGCCCATCCAGTGATGACCGCAGGTCTGGGGCTGATGAACGCCCTCTCCCCGTCAGGCTTTCTTCCACCTCCTTTCCTAGGACCCGGACTCTGCTGTGCACCCCAGGGGCTGGGATCTCCCACCGTACTGGAGGCGCACAGCGGCATGCCCAGCTGCCAGGGCTCCTAATTGGGAGCTGCATTGGCCTGTCTGCACGGGGGTGGAACTGGAGGGACTGGGATGCAGCCAACGGCACCCGCGGGTTTCTCCATCTGCTGTCAACAGGGTCAAGGGCCACAAAGAGCAGCCCCCGTACCCTCAGCATCAGGCTGTATCGTCTGAGCTGCTGTGCTGGCTCCTCCTTCCCCAGGGCCAGGCAGGTGCTGCAGGCAGTGCAGATCCAGCAGCCCTGAGTTGGGGGGAGGCCGTAGCTCCAACGTGCCCAGCTCCCATCTCGTGCCATTCAGCTCAGGCCTGGCTGGCGCAATAGCTCGGGGCAGTGGAGCTGCCGGGACCCAGATCTGGCGGTACCAGCTCTATCATCCCGCCTGCAGCCTGGCCATAAGAGGGAAACAGCTGCCCTGGGGAGGGCAGATCCTTGCTCTAGCCCCCGGAGCTGGGCAGGGCAGGGGGCAGGCACGGCCTGAGAGGCAGATCTACCCCTCGTGACGCCCCTCTGTCTCTGTCCCCTGCAGGGTGCCAAGAAGCTCTGCCCTCAGTGCAACACCATCACGTCCCCGGGCGACCTGCGGCGCATCTACTTATGAAGAAGGCAGCCGGAGGGCGGGACCGGGCGGCTCGGCCCAGCCCGGCTCCAGCGCCGCGGCGGGAGAACGACGACCGCGACAGTAAGAGACGTTTTTAACAGAACCCAATAGACTCTGACCGCGGCCGGGAGGCTGCGGGAGCAGCTGGGATGCCACGGACCGGGCCTGGCCGTGGGACCTCCTTCAGCGACTCCAGTGGGCAAACCCCAAACCTTTGGCTGTGACGCCCCCTTTTTAAACCAGTACCCCCACCCCGTCTCCCCGGCGCTGGATGAGCATCGGAGGGGTGCGCGACCCCTTCAGAACAAGGGACCCTCGGCGAGACACGGAGCCAGAACCTGTAACTTGTGCTCTTGGTTCAGTTTTTTTTTGGTTGTTTTCTGAGTTTTGTTTGGTTTTTTCGTTCCGTTCTGTTTTCTGTTTGGTTTTTTTCTTTCGTGGTGTTCTAGTGACTTAAAAAAAGGTTTAAAAAAGAAAAAAAAAACCCTAAACCCCACCTCCCCCCACACACAGGCAGAAATGAAGCACATGTAATATAGACGATATATGTTTACAATGTTGTGTATAAATGGGATAGACTCAAACATTACATACTAATAAGTTTCCCTTCCGCCTTTTTTTGGTTGTATTTTTTTTAAAGAAGAAAAAGAGAAAGAAAAAAAGAGCAGAGAACATTAAACCCATATTTTTCTTGGTTCTGCAAAGTTTTGGCATTAAAGTCATTAGTTTAAAAAAAAAAAAGAATATATATACATATATATAATATAAATGGTTTAATGTTCTGTGGTGTATATTTCCTCATTCAGATATGAAGTTAACAGCTCTTAGTAATGGCTGTAGCATCACCCATAACTTACAGGACTTATGGGGAGTAGAGGAGATGGGTTTTTTGTCATTAGTCGTAGCTAATGGGGCTATTTATACTAGGATCCTTTCCCCCCCCGGAAGGACAACCGTGGTCATTTCTCAGCAGGGGAGACGGAGGGGGCCTGGCTCCCGGGCCTGTGGCCTTTCCCACCAGAGACAGCAACGAACTCAGCTGGTCCCAGCCTGCCCCATGGCCCGCTCCGAGCCCGGGCTCCCCTCCCAGCACCGCCACTGCTGACTCAGTTTGTGCCCCCGTCGACGGACTCGCTGTCTGCTGCACGAAGCCGCCCGTGCCCGCCTGCGGCAGAGGGTCCCGCGGCCTTTTGTGCCATCCCTGCCAGCTGGAAAAGGCCCCGGGGCCAGGTGCTTCCCGTCTCCCATTGGGGATGTGCTGGCTCTACGCCGGTCTCGTCCTGCACAGTGTCCCATCAGGGAGACGCTAGGAACCGCCCTGACTTGTGCTGCACCCGGGGCTTTCCCTTTGCACACCTCCGCAGCCCGGTGCTCCATGGCCTTCCAAAACCACCGCGGGCCAGAGGCGCCGTTGACTCACCTGCTCCCTCCTGGCTCACAGGGCCATCTGTGCCCCCCAGGAGCAGAGCTGCGCTGCTCGGCCCAGCTAGTTTTGCAAGACTGGGCGGGCACCGCTAAGCCAACGGCTGAGACCTCACTGTGGGCTGCGCCTTTGGGGTCTTCTAGCTTTTCCTCCCCAGGCTGAGCCCAGGTGTGAAGCGGCCACACAAAGACCTGCTGTGGGCTGGTGTATAAAGGTGGCTGGAGCAGGCCACCAACCAAGCCGTGGCGAGGCACCAGGGTCAGCAGCTCGAGCTGATTCAAAGGCCTCTCCTGGGGGTGCCAGGATCTGGCTGCTGGATGTGTGAAAACACCCAGAGCTGCTGTCACGCACAGGCAGACGGTCACTGGACTCAGCATCTGGGGGGCTCCAGCACGGCAGCTGGATCTAGCTGCTGGGCGTCCTCCTCGCCTCCGTGGAGGCAGCGCTCAGACCCCTCTGTGCCTTTAGCACGAGGGTTGTAGAAGCAGCCGGGGAGGAAACATCGCAGTGAGGGAACATCAGGGCTTTGCTTCGGGGCTGGCATGGGCAGGCTGTGCAGTGTGGCCTTGCCCTGGGAAGTGAGTTCGAGGGCCACGCGGTGATCCATGTTGGGGGCGGGGGACAGAGCGGGCTCCCAATGCCCAGGCCAGCTTCTCCCCCCGGTGTGTTGTGGACCAGCAGTGTGCTGTATGTACGTAGCTGTAAAACCATATGTAACCAGTACCGTTCCTTTCTTTTCATGTAAAGCCATCCCTGTTTCGTCACGGCGCGGGTGGGGGGGTGTATGGGAACCAGGGTGGGGGGAGAGTCTTGTCTGGGCCTGCTCTGGAGCCAGCCGCGGCCTGTAGCACGGCATCACTTCCGCCTCTTCCGCAGGGAGTTTTAAGGAAAAAGGAAATAATAAAAAGACGTACGGAGTCGACGATCTTTGCCCAAAGAATCCCAATTGCACACGGTGATATTCCAGTCGTGTCCATGATTGTGTGTCAATGTATATTCTATAAAAAGGTACTTGTCATTCCCGTTTGTAAACTACATTTGACATTAATTAAACCAGTATAAATCCTCCCGTCTCTGCCTCCCTTCTCCACACAGGGCCCTAGCCCCCGGCGCTGGGTGGGCTCTGGGCATGGGATCATACAGGCCTTGCAGCCGGGCCCTGGAGAGCAGCAGTGTCCTCCCAGGGAGCAGGGGAAGAAGATCCCACTTCTCCCACCCCGTCTACCACGGGCACTATTGCAGTGGGAGCACCCGGGGGTCAGGGAAACCATTCTCCGTGGCACGGCTGGGCCTGAGCACCATCACCCCAAGGCGGCTGGTGTCTGGGAGCCCAGCAACACTCCTTGCTGCTGTCTCTTGCGCTGCCTGCCTACCGGAGGCCGAAGCGGCTGGTTTCGCACTGGCTGGAGGCTGCAGCGCCTGGGGATGAATCTGTGGCGGGACTCTGAGCTCCAGCACCCAGGAGACGCAGCCCCAGGCTGGGCTGGGTGTTGCTGTGAGCCAGGTGGAGGGGGATGTGCAGTCTGAGCCCTGCCATGCATCGACCCCCCCCCCCCATGCCCCTGCAAGGGGAGCAGGAGATGGGTGGGTGTGAGTTTGGGCTTCCCCCTAGATCCAGGCGACAGGTCCTAGATGTGCCCACGGGCTCGGATATGCCAGTGGTGGCCCACGCACGTGCTGCTTTGCGAGGGAAGGGTGACCGGCAGCTCCCAGGGGCCGAGCCTAGGGGAGCGGGAAGCAGCCCCAGGACGCCCCCTTCATCACAGCAGGGCCAGCCCCCTCCCACGCCAGCTTGACCAAGAGGAGACTCTCCAGTGACACTTAGCAATACGGGGCACATGAAACGCACTGACTGGCTCCCATCAGCAGCAGTGGGCTGTCGTCTCACACTTGAACATGCACACACATGGCCCGGCCCAGCTGAGTGGGGGGTGGTCATGGTGTGGTGATGCCAACACCAGTGTCAGGCCCCACTTCCACACTAGACCCGCCTGGGCATCTTTGTGCACAGGGAGCCTATCTACTGCTCTAGGTGTTGTGAGGTGACTTGACTGAGGCCACAGAAGCAGGCAGTGGCAGAGCCGGGCTGGAACCCAGGTGCTCCCCATCCCCAGGCTGGGTGTAAAGGGAGCGAGGAGGAGGCAGCTGCCTGCCAGGGGTTCTGCCCAGCTGTTATGGGTGTGTGCCTGGGTGGTTTGGGGGGGGGGGGGGCGGGCCCCCGGGGCCCC
>NW_017728993.1:26295038-26295803 GCF_001723915.1 Gavialis gangeticus | reverse complement strand
AGTCGGGGGTGACCCCTGTAACTGTCCATGCTGGAGAGGGCAGGTGGGGGTCGTGGTCCCAGCCCTGCTCCTGCCAGCACTGGAGGGTGGGACACTGCTGGCCCCTGCTGGCAGGAACGGGCTTTGCAGCAGCTGGGACAGGGCTTGGCGGGGCCCCCCCCACCCCAATGCACCACCCCGCTTCCCTTCAGGGAAAGGACCCAGGCACCCTGCACCCCAGACCCTTACATGGTGGGGGTGGGGGATTAGCTTGGCTTCAACACACCTGCCAAGTGTGACCATGAGCCTGAGAGCTGCAGTTGAGCCCCCAGCCCTGGGCACGGCAAGGCTGGGGGGGGGGTCCCCTGGGTCCCCGGTGCTGCTGAAGGAGGGGGGCAAGCATCCCCTTCCCTCCCAGCTCAGCCCAGCCATGAGAAAGCGATTAGCATTGACCAGCATCCAGCTGCCCTCTGCCCCCGGCCTGGAGAGGTCAGAGGTCAATGCCGGGAGGGTGGCGGGGGGTCAGGTTCTGTAATGAAGTCACAACAGCTGAATTATTTTGTCATTTGCCTTGACTGGCACGGGGCCGGAGGGAGCAGCCCCAACAGCTCCATGTGGCCTGCGTTAGCGCCCGGGGCAGGTTACAGCCCCCCAGTGCCCTCGGCCGGGCTCTCCCGGGAAGCGCCGGCCCCACTCTGCGCCCAGCTTGGCCTGGGTTCAGTCACCCCAGGGCGCAGCTGCCGGGGGGGGGGGGGGGGGGGGGGGGGGGGGGGGGGGGGGGGGGGG
>NW_017728993.1:26291994-26294605 GCF_001723915.1 Gavialis gangeticus | reverse complement strand
ATGAGGGTCGAGTGGGTAGAGCCAGGGGCAGGGGTGGAAGCTCTGAAAGCCCTGCCATGGCAGGAGAATCCCCTTGGCTGTTAGCATTACCGGGCTCCTGACACACGGGTGCAGTGCCAGCACCCGGGGGGTGTTCAGGCCGGTCTGTTTGCACGTTCCCCAGCAGACGCTATGACCCGCCTTGCCGTGAGCAGCCCGGCGCTAGGCCAGACCCTCCCAGTCTGGGGGGGGGTTGCTTCACAGGGGGGTCCCTAGACCTGCCAAAGGAGGCAACTTGATTCCCCTCTGCAGCCAGAGGTCCCGAAGCAGCCCCCTGCCCCCGGCATCCCACCCCTTGTGTTTCTGAGTCCCCCCAGGCAGCTGCAGCTGCGATTCCCTGGACGTGGCGGCTCTGGGTCAAGCCACACCTGCGTGCTTACGGGACAGCGCTGGCTCTGCTGCAGCAAGGCCAGGGCGATCCCTTGGCTCTGCCAGGACAGCCAGGTCCACGCCAGCCTGGACCCCCTGGGCACGGGGGTTTGGGACGTGTCTGCCTTAACTGCAGGGGCCAGAGGGCTGTGGGACCCGCGCGGAGCTGGTCGGAGACGTGGACGGGATGTGGTTTGGCCATGGGTTTGATTCTGGGGCTGGTCGGTAGTAACTGGTCAGTCCTTCGGGGCTGGAGCTGATACGGACCGAGCCTTTTAGTGCTGGAGGCTGCAGAGGAGAGAGGAACAGGGGCAAACCCCACTCAGCCCATCACTTACCCTCCAGTGCAGGAGGGTAACACAGTCCTGGACAACATGGCTGCAGGACACGGCAACTTTTATCATCTTACCTGCCGGGCTAAATGCAGCAAATGCAGGAAGCGCGGCCCCATGGGTGTCAATCATGCCAATGCCGTGCATGTCTGTAGCAGCGTGGGCGCAGGAAGCCCAGGGGCAGGCTGGTTTGGGTCACAGCTGGTGGCTGTAAGGGCTGATTGCAGCCTGCCTAGGCAATGGGGCCAGCGGAGAGGGATAATTAGCAGGCAGGAAGATACAAGGCTCCCAGGAAAGGGCTGGAGTGAGGATTTTAGGGAGAGGAGTTAAAGACAAGCAGACAGATGAGAGGAGCTGGAGACAGGCGAACAGTTGGGAGCTAAGAGCCTGAGAGAGGAGAGCCGGTGGGGGAGCTCCTGGTGCAACCGTGCAGGGGTTTTATCCTGAGAGGTGTCCTGAGGCCATGAAGGGGACAGCGAGATACGGAGATGGCAAGTGTGGGCATTGCGGGAGTACATGGACCGGAGACCTGGAGGTCTGAGAGATCGTGCATTGCTCCGTGGTTTACAGCGTGTTGATCGTGTCCCGCCCGAGGGAGCTAATAAACCCCGAACCTGCTACGTCCGCCAGTCGCGCTGCCCACGAGGGCTCGTGCAGCATCGGCCACTGAGGGCGGGGAGCCAGCGCGGCCCATCTGCACGGGGCACAGTCGGTACAAGTGGTGACCGTGACCAGGATAGCAGGGCTGCAAGGGAGCTTGTGAGGTCCCATCGAGTCCAGCCCCCTGCTCGAGGCAGGATTAGCCCTAACTAACCCATCCCAGCCATGGGTCTGTCCAGCCTCTGGGGGAAGTCCCTCCTCATCTCCAGCCTCAGTTTCCCCTGCTGCAGCTTGAGGCCATTGCTCCTAGTCCTGTACCCTGCAGCCCATCTCCATCCTCTCTGCCATCACCCTTCAGGGGTTGGAAACCTGTTATCAAACCCCCCTCGGTCTTTCTCCCAGAGCCTCGAGTCTAACGAGCACGAGCGCCTCCGGGCCCAACCCTCGCATGTACAGAGGGCGCAAGGGTGCAAAGCCGCCTGCCCCCGGGACGTCCCCCAGCTCAGCCAGGCCTGCACGGACCCTCTTTACCGGGCCCAGATGCAACGGGGAGCATGACCGGGTGACACGGGAATGCCAGGGAAGGGGTTCGGGGCTGGGCAGCATCTGGCGCAGCGCCCCGTCTGCGCCCGGGTCCCCCCAACGGGACGCTAATATTTTATTTAAAGCGCGGGCGTGGGGCGGGGGCCGTGATGTATCGAACGTATTGAGCAAATGCTAATGTGTAATAGCGCGCGTCAGGGGGCTCGTCCATCACCCCCGCCGCCTTCTGGGGGGATCCATATCTAATTAACAGTAATGAATGAGGGAACCGGGCCAGCGACAGTGCGCCAGGTTGTTATGGAAATGAGGCAATCCCATTAGGCAAAACACTTAATTAAACAAAACCTCCTGGAAGGGAGGTGCTGGCTGGACCCTGGGCCGGGTCCTGGGGAGCCGTGCTCTTGGGCCGCCCCATCTTGGTTGTCCCCATGTCGAGGGGACGGGGGACTCGCGTCCTCCTCTGGGCCAAAGGCCGCAGCCCCCGGAGAGACTGGGCAGCTTGTCGCCGTGTCCGGAGCTGGCTGGGTTGTGCAGCCCCTGGCGCCGAGGCTCGGCCCTTAACTGCAGCCTGATTGGCACCAAGACTGGGAGCTCGGCCCTCACGTGCCTGTGGAAACCGCATCACTACGCGTGTGTGTGTGTGTGTGTGCGCGACCTTGTACACCACCACTACACAGGTGTGCATGCATGCCCCTGTACACCACACTGGGGGGGGGGGGGGAGAGAAA
>NW_017728993.1:26280912-26291870 GCF_001723915.1 Gavialis gangeticus | reverse complement strand
ACACTGGGGGGGGGGGGGGAGAGAAAGAGAGAGAGAGACCACGTACACCACTGCTACACAGGTGTGCACGCACACCCATGTACACCATACTGCTACCTGTGTGTGTGTGTGTGTGTGTCCATGTACACCACATGGCTACCTGACTGTGTTTGCCCACGTGTGTGCATGTGTGAGATCATGTACACCAATACTACACATGTTCACTCATGCCCCTGTATACTCCACTGCTACGTGTGTGTGAGAGAGAGAGAGACCAGGTACACCACTGCTACACATATGTGCATGTGTGCCCATGTACACCACACTGCTATGTATGCATGTGTGTGTGTGTGTGTATGCATACATGCTTGCACAGCGACACACACCTGGTGCCCTACACAGGCTCTCTCTGTGACCCGGGGCTGAGTCAGGGCGACCGTGTCATGTTGCGCCAAGCTTGGACACGGGGTTTGTCTGGGATGGTTTGGACGGGGCTGATCCTGCTTCAGGCAGGATGTGACCCTCAGCTCCCTGCCAGCCCCATGGACCCGGCTGGGCCTGTGACTCAGGTCTGGGCGCAGAGTCTCCATCCCAACTCGTGGGGGAGCCCGGCGACTTCATTCACATGCACGCCGTGCCCGCCTGGGTTTTGTGCCCCCTTGGCCCCGGCGCTGCGCTCCCACATCGACACGGGCGTGGGCGGCACAGATTTCCGATCACAGGCGTGTACTTGCCTCGTGCTCTATTGACACCGGAGCTGGAGGAGCTCAAGGTTAATTCCTTATCAATACCCTATTGTCAGCTCGTTAATCAAAGCGGGAGGTCAGGGCTGCTGAGGTGCATCTGCCTGCCCATGCGTGTCCGGTGGCCGGATTGGGGTGGCCGGAGTGGACCCTAGCCTGGCCCGGGGACCGCGGTCTGGGGGACAACGGGGCTGGCAAGTGTTCATTGCATCTCAGCCTTGACCAGGCTGCCCTCTGCTAGCATGTCCACGGGCACAGCACCCTGGTCCTTGAGAACAGGGATGGCCAACCCGCAGCACGCATGCCACACGTGGCACCTGCAGCCTCTGGGCACGGCACATGGCAGAGTGGGGAGGGAGCGGGCACATGGCAGCAAATAGGGCAGGGAGCAGAAAGTGGAGCAGCAGATGGAGCAGGGAGCAAAAAGCAGAGCAACGGAGCAAGGCAGGAAGCAGAAAGAGCAGCAGATTGAGCAGCCAGCACGTGGCGAGAAGCAGAAAGCAGAGCAGGAGATCAGACAGGAGCAGGGGCAGGGAACGGAAAGAAGTTGAATAGATTGGGCTGGGAGCATGGGCGAAGGAGCTGAAAGCAGAGGAGCAGATCAGACCAGGAGCCTGGAACAAGGAGCAGAAAGCAGAGCAGCAGATGGGGCAGGGGATGGGAATGGCCCTGGGAGAGGGTGCAGGGCTAATCTGTGCCTCTCCTGCCAGTCCGGATGGCCCCAAATCCGGCTGAGTTAAGGTTGCTGGTAGTTCACCATCACACGGGGAGGGTCCGGGGGGGTCCTGGGGTCTGTCCGGGCGGGGGGGCAGTTTCACTAGCGACAGGGTAGCGGGACCGTGGCCCCCAGCATGACGTCTGCAGGGCACCAACCCCGCAGGGTCCTGGCAGGAGGGTCTTGCCCCCACGCTCAGGCTCAGCCCAACGCTGCACTGGGGCAGGAAGGGATTTCCGCCTTGCTCAGACTGGTCTGGACTGGGGGGGGGTTGCCTTCCTGTGCAGTGGGGGCACGGCCTTGGCCTCGGCCTGGGGTTTCAGGAGCGTCCTTTGCAGTGGCAGGACATTGGTGGCCATGGCCCCCTGCTTTCCCGGAGGCAGGGGCAATGCCCGGGGCTGTCAGGGGTAACTGTGTCGTGTTGCTCAGATCTGGGGTTTGTCCTGGCTGGTCCACACAGGCCTGATCCTGCCTCTGGCGGGGCTTGGACTGGAAGTGACCCTGCAGCTCTCACGGCTCTGGGACCCTCCGTGTGCAGCTCGGAGCTGGAGCATCGGACCCCGTCTGCTGCTGCTCACGCCGGGCCTTGCCCAGTGGCTGGGGAACAACCAGGCTGTCCGGAGCCCCCTGCACACAGCCGGCAGAGAATTGAACCTAGCACCATCCCTGCTGAAATGACAGGAGGGTCCGGTGCTGTCACCTGCCGGTCACCGAGGGCAATGACCACCGTCCTTCCTACGGACCCGGTCCCGTGGCTCTGTCCTGCTCCGATGGGGTCCTGTACCACCTCTGGGCCTCTTCCAGCTGCGCATTAAGCAGCCCAACTCACGTCTGTCAAATGCAGTCGCTTCCGTCTCTTCTCTCTCCAGGACTAGGACCAGACGTTGCATTTGTCCCCGGATAAATTGTGCCTGTGGTTGTTCTGGAACAAAAATATCCCGGGATTGGCGTGTCCACATGTCACCCTTCTAATCAGCAGCTGAATGCTGTGCTGCTTTCCTGCCTGTGATTGAATGATGCAATGCTGGGGTAACTGTACAGATGTACTAGCAGTATCCTGGGATAAATTGTGACAACTTCTTATCCCGGAAACTTCTTTAGGATTTATCCCAGGATGATAGAAATGGATGTCTGTACGACAGCACTTTGTCCTGGGATTAAACTGGATTATCCCGGGATACATGTGTTGTCTGTTTGCAGCCAAGGTGAGATCTGTGCAGGGAAGAGTGTGTTTCAATGGGGTTTGGGATTTTCTTGGTGCCTGATTTACAGGGTGAGGGCTGGGAAATGCAGCATTGGCCTTTCAAACCCTTCTGGCGGGGCCTGGAGTTTAACCAGGACTATCTGCTTTGCTTTCACTCTTTAGCAGTTTCTCTTCGGCTGCAAAACCCGACCGTGTCTCACTGGGCTCGGGTGACACCTGAGCAAGGTGAGGAGACACGAGCACCTGAGCCTGGGAGAAGGGGAGGATTTAAACCTGCTGCTCTCCAGGCCCCAAGTCCCAAAGACTTTACCGGAGTTAGGATAGAACAAGCTACAGAAAAACGCAGCCAGGAGAAGCAGGGGCTCCCCTGCCTGTCCTTGTACCTGTTCGGGACCCGAGGGTCCTGCCAAAGTTATTCCATGTTGCACAAAAGCCTTAAATACTCAGTGGCCCAAGCTGAATGTGACTGTCCCCATAGCCTGGGAGCTGGCAAGCCCAGGTCCAGGTCCCTGTCACCTGGGGAACACCCTTGACATGTGCCCCTGGTTTCTGTGGACATCAGGAGCCGTTTGTGGGGAGCCGGCTTGTGGGGCTTTGGAGGACCTTGTGGTGCCCAGACTCCAGAAGGGGCAAGAGAGTCCCCCAAACCCTTGGGTGACACAGCAGCTGCCTCCCTGGGCTGCCCACAGGAGCTATGTGTGCAGGGGCATGTTTTGCACCAGCCAGGTCTTCACTGGAAACCCCAGCGGTGCCCGCGGCTCATTGTCAGGGCCCAGAGGATCCCGTCAGGCTTGGATCATAGCACCATTTGCTCCTCTACAGAGAACATGAACTGGGTCCATGAGAAATTCATAGATTTGTAGAAAATGAGGGCGTGAAGGGAGCTCAGGAGGTCACATCTAGTGCAACCCCCTGCTCCAAGCAGGACCAGCCCCAGCTACATCATCCCAGCCGGGGCTTTGTCGACCCGGGTCTTGAAAACCTCCAAGGCTGGAGACTGCAGCAGCAGCTCTGAACATTTTTCCCTGGCCCCTGGACCCACACGTTGCTCTGGCCTGCAGAAATGAACGGCATTAACCGTCCCTAAGCAAAGACACAGGGCAGCCTGCGCTCCAGAGCAAACGGCTTGAAGATTTCCGGTGCCCAGGAAAGGGCTGAGCATGCCGACCCAGCAGCAGCACCTTGCAGAGAAGCCCTGGGAACCACCCCAGCCCTCCTCGCCAAGGGGAACAGCAGCCAGCACTGGTGACGGGGAAGGAGAAGAGACGACCAGTTTGCATGTTCACGCTCACCCTGGGCTTGTGGACCTGAGTGTGACAAAGCGAGCCTAGCTTGGAGCACCAGCCCTAATGACACGATTCCCCAGGGGCTGCGGGCTCCTTCCTGATTTGATAAGCCTGGTTTTCTTGGGGTGCAGAAGAATTCAGGGTTTCAAGTTATAGGTAAATCAGGAGCCGGCGGGTGTGAGACTTGCATCCCTCGCTGCTCCTGCGTCTTCTTTACCAACATAGCTGGGCCTCCCCACTAGCACTGGCTTCCCAATTGCAAAGATTTTTACTACAAAACCCCCCTTGGTTTTGCTTGTGATCTGAGCAGTACATGCCTGTGCCTCTCCCGGCAGGAACGACTGGTTTCGTGAGCTCCGTTGCCCCAGAAAGAGTGGGCAGCAAAGTGGCACGTGCCGCAGGGGAAAGGGTAAGAGACCAACCAGCTGGCTCTCCGGCCCTGCCGCATGCTAAATAATCTCCCGGGCACGACCACTGTTAGGGCGACAGGATGTGGCACGACGAGCAGACCCCTGCAGCTGGGTGCGTGCGGCTTATTCCATAACCCAGCTGCCCCATGGGGCGGGTGGACATGCCCGTTCGTCCTGCCTCTGGATGAGGGTTTATTCACCCTGCCAGGCCCGCAAGGACCCCGCAGTCGGTGTCTCCACGGCCAGGAAAGCAGACGGATCGATGCTTCAGTGCTGCCACCTATTCACCGGGCTCCCACATAGCAGTGCCTGGCTGGGGGCTCGGCAGCTGCGCGGTGCCGGAGTCAACAAATCTGAGCGGCGGATCTCTCAGTCTGGGGTGATTGTATTAATTTATGAGGTGTGTACCATGAAATCAGCTTAAACGTTTCTATAAATGCCGCCACGGCAGCCACCGGGGCCGAGGCGAGCGCTGGTTAGTTTAATAACCTTTCCTTTATTATCTCTGATCCTTAGGAGAGCTTTTACCGTCCTACAACTCATTGGTTTGATGTTCAGAAACAAAAATACAGCCCTGGCTCCATGGCTGGCTCTGGAGGGTGGGAACGCCAGCGGCTGTAGCGAGCTGAGGGAACGCTTTCCCCGCGGCGCGATACGTCACAAGTCCCAATCCCGCCTGGACCGCCCCAGCTTGGCTGACGGAGCTCGTGGCACCGAGTCAGGATGCTGTGCTGGCAGCAAGCTGGCAATTAAAAAAAGAAAAAGCTGTTTATTAAAATGAACCCAACTGCAGCTGGCCTCTGGAGCATTTCCTTTCTGGTTCATTCACACCCCTGCTTATAGACGTAGGCACAAGGCCAGAGCGTCTTTAGGCTGCTACATTGGCGGTGGCAATCTCTCCGTTTGAGGATGAGCTCTACCACGGCTCATTGATGGGACGTGAGGTGTCTTACGAGCCCAGGAGTTGCAGGTCTTTCTGCAGGGGAGAGCAGACCACAGCTGGGATTTCTCCTTTTCCTTTCTCTGCGTTGAGGGTAAGACACCTTACCTCGAAGGGGGATGGCGTTTGGTGGAGGTTGCCATTGGGATCAGTTGGCAGTCAGCTCCTCCCAGGTAGCGAGATATCTCTGAGGGCCTCAACAGCGCTGGGACACAGCAGCACTCTGCTATTCTCTCTATCCCCCATATGCAAAAGGCAGCTGCGATATCCCAGGGTGTGTCCATGATGAGCAGTCATCCAGACGGACACCCGAAAACCAGATGCGAACTCTTTTCTCCAGCAAAATTTCGGACCAGTCTATAGCTCCCTCCTTTTTTCTATTCCCAGATACCTATAGTTTATCCGCAGCAGTGTTGAGTGGAGGAGAGGGGAAATGGTGTCCTGACCACTGCCATTTAGCACAGCAGCTGGGAGGGTCGGTGCCAGGATGTTTGCCTTTTCGGCACGTGTCCTAGTGTTTGCTGTGTGGAGACCACCAGGAAAAGCCGTTCTCTTTATCACAAAGGACTTTGCGAAGTTCTATGTTGGATTTTTTTTCCTCCTCTCCTTGTTGTCTCCATCAAATGCTCAGCGTCCCATGGCTCAGCTCCCTGGAGGAGATGGAGGGATCATGCAGCTGTTGTAACGTGCAGCACACCGCTCTCCACCAGCCACAAAAGCTCCCCTGTACATGGCCAAAGATGATGTAAAAGGGCCTTTCGGTGCTGCAGAAGGCAGCTCTCACTTGTTCCGGTAATGGCAAGGGGTATTTGTGTAGTATAAACCTCGGAGAACCATGGTACAGGCCTCGCTCCTTGCAAATCAGGGCAGATCTCGAAGTAGATATTTAACAAGAGCATTCGTGGGGCAAGTTCTGGCTCAGATCTCTCAGTGAAATACCTGGGGCCCCTTCTGCTTTGCTTTACATCAGAGAGGCTGAAGAGGAGGTAAGCAGGGAGAAAGCATGGTACTGGCTGGGGAAATAACCTACCGCACCTTGTGGTCAGTACAATGGCTGCACTGGTAACTTTAGGTAACATTTCTGAGGCCCGACACCAGATCCGGCTTTGCCAGGAAGTGTCAGGCATTTCCAGGAGCTCGAGCCATACGGTTGCAGTTCAGTCCACCCCTTCTCCACCCTACAAAAGGCAGGAGCCAAGAACATGCAGACAGGTCTGCACAGATGGAACCAGTTCGTTATAAGCAGCCTGCAGTATAACCCACCGTCTGCTTTCACCCCTCATTCCCCACACCAAGAAAACCGAGCAGCAGCACGTTTTCTGTTTAAGGCTCTTGCCATCAAACATGCTTTGCCAGGCAGCCTGGGATGCCTGCGTGTGTGAAGCACACGTGGATCATGGGACACGAGTTGGGAACGAAGCCCAGCCCAGCCCAGCACAATCAGAGGACGCGGCTTCTCCAAGCCCCAGGAGATCTGGGGCCGGGACTGGAGGTAGCAACACGGTTACAGAGTCCCATGCTGACCTTCTGCATGGGCAGCTTAGCAGATGGGTGAATCTACCCATCTGTCCCCCACCGGAGGGCTGGGGTGAGGCGACAACAAAGACGGTCACAAGACACGCACACTTCACATCTTATTTCTTTTTACTCTTCCACCAAAAGCTTTAAAGTCAGATGGCTGACAAGGTTGGAGCCCAAAGAGGAGCTCAGGCCTGCTACCATCCTCTCCAGGCCGTGAGATGAAGCCAGGCTGACAACTCAGTCACACTTCCACACACCACCCTTCCTGAGACCCCATGTTTGATCTGGGGGCCTGGTCTCAAACCCTGTAATGCCCTGGGGTTGGGGCAAGACAGCTGGCGAGAGGAAGAACCATGCCACCCTGCAGAGCTCCCACTAACTGCTGCAAGGTGGCAGGAACGGCAGGAGAGGAAGGGAGACTAAAGATCCCGGTTCTGGTAGACACCACACAGGATGTCTGCAATGGAAGTGATGCATAGTGGGCAGAGACGGTGGTGGGGTCAGAATGGGGGAGACAGCCGGGAAAGCAGCTACCAAAGGGGCAAGAAGGGTTATGCGGCACTCCCCAGTGTGATAGTTTGCTTCTCCCCCAACCCCCTTATTGTGAAACCTTTGCCTCCTTCAAAATCCCAGTGACTTCAACAGGGTCAGAATTGCAACCCCTGCCATGCACGTTACACCAGTCTCCTGTCTCCTTGTCTGACCTGTCCCTCCAACTGGTCCAAAGACCTGTGTTTAGCAATGGCAAGGCCTGCAGAGGAAGCAGGAGTTCTGTGCCATCACCTTCTGGGCAGCTCCGGACTTTACTGACAGCAGAGAAGTGTTGAAGGGAGAGAGGGGCATGGCGAGACAGCAGTCTGGTCCCTGTCTAAGGCAGCACGTGCTGGACTATGTCTCAGAGCAGCTATGAGCCCCCAGTGCAGTCAGACAGGAAGGAGCCACACAGGCTGGTGTAATAGAAGGGGTAGGCCCGAAGGTGGCTGACGTGACCAGAGTCCAAGAAGTCGACCGCCTTCACCTGGACGCCATGCTGCCGCCGTGCCTCAGCCATGTGCTCTACATCACCGGCCTTGATGATTTTGTCAGCCTTGGAGTAGAGATAGAGCTCAGGCCACCTCGAGGGGCCTTTCAGCAGGGCGTCGTAATGGTTCTCATGAAGAAAGCGGGTCAGAGGATACAGCATGATCCGCAGAATCACAACCAGGACAGCAAACACAAGCAGGAGGGAGGACCGGAGCAGCACGTTCGTTGAGGACAAGACCGCTGCCAAGGCACGGAGGCTGCCCAGCACGTTCCGCCTGCCAGGGCTGCTGTCAAAGACGGTGCCTACCACCCGGAGGTACTTGAACTGCCTGTGCGTATGGAGCAGCTCCACGACGTAGCGGTACAGCATGACACCGCCGTTACTGAAGACGTGAAACAGCAGCGGGTTCTTCTCGAGCCTGTGGTCAAAGAGCAGTTGCAGGAGCTGCTGCGCAGGGGTCCGGAGGGATCGGATGCTGCAGGATTCTGAGAAAAACACCATTCTCCAGGGAGCTGTGTAGCGGATCACTGTGCAGCCCTGAGAGGAACAGACAGAGGCTGTCACCAGGGGCTTCACACACCACCCAGCAGGGAAGTGGCAAGACAGAGCTCAGGTTCAGGAGCTTCAGAGGCAAAAACCTTAGACGCTCTAAGCTTGGTAAGTTTGTGAAAAGGGTCAAAGGAGGCAGCTGCCTGTGACAGCAGAGGACTGGACGTGGGAACATAGAGCCACTCTTGGGTTCCTTCATGAACCCACAGGCCCAGCTGGATTCTGGGTGGCCGCTGTGTCGATAGCTCTGGGATACAACAACCCTTCTTCAGGGCCACTGCAGGAAGTTTCTGAGGAGCAGAAACCACCTTGCTCACCTTTGGCACATCTGACACGCTCACAAGGCTACGTGCGTGTGAGAGAAGAATGTCTTCCAGTTCCTGCCTGGTGACATTTTGAGCCCAATAGCATGAGAACCTTGCAACAACCTACCTAAATCACTGCCGATGCTGTTTCCATGGGCGATTCCCACCTAAACCCAAACCCAAACTTCACCTCCAGCTAATAACGTGCAGGTGTTACCAGCCATGATCCCTCTGATCAAGTTCTTCTGTACCAGCTGGATTAAATATTAACAGCAGGGAGGCTGGGTAATACTTCTTAATGAACATTGGCATTTATATTGGAAACATTTTTGGATTCAGAACAAAGTCCATTCCCGCATTTCAGTTTCTCTAGGTCCTAATGCCATCACCCTCAGTCATGCCCTAGGCCAACAAAACAAGGACTTTCCAAAGGGGAAGAGATGATTTAAGGGGTTGGCAACGGGACAGACCGAGTCACAACCTTTCTCCTCTGGGTCACCGCAGCAAACCCCATCCAGGTGGGGAGTGACAAGGCATGACTGCCATCTGGCAGCTGTTCCCCAAAGGAGAAAATGAATTTGGGAGTACCACGCTAATCCCTTGTGGATGTCCCTCAAGCCAGAAGAACTCCCCTAATGAGGATGCTCATTAGTCTTGGCAGAAAAGGCAAGAGTTGAATGAACCACAGGGGAGTGAATTCTTTCTTCAGCTCTTGCATCAGCCCTGCTGGGGCGAGGAGACTGTGTTTTCACCCTCACTGCCCCTGTTAGGAGTGCAGATACATGGAGGATGAAGTCGTGCAAGTTTCACAATCTTCGATTATTTCCGAGGTTTGGATGGGGGAGGAGTTCCTTTTAAGAAGCACTTTCTGCCTCCTACCTGCCCCTACAGCTGGGGCCTTAAAGACAACATGCAGCGAATCTACCGCCGTGCTACGTGAGGATGCAGAGTGCTTAGGGCAGGGGTGGGCAAAACGCGGCCCGGATGCAAACCGCCAGGCCATTCTATCCAGCCTGTGGGGCCCCAAAAAACGTAGAAAAATTAATATTTATCTGCCCCTGGCTGCCTGTCAAGCAGCCCTTGATGGCTTGCCAAAACTCAGTAAGCGGCCCGAAATAACTGCCCGCCCCTGGCTTAGGGCTTCTCTGAACAGAACAGTCCTTTTACCAGCGCACAGGAGAGAAATAAGCCCCAAAACAGCCTCACTGCAGCCCGGGGTCTCGAATGTATTTGAATGATTTCCCGTCCTTGCAGCAGCTGGATAGCAACAGCTCTCACCCCGCCGCTTTACCAGCCCCAAGTCAGCGTCCGTGGTGTTTCGGGGTACCGGGCCGGTGCTCGCGTGACGTCGCTCATCCGGTTTTGTTCGGGATAAACTAGACGGACGCTTGCGCGGGACAGTTTAGACGCCCACGATCCTGCCTGGAGCAGGGGGTGACGGGACGGGACCCCAGGGCAGTAGGGACGAGCTACTCACCCTCTGCCGGTAGACGGTGCTGTACTTCGCCAGATGCTGGTCTTTGCAGCCCCCCCAGCCGAGCAGAACCACCACCGGCCGGGTGCGCTCGCTGCCCCGCTCTGCACCCGCGTCTGAAACAAGCCAGGAGACCAAGCAAGGTGCTCAGCATCAGTCACAACAAGATCCCCCCACCCCCCCAGGGGAATTAGTTAACCCTCACAGCCCCAGGGGGTCTCAACACCCAGCCCCCTCAGCCCCAGGGGGTAGGACAGCCTTGCCCCCACCCCCGCAGAGGTATGAATTAACCCTCTCAGCCCCAGGGGTATCAAACTCCTGCCCCACCCCAGCCAGGAGCATGGCGTAACCCTTTCTACCACAGGGGGATCAGGGCTTCCCCCCTGCAGGAGTATTAATTAACCCCTTCTGCCCCAGGGGAGGGGGTGAATTAACCCCTTGTGCCCCGGGGGCATCAGAGCCTTGCCCCCCACTTTGCAGGGGTATTAATTAACCCCTTGTGCCCCGGGGGCGCGGGTCTGAATTAACCCCTTGTGCCCCCGGGGACATCAGAGCTCTGCCCGTGATCGGGAAGGGGTGCCAGGGACATGCCCCCTACCCGGCCTCCCCCCCGGCGGAGGCTCAATGGTCGCGTCTAGCTGGTCCCCCGCCATGGCCGCCCGCGTGGACTTCCGGCACTTCCGCGTTCGCCACCAGAAGCGGCCGCCCCGCTCCCCGGGCTGTAGCCAATAGGAGCAGAAAGCATCCCCCCCCCCGCCCGTGACTTTTCCCCCGTAGCAACGCGCCCCGAGCCCTTAGCAACGGGACC
>NW_017728993.1:26274850-26275912 GCF_001723915.1 Gavialis gangeticus | reverse complement strand
ATTAATTAACCCCTTCTGCCCCAGGGGAGGGGGTGAATTAACCCCTTGTGCCCCGGGGGCATCAGAGCCTTGCCCCCCACTTTGCAGGGGTATTAATTAACCCCTTGTGCCCCGGGGGCGCGGGTCTGAATTAACCCCTTGTGCCCCCGGGGACATCAGAGCTCTGCCCGTGATCGGGAAGGGGTGCCAGGGACATGCCCCCTACCCGGCCTCCCCCCCGGCGGAGGCTCAATGGTCGCGTCTAGCTGCTCCCCCGCCATGGCCGCCCGCGTGGACTTCCGGCACTTCCGCGTTCGCCACCAGAAGCGGCCGCCCCGCTCCCCGGGCTGTAGCCAATAGGAGCAGAAAGCATCCCCCCCCCCGCCCGTGACTTTTCCCCCGTAGCAACGCGCCCCGAGCCCTTAGCAACGGGACCTCTCGCCCGTGGCTCCGAGTGCCGCCCCCCATTGGCCAGGCGGGGGGCGCCGGCCTGCTATTGGCTAGCCGGGGTGTCAGTCAAGGTGAAGAGACAGGTGAGGGGTGGGAGCGCCGGGGGGGTATTATCCCGCGGGGCAGAAAGGGTTAATTCAGCCCCCTGGGGGGCTGGGCTCTGATGCCCCCCCCCGGGAGAGAGGGTTAAGCACGGGGGGGGGGGAGCTCTAATGACCCCAGCGCAGAAAGGAGGGACAGGGTTAATTAATACCCGGGGGGGGCAGGGATCTGATACCCCTGGGGCAGAACGGATTAATTCATGCCTTTGGGGGGGTCTGATACCCCTCAGGAGAGAGGGGGATAATTAATACCCCGGGGGGGCTCTGATACCAGAAAGGGTTAATTAAAACCACTGGGGGGCTCTGATGTCCTCCCAGGAGAGAAAGGGTTAAGGACTTGGGGGGGAGGGGAGAGTTCTAATACCCCCCTGGGGCAGAAAGGATTCGTTAATACACCTGGGGGCTCTGATGCCTCCCAGGAGAGAAAGGGTTAATTAATAATGGGGTAGGGGGGCTCTGATACCCCTCAGGAGAGAGAGGGTTAATTAATCGCCGTCTGGAGCCCGGGGGAGGACAGCTGCAGTTGGACCTG
>NW_017728993.1:26258285-26274839 GCF_001723915.1 Gavialis gangeticus | reverse complement strand
CAGGGGGTCACCCCTCGCAAAAGCCCCCAGCCCGGGGGCACGGCCCACCCCCGTACACGGCAGAGCGTGAGCGCTGGGCGCTGGTTTGGGGGGCAGCGAGCGCAGGGCAAACGCCTGTGAGATTAGCGGGGAGCCCAAGGAGACCGGTGGGGCCGGGGGGGCAAACGCCTCCCTTGCGAAAAGCTGTTGGAAACCTCCCCCGCGATGAGCCAGCTTGAGGGGCGCGCGCCCCCGGCAGCTGGGTGGTGGCAGAGGTGGCGGCTGTCTCCGCACCGCCGTCCTCTGCCCCGCAGCGAACCCAGTCCTGGGGCAGCCCTGGCCGACGCTGGGGCCGCACAGGGCCTGAACGCTGGAGGGACGAAGGTGGCTTTTAATATCTGCCGCACCTCCTGGCTGCTCAGGTCAGCGCCTGGCCCTTGTCCCTTGTCCCATGATTGCAAAATGCTGCTCCCTGAATCGTCGGTGCCCGCTCCTAAATCACCCCGGGTTTCTCTGGCGTCCTCCCAACCGTTTCCAATCGCCCCCTCTTTCTGAGACCAGCAGGTCCAGCAAGATCGGGAGGCAGCACATTGGTTTGCGAGCGCAGATCGCTGGAGCAAGAGGCCAGCTCTTTTCTGACGGTTGCCGGTTTGTGCAGACTTGGGGTAAGAGACTTCACTTTTCTTTGCACCTATTTCTCCAACTGCACAACACGGCTAATAATCCTCATCGATGTGTGCAGGGCAGGTTGCGATCCTCGAAGCGAGGGCACCGTTATAATCACAGCCACTGCTTAGGATCATTGTTCAGACCCGCTGTTCTCCCCAGCTGAACCATAAAAAAAAAAGCCTTATTTTTTTTATCCTTAAAATCCTCACGTCTTGAGGTTGGTGCCGGTGTTTCTGGGCAGAGAGGCTTATGGCTGCTTACTAATAAAAATGGGGCAGCAGCGCGCCCTCGGCATCTCAAACATAAATACAGAAGCGTTCATTTAGAATCAATTTGGGGAGGTTTCAGACTGTAAAGTTCTTTTAACTAGATCTCTGGCGAGGACAGGCGAGCGCTTTATGGGACTGTAAATTTCAGGCGAACCGTCTCAGGGAAATACACGTTCCCCCTACACCCGAGCTGTTCCCTTGGTATCAATCATGAGCCCAGCAAGTAACGTTTCACAAATATTCTGTAAATCACGGGGACCCGCTCGTGATAATGTGAAATATGACTTTCACTTGACTGTTTCACCAAAGGCTCCTAACAGGCCATTCTCCTGTCAGCACTAACATTTGTTATGGCTAATAACACTTTCAATCACAACTATTTTGGGAAAATGGATTTATTTTAAAACTTCTCTCCCCTCAAAGGAGATCCTGAAAAAAAGTCTGCCAAGGACACAGACTCCTACAAACCGTAGCCCATTAATTCCCTAATGAAATGCCAACTCCTCCTAATTCCCCAGCATCATTTCTTCATCCAACTTTTAAACGATTCTTTTCAGAATGTCCTGAGCTCTATGTCACTGTGTGCAATCCAGTCCAGGCAATGGTGATGGAAAGTCACCCCTGTGCAGGTGTCTGGTGGCTTTTATGAATGAACCAGAGATTTCGGACTGGTTCCCGGGAGCTGTATCAGATGCTTTACAGGCTGGGTATTGGTGTTCTAGCAGACACAACCTCAACAGAAAGGAGCAACTCATACCTTGTCCAGGCAGGGCTTTGCTTTGCCAATTAATTTGCTTCTAAATTGCATCTGAATTTAAACCTTCAACTTCCTGGTGCAGACAAAGCCTCAGTCAGAGGGGTCGAGGCTGAATGAGATAAATGAGGAACCGTACTTTTTTTCCCCTCAAGGATGAGGCACAGTGCCAATTTAAGGTGCTTTAGCCCAATTTAAGGCACATTAAGGGCATGTGTCTACATGTGCGTGCCTTTAATATGGCTTAAAAATGTCGATTTTAGGCTATTTGTGCCTAAATTTGATACCTGCAAAAGCACAAATTTAGGTTCAAATAGCTAAAGAGCCTTAACGCACGTGTAGATGTGCTAAGGCGCACTAACACCATGTACATTAACTAACTTTAGTCCCAACTTGGTCCACACACCACATTAATGCGCCTTAGTGTGTGCACATGTAGATGTGTGCCTAAATCTCCCTAATGTGCATTAGGCAAATTAAGCACATGTAAAAGCACGTATAGACAGGCCCAGAGGGAACTGTACTGTATTGCAACCTGAGTTATCCCTTTATAAACACCTGTGTACAAGACCAGGTTTAAGCTTTAAGCTGAAAGTCAAGACTGTTGGTGCTGGCAGGATTGGAGCTGAGTAAATAGAGGACTTCCAATTCCGGGGCCATCAATGTGACACTTTCTACAAATACTACTTATGCTGTAATGTGTAGAGGCAGGAATAGGGAAATCAAACAAATGGGTCAATGACCATTCAGCAAAGTGGGGATCGCTATGCTCAAGGTCCCTGGGGAGCTGGGGTTCCCTGCAACATCCCCATTCCTTGGGTATGTTCATTATTGCTGCCCTTTTTCCCCAGTTTATTTAAGACCGGTGAAAGCTCTGGGCACAGGTTGGGAAATTAGCTGATAAAACAAACCAGTGCAAGCATGGGGGAGGTGATCCTCCCCCTCTATGCGGCACTAGTCAGGCTGCAGTTGGAGTACTGCATCCAGTTCTGGGCCCCGCACTTCAAGAGGGATGTGGACAGCATGGAGAGGGTCCAGAGGAGGCCACTCGCATGATCAGGGGACAGCAAGGCAGGCCCTATGAGGAGAGGCTACGGGACCTGAACCTGTTCAGACTCCAAAAGAGAAGGCTGAGGGGGATCTAGTGGCCTGTTATAAACTAGTCAGGGGGGATCAGCAGGCATTGGGGGAGTCCCTGTTCCCCTGAGCACTGCCAGGAGTGACCAGGAATAACAGTCACAAGCTGGCAGAGGGTAGGTTTAGGCTAGATATCAGGAGGCGCTACTTCATGGTTAGGGCAGCTAGGATCTGGAACCAACTTCCAAGAGAAGTGGTGCAGGCTCCTACCCTGGGGGTTTTTAAGAGGAGGTTAGATGAACACCTTGCTGGGGTTGTTTGACCCCAGTACTCTTTCCTGCCATGGCAGGGGGTCGGACTAGATGATCTACTCAGGTCCCTTCCGACCCTAGAAACTATGAAACTATCTAAAATGCAAAGTTTCCCCCTTTTATCGTCATATCTCTGCACATCTCTACTCCCATTTCCCTGCTTCCTCTCCAGTAGAGCCAGGCATGTGATACAATAACCTTATTCCAAGGCTGGCAAGCAATAGAGACTAAGATCAGCAACATCAGGTGTCTTATTAACGTAGGAAAGAGGGAATGCTATCATGGAGATAGTTGGTGGCCAAGTCAACAGACCTGGAGTCTACTCCCAGTTTTGTTACAGATTTGTTATGCAGCCTTGGGCAGTCGAGTCAATCTCTCTGTGCCTCAGTTTCCCCTTTGATACAGTGGGGGTAGTAACAGGGGCAAAGGAAACTGCAAGATTAAGTAATGGTTGCCAACTCTAATCAGTACTGGTCTTATTTGTTTGTACGGACTACTTTTCTCCTCCAGGGTCCTGTAACCCCTCTCTCTCGTACACCGCCGATCATGACTTCCGCAAAGGAGCAGGTGGCCATCGGCAGGCTGTTAGCCTTCCTGCAGGAATGGGACAATGCTGGAAGAGCTGCCCGGAGCCACATCCTGGACAACTTCATTGAGGCAAATCAAGGCAAGACAGGGCTGGAGTTGGAGCTGGAATTCTTGCAGGGAGCCAGCCTGTTCCTGGCTCGCCTGACAGCATGGCTCCGGCTGTCGTATCTCTTTCCTTGGGAATATGGCAAGGGGTGGGAAGGGGAAGGAATGAGGATTGGGGTAGACACTCCCTGTGCAAGAACAGCCATGTCCAGTTGGGTTATTTTGGGCTGCTAACAGCTGGAATCTGGGGGCAATTCTGTCCTGATGCTATTAATGTAACCCAGCTCCTACTGCCAAGGTCATTCTGGGTTGCCCTACAGGTCTCCATTTCTCTTCCTCTCTCCTTATACAGCCCACATTGGAGTACCTCAGCCTTTTAATCAAGGGCCAAATGCAGGCTCCCTGGCCAGCTCGCTGATGCTAAGGGGAAGGAATTGCCCCAGCTCAGGGCTGGCCATGCTGCCTCTGCAGCGGTTTGTGGGACAGCAGGCTTGCGGAGTGAGAGCCTGTGCTCCCTCCCCAGGATTGGGTCCCCTGTGGTGTGGGACCTTGCATGGCCATGAGCAGGCTTGGTGACCATGAGAATGAACTCCTTAACATCGCCAAACAGTTACATGAATGGAACATGCTTAGACCAGCTGCTGAAGGCCATAGGCATCTTTTTATCTGCTGCAAGTGGGTGAGTATCACACATCCTCCATGAGGTATGTTTGTTTGCCAGAATTACAGCAAATTGGGGTACAGGCTGTAGCAAGGATCCTGAGGGATTAGCCCTGATTCCATACTATAGGGATGTCAAACTCACCTGGGCGCATGGACCAGATCCAGAGCTCAGAATGGGTCTGTAGGCTGGATCCAGAATACAGGCTGCTTACAGGGCTGGACATCTGGCAGCAGCAGCATTAATTGCTGCATTTCCTGGAGCTGCCACACCTCACATCATCACATTTCTGTGCCTGTGGGCCACATGACAGCTCCACACTCTGGATTTGGCCTTCAGGGCCCCCCAGAGGGCTTGGAATTTGTCAGTGGGACAGGTGGAAGCAGTATTCATTGCTTCAGGAGCCATGACAATGAACACTGTTAGTGCTCATCCCATCACCAAATTTCTGACCCTGTGGGAAACCCTGTAGGCTGGATGACACAGCTCCACAAGCCATATCTTGGACACCTCTGCTTTACTACTAGGGCCATGTCCAGGAAGGGGCAGTTGTCTTGGGCCAGTGCTTTTGAGCTCCCAGGCTGAAGGCAGGATTTTCTCATCCCCTCTGCCTGTCTCTAGATCCCTTCTGTCAGGAGAGACCCACCCACAGACTGGTGGTGTAGGTGGATCCATTCTGAATTGGGCTGTGGGGCATGAGAAACCAGCTCGTGGAGCTCAGAAAACTTGGTTCCACCCTTGAACGAGAGGAGTCAGTCATGTGGAAGGTGCTGGACTTACTATTTCACACAAAGCTGGGCAAAAGCCAGGGTAGTGTCTGTTTGCCAGGAATACTTTTTTATGCCGTATTACACTCCACGCTGTATTTTATGCTGCTCCCCATGTTAATTGTTCAGTGAATCCTGCATGTTCCCCAAGCACAGTCCGATCGTTGTCCTCAGATGGTGGTCTGACAAACATCTTCGTGATGGAGATGCACAGGTTCTCCATGTATATTGTTCAGATTTGAATGTGGTCACTCAGAGGAAAATCTCACCTGATCTGTTGGGGGCACAGCACATTTCCAGGTGGGGCATTTGCACTGGGGCTCCAGGCCGCCTTTGCAGTGACCAGTCCTCTTCCTCCGGGAGATTAGACGCAAGGAGAAACAGGGCAGTACAATGAAAGTTGCCAGTAATATGAAGAGCTGAGGAAAGAAGATTTTTTGTTATAACCAGTGACTGTTTCTGTTTTGTCGCCCTCATCTCTGCAGCCATAGGTACCTCATCGAATTTCTGGAGGTTGGAGGTGTCCTGACTCTCCTGGAAATATTAGGGTTGAGCCAACTAAAGGAAGAAGACAAAAAAGAGTCAATAAAGCTACTTCAGCTAGTAGCAAATGCTGGCAGGAAGTATAAGGAGCTCATTTGTGAGAGCTATGGTAGGTGTCAGGCGCCACATGTATTTGTTATCAGTCAAGCATTTAGGCACGGATCTTCTCTCTGGCCTCCAGACCCTTTGTTGCTCAAGCAGAGTCCTTGTACTGGAAGATTATTTTAGAATTTGTTCTTGTTGGAAGGAGTCCAGAGTTTCAGCCATTGCAGAGTGTGCACGTTTCATCCCCCTTCTCATTTTTTAATGAGCCTACTTTGCGCTAGTTTTCCTTTGATGCATTACAGCAGTTGCTCTGGTTGCAACTATAGTTAGGGTTACAAAGCAGTTTCCCTTATAACCTGCTGGGTTCACGTACTCCTAACCTTCCCCAGCTTTCCCTCTTGGGGTGAATATTTTTATATTTGACATCTGTTGAAAGATCATTAAAATGACTTTTTTTTCTGGACAGTGAAAGCGAAATCTCTTCCCTTGGCTTGGAGTTTTGAGAATTAAAAAAAAAAAAGCCCTGCTTTTCCCACTGTAAAAGGAGCCCATTAGTGCAATCAGTGACAGATACCTGCCGTTTGAAACCGCTTCCTCAGTAGCAAGATGAAAATGACTGAACCAGTCAAGGGGTGCTCAGAGGACACAGCTGGCGTCATTAGAGGCAGGTTCTTTGCTGGTATACATGCACGCATTTCCATTGACATCCGTGGAGTTTTGCCCCTTGGCACCAGCAGAGAACTTGGCTCCATTGTATTTTAAAATCAATGTAGTAACTACTGATACACTCCCAAGAATAAACTCCCCACCTCCACTCCCCAAGCAGTAATTAAAATGGGACGGAGTATTTGTTCCTTTCTTGATATCAGTAAAGTGACCGGGCTACTGACCAAACTCAGATGAATAACCACTTGGGCTAATTTTCTTTTCAGCTGTGTGACTCAGAGAATCTTTTCATACACAGGTGTGCAATCGATAGCTGAGTTCATGGCCAGTTCCAAGTCAGAAAAGACTCAGAGACAAGTGCAGATTCTGCTGGACTCCTTAGGCCACGGCAATCCCAAGTACCAGAACCAAGTGTACAAAGGCCTCATTGCTCTGCTGCCCTGCACCTCCCCGCATGCCCAGCAGCTGTCCCTGCAGACTCTCAGGGTTGTGCAGGTGAGTGGAATGGAGCGTGGGACAAAGTTCAGCCCCAGGTCTGACGTTACCAGAACGCCTGTTCCGCCATGAGTCTGTTATAAACAGGAGGCAAAAAATGTATGGAAACCCTGCTGGCGTTCTAAGACCTGGGAAGAGCTTATTGAACAGAGAAGCCTGAAATAAAACCAGCTCTCTGGGGCATCTACACATACACCTTAATGATCATTAGCTTATTTTAACGTGCATTAAAGCATTACTAAAAAAACTACGTTCTTTAGTTAATGTGCATTAAAATAGGCTAATGTGCTTTGAAACATCGCTAAAAAAATGGCTGTAGTTAATGCACATTAAGATAAGCTAATGCGTATTTTCCTAGTACTTCACACTGGAGGGTGTCTACATGTGCATGTTAATTTAATGTGCATTCAAATGTCACAGAAAGGTACTCTCTAGCTACTGCACATTAAAACAGACTAATGCACCTTTTTCTAGTACCTCATTGTGGCGGTCCTAGATTTAATGCGCATTACCTAGAGCTTATTAATGAACGTGTAGACCCATGGAGGTATTGGATTTAGTGTGCATAACTAAAGCACGTTAATGCATGTGTAGACGCGCCCACTGTTTTGTAACTCAGCTGTAGGTGTCCAGGGCTGCGCACCCGATGTGGATAAGGCCATACCAATGTGAAGCCTGCATGCTAAGGTTATACTGGAGAAGGCAGTTGTGGAGCACGTATCCTTTTGTGTTCAGCCACGTGATGTTAACCCAGAGCATGGGCTTTGAGTTCCCACACATTTCCACGCAGCACTGAGAGCACTCTGAAAGGAACTGAGATGCCTAGCGCTCTTTTCTGCCTGATTTGAATAATGACATAATGAACAGCTCCCCCCCGGCCCATTTTCATGTCAGGCTCTGACCTCCAAGGCTGTGCATAAGCTGAGTGCTCCACTGAGATCTAACATTTTGCTTTTGAATATACTGAATGGAGACGATGCTTTATCATTCCCCGTCTCCTCTTGGCTGTTACTTCTTATGAAAGGCGAGCATGAAACTGCCTTGTATTATCCTGGCTTTAAGAGAGTAAAACCCAGTCTTAAACTCAGATCATGCCCTCACTACCTGGAGAAGCCCAGCTGTTATCAAAGGAAACTGTAAGTCGGGATTGAGCATATGGTCTGTAGTGCTTCAGTCTTAAATCCTGCATTTCCCAACCTGGATTATTGACCCTTGAACTTAAAGCCTGCATCAGTAAGAAAGTGTGTGCAGAGACAGAGCCACTGGCAGGTTCAGGCTGTCCCAGAGCATCAGTGGGGCTAAAACCAGTTTAATTCCAGGGCTGATTAGTCCTAGCATCAAAACAGGGGTGGGAAAGTCATTTACACATGAGGCTGAAATGGAGTAAAAGTTGCAGGATTGTGCCCTGGGTCCATTTCCCTTGTGCCACAGCACAGCCAGCTGTTTAGCTCCCTGCCAAACCCAGATGAATATCTCACTGAGCTACAGACCTGCAAACCCCAAGGAATTAACAATCCACCTATTCCTTTGCTACCAGGTGATTGTGGGGAAGAGCCACCCCAGCATCGTGGAGGCCGTGCTGGGCGTGCTGCGCTCCGTGGAACTGGAAGTCCAGTACGAAGGTAGGAGATGTCCCAGCATTACCACCCCCGGGGCAATATGCCTACAGGAGAATTGTCCTTTTGATCCACTTGCAGGGTGATTCTCATGTAAGTTCCTGTGGCCTCAGTGTCCCTGGGCTCTTGCTTGGGCAGTGGCTGTGAGTGCTGGCTCTGTGGGCTCTCTTGGGCCGAGCTGAGGAAGAGGGAAGGGAAGGCGTGGAGCTCCCAGGCTGAGGGGATGGTACCACATGCAGATGCATCACTGTGTCACTTTGCTGTTGCTGCTGGAAGCTCTCTGACTGCTTCAACCACTGTTTGCAGGGAAAATACATCGCAAAATGCCTTCATACTCTCTGCACAAGATTCTTTGCGTAAATGTGATATCTTCTATTAGACCAACTCAACTCAATCATTGGAAAAATTGTTCTTTGCAAGCTTTGGGGCATAAACACCTTTCTTCAGGCACAGGGAGAGTGCCCCTCACTCCCTACACACAGCCGTGCTTGTGCCCCTCACTCCTGACCCACACACACCCCGGCCCTGCTGGTGCCTCTCGCTCCCCCCACAGCCCCACCAGCCCTGCGGGTGCCCATTCCTGACCCACATACCACTGGACCTGCCGGTGCCCCTCCCACAGCGCCTCTCCCACAGCGCCCTGCTCCCCCTATGTCTGAAGAAAGTTGTTTGTGCCCGGAAGCTGACAGAGAACATTTTTTCGAACTGTTTAGTTGATCTAATAAAAGAGATCACATCTACCCAAAGAATGTCCTAGTCTCTGCCAGTTTTCCCTCCTAAGCAGCTAAGGCCAATCTCTCCCAGGCTCATGGCCGAGGGGAGAACTTGCTTCTCAGCCTGGAAAGTAACAACCCTGCAAGGGTCTCTAATTGCTGCCCCCACCACCACCCCCTGCCGCAGAAACATCTAGCCTGGGGGAGAAGGGGCAGCCAGCTGGAGACCAGGTGCTCACTGGGGTAAGGGATCCCGGCTGCACTGCCTTTTTTTTTTTTTGCAAAAATACTTATTTCTATGTATAAACATATTTTATACAACGCACACAGGTATCCAAGTGTAGCTATACCCAGGGGCCAAGGGCTACAGTGCCCGGCGCTGTGTAGCTTGCAAGCCCCGAGCAGGGATGGCGGGAGCAGAGCTGGGGGCGGGGAGCGGAAGTTGTATCTCCATAAATCTGCATACCCAGAGTGCAGTGCGGCACGGTGGGGCCTCTCCCCCCCCCGCTTTCCCTTGCAGAGCCCCCAGGTGGGGACGAGGGCTGCGGGTGGGGGGTCGGGCAATGATTGCAGCCCGTGGGTGGGGTGTATGCCCACCTCTGCCCCAGCTCACCCTGACCCTGGTGCCAGGCACCCCCACCCGGGCAGCTCGGCCGGCAGTACTGGGGCATACTCTGGTTTCTCTTCAGATCGCATAAATCTTTCGCCTTTTACTAAAGATTTCCGTGGAGAGGAACAGTTATGAGTTTTGACCCAATTTTTTGAGGCCCCGCTTTGGCGGGGCTACCCATGTGTGTGCAAAGATAGAGTTGAGCTAGAGCAAGTCCAGATTGGGATCCTGCCACGGCTACTTTGTAGTGACCCGGAGTGTGGGGCGTGCCCTTTATTTACTGCATTGCCTGCAGGGCACCTTGGGCTGGTAGCAGGCCTAGAGCCAAGCGGGCAGCCCTGAGCTTTGTGCAGTTGCCTGGCGTCACAGGCTCTGGATCAGGCCTGGGGTAAAACCAGATGGAGCTGAGCCTCCCATCAGCCGTTGCAAACCCTGTAAACATCAGCAGCATTTGATTGTCCCATTGCCCCGAGTGTGGACGGAGGGGGGCGCTCCAGGCTCAGAGAAAACCCGCTCTATACCTGTGCACACCCACTGCACACACTTGCCCTGCATTGAAAAATAGCATATATGGCAAAGCGGCCAGTGTGCTAGACATGTTTTTTATTAGACCAGTGAAAGATGCCACTTCTAACACACCAACTGCAGGGGCTCGTACAGTAGTGCAGCTCCAAGTTTGATCCCCGATGCATGACAGAAACTTTGATTCTCTTTTCCTTCCAATCAGCTCCAGGCAGCAAAAACCTCTTAATGTAGCATAGAAAAAAGCAGAAATTCAGGTAGGAAAAACTCAGGACGGAAACAAGAAGCAAACATCACTTCCAGCACTAACTAGTCTGTCTTTTTGCACACTGAAGAACAGCCCCACTGCAGCAGGGCCTCAAAAATTGGCACAAGACTCACAGCTGCTTCTCTCCATGGAAATCTTTAGTAAAAGGCAAAAGAGTTATACAACTTGAAGAGAAACCAGAGCACAGCATTCAATATTTTACTGCATGATAAGCCTATATCGCATTAATAGCAAGTGTAGATGTGCCCACAGTCAAGTGGTTTGATTCGGTTTGAGTGCACATGCTCAGCCCCTGCAGATAGGCAGGGCCATTGTCTACACTAAGTACCCCCAAATCATCCCGTGCTTCAGACCATCCTGGCTAATTGCAGGTAAATGCCATCTGAGCCTCATGTATACAACTTTCCCACGCCTGTAGAGCCCCATATTAGACCGGTTGTTGTTCTAGCCTGTCTCCACAAGCTTTCCTCTGCCCCTCTGTCTGGGGCAGCTGTGACTTGCAGGCACACAGGACTTAGAACAGGTCTGGCCTGGGGCTGAGCCCTTTGTAAGCTACCAGCCCCTCCTTTCCCCTGTCCTGGCAGAGCTATGGGATGTCTGAATGGGCCTCTCCTCTTGGTGGCTCAGGGAAGATCTTGGTTCTCCCCATCTGTAAACAGCTCCCACAAGGGCTGGAGCAGAATCAGTCTTAAGTGAGAGCAGACAGGGAGAAGCAGGAGCAGTCTGCAGCGTGCTGGTGCGCAAACCAGTAGAGCCCAGACAGATGGGGACGTGGCGGTCTGACGGCTCCCCTGGGAGTTAGTGCTGTGCATACAAGTCCCTACGTCCCTTCTCTCCATAGCCATTCAGCTGATAAAGGATCTCATGTCCTACGACGTCCGTCCAGCGCTGCTGCAGGGCCTGGTGGCATTACTGAAACCACCAAGGAGGGAGGCTGTTAAGACACAAGCAAAAACCCTGGGAGGTAAAAGATCAAAACAATCTCTCTTTGCACGGACCTGCAGTTGGGGTGGGCTGGAAGGGAACTGGGTGGCAGCTTCTGGACTTGCTCAGGCCACTGATGGATCACTTGAGAACCGACTTCAGGACCTTTTCCTCCTCAATCACCAACCCGGCCTTGCAAACCCGCCCCGTTGCTCCTCTGCAGGAGTTCAATGCTTCACCTGATGTCCAGGCTGGGTAAGACACTGGCAGCCTCTCCCCCTTCCCCAACAGGATGTAGCAGCCCTTGTGTTACTGCAAAACCTTGGCTCCGGAAACCAGTGGGTTGATGAGAGAAAGAATGCGGGAGACATACCAATTTACGCTTAAGTCTGCATAAGTCACCATATTTACTGCGCAGTGCAGGCATGCATGTGTGGATGTGTGCCTGGACTGCGTAGTAATTTCAGTTACTGCGGAGTAAATGTGCATGTGTAGACGCACATAGATACATCAGGGTGAGGTTCTCAAGTACAGTCGTATCGAGATTTCTTTAGGCACATTGCTTTAAGCCCATGTATCCCCTTTGGCTGGGTGCTGCTGGTCTCATTCCCCAGGGTACTACTCACACTTACTGGCAGAATTGTGCTTCCAGACAAAATTTCCTCCCTGTCAAAAGTTCTCTCATGCAGATCCTGCCACATTTGACCTCACCGAGTCCTTGCCAATGTACGTACAGCAGGCTGCTGCAGCAAAGGCCATCGGGTAAGAGACGTCAGAGCAACACACAACAGGAGCGCGGCAGAGCACATTGAGACGCTGAGGTGGGCTCTTCTGGGGGACTGGTGGCAACGTGGTTGCCTGTAGGACCTGATGCCCCAGATGGGAAGGCAATGCTAGGTCTTAGTGGCAGATTTCTGTAGCGCACTCCCAGTTATCCAGGCCCATTTGCTGGGAAACCAAGTGGATAGCTGAACTCCTGGGGACAAGTGAGGAATGATACAGACTGATAGGAGGGGATGCCAAGCCACAGGTGCCATAGGCAGGGGCTGTGCCCTGGGCAGCAAGTGCCTGCACAACCTCTGCTAGAGGCAGCTCATGTCGCCCCCCCAGCAAGCTTCCATGTGGAAGGACTTTGGGGTCTGACTGGGCCGGCTTCCTCACAGTGTCCTAGCCAAGAGCTTGACCGACCTGGCCAAAGAACTGGTCCAGCTGAGAGTGGTGCACGGCCTCATGTGCGCTATGGGAAACCAGGATCACACCACCAGCCAGCGACAGGCCAGCATCACTCTGGCGGTGAGTGAGCGTCTCCTGTGCAGGAAGGGTCTGGAATGGGGCTCTGCTGAGCAGGGGGATGCCCTTTGCAGCAGGAGAAGCTGGAACAGTCAAGGCTTTCCTGGGGCTGGCAGGGAGCAGGGCCACTGCTTGCCCAGCAAGGAACAAGACCTTGCTTGCACTCTGCCACAGAGATGCCAAGAGGACCCTGATTCAGATGTGTAACTAAGCTGCTGTCTGCCCTGCTGCTGGTGTGTCGGGAAGAGTCAGATTCTCCCCACTCCAGCATTTGCCTACGAATCGTGACCTGGAGCTACAGTTGTGGGTCACCCAATAAAAGATAGCTCCAAGAGCCCCTTATTTCTCTTGTCCTGGGGTACACTGTCACCCTGTGCAGGGGCTGGCTTTGAGTGGAACAGGACAACACCCCATAGCCCGCCTCTCTTACCCCCGTACATTCACTTACCGCAGCCCTTCTGTTGCAGCACTTTGTCCAGACATTTCCCGTTGTGGAGGAGCACGTGCGGAAGGCGATAGGAGAGCCTCTGTTCCAGCTCTTTATGGTAAATCCGCTTCACTCCAGAGTGTCTGTGGGATGCTCTGTGTGTGTGTGTGTGTGTGTATATATATATATATATATATATATATATATATATATATAAAAAAAAGTGTGTGTGTGTGTGCGCACGTATATATATAAAACTGTATATGTAATCCTTCTGCTGAGCATCTGTCAGAGCAACAAGGGCCAGGTTCAATTTTGGGGATATTAAATATATTTTACCTTGGCTCAAGCCCCCATCCAGTCAACCTGGGAAACACTAGATAAATCACTAGGGTGTCCAGTAAAACCAACAACCCCTTTCTCGCACAGCAGTGTAAACACAACACTCAGATGTATTACAAAGCATAAAGAAAAAACAAAAGTTATCACTAATTCTGTTAAAACACTACAGACTAGAAAACAGAGTCTAGAGGTGGTACGCTCCGTGGGGGGTCTTTACCCGTGCCTAGGCAGGCTGGGACTTGGGACTCCCCAAAGGGCAGTTCTGAGCAGAGGCCACACTGGAGAGTCCAACAAGCTGCTCCGTGGGTCACTGCGCTGCAGGGAGCTGCTAGAGAGCCTGGGTCTGTCTGCGCTGCAAAGGGCCCCTCATTGCTCCCTGTGAAACCATAGCGCTGATCCTCACTTCCGCATGGTGGATTTGGGGGGTGGACGGCAATTCTGGACATACAACAAAAGAGCGCCAGGCCTATGGGGCTGTGACCTGAACATATAGTCAGGCTACACGGCTAGGCTGAGACCTAACAGCTCGGAAAGAACAAAAGGGGAACCAGGCCTGTTTTGGCTTGGGCTTGAATTCAAACTTGCACCCAAGCACAGCACTTGGTTGGGGCATGACCTGAAAAAGGGGCAAAAGAAAGCCCAGTCCTGTTTCACCAAGCCTGGACAGGGCAGCAAAAAGCCAACCAGACTTATACAGCACTGAGGCCTGGATATGCCACAAGAAATGCCAGGGCTTCCCCCTGGCCCAAGTCTGCCAGCCAGCGTATGGCTGGGGTCAGCCCCACACTGGTGGGCTGAAATGCAGCAGCTGTAAAACAGCTGCAAGGGCCCAGGCTTATGGTTGCAGCCTGGACATCCAGGCTGAGCTACACCACCCCGCTGAGACACTGCAACCCCCAACACAGGGACTGCATGTCTCCTGGTTGGTCTCCATTAAGGAATGATACTCTCGTGGCATCGTCCCACCCAAGGCCTGCACAGCCGGGAGCTGCCAGGACCCCAGTCCTGGGCAGGCTGCACTAGGGAGGATGGCGTCTTCCCACTCCAGGCCAGTGTGGCCAAAACGGCCAGCAAGACACGCAGCTGGGCTCAGCGACACAGCTCTGCTGGACCCAAAAGAAGCTGCAACAGCAACTAAAGCATGCCCGGCTCTCAGCCCTGGCCAGAACACGCCAGCAAGACTGCCAGGCTCCAACCTGGGTCAGTTTGCTGCAGGGATTGATGCCCCTCCATGGACTCATCCCACTCAAAACCCAGAAAACAAATGGGGAAAGAAGCGGGAGAGAACAGGGGTGTCTGGGACTGGTCCCTTTGCAGGGCTGAGGTGGATGGGGCATCCCCATGAAGTCACAACAGATCTGGCTCCTGGATCTGAACCTGCACGAGCATGGGGACAGGGATAACGCTCTCGTTTTCATGGCTGCACCAGGGAAAAGACGCACTGGAGACTCAAGACATTCGCACTTGGACAAACTGTCCTGCTCTAGTCAGCAGGACCAAACCTTTCCAGCTCCCGCCTTCCCTCTCGCTCTGCCAGACCCAGGATGTTGGCAGGTCTTGGTGTCTCATTAAAAGACACCTCGAACCCAGCGTGTCTTCACCTGTGTTCAATTAGCTGACTCCTTCCTTCTCCAGCCTGTGAGTTAGCACTGTGCTGGAGCCGTGCGTCCTTTCTGAAGCTGAGGCTATCTTGTCCTGACTCCGGCCCCATCTCCAGCACAGATGGAGACAGTCCAAGGCTTGTCTGGCCCCTCACTCCTGTTGTGACCCTGGTTGTCAGACCTGCAGGGTCTGCGGTGTCCGGGAGGAGGCCGGTGTGCAAGCCACTGGCTAGATCTGGGCTGCCCAGATTTCAAGCCAGACACTAAGTCAGCAGAAGCCTCCGGGTTTGGACCTTGAGACCTTGGCAGAGCCAGGCCAAGAGCGATGGCCTGCAGGGAACAATGCTAACAGGGCCTGCGAGGCCTCTCCCAGCACCGGTTGGTTTCATTCTGCACCAGTCCTCCTGGACCATTCCTCAAACAAGAGCACGGCCGTTACCTCCAGGCCTTTCACTGCCCTTTCCTTCCAGCTCTAACACCATGGGGGTCAGACATACTTGCTGCCTTTACCCAATCTTCCCTTTCTCACACAGGCGACGTATTTGCTATTCTCTGCTCAAACTGCAGCACTGAGTTCCAGATTTGTTAACATCTCTCGCTTCCTGGCCTGCCCTTAGCTCTTAAACTGCTGGGATGTGACATGCTCCAACACTGAGGTCCCTTTAGCTTGTGGGGCCTGGACAGGCTGCACCCCAGGCCATCTGCCAAGAGCTAGATGTCTCTGCTCAGTTGTGCTCAAGAGCTCTGCGCTATGCACACACGCAGTGCAGTGCTGTAGGTAAAGAGTTGACGGCTGCTGTGCCACGACACCTTCTGGCTTTTCAAGGCTGCTTTTATTGGGGCATTACTCCTCCTGCCCTGCCCATCCTGTGGCCTGGCTGGTTCCTCTCACCTGTATCTCTGCTCTTTGTCTTAGAGAGATCCCAAGAGCTTGTACATGAACATGGATGCAGTGCAGACCGACATCCTGGTATCCAACAAAGTGGACATCCCAGGGAGCCTGCTATGCCTGGAAAGGACGCAGCAGAAGGAAGGTGTGTGGGGAGGCACAGGGTCACTTGTTCCAAAGCTGACCCCGGTCCTTCTAGATATCAGGGCCAAACTCTGTCCCCTTTACACGGGTGCAAATCTGCATTCAGTCCTTTCTTCTGGATGGATCCCGACCAGCGCAAGGGAGAAAGAGTCAGACCATGAGCCAGGCAGGATCCAGGGCAGGGGTGGATGTTCTGACTTACAGAAGGGCTTGGGGTCGGCGGCGGGAGGGGTTACATGCACCTTGGGGCTCACGGGGCTCTTTTGGTCTTTCAGAAGCCTGGGAATGAGCAAACTACAGACCTGGACCAGCCCTGCTCAGCCCCCCTTGATCCCACCT
>NW_017728993.1:26251783-26258175 GCF_001723915.1 Gavialis gangeticus | reverse complement strand
GCTCTGCGCCTCCCATGCCCCAGCCCCCCTGCTTCCTTCAGGTTGAATCTCAGAACATCTTGCAGGTTTGGTCCTTGCAAACATCTCCCCCAGGGGCTCTGAATTACGAACTACGCAGCCGGGCATCCTCCCTGCCCCAAAGGAACAGCAGAGCCAGTTCTTGGACTGCACTAGGGCGGGGGGGAAATCCCAGGGGAGAGGTGAGAGGGAGAATCAGGTCATGGCAGGGGGAGCAGTTAGTATTTTTGGGAACAGGCCTCACCATGTGCTGGCTAAGAGCTGTCTCTGCCCGGGCAGTATCTCCCCAGGGCAGGGAGCAGGCTTTGCTTTTCAGTTTGTATAAATCTTTCACCTTTTACTAAAAATTTCCATGGGGAGAAGCTGTGATGAGTTCTCAGCCAATTTTCTGAGATCCTGCTTCAGCTGATCTGCCTTAGCGTGTATTAAAATAGATGCGTCGTTACTACAGCTACTACAAGAGAGCTGCAGTTTAATCTCTTGCTTGTCGGGTATCAGATGAGATGTGTGTCTGTGTGTGCAGTTCACAGCAGTGTGTGCAAGTTCAGTGATGTGACCAGCTCACTGGGATCCATGGTGCTCACGTGGCTTCCCTGCAACTTGTGCATTGCCCCCTGACAGCACCCAGGGCAGATGGGCCCGGGCAGGGTGAGGCACTCGACCCAGGGGCCTCAGGGCTCAGCAGGCAGAGCTAGGGTGAATGGAAACTGAGCACGGCCGGTTGCAAAGCCCTGAGCATAGGGTTTTGCCACTCTGAAGAAGTGCGAGGATGTAGCAGCCCGCCAAAGGGAAACATGGGCATGGGGGGAGCTCGGTGGTGGCACCCTGGCTGTTCTGACAAGTGATTAGCAGCGAGTAGCAATTCTTAACTATATCCTGGACACGAGTCCCTTCCACAGGGGCTTTATGGTGCCCAAGACATGCAGTCTGCCACCCATGCTGTCCAGTCACCTTGACCTCATGAGCAGGTGCTTCTCCCCTGCCCAAAGCCATGCCAGGGTCAAGCCCATGCTGTGGCTTCTCTTCATCTCACATAAAACTTTCACCTTTAGTGTTTTGACTTTGGGCAGAGAGCTTGGACTTTGTTAGCAAGCTCTAATTCTGCTTGGGGGGTTAAGGAAGGATTTGGCAAGGAACAGAACAGGAGATGGGGCGAGAGTCAACAGGATGACCAATACGTGCCAGCTGCTCGTGCATGTGTCAGCAAGGATGCCATTTCAGGCAGAGGCAATGAACTTGAATATATGTTGCAACTGGACTTCAGTCACCCGCTGCTCCAAAACAATTAGAGGTAAAAGCACCTACGTTGAACACCTTCAAGAGCCAATTGGATGCTTATCTTGCTGGGAGCCTGTGACCCCAGCTGACTTCCTGCCCCTGGGGCAGGGGGGCTGGGCTCGATGATCTTCCGAGGTCCCTTCTAGCCCTAATGTCTATGAAATCTATGAAAACCTGAAGAGCTGGTGGGACTGCTATGGCTGCGGGATGTACTGCAGGTGAGCTGGGAAAGAAGAGCATTGTGAAGGCACATGCTTCTCCTCAGAAGGAGAAACTCTGCGAGTCACTGGCACAGTTCGGGAAGGGACAGCCTGCTGGACAGCTGGGGACTTCAACTGTGTGCTGGTGGCAGAGGACAGGCAGAGACTGAAAAGGGGAGCAGGAGGGGTGGATAGGTCATCGCGGCTTTTAGCAGAGATTATGCAGGGCTCTGGGTTCATAGATGCAGGGAAGGAGGCTCAGGGACCAAGAGGAGCATCTGGTGCTGGCAGCAAGGCTGGAAATAAGCAGGGAAATGCAGCAGAGTAAGGGTTTGGACCTTCCTGGGGCCACAGACGAGGAGAGCACCTACAGCTCCTGCAGGAAGAGCAGCTAGAACCATGCCGTGCGTGAGGACAGCTCAGGGCCACCCCTGGCACAGGCAAGGTGCCAGCGCAGCGCTAGGGAGCCTGGAGGTGCCTGTGGGCAGGTGACACAGCTGGGCTATGCCAGGCTCCCACTGGAGGCATCTCCCTCCTGTGCCCCCTTTTTTTGGTGCCAACTCGGGGGGTGGGCTCCAAGCTGTCCAACACCAGAGTGACCAAACAAGGGAGCACAGGCGAGCGAAGCTACCAAGAACCACTCGGAGACACTGTAGTAAGGCCAAAACATTTATTTATTTTAAACAAGCTTAAGAAAATGCTGATTTTCCCCCCCTCCTCCCCACCCCCAATTGTGCAGAGCCTCATGGCTATGCAACATTAAAATGTGGCAGGAAGCCTAAACGATTCTGTGGGCTGGAGGACAGGTGCCGACCTGGCTTCACCACGACGCGCTCGAAAAGGAGGCAGCTCCCCCTGCCAGCCCTCCCCACTTCCAAGGCTCTTGAGAGAGCGGTGCCTGCTAAAGGGGCCAGAGACAGCGCAGCTTGGCACAAGGCCAACATGGTGCCTTGCTAGGGGACAACCCCAGGGATACTGGGTGTCCCAGTTGAGGGAGAAATGCCAAAATCAGTGACAGACACACAGACAAGAGCTTTGCTAGTGAACCAGGGGCTGATACGTTTACTGCGGCTTCCTCTTGCTCATCTGCTGGCTGGCCTGCTCCTCCATCTGCATGGCGAGCTGCAGGGACTCCAGTGTGTCTGCAAAAAGGGGGAGAAAGTTAAGTTCTCAGCTGCGGTAGTTCAAGAGCCCCCGACTCCAGCTTGGGCAGCCCCACGAATGCCAGAGCTGGCGACAGTCCCTTGCTCTCTCCCTCCTACACCATGTCAGGGGGAGGCAGATTCCCCCACTGAGCTCTGCCATGGGCCAGACACAGACTGTGCAGCCGGCAAGCTGGGATGCTTCCAGCCCCCACACTAGGCTGGCCGTGCAGGGAGTCAGGGGCCTCCAAGCACCACTCCATGAATGAGTAGGAGATGCCAGGGAGAATCCCACTGGTCAGTGCAGGCTCCTGGATGCTGCCTTCAGTGCCACCCCCCACCCGGCCCTCCTGCCAGCCACAGGACATGCACAAGGGAGCAGGAGGCATCCGGAAGGGGACCGGTACCTAGGATCCCGAGGGCACGCCTCGTCTCCTCCTTCAGCAGGCACACGGCTTGGCTGACAAAGGTCTCCAGGTCGTAGTCCGGCTGCTCCGTCATTTCCAGCAGGTTGTCGCACTGGGTCATTTTCTGCATTCAGGAGTGAGGTGTAAGGAGAGGGACAGGTGTTAATGCAGCCATTGCCTGTGATGCTGATGAGCAGTCTGGGGCCAAGGGCAGCACCAGCAGCAAGGGCAGGCCAAAGGGCAGTGCTCTGAGCCACTTGTTCTGAGCCTTAAGTGCAGCCAGCTGCTCCAGCTTGAACCCTGCTCCCCCAGGTCACGGCGTGGGAGATGTGGCCAAGCTGAACCGTTTTGAGACCATGTGCATCTAAACAGCCAGATCAGGACAGCTGGTGCACATGTGCATGTGCGTGCAGGCTCAGAACTGGCGCTCTGAGAGGTAGGGTGTGTGCACATGCACAGGGGCCTTAATGACGCTGAGAACCACTGGTCTGTGCCCCAAGTTTGCAGCGTCTTGGTGCCAACACAAATCAGTTGATGTGAAAAGTAATGGGTAAGAGAAAGGGCTGGGCATTGTCCAACACATTGCCCAGGGTCCATCCCCACCCCAGCTCCCAGGCCGCCCCGGTTGCTTATCGTTATTGGCAGTGCACCCCTCCCCTCACCTGTCTCAGCTCCCGGAGTTCCTCCACAGCCTTCTCCTCCAGCTCGCTGATCTGCGTCATGGCGTAGCGGAAGCTGGACATGTGGGGAGAGAGCTCCTCTTCGTCCTTGCCCAGCTGCTGTTTTGTGGGGAGAGCAGACCCAGGTGAGCCCAGAGACATCATTCGCCCTGCGCCAAACCCAGGCGGCTCCTCCCCTGCCAGCCACGTACCTCAAGTTGCGGGCCTGACCCTTCCTCGCTGGTCTCTGCCTCCTCGCTCTCTGTCTCCATGTGGGTCTGCATCTCGCCGGCACCTCCATTGTGAGGGCTGAGCTCTTTCACCCTGGGAAGGGGAAGGATTGCATCAGGGCCGGGCTGAGGGTAACCCAGGAGCTGCTGAGAACAGCTCTGCGACAACCAGGCTCTATGCAGGGAAGGAAGCTGCCATCAGCGACTGCAATGCGCTTCCCCCATGCCCGTTCTGTGTGGCAGTCCCCGGGCCCCCTCCTGTCACCGAATCGCCCACAGTCCCTGTGGCTGACAAGCTGCCCAGGTCACTGGCGCTCTGCTCCATGTGGAACTGAGCCTCTCTCTGATCAAACCAACCTGCTGGTGCCAGCTGGAGCCGGATGTGAACCAGACACGGAGATCTGCTCCCCCATGCCCCGGGCATGCTCTACTGAGGCCATGACGCACAAGAGCCTCCATGCACTGACCTGGCACAGTCCCAAGGGAGCTGCAGTCTGTTGTCCACAGCTGCTACGTCCACCTGCCAGCTCCTTGCCCCGAAGCCACGAGGGATCTGGGCCAGGGACTGCCAGTTGGGGCGTATGAGCCAGGTGGGCCGAGTCAACAAAGCACCGGAGAGGGCAAGGGCAAAAAGCCTGGGCCCTCCTGGTTGTCGGCAGCAGGCTGGAGGCTGTGGCTGCCCTGGGTCACCAGGGGGGCCTGAGCAGGGAAGAGCTCCCCCCTTGCCCCAGAGGCAGCCAGGGTTGGGGCTTCAGTGCATCTCTGCAGCCCCGGCCCAACAGTCCCCCCAGAACCAGGCCAACAGCATTGCTTCATACAAGAGATCTGTCGGTCCAGAGGCCGAGTCCCTGGTGTGGTAGGCGGTGTGGCACACGTGTGGGATATGGGACGCCTGAGCTCACGCCCGTTCCCAGGGCAGCACCCTGACTAGGGAGGGGCCTGGTGCTGGCAGAAGAGTCGCAGCTGAGTTGGTTCAGAGACAAGTGCCTCCCCCTGGCCTGGCACTCGGAGCCTGCTCGTGGATCCAACCGAGACAGCGTGTAAGGGCCTGCGGGAGCCCGCCAAGTCCAACCCCAGCCCCAAGTCATCCAAAACGATTACTGGGGAAGAGGGGAGTCAGCCCGACCTCCCAGCATCCCATCAACCCCCCACACAGGCTGCTGGCTTCTGCACTGCTCTCCGAGGCGCCTGAATCACCCTGTGGGTCGAAGGCTTGGGCACCAGTTGAGCCCAGAGATGCCACGAGGCTGCAAGGGGCTTGAGTCAGGCATTGTGAAGCCCAAGTCGGATTAGAGATGAGGGAAGAGTCAGCAGGAGACTGAGAAGGCTTGGCCTCTTCAGCTGGGAAAGCAGACGGATGAGAGGTGCAAGAGAGGGCGACAGCAGCACGAAGAATGTGAACAAAAACAGAACTGCTCATCACTTCCCAGAACGCTAGAACCAAGGGGCACTTCCCGAGATTGGCAGATGGGTTTAAAACTAACAAGACTAACTAAGGAGGCTTGTCAGTGAGGCCCTGAACAGCCACAACCCAAAGGGGAGGGGAGTTCAGGACAAGTGGTTGCTCCTCAAGGGAGCAATCCTGAATGCGCAAGCAAAGTCTCTCTCATCTCGGAGGAAAGGCAGCAGGAGGGCACAGCAGCCCGCTTGGCTCTCCAGGGAACTGGCAGACCTCCTGTGTCTTAAAAGGAAGACCCACAAAGGATGGAGGACTGGAACCGCTACCAAGGAAGAGTACTCTGCATTAGTCTGGACTTGCAGAGAGCAAATCAGGAAAGCCAAGGCTGCGATGGAACTCCAGCTAGCTACAAATATCAAGGACAATAAAAAGTCCTTTTTTAGGTATGTGGGGAGCTGGAGGAAAAGCAAGGGCAACACTGGACCCCTGCTAAACCAGATAGGACAGCTGACAACTGATGCCCAGGAAAAAGTGAACTTGCTAAACGGGTACTATGTGTCAGTTTATCACCAGTCCCACGGGATGGCCCTGCCCACTGTGGGTCAGGGAGGCCCGGGCGAGGGAGATTCCTTGCCCTCCATCGAAGCTGACCTCATGAAGGAACACCTTGACAGGCTGGACACCTTCAAGTCAGCTGGTCCTGATCGTTTACACTCAAGGGTACTGAAAGAGCTGACAGGCATCATAGCTCAGCCCCTGGCATGGATCTTCGAGAGCTCCTGGTGCTCTGGTGTAGTGCCCAAAGAGTGGAAGAGGGCCAATGTGGGGCCCATCTTCAAGAAAGGGAGGAAAGTGGATCCAGCTAACTACAGGCCCATCAGCATGACCTGTATCCTGGGGAAGGTCTTAGAAAAGATCAAAGAGGCCATTCTTAACAGACAGGCTGACGGCAACATCCTGAGGGATACCCAGCACGGGTTTGCTGCGGGTAGGTCTTGCTTGACCAATCTCATTTCTCTCTATAACCAGGTGACCTATCACCTGGACAAGGGAGAAGAG
>NW_017728993.1:26230045-26249971 GCF_001723915.1 Gavialis gangeticus | reverse complement strand
AGGTCCCTTCCAGCCCTAATGTCTACGAAATCTATGAACCTACCCCTGGGACCGGGGAGAGCTAGCACCCGTGTCTCCCCCACGTGAGGTGGAGACCCTGCAGCCTCACAGGCGTGTTGCCAAGGTCAACACAGAACAGCGGTACAGGCAGAACCTTTGCTTGGGGTGAAGCCGCTGCGCGAGAAGTGTTACCTGTCAGCGTATCTCAGGGTGTTCAGGGTGTATTCACAAGAGCTCATGCCAGGTGAAATCATGGCGATCTGCAAATACACGGGAGGTTGTTACAGGCCACGTGGTCTCCTGCCGGCGAGACAATATGGGGCAAACATCCCAGGCAGACGGCTTAGTGACCTGCTGTTTTACAGCCTGGGTTCAGACATGACTTCTTCCTTCTAAAGCTAGGGTGTGAAACTTGGGCTGCATGGATTAGTGGCGGGCTAGTCTGTGGGCTGGATCAGGCCTGCAGATTGTCCCTGCATGCTGGATCCACAGCATGGGGCTGGTTCAGTACAGGTGCCACAGGTAGCTTATGCCCTGGACCAGCCCCCAAACGCCGCCAGCAGCGTGCACCCCAGACCAGCCGTATGCTCCCAGTCCAGGACAGACCCCAGCTGGGACAAACAGGCAGCACTGGGGGCTGGGTGCCAGGGCTCTGTAGACTGGATCTTTGACCCCCAAGTCATTCAATTCCTAGACCTCAACTTAATCAGCTCTTCACCCTTCCTTGCTATAATCCAGGCTCCTGTTGTACGTCGTCTGGCAGCAAGAGACTTCCAAGCTGGGGAAACTGGGTTCTACATCCAGCCCTGCTATTTGCTGGCTTTTTTCGCCTTGGGGAACTGAACTGTGGCACAGCGAGACACCTGCCACCTCTCCACAGGGCCTGGAGTGCAAAGAGCTCCACCAGTTCAGCATTCAGTACTGGTGGGAGCACCTTGCTCCAGTCCCGGTTCCGCTGTCGCAGGCCAGCAGGCACTTAGTAAACTTGTTGGTGTGGGAGCTATTCCTTCTGGCTTCTGCAGGGGGTTGATAACTAAACTCTGAATGCAGAGTGGCTCTTGGTGGCATCAGCCAGAAGGAACTAGCTCAGCTGGGGAAGTTTCCAGGGAAGAAAATTGAATCTTTCACCAGCAAAGATTTGGGCTGGCGTCATTAAGAAAGGTCCGGTCACTTTTAGACACCTGCTTTTCTGAGTGATCAGCTGCCTAAATCCGATAGGTTTAGGAGCTCGAATCAGACACTGGGTTTGTCCACGAAGTGCTGTGCTCACCATGCAGGTCCGGGAGTTGGAGCCTATAAAGGAGTCCCGCAGCACCTGGGTCAGCTTGCTCTCCCGGAATGGCGTGTGGGACTTGTTCTGGCCGAGCGCGCGGATGCACTCCTAGGAAATAAACCATGGGAGCCTCGTCAATGCAGCGTCTCCCGCCAGCACACTGTGGTGCTAGACAGCTGCTGTGGCACCACCCCAAGGGCTCTATCAGGGTCCAGGTCCACTGGGTAGAGACTCTGGCAGTGACACTGTGGCCCCAAAGAGCTTCTCAATCTGCAGGAGCTCCACGCAATGGCTTAACTGCTTTGGCTTTCACACACAGTCGCCTTGAGCACTGCATGGCACTGCTGCTGTCGGGGAGTCCTGCACACCCCTCACCCCTTTCTGCTGTGCTGGGTATGTTCCTACAGTCCTCCTCACAGATGCTTTGTGAACTGGGCTGAACTGCTTCTGCGATCAACAACCAGCATGCAAGAGGAGCAGGGACAGTTTCACGGGAGATGCATAGGGCAGCGACCACTCGGTGCTAAAGCGACCGCAGGAAAGAACAAGGGTCACAGGTCGTGACTCGGTTTCCCTGCTCGACTGGCCAAGAGATCGTTCTCTCAAAGAAATGGGCAGGAATACAGACATCTGACCTGTATAAGACTCCACATGACGGCATAGGGCTGGGAGTCCCAAACTTGCCTCAGACCATGAGAATGGATTCTGAGGGGCCAGCGAGCGTGTCTGTTCTCCTCTGTTTGCAGCTGCTCTTGGTAATGATGCCCAATTGCCAATACCCCAGTAAGCTGGTGTCTAGTTCAGAGGACCTGGCTTTGGCTTCTTTTGTATTTATCCAGATAAAAATAAAAGCTGCCAGAGACATCCCAAGCGTGACAGCATCACCATTCTCTGCCCTCCAACATTACACCGTGACTGCTAACAAGCCACGTGGCTTAAGCGCAGAGACGGGCAGGCCCTTGGAGGACTTTTTTCCTCTGTCTCCGTGTACAAGTGTTCCATAAGAAACTGCTCTGTGCTGGGAAGACTGTGCCGGTCACACTATGCCAAGCCAAGAGGGCGCCCCCATCTAGGCACGGCTCTTATGGGTGACTGCCTACCTTCAGGGCCAGCAGGCTCTTGTTGATCTCTGCCCCTTCCATACGCGTCTGCCGGTCGGCGCTGGAGGTATCCGCACCCCGCTCGTTCCCAGCCAAGTCCACCAAGGAAAACTTGCCGTGAAGCTTCCCACGGCGGCGGAGGAGGATCTGGAAGCAGGCGTGGGACCGGGAGGAGCTGGAGTTCGCAAAGGTCTGCCCAGATGTCCTGCAGGGAGGGATACAAAGACAGGAGGAGTTCAGGAGTCAAGACATCTCTGGGGTGAGCACTAGGAGAGCTGGCCTCAAGTTACACAGCCAGACAGAGAGTGACACGGTCTAGCTGCCTTGCCCGTTATTTCACGCAGGCTAATACAAGATGTGACCAATGCCCGATTCCTGCAGCTCAATTCAATCCACTCCTAACCCCTCCTTCCAGACCCTCCCAAGCCCACCACTCTCTATCCTGGCTGTGCTTTGAACTTCTCATTGACCCATTCAGACCTGGAAGCCGCGCACTGCAGGCTGTCCCTCCCATAGAGGAGTGTTTCTCCTGGGCAGCACTTCTGACCCACCAGGTCCAGGCTCCGGCTCAGCCCCTTGTGCTACACAATGGGCCCCATCACCTCTTTGTTACCAGCCCTTGCTCTCCTGAGGAAGTGGAGTTGGCCCATCACCCCAGTCCTGCACTACAAGTCCTCACAGGGCCTGGCACCAGGGATGGGATCTGCTTTCCCTTGGCCTCTTAAACCAATCCATTCCCCTACTGGCTGTTAGTGGCCAGCCCAAACCCAGCCCGCATCCCTCATGTGTCAGGTCTACACAGTGCAGAGCCCGGTGCGGTTTGCTGCAAACGCACCCGTTAGACTTGCAGGCTGGACTGAAGCTCTTCATAGTTTGCGAGCACTGGAGACTCACCAGGGTCGGTTTGGGTTTGCTACTGGCTTCGGTGAGCATGTATATATTTAGCTAAGAGGCACGTGAGCTACTGAAAGCCCCCCTACCCCCAATCTTCAAATCTCCATAACCGTTACTAGGAAGGGGGTCATATCAGTCAAATCAAATGCTGCTTGCTGCCAAAAGAGATGGTAGGGTCACCTCCCCACCCTTCCCTCAGGGAACTGGGTAAGAAAAAGCTCTACAGATGGGACTGCCTTTGGAAGTAGAGTTTGGAAGTAGGTTTTTTAAGAGCAGTTTGTGCTTCAGCCTCAGAGCACAAGGAGGAGAGGCTCACATCTGGAGTGCAATACCGACTGCCTTCGCCAAAGCAAGCTGCAAACAGGCTGGAAGGGCAATGCGCTGTCCCGGGAGCCTGGCCAGCTGCTGGTTACCATCTCACCTGAGGAGATGCTTCTCACAGCGGCACAGGGCAGACAGCAGCCACACAGGCCAAAAGCCTGAAGTTGTGCTGCCCCTCCTGACCCTAGGGCAAGCAGGGCCTCAGCTCTCGGCTGCCAAGTGAGGTCTGTGCTGCAGCGTGTCCGACAGGCCTCGAGAAGCTCCTGATAGGCAGGTGCTGACCGAGAGGCCTTTAAGGAGACAGACAGAGGCCTCCTACAGGCTTTTCATAAAACAAGCCACCCCTTATAGTATGTGTGCCCTGGCCTTGTACCATACTGACTGATCTTACTCCCCTGGGAACTGAAGGGTGTACTTATCACAGGAGAGTGTTGTTAGCCAACTCCCATCTGAAGCCTGGTCAAGCGGCCAAAGTTATGGATGGTCCAGTTCTAATAGGAGCTAGAAAGAAACTGCTGCTTCCTCTGGAGACAAACCTGCAGGCACTGCCCATCTCGATCATCCTGATGACATCCTCAGCACAGCCGACCTGGTGCTCTTGGAGGCCGACCACCTGGACCTGCTGCTTGCCATCTTCCAGCACCCGGAGCTTTGCCTTCTTGTTCAGTAGGTCGAACACCTGGATTGAAGCACAAAGATGGTTCCTTTCCTTGGGTCCATCTCCCTACCCACGTCTTGAAGGGAAGCAAAGCCCAGTGCCACAGCGGCAGACCAGCAACACATCACCCAAACTTCCCCATTAAATCCTTCCAGAAGCACAAAAGACCCAGCACCCAACAGGGATGTGCAAGCAGGAGGTAAAAAATGCACCAAATACAAATAAGTGATTTAAGTTACAGATATGCAGTGTCTCACCTTCCCATTATAGATTTCAAAGAACGTCACATAGACTTCCAGGCTCAGGTTCCTGTACCGTGACTGGCTCTGGAGGAGGAAGACGTCCCGTGCTAACAGGGAAAGGAGGCAGTAGTCAGCTAGATCACAGACCAGTCCCAGCTGCATCCTTACATATATTTTTATTCGTAAGGACCTTCAAAGGTCTTACAGGCTTCACTATAATAGATATGACCCAAGCACACACGTGTGTACATGCACAGAGACGCACTGGTTTCTAGTTCAAATCCTTAGAAGGAACTTACATGCAAACGCATAGATCCCCTTGGAAGCATTCTGAGCTCTCCCTGAGAAATCTCCTCCCATGGTCTATAAAATAAAGGCAGGTCGTTACTGAGAAGTCAGGCTAGAAAGATACAGCACCCCCCACAATATATTGCACTCTGAGCCATGGACAAACGTAACCTGCAGAAATGGAGATCCCGTCTATAGCATGTGCATGTAAAAACACACCTCATCTCATGCAAGTATTAGGGCCTCTACACCCCTCCAGGACACATGACATGTGATCCTCACACCTCAATGTGTAGGCTGGCACCCTAGTCTCATAGGCTGGGGACTGTAACATGACCAAGATGCCAGAGCTAGGGGTCGTAACATGAAACTAGCAGGGAAGGAGTTTAAAATTGACACCAGGAAGTTTTTTCCCCCCAGTGTGTCACTGATGTGTGGGACTCATTTCCACTAGATGTGGTAGAAGCCAAGAGTGTAGCCAAATTCACCATGGGACTGGACCCATGCTTGGAGGAAAAGGGCATCAGTAGCCATTGAGCCTGGGAGTGAGAGGCATGGCCTCTGCATCAGACCTTAAATGCTGGAGGCTGCAAGGGAGAGAGGAACAGAGGGAAACCCTGCTCAGCCCATCACTCTCCCTCCAGCCTCTGCCACCATGTGACACAGGAGACTAGCCAAGATGGACCTAGGGTCCGACCCAGGACAGGGCAGTGCTTATGCTGTCATACTGAAATGTGCCAATTTGAGACAGAGCCCTGGATAACGGATCCCCCTGCTCTTCACAGGCTGCATGGTTAGAGTCAGCCGTACAACTTTTCCTGCCCACCAAAAGGCAGCAACTGCTGCCTTCCATTGTAGAGTCAACATTATTGGCCCATCTGCTGACAAGTGACCTGTCTCCCCCACGTGCCAATTCAGTTCCAAGTTCAATAACTGTGTCTACAAAACTCCATAAGCCATGAGACGCTCACCAGGCCAGGATCCTCCCTTCCACGTCCACAGGTCTGGGGGTTCAGATACTCTGCCTATTCAGTCAGGCATTCTGTATGCAAGCCCCAGGTCCAGAGACCTGGGAGTTCGGATGCCCCCAGGCACACTTGATCTTAGCCAAGTGGCCTATTGCTGTCATTTTAGAGGATGATAGTTGCATAGTAGGTAGGGTCGGGAGGGACCTGAGCAGATCGTCAAGTCTGACCCCCTGCCGCGGGCAGGAAAGGATGCCGGGGTGAAACGACCCCAGCGAGATGTTCATCCAGCCTCCTTTTGATAAAAGAAGAAGATGCAGTTTCTAGAGGAAGTCACTTAGGAGTAACATAGCATTGCACCAGGTAGGTTGGGACAACTAGAGACACTGCAAACCCAAGCACTTACATGCGTTTTGCCACTGCCCGTTTGGCCATATGCAAAACACGTGGCCTTCCCGCCCTCAAAGATCGTCTGCACGAGAGGCCTTGCGGTGAACCTGGGAATTCAGAACACAAAACCTAGAGCTCAGTGGGGGCAGATGACAGGACACTGAGCAATGGGCTCCAGCTACAGCAAGGGAAGTTGAGGTTAGATATTAAGAAAACACTCTCTCCCATGGAGGGTCATAAAACACTGCAACAGGCTCCCCAGAGAGGTGGTGGAGTCTCCATCCTTGCACGTGTTTAAGACCCGGGTAGACAAAACCTTGGTTGGGATGATGTAGCTGGGGCTGGTCCTGCTTGGAGCAGGGGGCTGGACTAAATGTGACCTCCTGAGGTTCCTTCCAGCCCTCATTGTCTGTGATTATGTGACTCTATAAAGACAAAAGTAAAGCACAGTGGAGGCCATTTCCTCCCAGGAATCCCAACAAAACAAACGATGCCAGGAGTTAAAAAAACACTCAGGGTCAGGCGGATGCTGCATTGGGGTCAGGAAGGAATTTCCCCCCTGGTCAGACTGGTATGGACTGGGATGGGGTCAGGGCAGGGGGGTTGATTTCTTCTGTGGCAGGGGCATGGCCTCTGCCTGGGATCTCTTGAGTGTATATTAACAAAGTTTGGAGCAGCGGGACATGAGCTGCCGTGGTCCCCTGCTTTCCCCGTGGCAGGTCTGGGTGCGATGCCTTGTGTTGTGTCAGGGCTGACTAGTTCTGCTAAGAGTCTGGGCAGTAGATTTCTATGGGATGGTTTGGATAGGGCTGGGCCTGCGTGGGGTGGAGGGCTGGACCAGATGACCTCTGGAGGGCCCTTCCAGCCCGATTTCTCTTGGACTATGACTGAAACTTCACTAAGAGCCTTAACGGACGTACAGTCTGCTGGTTTCTAACCAAATCAGGGGTAGTCAGATGTGACCGTACAAGCACCTGTAGATCGAATGCCCCTAACTACATAACCAGAGACAGCTGCTTTCAGTTGACTCATGAGACAGACTACATCTCATGGTGGAGACAGACTAAGTCGTCTGCCTCCACCAAGTGGCAAAGTCCATTACCTATACACCATCTCGTTGGAGGCCGTTTCATCAAATGAGTAGTCAAATTTGAAGGCTTGGTTTTCCAGGTACTTGGTGAGGTCCACCTTCAACTTGGGCTCGTGCACCAGCAGGACGTTCTTGCTGGGAACTGTGATCACGTCACATTCCTTCTTGAGACGCTCTGTTGAGGGCAATGTTCGGTACGTCATGCGAAGAAGGCCATGTCCAACCCCGCTCAAAGCACAGGGCAGACTTCACCCATACACACTTACCTTGCTTATTGAGGGGCCGCTTCCTCACACAGACACAAATCCTGTGTTCTTCTATCTGGAGGAGAAGGATGACAGGTTACCAGAGACCGAGCAGACAGCTCCAGGACTCCCCAGTCATGTATGTGCTGTCTCAGGCTGAGCCTATGCCATGGAGTAGCTGCTGCTCAAACTATGGCAGCAGTGCTCAGGCAATGGGGCTGCTGGGGAGGACACAGCTTTGCTGGAAAGAACTTTTCTGCTGCTCGAGATTCACCTGCTCCTGAAAAGCGACAGCCGCTCTGCTGCGTGATCCCTTCCAACCAAGCCCTGCCAGCAGCCATCCATCATGAGAGACTGATCCAAAAAAGAGGAGCTGTTTTTTGCAGCCACTGGGCTGAATTCAGCCCATACAAGACTCCACAGATTCGGTAGCCCATAAGGGCTGGCTTTGATCCTATCGGTTTGCAGGCAGTGTGGGGGGGAGCTGACTAGAGGAAAGCGCTAGCCAAATGCCTGTGGCTTGTACAAACATGATGCTGGCTGTAGATCGCAGAATCATAGAAAACCAGGGTTGAAGAGAGCTCAGGAGGTCACATCTAGTCCAACCCCTGCTCCAAGCAGGACCAGTCCCAACTACATCATCCCAGCCAAGGCTTTGTCTACCAAGGTCTTCAAAACCTCCAAGGATGGAGATTGCACCACCTCTCTGGGTAACCTGTTCCAGTGCTTCACCACCCTCCTAGTGAAAGTTTTTCCTAATATCCAACCTCAACTTCCCTTGCTGCAGCTTGAGCCCATTGCTCCTTGCTCTGTATCTGCCCCCACTGAGAACAGTCCAGCTCCATCCTCTTTGCAGCCCCCTGCAGGGAGATGAACATAAACCAAGAATCCCCCTCGGTCTTCTCTTCTCCAGACTGAATCAGCCCAGTTTCCTCTCCTCACCAGTCATGACCCCCAACCCCCAAACCATTTTGTTGCCCTCCGCTGGACTTTCTCCAATGTGTCCACATCCTTTCTGTAGTGGGGGGACCACAACTGGACACAGGACTTCAGATGTGGCCTCCCCAGTGCTGAACAGAATCACTGCCCTCGATCTGCTGGCAGCGCTCCTCCCAGTGCAGCCCAGGATGCCGGTAGCCTTCTTGGCAACTGCTGGCTTCTGTTCAGCTTCTTGTCCCCCGTTCCCCCAGGTCCTTTTCTGCAGAGCTGCTGCCCAGCCAGTTGGTCCCCAGCCTGTCCCAGTGCATGGGACTGCTCCGTCCTAAGTGCAGGACTTTGCACTTATCTTTACTGAACTGCACAAGATTTCTTTTGGTCCAATCCTGCCTCGCAGGAGATGCCTTTGCCCCAATCACCCGTTATGCAGCTTGCTGCGCAGCAATGGAACACTACATGTGGTGGTCTGGAGTACAGCTTTGTCACCCCAGCCTGAGTCCAACACAAGAAGATCACTCCAGCTATCTGGGTGTTTAATGAAAGCTCGAGCAACTCCAGAGGTGATGCAACCCCCTTCACTGCTTTGTCCACTGACCTGGTTTGAACGTTACCCTTAATGTTTAGCCCACAGCTCTGGTGCAATAGAAACAAGCTCAGCCAGTCGAGCATGGTGGGACTCTGTTCTAGCTCGTCCATACTTCTACTAAGTTACGCTAAGCAAGGCCAACGTTTCTGGCCAGGTTGTAGCCCCAGCCACAGCCACAGCATGATGAAAGGTAGACTCCCGTGGTATTTCCATGGCAGTTGGTGCCAATATCAACTCACCGGATCATCCATGGATATGGGCCGACAGGCCAAAGTCGCTTGGACTTCTTTGATCATTCGTGCAAATTCCCAGTTCGGGCAGCTGCTGTCGAATTCCTGCGGGTCAATGACAGGCAATAAGGTACTTCAGCTGCTACAGGCCACAGCCAAGAGGGTGTCAAATACCAACACTAGGTGCCCTGGTCTGTAGAGGAACCCCATGGTGCTGCAAATCACCTGCTGGAACATTTAAGGCCAGGCAGGGAGACTTGTCCCATGCAGCAGGAAAGACAGCTTCCAAGGAGCTCTGCAATTGCATTCTGCTGCTGTTCCTCCTCACTGCCTACATCCACTTCCCTCCACCAAGACACCTGAGATTTCCCACTTCCAGCCCACTGCTGCCTCACGGTACCACCACATCCAGCGTGCTGGCCCCGTACAAAGCACAGCACAGCACAGCAACACTGGAGTTGGCAAGGGCTCCACCATGCTGACAAAGATGCCACACTATAGAAAACTAAGGACAGTCAACCCAGCATTGAGCCAGCTCCCTGCTTTTTCTAGGGCCATGATTCTCAGCCAAGGTATTGCGGTATGATGGGGTGCCTGGAGATCCTTTCAAGAGTGCCAAGCAGTGTTTGCACTGTTAGGATTCACAAGATAACCCCAGATTTCATTTAGGAATCTATATTGCTAAAGTCATTCTGCCCGGCTAGGGCTTGCTCAGCTCTTTGCAATGGGAGAATTCCTCTAATATTTTTTTCTGTAGTCAAAAAAAAGGAGTGAGAACACAGAGCTGGCATTTCCCAAGGGGTGTCTTGTATTTAAGAGGTTGAGAACCACTGATCCAGGGAGGATAGCAGGAGAATCCTGCACCAGCAGCTCTCCCTTGTGAGGTTTCATCTGGCCAAGAGAAGAGAGGCCATGCAGTAGGAATCTAGCACGGTCTACAGCCTCATTATCTGGTTACAAGCTCTGTAACCATATAACTAGCTCAGCTTGATCTGCCTGCCCTGCGATGAGGTTTGCCAGCAGCCTGCCTTATGCCGTCAACAAGCTCCAGAGCTGCACTTGGCACCAGGCTGCTTTCTAGGGCTAGCAGTGGTTAGTAGAGTTAGCTCAGCTCAGAGACCCAGTGGAGCCAGGTGGAGTCTACTGGCGCAGCAAAACACCTGCAAGAACATTGTGAAGCTCCACCTGCTGCAGCGATCCCTGGACCGGCAGAAAAAAAAATGGTCAGGGAATTAACAACCCTCCCCCAACGTCCAAAAATCAACTACCTGAGATTCCTAAAGAGATTCTATCCACGAGAAGAACCCTTTAAAGAGTGCAAAGTGATCCAAAAAACCCACGTTCGATATCCAGCTTGCCCAATATGCATACGCTAACCCGGTTTCTCCGTTCACTCTGTTTTATAAGCACCTGTGCCCGTTTCGTCCTGATCTCACTGTTCTGAGCTCTCTTCTCTTCCCTCTTGTTCTTCATCTTCTCCATCTCTTTCACGATATTAGATTTCCTCCGAACTGGGAAAAAAAGGACATATCCATCACCCCTGAAAAGCAGTCCCGACTGAAAAGAACCCCCCACCCTTTGTCTAGGCCTAGGTTAATGACATCCCATTTGCACAGGACCCTATCTTCTAGACAGCAATCCTTTGGTGGGTTCTGCTTTCAGTGCTGCCTTCCCAGAAGACATCTACTTTGAGAAACCAGTTCGAGAGCCGGCACGTCCAAACAGATGTAGGTTGACAGCAAAATGACATTTTAACTGGAAGCAACCAAGGGGTGTTTTCTCACCCCTAAGGCACTCTTAAGTGAAGGTTGCCTCGAGTATAGGAAAACCAAGCCCCAACAGATGCTGCTGCAATGCTGATCAACAAGCCCACCCTCCTCCCACTGCTCCCTGTACCTGGATACGAGGAAGAGCTGCTCCTGGCAGGGGGCAGATGCTCTTCCACCATTTCGTTTGCTAGCGAGGATTCTGTAGCGCAACGCTGCCTGCTAACCCGGGTTCGACTGATGGCTGAAGGGAAGTGCAGCAATGGAAGAGCATTGATCAGGCCTCAGAAGCAAGGACAGATGGTTTCCGTGTGCAAAACCCAGAGGGCAGAGAGGGTTCAGGGAAAGGGGAAGAGAAAAGAGGTTTGTGCCATGAGAGTTTGGGCCAAACAACAAAGGGCACAACCATAAAAAAGCACAAGGGCCATTCTCACCCGTGCTAGGGCAGGGGGTGACAACCCTTTATGAGCAGCAGCCGTGCGAGCTGAGCTCGTTCCAAAGCAGGCCATGACACTCATGACCCAGCGGCTGCTCCCCTGCACCGCTCAAGTCCTGGCTCCACGGGCCGTGTGACATCACTTAGCAGGCCGGGTCCGACCCATGGGCTGTAGCTTGCTGACTCCCACGTTGGGGTACTGCAGAATTCAGGTGCAAGACTGGCCTTTATGCTGCTGTACAACTCATTTATAGGGACACGCTGCCTTCAGTTTAACAACCACGTGGCATTTTCATGTAGCCCCCCAGGCTCCCACCCAGCTGCCACTTGCTCCATCACTCTGGCTGCAGCTGCAGCAGCAGCAGCAGGGGTCTCCAGGCTCCCCACTCTCTCCCTCAGCTGCTGCTTCCTGCCCCCATCCCAGAGGGCTGGGGCAGGGCGGCACAGCCTGTGATACTAAGGGACCTGACAGCCTGGAGCACCCGTGCTCACTGAAAAAAGCAGAAGAGAGGACATAGCCTGTGACCAGGGAGCTGAGGGTAAGGCCAGGGCATGGGGAGTGCAGCAGCAGGGGTGCCTGCCTGTGCAGCCTCCGGTGGCTTAGAAGTCAGACAACCCTGCTTTAGGCAACAAGTGTATTAACGGTGTGATCACATAGCATCATTAGCTGCCTGTGCACCTGCAGTCTTCCCCTGGCCAGCCAGAGGTCTGCCAAGCCCAAGAACTGCAGCTAGTGACACTTGGTTATGCAGCCCTGATAAACTGACATCAGGTTTACTCCTGGGCGTGTGAACTATTGGCAACATTTACCTCCGTCGCATGAGGAGACTCTGCTAGCTGCCTCGAGACCCTCATCAATGGGCAGAACCTGCTTTCCAGCCGGGCACCAGCCTCTCACAACCCGTCCCGCCCTGCATGCAAAGCATTTACCAGCTGGCCACTCACCCGGAGCTGCCGCAGCGTTTCTTGCTTGCATTGAAGTGGAAGGATCCACCTCCATCTCATTTTCTTGGAGCCTGCCCTGCGCCTCTGTGATGACAGACATCCTGGTGACTCTCCCACGCACGGCTGCGAGGACAAGGAAAACGAGGTCAGTGTTTGTGGGCACTGGGCATGGAAAAGGCCCGCGTAGCACACGGCAGTACAGAACCTAATGTGGTTACAGCAATGGCGGCAGCATCTTGGAGGCTTTAGAGAAGTGAGGGAGGTGCAGTGGTGAGCCAGCCAGGCAGCTGGGTGAAAGGTGCTCATGGGGGTGCCAGCAGCGGAAGACAAGACCACTCAGATGGGACCTGCAGACCCGAGGGACCCCCTCCCTTGTCCCACTTGGCTCAGAGAATGCCAGGATTCATTAGCTGCAGTTCACGAGCTGCCATTCACCAAGGGGGCAATTCAGAGGCTCAGGGTACTGGGAATCGCCCACAGAGCCTCGCACATACAGGCTGGCAGATGGGCTCTGTGGTGACGAAGGGGCTGCAGTCCAGCAGCTGAAAGGAGCATGGCTCTCTTGGCAACAGGCCTCCCCTGCCCAGATGTGCCCCACCACCTGGCATCCTTGAAGTCCTTGTGCTGTCATTCTCCTTCAGCAGCCAATGACTGCCCCTCTCGCTCTCCTGCCAGGTCTGGCATGAGGAAGCTGCTCCGGGGAAGCACTGTGCCCATCACCACTGCTGCAGCAATGCCCCCTTCACTTAACAGCTGTGGAGTTACTGCCTCTGTGATAGCACTGCACTGCCCCAACAAGCTACTGGATAAATACAAGGAACATCCTCATGCTCATTCAAGACAGCAGCCAGCTTCCTACTTGGAGGAGTTCCGGGAGCTTCTCAACACTGGTGCCTTGGCTTAGGATTAGGATTGCGTCAGAGACCCTCGCAGGGAGCCCAGCCTGGGCAGCTGCACCTGCCTTGGGCTTCTGGCTGAAAAGCACTGCCCAGCTAGTTGACCAGCTTGCCTTCCTGAGCCAACAGGTCTGAGCTAGCCTGCTGCGGCCAGCCTCCTGGTCCCCGCTCCATCCCCGGACTCCAACTTTGGACCCATCTCCTGACCCTGCTTGGCTCTGTTCTTGGTTGATAACTTGGCATCTGATTCCCAGACACTGCCCCTGGCTCATGCTGTGGACTCCCCCTGGATTTCCTTCCAAATCTGGTAATTTGGCTCCTGAACTCTAACCCAGCTTCTGGCTCCTATCTTCCCTCAGTGACCTAACCCCTAGGCCACACTGCCTATGATCTGGCCCCTTCAGACTGTTTGGCAAAGCAAGCATATCAGACTGACAGTCTGCAGTCTAATCTTGGATACCCCATCTGATTGACCAATAATGATGCTGAAGCCAGAGTCAGACCCCTCCCCATTTGCACGTGAAGAATCAAGACTCCTTCCCCAGGTTTATGATTAGCAAGCATTCTGGGTAAGCCCTCTCCACAGCATTGGCAGCTGTGCCTGTGAAACATGCAGACCTCATCAGACCCCTTTACCTGGCAGCTGCTGGTCAGGTTCAGAGACCGTAGGTGTCACTTTTGCAACTTTAGGGACAAAACAGAAGGAGATGTTCATCACAATTGGAAAGAGGAGATGCCACGCATCGCAAGGCACCATTTCCAAACCCAGGCTCGCCAGAGAGCTGGGCAGGAAGGCCACTCTGCTACAGAAAGAAGCTGCATTCAGAGGTGGGGGCAGATTTGGTTCATGGGGTTCTCACAGTACAGGCCACTGCAAAAAGCTTCCAGAATTTACAAGCTTTGGGTTTGAGGCAACGGGGCCCACTGCACCCTGAGGGACTCCTGTTTCCTTATAGAGCTGTAATACCCAAAGCTGGGATTCAGCTTGCTCACCTTTGTGCTACAGGGCTTGAAACAAGGTGAACTCAAGTGGTCTCGAGTGAGATGTGTTGGAGCTAAGGGAAGGCTGAAAACACCCTGCTCTGCGAGCTGGCCTTGCACTTGGAGATGGGGACCGCACGTAGACCACATGCCCAACAGTCACAGGTCTCTGCTCCAGAAGAGCAGTGGGGAGCTTGGGATGGCACATCCCACCTGTCAGGGACTGGCTGCAAAGCCCTTTGTTTCTTCAGCTGGCCATTCGCTTCCAGGAACGGAGCTGCCCAGACAGTCGCTGCTGTGCCCCAAGATACCAACCAGTCCCCAAACTTGATGGAGCAGTCTAGGTTTAAGGCCATTACGGCTGCTGTGACAGATTCACACTGGTCCTGCCCTGCAAGTCACCTTTCCCCTCCAGCATCACACAGGACCGAGGGGCAGGGCAGTGCTCACAGCATGGACTCTCCAAAGAGGACAAATGGTGGCCAACAGGAGGCTTGCATGAACATGGGAATTTCTTCACCCCATCTCTGCCCCTCTCAGCAGCACCCGCTTCCCCTTTCCTCATCCTTTGTATTTAACAGCCCAGCTCAGGTTAGAGGTGGGCAGGGCTAGGACCAGCTTGTAGGTAGTCAACCCCTGCTCTAAGCTGCCAACATACTGTGCCTTCTGCCCGTACATGTGAAGGGGGGGAGTAGGCCTAACTGATGCCCTGCCAAGGCAGGCAACCTTGCAGGGACCGCTCCTCTCCATCTTTTCACACCACTCTCCTCTGCTAAAGTCTGTCCCCAAACCATTTTGGTCTGTGAGCTCAGAGGCTCTGACCTACACAACATTTGTGCACACGTTGGCTAGTCTAGAAAGCCCAGCAAGAGCCAGGCCTCCACTATTTTCTTAGCCGACTGTTCAACAGATGCACGTCCCCTTTTCACTCCTAGTGTTTTCTTTTTGCTTCCATTTTTCTCCCCCATCTTATAGCTCAAAGAAGGTAGCCCTTTCCCTGCTCCGGAGGGCTCCATAGCACCCACTTCCCTTGCACTGGAGAATGGATTGGAACTAGCTGCTGTAAGAATTTGCTTGTAACTTGTGAGTGGAACAGATTAAGTGAGAGCTATGGGAAAAGGCAAGTGACAGCTTACCAGCCCTCCAGTTTGTGTGCTTGCTCACCCACAGAAGCACTAGAGCAGCCTGCTGGCAGAGGGCCTGCACTGGGGCATGAAGGCATCTGAACCCTCTTAAAGGTAATCAATGTACTCAAAGCCTTGTGACTTCTGAACTGAATCTGTAACATTATGTAGGTATCAGCACAAGATCTTGATAATCAGACTGCAGAGACTGGCTTTTGTTGGATCACATTTCTGACACAGGACAAATAGCAGCAGTTCCCAGGACTACAGGAGAGGAGTGGAATCAGACAGTCTTACCTTCGCGCAGGGCAGGGATTTTTGACGATGTTGTTCTTCGCTTGAATGTCTGCAATAAGCAATAGACTGCAGTCACCAAGGGGGATAAGTTCCTAAATCACGTACCACACCTGCGTGTTAGGACAGTGTCACTTACTTAAAAGTGCTCCTTGTCTATTTCAAATGGTAGAACACTCCACAAACCCACCCCACTATAAACCCTACCTGTATATCCATAGGGTTAAAGGGTCAAAGTAGACTTCAAGAAGCAAATACTTATTTTGCTACAGAGGCATTTACATCTCCACCTGCCCCTGCTTGAATTTCAGCACCATGATAAAGTCTGAAGCATTTGAGAGCACTGACCTGGACACCTACATTCTCCTGCAGAGGAAAGTTCTCTTTCACCTCAGAGGGACTAGGAATTTCTTCGACAATCTCAGGATTTATAGCTATTACATCATTAATCTCAATCTAGAAAGGCAAAGACAAGGGTCAGAGAGAAAGGAAAAAAAATTTCCACCAACAAAATGGTAAATATCATAATGCCCCTTTACAAATCCAGGGCACATCCACACCTTGAATGCTGTGCCCAGTTCTGGTTCCCACACTTCAGAAAGGATAAGCCAGAGAAGGGCAACAAGGATGTATGGGGGGACTTCCACATGAGGAGAGACGAGAGCAGGCCTGTCCAGTTTAGAGAAGAGATACTCGAGGGGAGACATAGTGAGAATTACAAAATACTAAATGGCAAAGAGAAAGTGAATAGGGATTTATTATTTATCATCTCTCTCGATACAAGAGCCAGCGGTCGTAACATGAAATGAGCAGGCTGCAAGTTTAAAACTAACACCAGGAAGTGCTTTTTCAACCACTGTGGAATTAAAGGATGGGACTCATTGCCACCAATGTTGCCAAAGCTGACATTTTAACCAGATTCAAAAAGGGACTGGATGAATTCTTGGAGATAAGTGGCATTAGTATCTATGGAGCTCAGGAGTGAGGGGCACAGGCTCTGAATCAGAACTGCCTGAACCCTAAATGCTGGAGGCTGCAAGTGGGAAAGAAACAATGGGAAAAACCCCGCTCAGACCCAGTCACTCTCCCTTCCAGCCTCCGTGCTCTGCCACTGTGTGATGCAGGGCGCTGGGCAAGACAGGCCTGGGGTCTGACCCAGCACACAGCACATCTCATGTTCTGAGCTGTGATGGAAGACTTAACAGCCAAATACCAGGCTTAAACAGATCTGAGCCACCCACCTGCTAGATGAGGAAATTACGGCCTGCTCTGACTAACAACATAGCATTTTAAATCCTGCTCCAACAGTCTGAAATTTAAAAGAAATGGGGTTTTGTTTTACTGTTTTTTCTACCAGGACCTGCCAGTCAGGAGCCACCGGCACTTCTGGAGAGATGGGCAGGACAGGCTCAGCACTAGCTGGTTTAATATCTAGGGCAGGGGTGGACAAAATATGGCTCGTGGGCTGTACCCAGCCTGCCAATCAATCCTATCCAGCCCACCAGCTGCTGCCAGGAGCCTGAGAAGGGAAGGCTGTGCCCCGTGCCGCTCAACTGCAGCGTGCCAACTCCTCCACCCCACCCCAGCTTCCTGTTGGCTCTGCAGGTGTTGGCATCCCCCCGCCCACCCAGCCCAAATAATTGCCCACCCTTGCTCTAGGGGCAGATCTTAGCAAACCCCAGTCACTGCATGATTTTTGCTCCCAGAGAGTGATGCAGGGTTCCAGAAACCCTAAATCCAGGAAACAGCTACTTACACTGAGCTAAATGGAGGACCAAGGTTTAATCTAAGAGCATTTTTTGGACTCCCTCCAGCTGGCTGGAAGCAAGCATGTAAAGTGCTTTCACTTCAGCCCACCTGCTTGACACAGCAGCGACATCATAATCCTGCACTGACAACATTCTCAGCTTTGGAAAAGCGTGATGTCACAAGTGTCCTCAGGGCAGGGGGAAGAAGTGGGGAAAGGATCTGAGAGGATGAAGACTTGGCCATACTGGCTCCTATTTCTAAATCTCCACCTTTTATCAACAGCACAGTGCCAACTTTCAGAGAGTCCATATGCACAGTGCTTGGATGATATATTACTGCAACCTCCGCAGAAATTCAGCTACCCTTGACATTAAAAACAGCACCAATGCTGCACAGAAAGTTCCTATTTTATACAGTCTTTTTAAAAGGCATCACTGGATAAAAATAAAGGCCATACAAAGAGCAAAAAGTCATCATTTAAGCCTGCCAGACAAGTGAAATGGTGCATTATCACCATGCACGCAAAGAAAATTAAAGTACCTATCAAATTTTATGGATTAGACCTCACCTAAAATTAGTCCACTTGAAAATGAAATGGTGTGATGTGCATTCACGCAGGTGGGTGCAGGTTTAGTGCATTTGAGAACTGCCAGCTCTTTCTACAGGCTGCCTGTATGCAACCCATACAGGGTTCAAAACAAGTCCCTTTACTCCTGGAACTGGTCCAACTAAAAATCAATTATATTTACGGAGACAACTATTGGTTATTCGGAAGCTTATGACTCATTAAGTACTGTATAATTAAGGATTTTCTCTGACTACATCCCTTGTCAAAGATCTACTTCTGAGCACTGTGAAGGGTCACATCACACTCACGGATGCAAGAAACTGGAGAAGATGACATCAGGGTCGCTCCTTTTCCCCTTGTTAAAGCCTGGCCTCGCAAGCTCAGTCTGAGGGTCACGGATTCTTGCCACCCAGCTCATCTTTAGAGAGCAAAATAATAGATTGCCAATATCACGTGCCCTCAGCAAAATTGGTGGGTCTATACGAGTATGACAGAGGGTCTAATTTGGCTGGCAAAACCTGGATTGATGGGGATCAGGCAGGATATGCCAAGAACCCAATTCCCTCTTTGAGGCTTTGCCTTCTCCTTCAGGCCTCCACCTGGCTGGCGTGCTTTGTCTTCTGCCTGTGTGCACCCCAGCAGTGTCTCAAGTGCCAGGTAATGCAATTAACAGCTGGAATCCAGCCCAAACACGAGCCAAGCCCCTTTCTGTTGCAGACCTATTTGACTTCCAAGAAACTAGAAATGTCAGCACAGCACTACATTTCAGGGTGGTTTTAATGCAGGACATGTCGCATCGTCAAAAACAACAAACTCAACTCACCATGACATATGGGGGGCTTCTTGGAGGAAACCTGAACAGATTGTTAGGATGACAGAAAAGTATCGCCAGAAGGGACCTCACGAGGCCTGCTCAAGGCAGGATCTTCCCGGACTCACCCATCCCAGCCACGTGTCTGTCCAACCTGCTCTTGAACGTTTCCAAGGATAGAGATGCCACAACCTCGCCGGACAGCCCATTCCAGTGCTTGACCCCACTCAAAGTCAGAAAGTTCCTCCTCATCTCCAACCTCAATTTCCCCTGCTGCAACTTGAGGCTGTTGCTCCTAGTCCTGTCCTTTACAGTCGCAGAGAAAAGCCCATTTCCATCCTCGCTGTCATTGCCCTTCAGGGATCTGAAGACTTATCAACCCCTCACCCCAGTCTTCTTTTCTCCAGGATAAATAACAGGAGCTCTTTCAGCCTTTCCTCGTCAGTCTTGCCTCCCAGGCCCCTAATCATTAGACGCACTGAGCAGCCACATGAAGCTGCTAAACTCATGTAAAATAGGACTTGCCAAGTTCAGCAGTGCCAGCTCACAATGCAAAATGGAAACCCACCATCCTATCAACTCCCCAAGACTTAATAGCACTATAACACCGCTTCAAGGAAGAAGTCACGATGCAGGGACACCTGTAATTGTACAACACAAGAGAGAGGTGAAAGCAGATACATGTAAATTAATAGTAATTTAGATGTATTCTCTCAACTCCCTATAGTCTTATTACAGAAGGCAATGCTCTTTTCCAGTCCATGACAAATGTGGTAAGCATCATCTTCCAGGAGCAAACATAGATTCATCAATGCTAGGGTTTCATAGTTGGTAGGGTAGGGTCGGAAGGGACTTGAGCAGATCATCGAGTCTGACCCCCTGCCACGGCAGGAAAGAGTACTGGGGTCAAACGACCCCAGCAAGGTGTACATCTAGCCTCCTCTTAAAGACCCTCAGGGTAGGAGCCAGCACCACTTCGCTTGGAAGTTGGTTCCAGATCGTAGCTGCCCTGACAGTGAAGTCGCACCTACTGATGTCTAACCTGAATCTCCCCTCTGCCAGCTTGCGACTGTTATTTCTAGTCACTTCTGGTCATGCTCGGGGGAACAGGGACTCCCCCAATGCCTGCTGATCCCCC
>NW_017728993.1:26221170-26225045 GCF_001723915.1 Gavialis gangeticus | reverse complement strand
GGGGTGCGGCCTTCCAGCCGCTTGGCGACCCATCTGACTATGTAGGTGTCGACACCACAGTCCCCTAGTTTTTTAACGAGAACGGAGTGAGAGACAGTGTCAAAGGCCTTCCGAAAGTCCAGGAAGACTACATCCACTGCTACCCCTCCATCTAATGATTTGGTGACCTGGTCCTAGAAGGCCACCAGGTTGGCCTGACACGACCTGCCTCTAATGAACCCATGTTGGTTGCCCCTAAGCATAATCTCCCTCCACTGGCCCCTCACAGACATGTGCCAGGATAACTCTCTCAAAGAGCTTAACCAGGATCGAGGTAAGGTAAGGGTTGGCAGGGACCTCAATGATTATTGAGTCTGACCCCCTGCCTGGGCAGGAAAGAGTGCTGAGATCAGATGACCCCAGCCAGATGTCTATCCAGCTTTCTCTTAAAGACCCCCAAGGTACAGGAGAGCACCACCTCCCTTGGAAGCCCATTGCAAATTTTGGCCATCCTCACCGTGAAGAAGTTTTTCCTGATATCTAGTCTAAATCTGCTCTCTGTCAGTTCGTGATCATTGTTCCTTGTTACCACAAGAGGCGCCCTGGTGAACAGAGCATCTCCGATCCCTTGCTGCATCCTGCTAATGAATTTGTAGGTGGCCACAAGATCCCCTCTCAGACTTCTCTTGCGGAAGCTGAAGAGGTCCAGGTCCCTCCGTCCCTCTTCATAGGACTTGTCCTGTAAGCCCCTGACCATACAAGTGGCCTACTCTAGACCCTCTCGAGTCTACCAACATCCTTCTTGAAGTGTGGCACCCAAAACTGGATGCAGTACTCTAACTGTGGTCGGAGCAACACTGCATAGAGGGGAAGTATCACCTCCTTGGATCTATTTGTCATGCATCTGCTGATGCATGGTAAAGGGCAGTTAGCTTTGCTGATGAACATATTAGAACCAAAGACAATGAGGGCTGGAAGTTTGCTCGGGAGGTCACATCTAGTCCAACCCCCTGCTCCAAGCAGGACCAGCCCCACTTACATCACCCCAGACAAGGCTTTGTCTAGCTGGGTCTTCAAAATCTCCAAGGATGGAGATGCTACAACCTCTCTAGGTAACCTGTCCCAGCGCTTCACTACCCTCCTTGCGAATTTTTTTTCCTAATATCCAACCTCAACTTCCCTTGCTGCAGCTTGAGCTCATTGTTCCTTGTCCTGTCGTCTGCCCCCACTGAGGCAGTCCAGCTCTTTCCTGTTTGCAGCCCCCCTGCAGGGAGGTGAAGGCTGCTATTCAATCCCCCCCGGTCTTCTCTTCTCCAGACTAAAGAAAGGCAGTTCCCTCAGTCTTTCCTCACCAGTCCTGTCCTGCAGCCCCCAAACTATTTTCATTGCCCTCCACTAGACTCTCTCCAATTTGTCCGCATCCTTTCTGTAGTGGGGGCCCAGAACTATACACAGGACTCCAGACGTGGCCTCACCGGTGCCACATAAAAGCAAATAATCCCTTCCCTCGATCTGCTGGCAGCGCTCCTACCAATTCAGCCCAGGATGCCGGTAGCCTTCTTGGCACCAAGGGCACACTGCTGGCTCCTGTTATAGCGTTACCATAAGGCATTTCACAGCCTCCTTGTCCTCCAAAATGAAGACCACCCTAACAAAAACAAATGGCCCAAAATGAGTATGTAGAAATAAGTAAGCTTGCAAGACTGAATTAAAACTCATTGTAATTGAAATAATGTTTAAGAGCGACTTCAGAGCAGCATCTCCCAGCCAAACAGTGCAGATGGCGTGGTGCATCACGTACAAACACAACACATTTGACTCCTAGGGCAAGGAAATGAAAAGTGTTACAAAAAAAGACCAAAAAAAAAAGCTGGAGACTACACCCATTATTCAGCTTACGATCAAAGCAAACCAAGTGTTATTTTACTGGCATGTGCATTCACTTGCTGTATCATACAAGGTATAAAAACACAGCAAACTGGGCAAAAAGTACTCAAAAGATGTTTCCGTAGTCCTGTAGTGATTAGTCACATCAAGACCAGTAAAATTAGAGGGCTGTAAACACTCGTGGAACAGAGAGTTAGACGCCGATGAACCCTGAATCAGCAACTCGTTACTGTAACACCGTTACTGTCAGGAGCGAGTCTGAAACTTGGGGCAGATCCAGAGCCAAAGGGGGCGGAAAGACACCGGCGTTACTGCCGCCGCAAAGGGCATGGGGAGACGCACAGCACCGGGCGCTGTGCCAGACTCAACAGACCCACCTCCTTTCCTTTCATGGCGCCGCCTTCGGCCCACTCCACCGACACCGACAGCGTCTCCAGGGCCACCGCCTTGATCCTGGCATTGTGCACCACCCCTGACGGGATAGGGGGCTCGGTGAGGCGGGCCCCGAAACACACCCCCGCACATCCCCCACCATCCACACGCCCTCCCCCCCGGTACCGTTGCTGCGCTGGATCTTGATGAGCAGCCCCGGCCGCAGACGGCTCCAGACCCGCGGGTCCATGGCAGGCAATGTGGGACAGGGAAGCACGTGGAGTCGCCTCAGCGGCCCCAGGGAGAGGCCCCGCGCAACCGCCGCCGGTTTAAACCGCGCGCCACCCACCGCGGGGCCTGCTGGGAGCCCGGCACTACAGCGACCAGCATGCCTCGCAGCGCCGCCGCCGGAAATGGGGCTCCCAGCTGACCCGCGCCTCTCCCGCCCGGAAATACAGCTCCCAGCATGCCCCGCGCCACCGGAAATACGGCTCCCAGCTGCCGGCGCCTTTCCCACGCGGAACTACATCTCCAGACATGCCGCGCGGCAACCCCCCCCCCCGGAGTTCTATGCCACCTGGAGGATCGAGGACTATACCTCCCAGCATGCCCCGCCCGAACTACCGTGTAGGGATTTGGGACTACATCACCCGGCATGCCCCGCGGCAGCCACCGCCAAGTGGAGCCCAGCAGCCCCCCCCCAAATCCAGTTCCCAGTGCGCTTCCCCGCCCGAACTACCACTCCCAACAGGCCGTGCGCCCCCCAGATGGTTGCTCTCAAGGTCTGCGGGAGCGGGGCGTGATGGGAGTTGTAGTCCCCCGAGGTGGAGCTCGCATGTGCAACAGAGACCAAAGGGTTTTGTCTTTTGTTGCTTTTGTTTTAAAAGGGAAATTTGTATCGTCCCGAGTCCCCTCGTCCAAAGCCATGAGTCCATCAAGAACCCGTGCATGGCCCAGGCTCAGCCACGTCATCAGGAGTGGGCCACATCCAAACTCAGCCTGGGGCTGCCCTCAGCCCTGACCCAGCACAAGACACAGCGCCCTACCCTACCACAGGGTCCGCCAAAAAATATTTCTCTGTATATCGCCTTGGATACACAGAACCGGACCTTTAACAACCTGTCCTGTGACTGCTGCGGTTCACTTCTACACCTTAACGACAAAGTACACTTCTGCAGTGACGTCATCCTTGGTGCCGTTACATCACCCTTGATGCCATTACGTCATCCTTGGTACCATTATGTCACTCTTGGTACTGTTACATCAGTTACATCATCCTTAGTTACATCATCTTTGGTACTGTTACATCATTCTTGGTACCGTTACAAGATTCTTGGTACCATTACGTTGTTCTTGATGCCATTACGTCATCCTTGGTACCATTGTAGAAATTTACTTACAAGACCGTAAATAATAGTGTAGAAGTTAGCTATAAAGCAGACTCAGTACTTCAAGGACAGGCTGATAAGACGAATCCTAGTCGCCTTGAGGTCTGAAACAATCAAGGATGTAACCCCCTCCCTATTAGTTAGCATTTCAAAAACAAGCATGTAGCCAAAAACCAGTTTGAAACAATTAAGAGTTTTCTCACACTGACCTGATATCTTGTTTTCTTTCACAGTGGAAAATTCCCACCT
>NW_017728993.1:26214396-26216170 GCF_001723915.1 Gavialis gangeticus | reverse complement strand
TATTCGGGGCCTCTGAGCTTGCTCAGGGTGCCCAGCATGCTGAATAAAATTTGAGACTGACAGTGACTCTGTGTCTTTGGGAACAGCTCCGTAAGGGGTCACGAACTCCTCAACACCATTACGTCATTCTTGGTACTGTTCTGTCATTTTTGGTACCGTTACAGTTACATCATTCTTGGTACTGTTACATCATCCTTAGTACAGAAATAAGAGTACACTTTTACAGTTACGTCATTCTTCGTACCCACACAGTTACCAGGTTCAGTGCAGACCTGCTCATCTCCATGTTAGGAATCATCTCCAAGGGCATCTAACCTCTACCTATTATTCCTTATTGTAAACAGCAAACTGCTCCAGGATCAGCAACTGGCTGATCAACCACAAGCAAACCCCAAGATCCCAGCCGCCAGCCCTCCCCAGTTTCCATTTCACACACACACACCAGCTATTTGCTGTCCTGGAGCAAGGGGCTTTCATCTGGCAAAATCAAGGCAATAAAAATCAAGGCATTTGGAAGGGCCAAATCGGTGCAGCTCAGCATTGTGTTGTGCTGTTCAGTCAGGAGGCAGCTCAGGCTCCACTAAGCTGTGGGAAGAAGACGCAGGAGATGTAGAAACTGGGTCCAGCACTCAGCTCCAGCCTACAGTTACTCCCTGCACTGAGGCCCGATGGGAGGAAATGCCAGTCCCCACCTCACCTCCCACTGATAGATCCCCCTGCAATGCACCATCTCTGCTCCCAGCAGTGCCCACGCTGCAGCCCCTTCCCCCAGACCCGCTGCCTGGGATGGCGACAGACACCCTCACTCTGCCCTTCTCCCCCCAGGAGCTGGGATGAAGAGTAAAGAGGCCAGCGGCTGGTCTGCAGCAAGACAGGCAGTGGGTGAAGATGTAAGTTGAGGAGTCAGTGGGTGAGACACAGGCTGCGAGGAGGGGAGAGGGAACGAAAGCTGGCAAATAGCGGAGAGGTGCCCGGGGAGTCAGATCTCAGGCAAGTTATAATGTGCTATAAATCCAACGTCTGTATTTAGTCCACCAGGGTGAGTCTTGTGCCAATTTTTGAGGCCCTGCTGCACTGGGGCTGTTCTTCAGTGTGCAAAAGGACAGACTAGTTAGTGCTGGAAGTGATGTTTGCTTCTTGTTTCTGCCCTGAGCTTTTCCTACCTGAATTTCTGCTTTTTTCTATGCTACATTAAGAGGTTTTTGCTGCCCGGAGCTGATTGGAAGGAAAAGAGAATCGAAGTTTCTGTCATGCCTCAGGGATCAAACTTGGAGCTGCGCTACTCTACGAACCCCTGCAGTCAGCGTGTTAGAAGTGGCATCTTTCATTGGTCTAATAAAAAATATGTCTCTTGGCCGCTTTGCCACGCGTGGTATTTTTCAATGCAGGGCACGTGTGTGCAACGGGTGTGCACAGGTGTAGAGCGGGTTTTCTTTGAGCCTGGAGCGCCCCCCTCCGTCCACACTCGGGGCAATGGGACAATCAAACGCTGCTGACATATACAGAGTTTGCAATGGCTGACAGGGGAGGCGCAGCTCCGTCTGGTTTCAACCCAGGCCAATTGCTACCCTGAGGCGCCCCGCAGCGCGGCAAATCTGCACCGCCGGGCGCGGGTGTAAGGGAGAGGCACACCTCACACTCTACAGCGCAACCAGGACACAGGCTCGCCCCCACTCCACACTCGCTCCAGCTCAGCTCTGTCTTTGCACACACAAGGGTAGCCCCGCCGGGGCAGGGCCTCAAAAAATTGGGTCAAAACTCATAACTGTTCCTC
>NW_017728993.1:26208865-26214385 GCF_001723915.1 Gavialis gangeticus | reverse complement strand
AAAAGAGCGAGAATCCCCCCAACTGTCCTTTTATTTTTAGCCGCGTTGTATCCTGGGTATGTAAATGAGGTGCCCCGAGGCTCCGCCCCCAACGTGCCCCATGCCCCGCCCGAAAAGGTTTCCACCCTTTCAGGGATGCGAAATGTTGCTGCGCTGCCCTTGAGCCGCAGCGGTCCGTGGCGCCCGCGGTTGCAGAATAACGAGCAATGGCCCCCGACGCTCCCGTAACAATCCTCGCATCTCAAAACACAGGAACAACGATTTTTCTGCGAATAACGCTGAGATAGTCTTAACATGCCATTTCATCCTCTGTTATTCCAGCCTCTATTCCGTTGACAAAAACAGACATGAAGACCAACACCAATCAGTTCAACAAATAACAAAAGCAGCAAGTCTGCAGCTTGCTGAGGATGGAGCCCAACCCGTCACGGACCCCGGGAGCCCAATCTTTATGAAGAGGTCCCCGAGTTTTTACAATAGCCTCAGCCCGGGCGGGTGGCAGGGGCAAGCTCTCAGTTCTTGTGTCAGTCAGCCCTCCTCGGGCATCCATCCTTTGGGCAGACGGCAGGGCACTCGCTCCAGACCTGCCAGCCCGTCCCCTCCTGGAAGAGCCGGGCACAAAGCAGCTACTTTGCTTCCCCGCTCCCGAGGCCTCTCTGCGTGCACACCAGCTCTCCTCCTGCCAGGGTGGGCATACGTGAGAATCATCCTCGGCAAAGGCCGCAGCCTGGGGTGAATAGCAGCTGCAGTCCCAGGGCTGGATTTAGCTGACAACCTCCGGCCGGCCCTTGGGGTGATCCGACCAACCCTTTGCATCCTGCTTTGACTGGTCTAAAAGGGCACAAACCCCACCCTGGGTGTCCTGCGTTTTCCTTTTCCTTTCCTTTGTCTCCTGTGTGACTGCAACCAGCTCTTTCTGCTCTCTTCCCTCCTTTCCTTCTCCTGCTGAGAGCTAAGCAAGCTTAAATTGTGGGTGGATTGGTCGTCTAGTTCTCGACCTCCTTCACCGAGGCTGCAGATTTTGATTTCTCCTTCTCCATTAAGGCAGCAGACCTAACTTTTTCCTCCTCTATTAAAGCAGCAGACCTAACGCTTTCTTTCTCTACAATCCCTTGTAATTCTTGGATCTCCTTATGTAAGGCTTGGCTCACCTGCAACAGACCCTGAATGAGTGCCACCTTTTTCTCTTTCTTAGACAGTTTTAGTTTCACTGCCGTGGCTAACAACTCCCAAGACTTGCAAAAGCTTAATCATGCAACAGGGCCAGCAAATGTCAATGTTTGCCAAGAGTCCTTCTTACCAATGTTCAGCTCCTTCACAAAATGCTGCAGGCATCTGCTGTGTGGGAGCAGTGACAGAATCAGGCGTAATGCCTGCTTTTATCAACCTGCCCAGAACTGACCTGATCAAGAATTAGCTCTCTCTAGCACCCTAGTGCAGAAAACTGAGGGGGAAATCGGGGTCCTACATTGCTACCCTTGTCCCCCGGCCCCTAGAGATGACCTTTGCCCATTGGCTGTAGTTCCCAACTCGATACTGCCACTCCGTGCTTGCCTCGTCCATTGTTGCACCTAGGATTCATTTTGCCAAAGCCCCCCAAGGACTGACACGGCCCCTCGTCCGGTTTGGTATCCAGTGAACTTTTAATAGTAATCCCCATGATTACTGTATTATGGGTTTCCTCCCCATGATATGACCTGGCAAGCGGCTCCTTAGGCATTACAACGGTGATCTTAGGTGGTACCGGCCTCAGATCCTCTGCTGGGTCACCCTGTCCCACACTTGGCCAGAAGTCCAAGGTTGCTCCTGTCTCCCCAGGGGGGCAACACAAAACGCAGCTGGCCTTTTGTCTGTCCATCACTTCTGTAATGCCTCTCATCCCAAATTGTCCAGTCCCTTAGCTCTGTGCCAAGCATTCCTTATCTGGTGCACCAATCCCCTGGCACTGTGCCAGCCACCTTTTTAATAGGGAAAACGGTTGTGCCTTGCTCACCCGGTGCCCGATCACAGAGCTCGCATGTCCCAATGCCACAGCAGGCGTCTGTTCAATTTTGTTGCTTAGCTCTGGGAAGGCCTGGACTATGGCTAAAAGCCTGAGCATGACTCAGTTTGCCCGCTACATCAGGCACTGCTGCTGTGCTTGTGCTTGCCCCTCCGCTCAGGGGCCTGGTGACACCCGCGACCACCACGACAATGAAGAATGGAGTTGTACTTGTCAGGTGGCAAAGCTCCAGAGCCCACGTGGCCTGCAGCTCTCACTACGACACAGCTAAGACTTCAAAGTGCATCCTCCTAGTCATGGAGTGGGAGAGCCCAGAGCCATTTCCCTCAAGAAACGTAGCAAAAGCCCCAAACTCGAACAGAAATTCTACAGGCTGCCCGCTCCGCCCTGCATGCGATTCCCCTTGACTGCACAGAACAGCCAGGCTGGCAGGTCTGCAGCAGGTCACATTTAGATGAACTCCAGGCAGGGCCAACCCTGTCTACACCGTCCTAGCCAAAGGTTTGTCTCTAATCCATACTTTAACGTTTTGGAATTTAACCCTCACACCCAACCACCTGCCACAATGGCTGAAACATCAAACACGTGCTGCAACCTGTCCCAGATAAAGCAGGGCCAAGGGCGCTGCCAATGTCCTGACACGGCAAGGACAGAACATAAGAACTAGCATTCACCGGGTCAGAACGCCGGTCCATCTTGCCCAGTCTCCTGCATGACAGTAACAGAGAGCAGAGGCTGGAGGGGAGAGTCACCGGGTCTGCCACTCTTTTTTATTTTTTTTTGGATTTTAGTTTGGATTTTAAACTTCATTGCAGAACAACAAGAAAAATGTTTTTGCCTCCTGGTCTGCCGTCTGACACCTTCAGGGAAGGAATTCTACCTGACCTACACATCAAAGAGCGACTCAACACAGCTCACAAAGACACTCTCACAGACCCAGAGGGACAGCCTTCCATCTTCAGCTGCCTGTGCGCAAAAATGAAGTTTACTTCTTACTTATGGGGACTTTTTACCATCTGGTACCATCAATACTTTTGCCAGAGCCTGGCGAAGGGACTTAGATCCCAAAAGCTTGCAGAAAAGGATATTTTTCTTGCAACTTCCCAGTTGGTCTAATAAAAGGTATAATTTTTGGAACCAAGAGTTCTAGTTTTTTGTATGGGTCTGCCCGGGGTTTTCCCGTTCCTCTCCCCGCTGCAGCCTCCAGCATTGAAAGTCCAGGAAATTCTGATTCAGCAGCTGTGCCCCTCTCTCCCCTGCTACTGATGCCCCTTTCCTCCAAGAACATGTCCAGTCCCTTTGTGAATCTGGGCACATTTTCAGCTTCTACCACATCTGGCGGCAACGAGCTCCATGCTTTAGTCACCTGCTGCGTGAAAAAGAACTTCCTGCTGTTAGTTTTAAACCTCCTACCTACTCGTTTTATGTTGTGACCCCTAGTTCTTGTATTGTGCGAGAGAGTAAATAATACATCCCTATCTACTTTCTCCTGGTATTTTTTTTAGCTGATGTTAACACCTTCCCCCTCAAGTGTCTCTTTTGTAAACTGAACAGGCCTCTCCTCATAGGCAAGCCCTTTCATCACCCCTGATGCCCTTCTCTGATCCTTCTCTATTGCTTCCTTCGCCTTTTGATGGTCCAGGGACCAGGACCGGGTGCAGGATTCAAGGTGTGGACACACCATGGATTTATAAAGGGGCTCTTGCTGCTGTTCGGATGACTCAGAAGCAGGGCACTCCTTGTAAGCTCCATTTGCAAAATGAAAAGAGCTTTTAGCCTTATTTGTCGCAGTGACAAGTCCTAACTGATCCTAACTTGGGATCACATGGAATCTGACTATGGTAGTGTAACAGTGAGGTAGCTGTGATGGTCCAGATGAGAGGTGGGGATTTCTTCCAGGGATATCCTTTAAGGGATCAACTATGTACCTGGCAGGGGAAATACCATGATCACTAAGGCAGTTTTCCTAGGGACAGGGGATAACCGCTTTTCTGTCACAGGGTAGTACCTGGGTGGAAGTAACGTATAGTTAACCTCCCGCTTTCATTTCCAGTGGGAAGATCGTGGCTTTATGCCCACTTTATGGAACTAGAAGACTCCTCCCTAGCTTGCTCCTGCAGCTGTATGGCTGAGGGCAAGCGAAACCTGGGGGCATCTGAACCCCAAACCTCTGGGCTTGGGCCTGCACACAGGATGCCTGCTGAAGGATTTGGAAACATCTGAAGCCCCGGCTGGGGGTGCCGGTAGTACGGCCATGTACAGTTCTTGAATGGCTCACGTGTCACAGATTTGGAATTGATTCGTCTGATTTGGTTTGGAACACGAAAAATGTTCTATAAAAGAACACGTAGTTGAGATAAAGTTAGACCAACTTTTGAATGCAGGACAGCCAGTCAGACCTCGTGGAGTCTGACCCTAGCGCTGCCGGTTCTGACACTAAAGCCAACCCTGAGGAGGAGATAGGAGGAAAATCACGCTCTGCAGATTTTGCCCCCAGCCCTTGGTAGGAATTACGGGTATGTGAAAGGCGTCACTGGGCTGTGCCCATACTCCTGCTGGGACCAAACCAGAGGACTTAAGAGCGTCTTGCCCTTCCACTCCAGGTCGGAGCAATGCCAGATTTGGGGCCTTGAAGTAATTTCCTCCATCAGATTGGTCCTCCTTGCTCTGCAGTGCCCAGGACCCCCCTTTGCAGCAGGAGGCGCTGGCGGCTGCGGCCCGCCTGTATCTCGGGGGCAGGGGTGATGCCTGGGGCTGTCCCATGACTCGGAGGTCTGGGCAGTTTGGAAAAGAATGATTTTTTTTTCAAATTAATCAACAGATACACTTCAAAACACAAGGAGAGCCGTCACAACAACCAAAAACATTTCTTCCCTCTATCGCACCTCTTTTAATCATAGGGACAGGGCTTGGACTGGACGTAACCCAGCGGCAGGACCCCGGTCCACGCGCAAGCACCCACGTGTTCCCCTGCCGCGCCAAAGGGCCCAGTCGCCCTGAGATTACGTCCCACCCCCGGCCTCGGCGCAGCCACGTGACTTACCTTCCTCCAAGTCCGAGTCGCCGCGTGATGACGACCCACGAAAGGCGCCTCTCGCGAGACTTCCGCCCCACAAACCGCCCCGTGAGCCTTTGCGGCCTTCTTTTTGCTGCGGGCGCCGCAGGATGGGTGAGTGTGGCTGTGCTCTGCTATCCGCCACCATCCACCCGCGGGGCCGAGGCTTGGGGCGCTGGGTCGGGCCGGGCGGCAAAGGGGTGCTGGGGGGGGACCCGGGGCCGCCGCCATTGCGTGGGGCCGCGCTGGATGGGGGCGAGATGGAGCGCGGGCCGCCCTGCCCCTCCCCCGCCTAGGGAGGCCCCATGACCCCTGAACTTTGCCCTTTCTGTGCAGGACACCCTGCACCCCCACCCCGTTTCACAGTTTCTAGGGTCGGAAGGGACCTGAGCAGATCATCTAGTCCGACCCCCTGCCATGGCAGGAAAGAGTACTGGGGTCAAACGACCCCAGCAAGGTGTTC
>NW_017728993.1:26207634-26208191 GCF_001723915.1 Gavialis gangeticus | reverse complement strand
GTGGGTGTCAACACCACAGCCCCCAGTTTCTTAATGAGAATGGGGTGAGAGACCCCATTCTCCTCTTCCCTGGACTGTGGACCCCCAGCCCTTCTCCAAATGGGTGGGGAGGTGCATGGCCCCTGACCTTTTACCCCCCTGTGCAGGGCACCCCCCACCCCTCCCTGTGCTGGGGGGCCCTGACCCCTGGTCCCTGGCCCATCCCCAAGCTGGTGAGAACGTGGACCCCTGACCTTTCCCCTTTGTGTGCAGGGGGCCATGCACCCCTGTCCCCTCGCCAAGTTGGTGGAGGGACCTTGGACCCCTGACCTTCCCCTCTCTGTGTAGAGGACCCTGAGCCCCCTGGGCTGGGGGGGGGGAGCCCTGGACCCCTCTGGCCCCTGCCCTGCAGCAAGTATGGTGCCAGGGTCCTACCTGACTCCAAGCCTCCATGATGAAACTTCTTTCAGTGCTGCATGAGTCTGAGTGCACCATGCGGAGACCAACCTTGGAGAGCTGAGAGCTTGGAGCCTTTTCCCCACTCCCGGCCCCCTGACCTGCCCCCCACCCCACCACTG
>NW_017728993.1:26200513-26207158 GCF_001723915.1 Gavialis gangeticus | reverse complement strand
CAACTGGCATAAGCGCCGCAAGACCGGTGGGAAGAGGAAGCCCTACCACAAGAAGAGGAAGTATGAGCTAGGGCGACCGCCAGCTAACACCAAGGTGGGCCTCATGATGCAGGCGTCTGTCTCCCCATCCCCGGTGTCTCTTATGCCTGTGGGGCACCTGCATCCTGCCAGAGAGAGGTAGAGGCAAGTGGAGTGATGAGAGCTTGGCCTTAGGCTGGCGCTCGGGACCGTTCTGGTCCCTCATGCGGCGCCAGCCGATGCTAGGGGTTGTCATAGTTACACTGACCACACTGCCGGGCACCTGGGTCCCGTCCCGTCCTGCCCCATCCCGTCCAGCCTCTCGGAAGCAAACACCGTTTCTCTCTCCACAGATTGGCCCACGCCGAATTCACACCGTGAGGGTTCGCGGTGGGAACAAGAAGTACCGCGCTCTGCGGCTAGATGTTGGCAACTTCTCCTGGGGATCCGAATGTGAGTGCCGGCCGGCCGGGGGGCACCTAGCGCAGTTTCGAAGCAGCTGGGCTTCTCTTTGCTGTGTTGGGCTCTGAGCATGGCACAGGGTAGGGGGTCTGCCAGGGGGGCTCTGTGGTACGTGAAGAATGATGAGAGCTTTGACCTTAAGTGGGCTTTGGAGGAGGCTCTGATGCCTCCGGGAAGCTTGCGATGACTGGAGTGTCATAGTTACACTGAGCACGTTGCTCACGGAAGCCCGGGGAGGGGGGGCAGAGAGGAGCCCGTTAGCACGGAGGGCTTCCCTTCAGACCAGATCACTTGTCTGTGTTGAATCCATTTATAGGAACATCAGCAGGGCCAGACTGGGTCAGACCAGTGGCCAGCCGGCCCAGTTTCTTGCTACAGACAGTGGCAGAAGTAGGTGATTTAGAGAGGCAGAGAGCATTGAACTGGGTATCTCTAGAGCAGTCTGTCATCTGTTCAGGATCCTCCACATCATCCAGTGTCATTGGTTTAGAGGTGCTGGAGGATACATCTCAAAATCCTTAACCACCCCCCCCCGGCCGAAGTATTTGCAGGCCTGAAAGCAGGGCAGAGCAGCTCAGGAGAGAGCAGGAAGCGGGGAAGGGTTCTTGGTAAAAAGTGATTTGCCTGTGGGATCTGGAGAATGGTGGGGTGGGCAGGGAGGGGTGTGTGAAGGTGCCGGGCAGCGAAGGGGGTATGCTGGCAGAGCTTGTTCATGGTCTCATAGTTAAGGGCTGGAAGGGACCTTGCAGTTCACCAGTTTGTCTGCAGACATCAGTGTTGGGGTCCGACTGTCATTGTATGGGTCTGGGGATCCTTGGGGCTGGCTAAGGCCTCTGGTGCTCCTGTGAGATGAGAGAGAGAGAGCTCGGCACAGGCTGGCAGTAACTGAAAGAAGGCTGGTTGGTGTCTCCAGGGGTGTCTGTCCAGTGACACCCACCACCCCTTCCTGTCTTCCCCACTGAGCACAGCACTAAGGGAAGGGGCTGCGGGATGGGTGAGACATGCAGAGGGGAAGGAGCGTGCAGATGGCGTCCCTCACTGCTGCCCGTGAGGCATAAACGGGGCTTAGTTCCCAGGGCTGGCCAGCCGCTCTTCTGCTAACTCAAATTGCTGAGGCTGGTGGAGGTTTTGCCCCATTGCTGAGCAGCTCCTGCTTTCTAGAAGCTCGTGGAGGATGGGAAGCCAGACCTGGCCCCATCCCGTGGCTACCTAGGCCTGGGTTATTCATGCAGGAAGAACAGTTGTAGCTTTTTAGCCAGCCCTGTTTTCTGTAGGGGGATTGAGTTGCTTCTGGTAGGAAGCAATTGCAAGGCTGGGCTCCCCCTTTCTAAACCTGCCCTTGCCTTTCTTTGTTGAATTGTAGAAAAGCAGGTCCTTAGGGAGGTCACATTCAGTCTAGCCTCCAGCTCAAGGCAGGATCAGCCCAGTTTAAACCTGTCCCAGACAAGGGTTTGAAAAGACTTCCACGTCAGAATGGCCATACGTGAGACTGGATGATTGAGGCTGTTACTTGAGACCCTTCTGGGATTTAACCTGCTCTTTTTATAAAGCACAAACTCTTTTGAGTTCATAGAACCACAGAAAAAGAGGGTTGGAAGGGAGCTCAGGAGGTCACATCTGGTCCAACCCCTGCTCCAAGCAGGACCAGCTCCAATACGTCATCCCAGACGAGGCTTTGTCTACCCGGGCCCTAAAAACCTCCAAGGATGGGAGGTTCCACCACCCCTCTGGGTAACCTGCTCCAGTGCTTCATTACCCTCCTCATTAGAAATCACCCCAGGGTGACCAAGTATAAACCGCCGAGCTGTAGGGCCCATGGAGGTTTAGCATTGGGGGTGGTAGGCAGCCTGCTGGGTGCTAATGGGGCTTTGCTGTCCTTATTTGCTCTGGATTCTAATGAGCTCCCTCCTTTGAAAGGCTGCACCCGCAAGACCAGAATCATCGATGTGGTCTACAACGCCTCCAACAATGAGCTGGTCCGGACCAAGACCCTGGTGAAGAACTGCATCGTTCTCATCGACAGCACCCCGTACCGGCAGTGGTATGAAGCTCACTACGCATTGCCCCTGGGCCGCAAGAAGGGCGCCAAGCTGGTATGTATTGGGCTGGGGAGCTCGTGCCGGGGCTGGCCGACTTGGCCCCCTTGTTGGGAGCTAGCACAGGGTTCCTGCCTTGCCAGCTGCTATGTGAAAAACCTTTAGTCAGACGTGCCCTTGGTTGGTTGTCCTTGGCAGTTTGAGAGGGGCCTGCCAAAGCCATGCTCTTTCATGAAGCCCAGTACTCGTTCCTGATGGGCTGGGCTTTGTGAGGGGCCTGCCCCTGTGCTCTCAGGTCTTCTGATGATGATAACTTTGTCCAGTTCTGCTGCTGAAGGGACAGTGATGACAACTTACAAAGCTGAAGAAGACCTGGCAGACAGTGGGGCAGGTCCTCGCACCTGGGAGCAGCTGGTGCCATGAGCACATTCCCTTGGGTGGTTGCTTCAGTGTTAGGCACTTGGTTCTGGCCCTTTTGAAGGTATTTGCGTGCTCAGCTCTCCTGGGATTCACTGGTTGCTTGATGTTTAGATACCTTTGAGAATCTAAGCCCTGGGTCCTACATACAGGGTTTGTCTCTGGGAAGAGAGTTTGGACTGTTGATTGCCAGATGGATCCAGAGTACATGGGGAACCATGGGTCTACTTGTTCATAGGGCAGGGGGTAACTCATTTCCATTAGGGCATATCCTCGGGGACCTATTGAATAACTGGAACAGCTAGGAGAAGGGTGGCTTGAGGATGTCTTTCACCGGACCAGCTGTCTAGTTTGTAGAGATCTCAGGCAAGCTTTCAGGCACGTGGTGCTTTTTGTACCCAGAAGCTTGTCTGACATCTCTCTCACCTCTGCAGTTGGCCCAATAAAAGATGGCCAAAAAGCCATTTTTTCTTACCTGTTAACTGCCTTGTCACAGCAACAATGCTCCAACCCTGCTTTAGCAGAGCCTTGTGGTTGGTTCCATGCATCTAGTATGTGACAAGGCAGCAGTGGATGGAAACGGGCCTTTCCACACTGTGCTTGTATGGCCGTGAACACCCCTGTAGCTTGTATTCTCCCAGGTTTGCCAGCTGGCACTAGCAGTGCACCAGGAGTTACTGATGAAATGTTGTATCCTTGCACTTTCTAGTATGCATGTGTCTTACAGTTGCATGCTGTGCTCTGAATGTGTGCTGCAGCCTGCAAAGTAGAGACTTGGGCTCCTAGAGAAGTGGGGCTGGAAGGGATCTGCAGAGGTCATATGCCCTGCCTGGTGCAGGATCAGCCCTATCCATACCTTCCCAGACAAATCTGCTAGGTAGGATCCCTCTGGGTTTTAAGTCCCAGCAGGAGGGCACAGCCCAGGCATTAGACCAGGGATTCTTAATCAGGGTGTCGTGGCACCCATGGGTACTACCAGATCCTTTGAAAAGCTGCTGTGAGATGACAAGGGAGGTGTGAGCAGAGAAGCACAGGAAGGACGACAGCTGGGCCTTAGTGTAGCCCATCCTCAGTCCTTTGGTGTCCTTGTTGCAGACGCCCGAGGAGGAGGAGATCCTGAACAAGAAGCGCTCCAAGAAGATCCAGAAGAAGTATGATGAACGGAAAAAGAATGCCAAGATCAGCACCCTCCTTGAGGAGCAGTTTCAGCAGGGCAAGCTGCTCGGTGAGTGCCCAGGGGAAAGAAGGGAGTCAGAGTTAGACCTTTTCCTTGTTGCTCTTTTGTGAGCTTGTCTGGCTCAGCTGGAGTGAGGGACTTGGGTAGTTGTGGGGATGGGGGACAGGGCTGTGTCTGTGCAGTCCATGTTTAGTGGGTGTTGCCAAAGCGTGCCAGGCCTGGGCTCTGCAACCTGTCAGAGGGCCCTGGAGGGAGGGGAGAGACCTCCCATGGAGACCTGATCATGCCAGCCTGGGCTGAGTCCTCACAGGCCAGTTGGAGCTTAGTGGGCAGCAGACACTCCACCTCTGGGTTTTGCCGGGGCTGCAGGAATGAACCGGAGTCTCTTCCACTCACCAGCTGCCTCTGCATAGGGGCTTGGTGCTGAGGTTTTCCAGTGACGAGAGCTTTATCCAGTTCTGCTGCTGAGCTCGAGCGATGACACTGATAATCTGAGGACGACCTCAGCGGGGAATCTCCCCATGCCACGTTCCCATCAGGGCACCTATTGGCAGGGGAGTAGGTTCACACATGATCCTAGGGTGCTGCCTCTTGAAGCCTTCAGTGCCCATTGCTGCTCTGTGCATCAGGCGGCCCGCACCCGGGCAAAGGGAAGCCCCTCCTGGCTGGATGTATGCTTCCCCCGCCTATTGCCTGCCTTCTCGTTGCAGCCTGCATTGCCTCCAGACCGGGACAGTGTGGCCGGGCGGATGGCTATATTCTGGAAGGCAAGGAGCTGGAGTTCTACCTGAGGAAGATCAAGGCCAGGAAAGGCAAATAGATGTCAAATACTGACTGGAGAGATGGAATAAAAGCATCCCGAGTCCTTTTGTAAGCAGCCCTGTGCTTTGTTGGGATGCGGTACAAGTCTCTGTCTCCCATCAGCCCTTTGCGGGAAAGGGCAGGGCTCAGGGAAACACTGAACTGTTGGTGCTTTTAGACGTGTCCCCTCCCTCCTGGGTCTTCCAGCTGCTGTCAGTGCAGTTGTTTCACAGCCTCCATATGCACTGACATTGTGGCCATGCAGCAGGTGGCACTGGTGGGGTGTGGGCACAGCTAGCCCACAACAGACCCCTGGTGTGTCTGGCTGGGTGATCTCCTGTGGAAGCCAGCACTGGGGAGCTGCAGCTGGCCCAGAGCTCCTAGCCCAGGACTGGACTGGGCCATGGAAGAGTCTCTGGAGGACGTGGGGTTGGGCTGGGCATCCTGAATGTGCACAAAGCTGTGGGCAAGTTGAGGAAAGCAAACCTATGCACTAAACAGCTTCAGCCCTGCAGCAGGGGAGCGGACAGCCTGGCCAGCTCCTTCCACGGGGCTAGGCAGCCTTTACTGCCACAAGTGGTAAGGAGATGAGTGGCACGCTGCTTTCTGTGGCTTGCTGCTGCCCTCCTCTGTCCAAGATGCGCACACCTAATAATTTGCAGCAGCTGCGGTGTTCATGTGGTTGGGTTAGTTGGTTCCTGCTTACTTTGCAAGACCCTTGGCATGGGGGCGGGGGGGCCGGCCCTGCTGCCTGCACTGTCAAGTGACTGGTTGGTCTCTCCTTGGCCTCCCAAGTCTCATTCCAGTGCGAGATGAACTCCCGCCTAGCAGAAGGGCTGGGCCTCTGGTGGCTCTGTCCCTTTCGAAGGGTGGGTACAAACCTCCATTTCCCAGCACTGCTCCAGGCTGCAGCGCTGCTGTGGAAGTATCCCTGCCTGGCTGTTAACAGGGGAAGGTGCTGACCTGCTTCTAGAGCAGCTCCAGCTGGGGCGTGGTGCTTAGACACAGTCTCAGGAAGCTTTTTTCTGTACCTGCAAAAAGATGCTCCCTTTCAGATAGCTCCCCCGTGGGTCCTGCAGCCTGACAACTGCTGGGCTACCCCCCTGCACATGCCTGGGAGAAACTGGTGGCAGTGCTTTTTCCTATTTAGCTGAAACACTGCTGCCTCTGCCCTGCGGCAGCTGAGCCTCGAGGGCCCCATGCTCTTCCACTGCCGAGAGCTGTCTGTCCCCAACTGCTGCTAAGTGTGGTTAGGAAAGTCGTGGTTCCTCTGCATGCAGCCTGGGGCTGGATGGAGCACGCTGGCTAGTCGTGATGCCAGTGGCTGGGCTTTGAAGGGAAAATAGCATACCCCCTGCCAGGCCTTTCCACACACCTCTGGCTGCACTGCTCTGTATGCATGAGCGGTGTTCTCCTAACCCTCCTCTCCCTCCAGACTGCAGTCCCAGCAGCGTCAAGCCCCAGAAAAGCATTTTAAAAGGGGCTGGTTGAGACTAACCACACTGCAGCCATGGACACCTGCCTTCCCCCACCCTCTGAAATGGGGCTAGCAGGGTGGGACTGCTGAGGGAGTTCATGAGACGGAGCCCTGTGGTTCTGAAACCACCATACCCATTGTGACGCCGGTTACAGCTGGGGTGCTTCACCCCCAGCCTCCAGAGCTTTGTCATCCAGGCTGCCCAGCTCCCCACAGCTCTGGAAACTTGACAGTGGGGGCAGCCCTAATTGCTGCTC
>NW_017728993.1:26187218-26195513 GCF_001723915.1 Gavialis gangeticus | reverse complement strand
GGTGCTTCACCCCCAGCCTCCAGAGCTTTGTCATCCAGGCTGCCCAGCTCCCCACAGCTCTGGAAACTTGACAGTGGGGGCAGCCCTAATTGCTGCTCCCCTGCTGCCACGTTTTGGGGCCCAGAGAGCGCTGGGGCCTGGATGCTAGACGGGGCGCAGTGAGGCCAAGCCAGGCACCCAGTGTAGATGGCACAGGGCATGATTTCTTTCCCACCCACCCCCAATGACGTGGAGAAGAAGAGCCCTGCTGACTTCATTTTTCCTTGAATAAATGCAGGTGTGTGCCCACCTTGAACCAGCGCCAGGTGTACGTGTGTGTGCGTGCATGCATGTGCATGCTCTGGACACTTGTCCAGCCCAGTGGAGAAGAGAAGAGCAAAGTGCATAACCTCCCAAGTGCTTTAAAATGTTGTTACCAGGACTAGGACAGGCGTGTGGGGATGCCAGCAGCACCCTCCAGGGTACAGAGCTTTCCCAGGCTCATGCCATGCATGCGCTGTCACCCATGCCGTGGGAACTGGCCACGTACCATTACTAGCACAGCCTGATACAGCGCCATAAATCCCCATGCAGCTCTGCCTGTGACACCTTTGCCTGGCTGTAGGGGAAGTGTTTTATCTGGCTGGCCACAAGTGTGTTAAATGGATAAGCCAACACGCCCTTGGAGCTTTTACCACCTTTGCAAAACCCTATCTGTTGTATATAGGGGCATCTAGGCTCCTGGATGTTGCATGCTGCCCTGATTAGACTGGTGATGGTATCCCAGTCTGCCCTGAATCTTCCCTGACCTAATGGGTGGCGTCAACACATGGCCTGTGTTGTGCCCACAGCTCCCCTTGCAAATCACATACATGATGCAAGTGAAAGGGGGGCTGGCACCTTGCTGGGCTGTGGAGAAGTCTGCAGAGCACCTGGGAGCCTGCACCTAGTCCCGGTGGCACAAGCGACGTTCTGGTTTCTGTTCCCAGTTCACTCGTGCCCCACACCAGTGCCCTGTCCCCAGGCCTTTATTGGAAATTAGTTGCAAGGGCGACAAAGTAGAGGGTAGAGTCTAGTAGGGGGCACAGAGCAGTGGGTGTTGCGGAGGAGTGGCTAATCCAGGGCCTTGCTGACTGCTCGGGGCAACTCTGACCTGGGCCAGCCCTGGGTCTGTTTAACACAGACGGTGCCCCAAGCATCGCACCTTTAACCGGCAATGGAGGGAGCCACAGCCTGCACCAACAGCAGGACGTTTCTGTGCCCCTTGCTTTGCCGCCTGGTCCCCTGCAGACCCAGGCCTGTGACCGGTATCTGGCTAATGCGTAGCCCCCTCGGAGATGAGCGTGTCCCCGAGCACGGCAGCCCCAGCCCCGGGCAGCGTTGCGTGTGGGATTTGGTGCCCGGCTGTGCTGGGAGCCAGGCACGTGCTTCAGTCTCGCTCGGGCCCAGGCTGGGGGCCGGAGGGGGTCCCAGGCCTCTGCTCTAGGCTGCCGAGGGGTCAGGGCTGGAGCTGTCGTCGGGGACAAGCTCCACCCGGATCTCGGGGGGCTCCAGGAGGTTGGGTCCCCGGGCGCGGGGGGCAGGGGACACGTTGGTCTGGCTGCCCTCGTCCTCCGTCTCCTCCTCGTCGATGCGGGCCACAGCTTCGGGGTCGACTCCACGGGCGGTGTGGGGGGACGGGGAGCTGTCGCCCCAGCGGCGCAGCAGGTGCGGGTGCCCGCGCACCGTCTTGCCGAAGTTCTTGAGGCTGATGGCAGGCGAGGGCGCGGCGCCCAGGAAGCGGCTGAGCAGCGGCGTGTGCGCGCGGGGCAGCGCAGGCGAGGCCTCCACTTGCTGGCTCTGCTCCGGGTCCTCGCTCATCCTGCGGGGCCGCAGGGGTCACGCTGCAGCCAGCCTGGCCTCGGCACCCCGTGCACCAGCCTGGAGCTGGGGTGCAGCCAGGCCGTGCCCTGCTGCCAGCCTGGGACAGGCCAGTGCAAGCCCGCCCAGCTCCCGGGGCTACAATCAGGGCAGCTTTCTCGCCCCATCCCCGACGCGTGGATGAAGCAGCTACGGGGTGGCTGCTACCCCATAGGCGCACCCAGCCCCGGCCCCCTCACCGCATGTCGAAGGTGGAGCCCAGGAAGGAGGGCTTCAGGGTCTCGGCGGCCGTGGCGATGGTGTAGGGGGGCAGCGCCGTGGACTCGTCCCAGTACTTGTCCTTGGCCATGGGGGGCAGGTTCTGGTACATGTCGTCCACGGAGAGCAGAGACACCTGGGCAGGGCAGGGGGCTCGCATGAAGGGACAAACCCCTGAGGGGGGGCATCACCCAGAGATGCCCCAAATCAATAGCCCCAGCTGTGAGGGTTAGGGTTTGGCCCTGTGGCATCAAGGTGAAAGGCCCCAGCTCCCAGGGAAGCCACGGTGCAGCCCGGACACCCGGGTCCCAGGCACAGGGCCCAGGGGGGAGGCCGGGGGGTCCCACCTGGAGGTTCCTATCGATGAGCTTGTTGGTCTCAAAGTCGTCGTCGTCCTCCCCGAAGGGGTTGATGAGCTGCTCAGCTACCTGGGGAGGTCGCAGTGCCCGCTGTGAGCCGGCTGGGAGCACCGTGGTCCGGAGCTCGGGCACGTGGTTTGTCTGGTTTGGCCAGGCCTGATCCTGCCTCCGGCAGGGCTTGCACTCGATGTGACCCCACAGCTCCCTGCCAGCCTCAGGGACTCTATGATTCTTCCCTCAACGGCTTGGCCTGGCCCCGTGGGGGACCCGCAGCCTAACCCAGCAGCGCTGGCTGAACATGGACTGCTGCGGCCGTGCCAGGGTTGCAGCTCATCTCCGCTACGCCACCCTGGCTCCCTCCAACCTGGGCACCAGCAGGTGTCTGGAGGCCCCGGGGCCCCTCCGTCCTGGCTGCAGGGACTGGAGCAGCTGCCAACCCCTGCCGAAGCCAGCTGTGCCCAGCTGTGCCGGCAGCGCTCACCTTCAGCCAGCCGGCGTAGAAGAAGAACTGCAGCAGCGTGGACAGGGGCACATACATGTCCAGGGTGGATGTGGCGCCTGGCTCCAGTGGCTCCAGGAACTGCCGCCCAATGAGGCAGAAGGCGAAGAAAGAGTAGACGGCGATGGTGACCACCTGGGCGAGCCGGACAGAGGACATTGGAGGGGTCCGGCAGGTGCCCAGACCCCTCCCCAGGCTCATTCCCCCTGCGGAGCTCCTGTGGAGCAGGATTGTGCCCGTGCTTCAGCCATGCCGGGGAGAGCTTGGGCTGGGCATTGCTGCCTGGACACTTGGGTCCATGCCGAGGGCCGGACGGGCCTGACCTGGGTGTACACCAGGGGGATGCTGATCCAGTCGTAGTGGAAGAGGAGGCTGCACTTGGCCCGGTACAGGTTCAGCTCCTGGCAGAGGGCAAGAGCAAGCAGCACTCGTGAGCGGCTGCAGCTGGGGGCAGGGGTCCAGAGCCCCCCGTGCCCCTGACTCACATCCAGGAGCAGGCGCAGGGCAATGTCGTCCCGCACGCGCCCGTCACGCCGGGCCTGGGCTGCCAGGTTGGTGAACCACACACAGGGCACCCAGTACTTGTTGAAGTCCGAGTGGAGGCTCTCGAACTTCTTGCGCTCGTCCTGCGACATGAAGCCTGCGGGGGTCGGAGCCCAGGGTTTGCACCACCCCCGGCTCTGGCCCCCTCGCCGCTGACCCTGCCAGGCCCCCGGCCCCGCTCCTCAGTGCCCCTTGACCGGGGGCTCAGCTAGCCAGGGACCACAGGGCACAAGCACAGTGCTGGGTTTGCACACGCCTTGGAGCGGTGGGGCATGGAGGTGGCACAGAAGGGGCCCCTGGGCATGGAGACTCCCCTCCGGAGCAGGACACGGAGCCGTGACCAGGCCCCAGCCCCCCGCATGCAGCCGCCCGCACCTGCATCCACGACGTGGTCCATGGTGGGGAAGCGCTTGAGCACGCGGGTGCTGACGGAGCGCAGGATGAGCACGGCGGACAGGTTGGCGTAGCGCACCAGCGTGCGGCGCAGCAGCCGGCCCCGCTCGTCCCGCCCGTGCACGGTGCTGGAGATGACGCACATGAGCTGGTCGGGCAGCGGGATGCTGCTGTACTGTGCCCACCACCGGTTCACGATCAGCGTCACGTAGAAGCCTGCCCGGGGCCGGCGCCGTCAGCCCCGGGGCAGCTGGTGCCCGGCAGGGGGCTAGGGAAGGACCCCTGCTCCAGGGAGGGGACTCGTGGGACAGCAGGGCTGAGGCCACTGCTGCTGGCTGGGGTGGGCAAGCCCCCACTGGCCACACACTGTGTCCTAGTGTAGACAGGCCTCCGGCGCCGCGGCCTGCTCACAAGCTCCCCCACAGACAAGGCACCGGGGGCTGGGTCTGCCTGTGCGCCCCCATGCCCGCCGGTGCTTGGATGGCCTGAAATAGCTTTGTAAATGGCCCCCACTGCCATCAGTCCCATGGGGCATGTGCCAGCCCCCCGGGTCTGCCCAGTTCCAGCAGCCGCTGGGTGCCGCTTGGGGCAGGGGGTCCTTTGTGCACCGGGAGCCTGGTCGCGGCACCGGCCTGGCGGGGCCCTGTCCCGGGTGCTGGGAAAGGGCAGGGAAGTTCCTCTTTCCCCGGGCAGGGCAAGGTGGGGGGGCCATTCGACACCTGGCAGAGATAAGGCGGCCAGGTTCCCAGAGCTGGGGGAGGGCAGGGGCAGAGCACCGGGGGTGCTGCCTGGTTTCCTGCCCCTTCTCCATGTGCCCCCAGGCCGCTCCCTGCCTGGGCCGGGCCCCTCTGCTCCCCAGGGCACCCCCCAGCTACCCCCCTGCTCACAGCCCCATGGCCTCCATCCCCCACGGGGGCCAGTGCACAGCACCGCACACACACACACATACATGTGTTCACATGCACGCGCACACACACAAACATACACAAACACACTCACATAGACACACACAAGCACACATGCACGTTCCCACACGTGCATACATGCACACGCAGACACACATACACACACACATGTACACGCTCACGGACACACCCACACATGAACATGCAGAGACACACTCACACCCACAAGCACACAGACACATGTTCACACACACACACAAGCACCGACAGGTGCCCGCACAGATACGTGCACCGCAGCATGCAGAGAGACACATGCACAGACAGATTCACACACATACATGCACACAGACATGCACAGACACAAACACACACAAATACAAACATGCAGAGACACGCTCATGCATGCGCGCACAGACAGATGCACACACATGCACGCACATGTTCACGCATGCATACAAGCATACAGACACATGCGCGCGCACACATGCACAGGCACTCGTGTGCACATGCACACACAAGCAGCTGTCCTGGGAGGCAGCTGCCTCTGGGGTGGAGCGCTGGCAGGGGCTGAGGTGATCGAGGGGAGGCAGCAGGTTGGGGGGACTCGCAGTGGGGTGCAGGACTCCTGGGCTCTCCGGCTGGGTGCCCCCAAGGGAGGAGGAGCCTGTGCCGGGGCCCGGGGGCGGCAGGGGCCTTACCTAGCACGAAGGAGAGGGGGATGAGGTCCGTGGAGCGGTCGCAGTACTGGGCCACCTTGGTGAACAAGTGCTTCTGCTCCTCACTCAGCAGCCGCCTGCCGGGATCCCGGGGAGCCGGATCAGGCCCTCGCCCGGGCGGCTGGGCTGGCACAGCTCCCTCGTGCCCCCCACCCAGGAGCAGGGCCTGCCCTCCCTCCCAGGGGCCCTGGCCAGCTCTCTGCCTCTCCAAGGGCTGCTCCACGACCGGGCTGGCTGCAAGCGTGCGAGACATGCGAGGCAGACACGTGTGCAAGGAGCCGGCATGCGACTGCAGGCATCTTAGGTAACAACCCGCTGCTGCTGGCGGGGATGGGGAGGCAGCCGCTGCCCCTGCAGCCGGGGGTCTCGGGCTCACCGGTAGACAAGGCTGAGCATGGTGTAGAGCAGGGCGAAGACCAGCAGCTCCTTGTACAGCAGCTTGTAGATGCTGCCCTTCCAGCGGAACAGCAGCTTGGAGAAGCCCCCGAAGCGGGCGTCCGCCACCTCCAGCGTGTACGACACCGTCATGGCTGCACCTGCGCACGTGGGCAGGCACACGCCGAGGCTCACACCCGCACGCCTGCAGCGCCTCGGGCGTGCACGCTCCCTGCCTCCGTGTCACCCGTCCCGGGGTCACGCTCGGCCTGGGCGCCAGCGGATGCCCCATCCAGACCCCCGTGCCCAGGCGGCTCCATCCCCAGCAGGCCGCGGCCCCAGGGACCCCCGGGAGCCGGGTCCCTCGGCCCCTGCATGCCTGCACGGGAGAGGCTCCTACCTGCCCCGTGCCACCGGCCTGGCCCCTTCTGCCGCACCGGTGTCTGGGCTCCTTCCCTTAAGTACCCGGCGCGGGGCCCATAAACCTGAGCCGCGGGTGATGGATGGGGGCTGTCAGTGCCGGGAACAGGGAACTCAGCCCGGTCACGCCCGCCTGCTCTTCTGGGCACCCCGGGCTGGCCCGGGTGTCCCTGCCTGCTCCGCGGGCCCTCCGGGCACTGCCCATTGCCCCTGGTCTGGAGCAGGACTCACCCCCTTCGCACCCAGCGTGGGAGAGAGCCACCCCCCGGTGCATTCTGGGATTGCCTGCCAGCCTCCCCCCACCAGTGGCTTCGGAAGCAATGCCTTGTGGGATGGCACTGGGAGGACCAGGTGGGTTGGGGCAACTCTGGAGCCTAATGATGACCCTGCTGATTTGGCAGAAATGCGGGGGGGGAGGCGCTGGTCCCCTTTGCAGAGCGGCTTCCCCCCTCTCCTCCGAGCCCAGGTTCCTCCCGGCCCCCCAGAGCCGCAGGGCCGGTGCAGGGCCCGCGTCTCTCCCCCAGCCGTGCCCCTTGGTCCCGTCCAGGGCGGCTTTGATTTACAGCCCGTGCCGCTCCCAACCTGCCAGGGCAATCGACGCCCAGCTCTTATCTGCGCCCCAGCCTGGGCCGTAAATCACTCCCGTCCCATCCCGCGCCGTGGGGGGCGGCTGGGCTGTTGGAGGGCAGGCGGGATGCCCCGAGCCAGGACGCCTGGGTTCCCCCCTGCCCCCAGGCCGGCCTCCCCCCGCAGGCAGAGGGGCCCCCGCGATGCCTGCACGCGGCACCAGGGTGGGCAGGGACACGCTTTATTTGTTGTGGTGCCCGGCACGGCACAATGCCCACCTGCTTCTTGCACACACGCCCCCCCTGCTTCTCTCTCTCTCACACACACAAACACACACACAAACACACAGAGCCTGCTACGCACACAGCACACCCCCAGCCTGCTTTGTACATGCACAGACACGCGCACACAGCCTTTTCTCTCTCTCCCTCACACACATGTGCACAACCAGCCTGCTACTCACACGTGGCACGACCCTAGCTTGCTTCTTATGCACACATGCCGCTGCTTCTCTCTGTCTCTCGCACACACACACATGCACCTTGGGCCTGTTTCCACACTCCCAGCCTGCTTCATGCACAAACACACACGTGCACACCCCTAATTCTCTCTCTCACAAATGCACACACACACACACACGCACCACAACACCCCCCCAGCCAGCTTGCTTCACACACACACATGCACAACCTGCTTCTCACATCCCCCCCAGTGCCCCCCACCTTCACACCACCGAGACGCACTGGGACGCCCAGTCCTGCCCCATGTCACGGCCCAGCCCGTGGAGCCAATGCGGCGCGGCGCAGCACGGCGCGGCACTGCCCTGGGATGGGTGCTGCATTCGTGCCACTCTTCCAGGCCGGCCCCGGGCACACGGGCTGTTGCCACCCCTGTCCCAGACCCTCTGCCCGTGGAGCCCGGGGCTCTGTCTGCTCCAGATCGGGGGTAACTGGCTTCTGTGTGTCCAACCAGTGCACCTGGGGACCCCCGAGCCCCCGCCTGCTTCACGCCAGCTGGGCCCAGGGCATTAGCGGCTCCCGCCGGCAGGTCGGGCAGGGTCCCGCTCCAAGAGCTGCCGTGTCCGGGGCGCAATCTCTCCCCCCGAATCCAGCGCAGGTCGACCGAGCCCTTGAGCAGCAAGAAGCCTCCCCCGCGGCTCCCCCCAGCCTTGCCCAGAGCTGCCGGGCCACGCTGGGGGCAGGCAGGCCGCGACACGGCTCAGCCCAGCTCCACGCTCTCGTACGAGTCGTCCGGCTCCAGGCCGGGCACCAGGCTGTAGTACTCGGCCGCCTGGCTCCGGTACAGCTTCTCGCGGGCGGCCGAGTCCCGCAGCACCTCGCTCATGCTCAGCCTCTCCGCCTCGGGGCCACCGGCCGGCTCCTCGCCCGCGGGCTCCGTCCCCAGGCCGCCCGCGCGGCCTG
>NW_017728993.1:26186946-26187207 GCF_001723915.1 Gavialis gangeticus | reverse complement strand
GGCGGAGGGCTTCGGCAGCCCCGGGCTCCTGGTGGGGGTGGCGGGCAGCTCGGGTGCCCGAGCCACCGCGGCCACATGGCGCTCCCGCGGGCCCTGCGCCACTTTCCCCCGCCGCCGGCAGATGCACCAAGCGACGGCCAGCGCGGCGCCCAGCAATGGCAGGCACACGGCGAGGGCGGTGAGGCCGGGAGCCCGGCACAGCTCGGTCGCCGGTGCCTCCCAGAGCTCCAGGCCGCGATAACGCTCCGGCGTGCGGCACCG
>NW_017728993.1:26178589-26186876 GCF_001723915.1 Gavialis gangeticus | reverse complement strand
CGATAACGCTCCGGCGTGCGGCACCGTGACGCGCCGTCGGACACGGCTTGGGGCAGCCGTCGCAGGCCGGAGAGCAGGGCACAGCTGCAGTGCCAGCTGTTGTTGGCCAGACCCAGGCGGCGCAGGGACGGCTGGAAGACGCCGGCGGGCAGCGCGGTCAGCGCGTTGAAGCCCAGCGAGACCTCCTGGATCCCCGCCGAGGCCCGGAGGAAGGAGCCGGGCAGCGCCCGCAGCCGGTTGCCCTCCAAGTCCAGGACGCGGAGCCGGGGGGCGTCCGCCAGGAAGCCATCGGGCAGCGTCTGCAGCCGGTTGCGGCCCAAGCGCAGCACCTCCAGGGCCGGGGGGCCGGTGGCCGCGCCGGAGACGGCCGCGATGCCGCAGCGCGCCAGGTGCAGCTCCCGCAGGCCCTGCACCTGCCCCAGCGCGGCCCAGGCCAGGAGCCCCACGGCCGAGCCGGTGAAGTTCAGGCAGCAGGCAGCGGGGGCGGGAGCTGCCCGGAAAGCCTCGTAGTCCAGAGCTGCGCCGCAGTCACAGGCGTCCTCCTCGGCCCCCAGCGCCAGGCCCACCGCGAGCAGCAGCCGGGCCCAGAGTGCGGCCCGCCGACCTGCAGCGCAGGGCAGGGGAGAAGTGGTGCCAACATCTCCCTGGCAAGGGGAGCCCGGCATGAGTGCTCACCCTTCCCGGCCCCGAATGCAGCTGGCTCTGGGGCGGATCCCTGCAGCGCGCAGGAACGACGTGGGGATATCGGTCTGCTCCCAGGCTGGGCCGGTCCTGCTCCGGCCCTCGCGCGGGAGAGGAAGCCAGGCTGGAACAATGGCCGGGGGCTGTTGTGGGCCGTGCCAGCCCAGGGGACCGCGGGCACGCCCCGGCGCAAACCGCACCCTTCCTGCCCGCCTGGCTCCTGCCGCAGGCCCGGGGGTCCCTGCTCAGCCCCTTGCCCGGCTGCTACCACGGAGGCAGGGCTGGGGGCTGGGGCACTGGGGCACCTCCCAAGCCAGGAGCTCGGCATCCCCCATTCGGGGGGCTCCAGCTGCCGGGGCAGGGGCAGGGGCAGCTCCAGGGCCCCGATCCCGCTCACCTGGCCCCATGCGCTGCATCTCCGCCTGCCCCAGCCTGGCACAGCCCGCCGGGCCCTGGACAGCCACTCCCCAGTGCTCGGTGCTGCGCACGGGCCGGCTCCGCGCAGGGGCTGCCCCCGCCCCGCCGCCTGCCTGGCCCTTTGCCCATCTGTCTCCTGCCGCCCCGCCTGGCTCTGGAGGTTCGCGTTGCATCCATTCGTCAGTGGAGTTGCCCGCCTGCCCGTCTGTCTGTCAGCCAGTCCACCTCTCCCCCGTGCGTCTGCCCGTCCACCCATCTATCGATTCAGCTTGACTCCATCGGTTTGTACCCCAGAGACTACCATGTATTTGCCTGTGTGTCTGCCAGTCCGTGTGTCCATCCATCTAGCCATCTCTCTACAGATTCACACCTTACAGGCTAGCCAAAGTACCTGTGTATGTATGTGTCTGTCTGTCTCTATATATTTGCACTTCATAGACTAGTCCAAGTATGTCTGTATGTATGTATTTGCCTGTCTGTCTTCCAGTCTGCCTGTCCTCCTGTCCACTTGTCCACCTATCTATCTATCTATCTAATATACCTTTACATTGGCAGCACTGTCTTCTTTCTTTCTTTCTTTCTTTCAATTTGCACCCTGTGGACTAGCCAAAGGGTGCATGTCTGCCGGTACGTATCTCAAGCTTTCCTAGGCTGCAGTTCAAGGCACTCCAGACTGAAAGACCCTCCCCCCGACCCCATCTCCCCTCAGCATATGCCACCCCCGTTGCTCTCACTGGTTTCTGCACCACAGGAAATGCTGGAGCTGTCTGTCCATCTGTGGGCAAGGGCTGTGCGAGCCCACACCAGGGCAGGGGATTTTTGCGCTCCAGCTTTCCATCTGCCATTGCTGGGTGGCTCATGAGAGGCACGTTGCACCCCTTGCCGTGCTAATGTGCCGTGCACCCTGCAGCACCCCTGAGAGGCCGTGCGGCACCCAAGCATCATGGGGCTGGAGACTCCTTCCCAGCTGATGCACCTTTAACCCTGGGGGTGGGTCAGGAATGGGCCGCTGGTTTCTAAATCTCTGTCCCTCTTCTCTCCTGACCCAATGGGGCAGCTCCTCCATCCCAAATTGGCTCATACTTTAGCCAGGCACATTTTCATTTGGGGCAGGGGGACCAGGTATCACATTGCTAGCAGGGGATATCGCATTGCCGGCCTGACCAGCCGCTGGCAGGATGCACTCGTGCCTCTACTCACACGACCCACTGATGCCCCACGGGTGCTCGTAGCCTGGGGGCAGCTGGACCTGATACCCCACGACTGCTCCTAGCCCGGGAGCAGCTCTGCCTAGCTTGCTCCTTTGCTTTCAGACTGAGATCGAAGTGGGTTTTGGCCCAGGTGGTTTTACTGACCTGGCAGGGGAGATCCCCTTCTTCTCGACCCTGCCAGAGTCCATAATGACTCCCAACCAGAGGATTTTGGCTACACAATTTATGGCGATGGGGGATTGCTCTTGGGGCCTCCCTCTAGCCTGCTCCTTCAGCCTTTTGGTTCGGGGCAAGAGAGACCGGGGGCGTCTGAACTCCAAGGCCTCTGGGCTTGGGGCCTCCACGTAGCACGCTGCCGTGGACGTGGGAGTATTTGCAGCCCCAGACTTGGGAAGAAGGAGACCTGCCGTGGCAGCGCCACACGCACTGGCGCTATTGAGCTCTGCTCCATCGCAATTTGGACCTGATTTGGCCTGGAAATGAAACTTTATTAAAAAAATAAATAAATCCTGAGGGCTCTGAAATGCCTGCTAAGCCTCCCCGTGATGCCAGGATGGAGCAAGAACGCAGGGCGGTGCCATCTGGGTGAGGAGGTCACGATGGTTCGTCACGCAAGAAGAAGTGTCATAGGGGCTGGGTTTTATCAGATGCAAGCAGGGCTATATATATATAGAAAGAGAGAGAGACTGAAGCCAGGCAAGCAATCCCCTGGAACAGCGGCGGTGCTTGGAAAGGGCCACAGAGGTGCTGATTTGCAGGGAGGGCTGGCACAGCCTGGCACAAGGGACACGATCCCTGGGAGATGTACGAGCAAATGGGCAAAGGAAGATTTTTTAATTATTATTATTGTTAAGGAAAATGTTTTGTGTCCCAAGTCAAATCAGCCAAACCAATTCCAAATCCACGTGAATCGCTCCAGAACCAGATGTGGCCCCGCTCCCGGCAAGCGTCCTGCACCCCCACCCGGGGCTCGGCAGGGCCAACGGGTGGCAAGTGTCCGGCTAGCGTGCAGCGCGGAGACCGGGGCGTACGATGGAAGAAGGGAGGGAGGTCCCTCGCTAGCCTGAGCTGAGTTGGCGAGACCCTCCCCGCCTTGCCCAGCTGCACGTCTGCTCGCCGCGCTCTCGGGACGGATCCTGCGTGGGTGGGTCATGACTCGCAGCCCTGCTAGCTAATGCACAGCGAGGATGTTGTCATCGTGCTTTCCAGCCGGCCTGCGCACTCAGCAAGGGCGTCGGAGCTGAATTGCTCCCGGGGCCATTCGTGTTCCCACGGCGGGCGGGGGCAGAAGCTGTTGCCTGGGGTCTGCGGTGCAGCGCCAGCTCCTGGGCTGCTGGGCCAGGCTCTGCTTCCTCCTGTAATGGCCTCTGAGTGGTTTCTAGGCAGGTCGCGCTCTTTGGGTAGATGTGATATCTTTTATTAGACCAACTGAGGAGTTGGGGAAAAGTTTTTTGCAAACTTGAAGTGGTTCCTGGCACCCGACTCAGCGGAGTCCGGCCCCTCCCGGCTGCCTGGGGTCACTTCCCTCCCGCGCCCATCCATGCCACGCGCAGGGTGGGGACGGCATCGGGGTGGGTCGGGTGCCAGGCCCTGCATGCCACTGCCCAGCAACTCCGGCTGTTCCCAGCAAACAAAACAAGCCCCGTGGCAACCGGACTGCAGCTGGGCGCGGTGACTCACGCAAGAGGGATCTCCTCCCTCGAGGAGTGGGGCAGGGGGCAGGGGGGGCCGGCCCGACCCAGCAACCCGGGGGCAGCTTTCTGGGTGACCCAGAGCACGGCGGGGTCGAGATGCAGGCAGGCTGGGGCACTTGGCGTGCTGGAGCATGTCACACGTGTGTCCTCGGCTGAGCACGGGGGGCGGGAAAGTCTGCTCCTTTTGCACACCCTCCCCAGGGGCTGAATGCCTCCGAGCCCAGCCCCCAGCCCTGCAATCCGGCTGGGAGGCAGCGGCGGTCATAGGGACTTGGAGGGACTGGGCAGAATGACCATATTTGCAGAATTACCGTATTTTCCAGTGTATCGGGCATGCCCCCCCAGTCTAACAGGAAGGTGCGTCTTATATACTGGAGCCGTATTACCTGCAGCAGAGCCAGAGCTCGGTCGCAGCCGGGTGGGAGACCCAGAGAGAGACGCCCAGGTGAGTTAGGTGCCAAAGTAGGTGCTGGGCATGGTCCCAGGGTTGGGCAGGGTCAGCCGAGGTCTCCTGCTTGCTCTGAAACGCTTCTGGCTGGAATAAAGGCGGCCGTTGCTGGAAGGAAATGCCTTGAATGCGTGATGGAGCAGGGTCCGGGCGTCCCCCGGCCGGCGCAGGCAACAGGGTGCATGCGATGGGGTCTCACGCAGCCGGGCTCTGCCCCATCCAGCTGGGCCTGGGAGGGCTGGAGCCAGCTGCCCCCCTCTCCTGGCTCAGCTCCCCCACCCAGGGGCTGCCAGGACCTCCCTTCTCTCCACCCAGGTGCTGTTGACATGAACCTTGTACTACCCCTTGCACCTGCGGCATTGTCCTGGGGGGGATTTAAAGACACAGGACCTTGTGCACGAACGTAGGGGAGCAGTGAGTGAGAGCAGGGGCTGGAGGTGAATGGGGGCAGTTCAGTTTTGGGGGAGAAGGGGCAAGTCCAGAGACCCCATGACGGCAGCCAGGCTGCACAGCCCCGGGGAGGGGGCGCCTGACCCTGCCTGGGGGTGCTGAGTAGCCAGGACAGGGTGGAGAGCTGTGGGGGGGGGTTGCTGGGAGGTTCCCCCCATGCATTCCCCTGCCCCCCTGCAGGCCTGGGAGCTCCCCCGGGGTCTGCTTCCCTCCACTGCAGGAACACGCTTGTGCACACGCATGCACACGTATGCACACGCACCTCCATGCATGCTCCCTGTTCCTGTCCTCTCCCTCCTGATTGTCACCCCTCTCCCCAGGCCTCAGTTATCCTTTCAGGACCCATTTGTGGGGACTGGTTCCGGGCTGTTCCTGTGGCAGCTGCGTGGCTTGCCCAGGCGCGGGCACTTTGGGACCCTCTGATTGCCCCAGGTGCACCCTCCCAGCATCCCTCACGGTCCCTGATTTAACTGTAGTGACTCTAGGACTCATGGCACAAGCTCTGGCTGTTTTTTGGCTCGTCGGTTATGATTTTTTCCAACTTTGATGTCTGATCCAGCCTGCGAGTGCTGCACTCCAGGAGCTAGGTTGGCTTTTGCCTGGATCGCTGATGGCACAGCATAGTGGTAGCCCGCCCGGTGTAATTTCTTGTTTCTCTTGAACTGGAGAAATGTTGGGGCTGTGTTGTATGTGGGGAGGTGTCACAGCACCCGCCACCCCCATTCAACATCCTAGATCCAGCCCTGGCTGCAACCCTAACCCTAACCCTAACCCTAACCCTAACCCTGTGCTTCCTGCTGCCTAGTTGCTCCAAGACATGGGTGCCAGCCCGGGCTCTGCCCTGCCCGGTGGGTCGCGGGGCCTGCAGGAAAGCTCTGGAGGAACAGGGTTCGGCCAAGGCAGGGGGATGGGAGCTGTGAGGAGGCCTCAGCTCTGCTTCCTGGTGCTGAGGTGACAGGCAGGGCCACGCTTGTGTCACGGAAGTGCAGAGACTGCGGGCAGGAAGGACAGGGAGGCCGTCGCAAGGGGCACCGGGCTGCCGGGTCGGGTGCGGAGGAGATGCCAATCAGGCTCCATGTCTGCATGCACGTGTCAGCATACCTGTGTGCCTGTGCTTGCACATGGGAGTGAGCCTGCCTGCGTGCACACGGCAGCGTGCCTGCGTATGCACATGCGAGCAAACACCTGTGTGCCTCCACGTGAGCATGTGTGCAAATGCCTACATGTGCTCATGTGAGCGTGTCTGTACATATGGAGGGGGTTGCACACGTGTGCACCCAAGTGCATGGATGGAAATCCAACCTCCTCCTGTGTGACGAGCTGGTCCCAGCCCCTGCCAGGGCAAGGGGAGCCACGCGCCAGCCCCAGGCTCAGCACCATCCCTCTGAGGGTCCCTCTGCCCTGTGCTGCAGTCACCGTGGGGCAGGAGTCAGTGGAAGGCCTGGTGCAGGAGCCAGGTGGGGGGCTGGGCCTCCCTGCCCCCGTCTCCTGGCCCCTGGGCTGCCCAGCTGCCAGGACACAGGGCCTGGCCCTAGTGGCGCGAGGCTCCGCCACGCTGAGTGCAGCTCCGGGGCCTCCCCGCTGAGGCCTGGAGCAGAGGCCCCAGCACTTCTGGGGCAGGCTCTGTCGGAAAGCGCAGGGCGCCCCATGACGCCAGCGGGGCTGGAAATAGGGCAGGGGGAGGGGCCCTTCCATGAAGCGGGGCCAGGCCGGGGCCGCGTGCAAGGAGCTCCCTGCGCGGGCAGCTTCCTGTGACAGCTGGAAACAGCAGAGCAAGCAGCAGCCGGGCAGGGGCAGGGGCAGGACTTGGGGGGCAGGAGTTAAGTGGGGGACAAGAGGGGCTGCCCTGCCTGATGCGCTGGGATAGCAGCTCCCCAGGGGCGGGGGTTGCACCCACTGGGCGCCCAGCAGGCCACGGTGGGTGGGGGAGCACTCCAATGCACCCCCCAACACAGGGGTGAAGCCCTTATCCCTACTGGGAAAGGCACAGATGGGTAAACTGAGGCACAGAGAAGGGCAGATTCACCTGGGGGCTCGGGATGGGCCCAGCCCCCCTGAGAGGCTATGTTCCCGGACATCCCCTCAGCTACGCCCGTCCTGTCTGCCTGCCTCCTGCCCCCAGGCTCCCTCCCTGTGCACAGCGAGGAGCCAGAGGGGCTTGTGGCCCAGCCAGGATTGGGTCCCTGGGGGATGGGAGCCGCGACACCTGGCATCACCAGCGCGTCCCAAAGAGCTTCCCAAACAGACCTGGGAGAAGGGGAAACTGAGGCATGGGGCAGGCGAGGGGAGGCGATCTGCCCAGGACGGCAGAGCTGGGGGGAGCCCAGGGTCCCCAAGCCAGGAGCAGGATCAATGGGGCTGGGGTCTGCCCTGCCGGGCCATAACCCGCTGTGGGGAGGGGGTCTGCATCCTGCCCTGGCTGGGGGGGCCGGCATTTCTATGCAGGCAGCAGGGAGGGAATCGCTCGACTTCACAACTCGTTGTCAGCTCCCGATTCTTGCTAATCTCTCTTCACTCTGTCGGTGTGAATGACCCCTTGTGCATTGAGGTGTCCTTCCTTACGCCCCGCTGCTGCCCACCAGCCTTCCTGCGGGCCTCGCTCCTCTCACACTGTCCCGCAGACCATGTCCGTCTGTCGCCACGAGCCTGCACTCCGGCGCGATGCGATTCACGACTGACGGCAACGCGCTGGAGGCACGGCCAAGACGCTCCCGACGGCCAGATGTCGTTTGGCGAGTCTGGGTTAGGTGACGGAGGTGTCTGGGATGGTTTGGGTGGGACAACCCTGCCTCAGGCCCCGCGCAGCCCCGGGCCGGGGTAGCCATGCTGGGGGTGCGTCAGGTCTGACGGCAGTTTTTTACTTAGCGTTTCGATGAGGGGTTATATAGGACAGTTTGGACAGGCCTGATCCTGCCCCGGGCCAGGCTTGGGCTAGGTGGGACCCCGGCAGCTCCCCACCAGCCTCATTTCTCTCCGATTTCTATGAAATAAGAGATGTGCTCATAAAACATCATTTTTTCCAGCATCGGTGTCTAGTTTGTTGTGTTTTCTTATGCTGTACATGTAACCGAGCACGTCAGGGTGGAGCTGGGAACTGGAGAAGGGGGCGTGCGGACGGCGGTGCAGCGCCCCATGTGAAACAGCCCCTACTTTTCTCCGGTTTGAAAGAAACCGGCCACTGGACCTACACGCCGCGGGCTGGGGGGGCGATGGGGGCAAGAACACCCCGAACTTCACGGCCAGGAGTTAACCACGGCGCGCGGGCGCTGGGAGAGGAGGCGGGGGGCCGGCGCCCCCGGGGAGCTCACCCCTGCCCAGTGGAGAGATGCGCAGGAAGGAAGTTGGTGACAGCGGTGGGGGGTCGCGGACGGGGGGGGGTGCACCTG
>NW_017728993.1:26176827-26178274 GCF_001723915.1 Gavialis gangeticus | reverse complement strand
ACTCACTTCCCACGGCAGGACTTTCCCGCCCCGCGCCGGGTTTTGCAGCAGCAGTTGCAGAAACCCCCCCGGTCCCGCGCGCCTCGTGCTTCCCAGCTGCGGACGTGGAGCCGGAGCGAGCGCCGGGTTTCGGCCACGTGGCCGGGGCAGCGGTCAGGGAGGCGCGTGGGAGTGACTGTCCTGCGGAGCCGGGGGTGCGGGCGAGCGAGCGAGTCACGCGGGGGACGTGCTGCCCACTAATGACTTCCCCTTCCCTGCCAGGGCGGCTTTGCCCGGTGCTACGAGATGACCGATCTCTCCAGCCACCAGACCTACGCTGTGAAGGTCATCCCCCACAGCCGCGTGGCCAAGCCGCACCAGCGGGACAAGGTGGGTGGGCCAGGGCAGTGCCGCAGTGGGGGGGGGAGGGCATCTCCTGGCCCCTTGCGGGCACTGATGGCTGTAAGGCCCCTTCCAGATCCTCCATGAGATCGAGCTGCACCGCGGCCTGCACCACAAGCATGTGGTCCAGTTCTCCCATCACTTCGAGGACGCCGAGAACATCTACATCTTCCTGGAGCACTGCAGCAGGAAGGTGAGGGTGGAGCCGGCCAGGGCGTTCCCAGCCAGCGTGCTCCCGGGCAGGGCAGAGCTCCCGCTCCCTCCCCGCAGACGCTCAGCAATGCGAGACCTGTCTTGTGCCGGGTCCAGTCTTGCCCCATCCCCGGTGTCCTGCGGCAGCTGCAAGGGAGAGCGACTGGGGCTGAGCAGGGTTTTCCCCCTTGCAGCGCAGGCCGTACCCCCCGCTCCCTATGCCCCTTTGCTCCCAGCACAGCTCCAGTCCCTTGGTGGATCTGGCTACACTTGGTTTCCACTGCACCTTGTGGCAGTGAGCCCTCCCCCCGCTTCGATGCCGCTCTGTGGGGAAGGAACTTCCTCTTGTTAGTGTTAAACTTTGTAAACAGACTTTTTTCTCACCTCGGCCCGCTGCTTTCGGTTTCCAGCCCCTCTGGTCCCACACTCTGCTTATGCAGCGGGGCTGGTCTTGGCCCAGGTGCGTTTGGATCTGGTCCCTGCCTCGGGCTCGCCTAGGTATTGCCCGCATCTGCAATCCACAGGCTCCCGTGGAGCCGACTGCAAATCCCAGTTGCCGTTGCCCCGGCTGGGCTGGACCCGGCCTGAGCAGGCGAGGAAGGAGGCCGCGTCCCAGGGGCAACCATGCAGCCGCTCGAGCCGCCCGCCCCAACCCCGTGTCCAACCTCGGCTTCTCTTGCAGTCGCTGGCGCACATCTGGAAGGCCCGGCACACGCTGCTGGAGCCCGAGGTGCGGTACTACCTCAAGCAGATCATCTCTGCCCTCAAGTATCTCCACCTCAGAGGCATCCTGCACCGGGACCTCAAACTGGGTAGGTCCAGGGCACCCCACGCTCATGCTGCTGTCTTGGGAAAGTGGACACCCCCCCCCCCC
>NW_017728993.1:26173491-26176815 GCF_001723915.1 Gavialis gangeticus | reverse complement strand
CCCCCCCCCCACCCCCCCCCGGCACACACTTGCTCTGTGCACGTACGGAGAGCGTGACCTTGCTCTCGTTACAGGCAACTTCTTCATCAATGAGAACATGGAGCTGAAAGTGGGCGACTTCGGCCTGGCCACCTGCCTGGATGCTGCCGACCAGAAGAAGTAAGAGCCTCTCTGTGCTGGGTGTTGGGGGCCATCTCCCCCCTGCCTGGGGAGGGGTCTTGCCTGCAGCCTCCTGGCAGGGGAGGAGAGCGTGGAGATGGTGCCTCCGCGTCCCGTCCCCTCCCCGGGCAGCTGTGCGGGCTGGCCAGGCAAGCTGGTGGCTGGGGCCTGGACTCGCAGCCCGGCGGCAGAACAATGTGCCGACTGTGACCATTGTCCCGCCTGCCCCACACAAAGCAGCTCTGTCATGTGGCTTCTCCAGCAGGGAAGAGAGAAGCTAATGCCAGAAAGAGGGGGGCTGGATGACAGATGGTGCAGGGAAGGGGAGGGGGTGACACGGGGGTGGCGGGGTCCTGCGCCAGGCAGGGGATAGCAGCTGTGCTTGCAAAAGCCCTGGGGTTGGGGGCCTGCAGCCTCCACAGTGCAGGATTGCCGTCGCCTGGCTGGCTCGTACATTGCCCCTTACTACGTTGTCCCCCCCTCAGGACGATCTGCGGCACCCCCAACTACCTGGCCCCGGAGGTGCTGCTGCGGCAGGGCCACGGCCCCGCCTCGGACGTGTGGTCCCTGGGCTGCGTCATGTAAGTTGTCATCGCGGTCCCAGCCCCTGCCTGGTGATGCACGCCCGCGCCGGGAGGGAGGGGGCAGCCGGGGTCAACGGTGTCAACAGTGTCAACGGCCCCGGGGGCGGATGCAGCCGGTGTCAGTGGCTGTTTCAAAACAATGGAAAATATCAGCGGTGGCAGCCGCGGGGCTATTTATAGTGGGCTGATCGTGGGCTCCGGCGTGATTGCGAGCAGCCTCCTGCACCCTGCCAGCCGCACGCTTCCTGTCAAACTTTCCATCTTATGCGAGAGCCGGTGCTGAGCCTGCCTCGCGCAGCTCGGGCCAGGGGGAGGGCGGCTGGCGCTTCCCACGGGGGCCCGAGGGGCGTGGGGGGTCTGCGGCTCCCCCATGTGACTCCCCGCCCTGCTCCCAGGTACACGCTGCTGTGCGGCAGCCCCCCCTTCGAGACCTCGGACCTGAAGGAGACGTACCGCTGCATCAAGCAGGTGGAGTACGCCCTCCCGGCCTTCCTCTCGGCCCCCGCGCGCCAGCTCCTGGCCGGCATCTTGCGCCGCAGCCCCCCGGACCGCCCCACGCTGGAGGAGATCCTGGACCACGAGTTCTTCCGAGTAAGTAGGGCCCCGGATGGGCCTGTCCCACCCTCCTCCCCCAGGATGCACTTCCTGCCCAGCCGGACCGTGATGCCCGGGGCCTGTGGGTCACCAGCATCGGGCAGTGCCACGTGGCCTGCTCGGATTGCAGCAGCATCACCGCCTTTCACTTCCGGAGAGCCACGGCCCCTGTGGGCAAGGCAGGGTCAGGGGTGATTGCCGGATCCGTCCGGCCGCTGACCCCGGCCCCTGCTCCCCAGGCATACACACCGGACAAGCTCCCGCCCAGCAGCTGCGTGATGGCCCCGGAGCTGACTCCTCCCAACCCGGCCAGGAGCCTGCTCGCCAAAGTCACCAAGACGCTGTTTGGGAAGAAGAAACCCAGAGGTGAGCCCAGGGCGAGCTCCATGCCCAGCCGCAGCCCTTCCCGCCCCTGCCCTGGGCTGGGAGCCGCCCGCCGCGGTGTTGCAAACAGCCCTGCCTGGGAACTGGGAAGTGAAACCAGGGAGAAACTGCCCCGCCTGGGCCTGGAGGCTGGGCCGAGCTGGGGATGCAAGCCTGGACCTGGGGCGCTGCAGCTGGGGAGCAGACGATGCAGCCCTGCAGCTCTGGGAGGGCTCGGGGGGGGTCCAGGGCACCCTTGCTCACCGCCTCTCCCTCTCCGCAGCTAAGAAGGGCCCGGTGGAGGACAAAGACGACCTCTCCAAGCTGGTCGCCGGCTTTATGAAGACCTCGCTCTGCCGACAGACCAGCTACAAGACTATGGAGGGGAACGAGGTGCGGGGGGACATGGCCCCGGGATGGTGGTGGGCTTTGAGAGAGACCCCAGCCTCATTCGTGGGCTGTTGGCTGGAGCTGAGCCCTGGTCTCTCCCTAGGTTTCCCCCGTGTCGGGCCAGACAGCCTCCCTCAGCCCGGGTGAGACGCTGGCCGAGGAGGGCTCCCGCAAGTCCGTGTCCCGCTCGGCCGGAGGCACGATGGCCAGCAGCTGTGAAGGTGGGTGATGAGCTGTGTCCGGAGCCCCCTGCTCGTGGCCTGTCGAGCCCCTTGTGCTCTGGGTAGGGGCTGTGGACCCCCGGGAGTGGGCGCACAGTAGTGCTGGGGGTGTCCGTGCTGGAGATGGATTCCCTGCCGAGAGCTGCCGGCCAGTGCAAGCAGCTCAGCCGGGCATGGAGGGCTACAGGCCAGCACCCCTCACCTCCTACTGGGGACCCCGGCCTGGGCAGAGCCCCTGTGCCCTGCGGCATCTCGGTGCCTGTGCCGTGGCCTCGGGGTGCAAAACTCCTGCCTGGCTTTATCTCACCTTACCCATGCATCCCTGCAGCCCTCAACGAGTGCGTCCCGGCCTCGGTGCTCATCGAGTCGACCGTAAGGCTCCTGACCAGCTGCCTCTCCTCCATGCCTCCAGGTACGGGCAGCGCTGGGCTAGGGCGGGGGGTGGCGTGGCCGGGAATGGGTTTTAGTCTGTGCCAGGTGCCACCAGGACAAAGACTAGGCTGGGTCTCCCTTGCCTCCGCTGTGCCCGGCTCTGCGGGTCCCCGCTCACCCCTTCCTCTCCTCCCTGCAGCCGAGAGGAACCCGGCGTCCCTGGCCCAGCACGAGCCCTTCGTGTGGGTGAGCAAGTGGGTGGACTATTCCAACAAGTACGGCTTCGGCTACCAGCTCTCGGACCGCGCCGTCGGCGTCCTCTTCAACGACGGCACCCACATGGCCCTCTCAGCCAACCGCCGGTGAGAGCAGGGCTCTGGGCCCAGTCCTGGGGGCTGGCAGGACCCCCTGCCCTGTCTTTGGGGTGTGCAGGAGGTCTCCGGGAGCCCCTGGACATGCCCTCACCCCTTGTGCTCCCTGCAGCATGGTGCATTACCACCTGACCGGCAGCAAGCATGTGGCCTTCCGCACTACGTCCGTGCCCCCCGCGCTGCAGGGGCAGCTGGGCATCCTGCGGTACTTCACCTCCTACATGGAGCAGCGTCTCATGAGGGTGAGTGCTGCATCATTTGGGGGGGGGG
>NW_017728993.1:26169460-26173207 GCF_001723915.1 Gavialis gangeticus | reverse complement strand
GGGTCCTGACAATCCCGTGGGGACAGGCGGCTGGTGGAGATGGGGTGCTGGGTGGGGGGAGGTAGGTGCTGGGGCGCTACCTACCCCTGCAAGCCCAGCTGCCCCCATGGGGGTGGGTGTGTGCACCTGGGGTCCCCCGTGACTAACGCTGCCCTCGCCCTAACAGGGTGGAGACCTGCCCAGCCTGGACGAGGGCAGACAGCCGGCCCTGCTGCTGCTGCAGTGGGTGAAGACCGACCTGGCCTTGCTCATGCTCTTTAGCAACGGCACCATCCAGGTGAGTGGGGGAGAGGGATGGGGAGGGCAGGGCAGGCATGCGGGGCAGGAGCAGGCTGGCTGGGGCACCCCTGGAGCTGGCTTGGCAGGTCTGGCCTGGGCTCGGTCTTGCAGTCCTGGAAGCGCCCTGGAGGCTGGTTTTGCAGGGGGTTGCTCATGTGGGACCTGGGGGGAAATGAGGGGTCCCCCTGAACAGTCCTGGAGCTTGTGGGGTGACACGCATCTCCCCCCGCTGCCAGGTGAACTTCTACACGGACCACACCAAGGTGATCCTGAGTGAGCCCGCTGGCCTGCTCACCTACGTCACCTGGGACCGTAGCTCCTACACCTACAAGCTGAGCAGCCTGCGGGAGCTGGGCTGCGCCCCCGAGCTCCAGCGCCGCCTCCGCTACGTCCTCAAGCTGCTGCAGGACCAGGCCGAGACCTAGGCGTCATCTGCACCTCTTCCCAGGCTTGCAACCTCCATTGCCCCCACGGCTGGCACCCAGCTCTCCCAGGGCTATTGTCACCGCTGGGCGAGGTGACCTTCTCTTCAGCCGGCTGCTGGCACTTGGGGAGATGCTACCACTGGTGCTGTCAGCTGTGCACGGGACTGATGCTGGTGTCTGCTTGGGCGTACCTACTGCTTTGGTCCCAAGTGCAGCAAGCAGCAGCCACTCCCCAGCAGCACCACCCTGGTGTGGGAGCCTGTGCAAGCTCTGCCTTCGGTCTCCAGCCCATGGCTGGGCTGGGCAGGGCTGGTGTCTTGGCAGTGACCAGCACTGCAGCATCTCCCCGGGCAAGACGCCTGCTGCCTCTGCCTGGCGCCTGCCGCGGCTGTCCTGGACACGCTGCGAGACTCATGGAGAGTGTTTCAAGCTGCCTTGCGGCAGGATCACTACACCACGGGGGGGATCGGGGCCCTTCCCCGCAGGCCGTGGAGCAAGCTCCTCCCCCCGCCACCGTGCGTGGCCACGGTACGATACTCTAACGAGGGCAGGGCCCCCCCAGGCTCCCCCTCCCTGCCTGACCTTATTTATGGCTGTTATTTATATGGTGTCTATTTATTGTGGCTCATGTGGGCATGGCCTGGCCGGGGCCTCCTTCTAATAAAGACTTCCTTTTTCTAAAGCAGGAGTCTGTGCTGCCTCGGCTCCCTCTCCCTGGCCCTGGATACTCTCCTCCTCATGCTCCTGCTTGCCCCTGCTGCTCTGTGCCCCCCGGGGCAGGGTTGGCTCCTGAATTGGGCCAGGGGTCTCAGACCCTGCTGCAGCTAGCTTGTCCTTGGGGAGAGGTCTGCCTCCAGCTGCTGTGCCCTACAGCTAGGGATGTTTGGGTTGGTGGCTGCCTGCTTAAGGCCTGCATGCCTGGCCCAGGTCTGGATAGGAGGATGGCGAAGGGCATGCCTACCCTTTCCCCCCCACTCCCTGGGGCTGGCTCCAGCACCGGCTGCACCTGCCATCCCCCATTGTCAGCCCAACAAAGGAGCGGCTGATCTGGGCCACGGGAGCCAGCTGCCCCAGCATCCCTCCAGCCCTAAGAGGGGGGAAATGGGGATGGGGACTTGAGGCCTGGCAAAGCCTCCCCAGGCAGAAGTTTCTGCCCTGTTATCCTGCCCCAGTGGGAGCTGGATACCCTGTGCCTCTGCTCCCATCCCCCCCTCCACAAGCTGGGTTGAAATCATCCATGGGCTATGCTGCAATGGGTGGCTCTTGGGGCAGGGGTCACCTCTCTGCAAGGTCAGCTACCACATCTGGCTGGTGGGCACGGCCCTGGGCTGTGGAGACCCTTATGCTGCCACCCTGCAGCGGGGTAAAGCCACTCCCTGTGGGGACCAGACATGGACATGGACCAAGCGACTGGGGGCAGCATCCTCTTTATTGCCAATGGCCCCAGGACTGCAGCTGGAGCGTGGTGGGGCATGGCCCTGGCGTGATGCAGTCGCTACTCGTAGTAGAGCCCATGCACCGTGGCCACGGCGAAGAGGGAGGCGTTGGTGAAGGTGGCGGAGGCGAAGGTGTCACACTCGGGGTCCCAGAGGGCGCGACTGGCCACGCGTAGCCCCTGCTGCCCTGCCTGCCCCAGCACCACGCTGCAGACCAGCTTGTAGCGTGGCGGTGCCAGCTCCTTGAGCTGCCCCCGCAGCTGCTCGGCCAGGCTCTGCGCCAGCTGCCTGCCCGTGCCTGGGGTATAGGCCACGTCCTGCAGGCAGGCGGCAAGCGTGGCCTCCAGCGCCCGTTGGGCCGGCCCGGCGTGGAAGTGGCAGCCCGGTGCCGGCCGCATGCGGTAGGTGTTCTGGCACCGGGCCTCGGGCACGGGTGGGAAGAGCAGCAGCCCTGAGAAGCTGACGCGGGCCCCCGGTACCCACGGCCCGTTGGAGAGCCGCTTCGCACCCCCACCGAGCACCACCGAGCTGCGCCGGCTGGCCACGGGCACCGCCAGGCTGCCACGACGTGCGGCCAGGGCGGGCAGGCGCCCCTCCTCTGTGCCACGTGGCAGGGCCGGGTGGGAGCTGCGGCGGGGTGGGGCTGGTCCCCCTGGGCACGGGGCCGGTGGCCGCTGGGCCATGCTCAGGGTGGCACCTGGAAGGGAGTAGCGCTGGCCTTAGTGGCTCCGGGCCCCTGGCAGCCGGGGAAGGGCAGGACTCCTTGTCTTGCTGCAAGCCTGGCTCAGGCGCTCGCGAGCCCAGCTCCCCCCACATCTGCCTGGGACCCCCGGGAGCCGCTTTACAAGCAACCCCCTTCCCTCCGCCTGCTTTTGTCCTGAGCAAACAGCCGGCCGCATTCCTCATGTCTCCGGAGAGACGGGAGCGGGGCTGCACCGTGCAGCCTGGGACCGTGGTCCCCAGCACCGAGGGCTGCTCCCTGCACCCAGTATCGGCCTCAAGCCTGGGGTTTGCCCGTGTCCCAAGTCCATCCACATTGGGAGACACGGCCTGGGAGCGGGCAGAGCCCTGGTGCCGGCTCCGGGCCAAACGGCGTCTCTCCTGCCTGGGCAGACATCACTGGGTGACCAGACACCCGCTGCAGCTGGGTCCAGGGCTTCGAGTCCAGACCCCCAGCTTCTCCCTGGCAGGGTTCATTTTAACAAGCCCCTGTTCCTATTGGGGCGTTGCCCGGGCCCCTGCCCCTGCCCGGTGCTAATCCGGCCCCTGCCCTGAGCATCCCGGGCTGGGGCTGGGGTCTCCCGTGCTACGTCCCCGTGAGCTGGCAGGCTCGTGGGCAGGACTGACCAGGGCAGGGGAGCTTGCAAGGCCCTGGCTTCGTGCCCCGCTGGGCTGGCTCTGCCTGGGGCAGCCCCTGTGACTGCCCGGGGAGGGCGCAGGGCTCCAGCCGCGCCAGGGGCTGTGCATTTCCCTGGCTCGACTGCCCTAAAGCAGCTCGGACACGGGGGCTTACCGGGTGCGGGGGCCACAGGGTCAGGCGGTCTGGGGAAGAGGGCTGCTACCTCCGATCCGGCCAGCGCCCAGCCTGGCCTGTGGCTCCCCCGCCC
>NW_017728993.1:26168362-26169222 GCF_001723915.1 Gavialis gangeticus | reverse complement strand
CCCTGCCCGCCCGGCTCCATCACCCCCCAGGGCCATAAATCATGGCCCACGACAGCTTTGCGAGGCGGCAGGCGCAGGCGTGAGATGGGGCAGGGGCCGGGGTCTCGTCTGTGCTGGCCCCAATCCTGGCCCCTGTGCCCAGCCCCAGGCTGGCACAGCCCAGCAGGGCCCTTCCCCGCAGAGGCAGGATTGGGACCCCTTCCTCGCCCAAGATGCCTACCCCACCTGTCCCTGCTCCGGTCCGGGCAGGCGGGTGCCAGGGGCTGCCTCTGCGCAGGGCAGGGCAGGGCAGGGCACAGCGTGTGTTTTGCAGCGAGCGTAGCGTGTTGCTATGTGACACCGACACGCTTCGGGCACTGGCTGGCATGCACGCCTGGCACACCTCGCTCCCCACTCCTGCCTGCAGGTGCTCACCCGTGCCCCTTGGAGTGGGGGTGGTTTTTTACCCCCAACTGCACCCATCTCCCCTCGTGCCTGCCCCCTGCCCCCGGGCTGTGCCTACCCCACACTGCCCTTGGCCCCAAGTCACAGCCGGCTCCGGGCAGCACGGGGTCAGCTCCCACCTCCCCCATACTCAGGCTGCTGTGTGCAGCGCCGTGCACACGTGGAAACGTCCCTGTTGGTTTCCAGCTCCCCAGCACTGCTGCGTGCAGAGCCCAGCACCCCCGCGGCAGGACTGGCCCAAGCCAGTGGCATGGAGCTGGGGGCTGTTGTCTGCCAGGCCCAGGGGACCCATGGGGCAGTGGGTTCAGGCTCTCCGCAAACTCAGGCAGGCGCTTGCCCTCCCACCATGCACCCGCGTGCCCATCTCAGGGGCACTGAGGCCACGTATTTGTCAATCCACCCCCTTGGCGTCCTGT
>NW_017728993.1:26167850-26168063 GCF_001723915.1 Gavialis gangeticus | reverse complement strand
AAGCCGGGGGGGCGGGGGGGGAGCAGGAGGCCACGGAGCAGCCCAGGCCGCCTGCGCCCCATGGCCCAGCCCCGCTCTGCCCAGTTGCACGGGGACGCGGATGGCTTCCGGGCCGCCCTGGCCAGCCTGGTAGACAGCCCGCGGTTCAGGTGAGACGTCCGAGCCACGGCCAGTTGCACCCCACTTTGCATGCAGCCCCCCCCCCCGCACCAG
>NW_017728993.1:26164026-26167742 GCF_001723915.1 Gavialis gangeticus | reverse complement strand
CCGCACCAGTGCCCAGTACCCCCCAGTTCCCACCCCAGAGGCGGCTGCCACAGGTGCACCCCAGAGGTGGCTGCATGCGGGGCCGAGGGCTCTATGTGCACAGCCACCCCAGGCATCGCAAGTCCCAGGTTGCAGGCCCCTCGGCGTACCCAGCGCGGAGCTTGCTGGCTCCCAAAGCCCCTCGGCTAGTCTGCGAGCCCAGGGAGGGGCCTGGGGGGCTGGGGCGATGCCTGGGGCTGCGTCATGTTGCTCAGTGCTTGGACACAGGGTTTGTCTGGGGCCGACCCTGCGTCGGGCAGGGGTCCCCGCAGCTCCCTGCCAGCCCTGTGGCTTCGGGATCCTCTGCGCCACGGTGCAGGGGGCTCTCACCATGTCCCCGCAGTGACGTGACCTTCCTCGTGGGCCGGGAGAGGCGCGAGGTGTTCGCCCACCGCTGCATCCTCGCCTGCCGCTGCCCCGGGCTCCGGGGGCTCCTGGACAGCCCCCCATCGGCCCCCATTGCCCTCAGCAGCGCCCAGCCCGAAGCCTTCCTGGCCGTGCTTGAGTTCCTGTACACCAACCGTGTGCACCTCACCAGCGTCACCGTGAGTGCCGCGGCGCCGGGCACGGGGCACAATCCAGCCTGTTTGCCGGGGAGGGGGATAATAACCTACTGCTGCTGCCAGCCAGCTGGCAGGACCCCCATGCCTGGCTCTAGCACCTTGGGATGGGGGGGCTCGGCTATGCAGATGGCCCGGGCAGGGGCAGCCCTGGGCGCCCGGCTCTGGGCAGACGGGGCTTTTCCGGGAAAGCCCCTGGGGAGCTGCGGGAGTCTCCAGGACGGGGCTGCGGTGGGCGGGGGGCAGCGGTGCCCTTCCTGTGGTGCGGAGGGGGTTGCACTCTCACCGCCTGGGGCAGGGAGCCCGGGATGGCTCCGGGAGCTGGAGGTTGCAGGCACAGGCCCTTGCATGGGGGTCACGGGGTGTCTCTGCCCGCAGGCCCTGGAGGTGCTGGCCTCGTCCGTGGAGTACGGGCTGGACGACCTGCGGCAGGTAACGGGGCCACGGGGGCTGGCACGGCCTGCCAAGTGCAAAGCACGATGGGACACTGGGGGAGGGTTAGGGTTAGGGTTAGGCTGTCTCCATCTGGAAGGGGGGATACCGCCACGCCTGGCTGCCAGCCCCAGCTCCCCTCCGAGCCCCCATTGCCCTGCCTCAGTTTCCCCTCTCACACCGCTGACCCGCTCTAGCACTGCCTGGGGGATGCAGGGCTGCGGGGAGCTCAGCGCCGGCTCCCGGAGCCGTGGGCCGGCTGCCAGGACACCTGGGTCCCACGCGCGGCTCGACTCTGAGTCATGCCGACGTGGCCCAGTCACTTCCTGACGCGCGCCCAGCACATGGGGAGCCTCCTTGGGTGGGGGTAGGCATCACGCGGGGGGGGCCCATGTGGACGTGGGGACACAGGGCTCAGTCCCAGAGGCAGCCTCAGTTTCCCTACCAAGGCTATGGTGACACCAGGGCCCTGCGCCCACCTGGAAAGGGGATCTCCCTTCCTGGGCAGCAGTATGGGGCCCAGGCCACGTGGCAAGTGCCCAAGGCAGTGACGCTAGCTGCCGGTGCCCCCCCTCCCAACCCGCAGCCCCCCCCTGCGGTGACATGTGTGTGGGCTTCCCTAGCAACAGTCACCGGGGCCATGTGACTGCGGGGGTGAGACCTGGTGTCAGGGGAACCCCACCCCAGTGCCAGATGCGTCACCCGCAGCTATTCTGGGCCTGGCGCGGGGCCCGGGGAGGTGGGTGTTTCCCGCCTGGGCTCCCCCTGGCCTGTGCTGTAACCCTTTCAGTGCCAGGGCATCCCCGTGCCCCCCCATCCTTGCCTGGCGGGGGGGGGGAAGGTGCCTGCCGGCTGCAACCCCCAGCGTGGCCCATGTGTGCCCGCAGCTGTGCGTGGAGTTTGTGATGGGCACGCTCAGCGTGGAGACGGCCTGCGAGGCCCTGCAGGTGAGTGCCCCCGGCCCCCCCCAGCCGGGCACAGGCTGCCAGGGGTCCCCAGCTGCCGGCCTGTGGGGAGGGAGGGGTCTTGATCCCACCAGCTTCCCACAGCAGGGCTTTGGGGGGGGCTGCGGGTCGGGAGTGAAGGGCACCGGCAGGGCTGGGGGGGCTGCAGCCCCCACTTCCACTGTACTGTGCCCCCCCCGGCAGGCGGGGGTGACCTGCGGGCAGGCGGATCTGCAGCAGCGCTGCTTGGCCTTCATCGAGGACAACACCCAGGTAGGCGCTGGGGCTGCTCCGCGGGGCACGCCGAGGGGGCTGCGGCAGGTGAGGCCGGGGCTGCTCTCAGCGTGGCTGGGGCCCGGGCCCATGGCACCCTGACGTGGCGGTGGGCGCCGCAGGCCGTGGTGGGCACGCGAGGCTTCCATGAGCTGTCGGAGGCGGCGCTGGTCCCGGTGCTCCGCAGCGACCGTCTGACCATCGATGAGACCGACCTCATCGCCGCCGTGAGGGGCTGGGCCCGCGTCAGCGCCGTGAGTGCGGGGCGACCTCGGGGGCCAGGCTCACGCCTACAGGATTGACCTGGGGGGGCCGGTGCCCCGCAGCACCACCCTGCGCCAAGCCGCTCGGCCTGCACTCCCCGCCCAGAGCTGGGGAGGACCCCCCTGCTCTGACCCCCCGCGTCCCACTGTGCTTCCGTTGCTGGGGAGGACTCAGCCCCCCGGCTCTGAGCCCCCGGCCCTTGCTCCCAGCAGGCGGTGTTCGGGTGCCCCGTGGCAGCCGTGGCGGATGGGCCGACCCGGGAGCTGCGCCTGCCCCTGCTGGCCCCTGGCGAGCTGGCCGCGCTGGAGAGCCAGAACCAGCGGGACCCTCTGCTGCCGGTGAGACCCCTGCCCCATCCGTCCCCGTGTCCAGCTACGCTTCCCGGGCAGGCGCCATCCCTCTGTGCCCATCACTGTGGCCTCAGGCCTGGCTCCCCCGGGGGGTGCCCTGATGCCCTCCTGAGCCATGCTGGGGGCCAGGGGAGGCACATGGGGGGGCTCCCCTGAGCTCGTGGGCCCCGGGCACCCCCCCATGGCTAAGCCCCATCCTTTGCCCGGCAGATGGAGAGCGTGGCTGAGGCTTGGCGCTGCCATGCGCTGCAGGGCAATGGGGGGGCCCCGGCACAGCTGTGCCGTCCCCGCCGCGGCACACGGCCCCGCGAGCACCACCCCCGCCTCGGCCTGCAGTCCCGGTGACCCGGGCGTGGAGCCTGCAGCCAGGGACCCCCTGGTTCAGCCCCACGGGCCAGCCTGGCTGGGCCTGGCCTCAGCGACAGCAGCCTGGGGTCCGGCTCGGGGCTGCATCTGCCCCGTCACCCGATGGAGGTGGCGCAGCGCCCATGGCTCAATAAAGCCCATTTGCTCGGACCGGTGTGGGACCTGTGCTTGCAGGGGCGGGGGCCGGGCTGGCTGCCGGGGGTGGTTGTGGCGTGGGGGGAGCAGGGGCTGCTGTGTGCGGCTGGTGCCTGGGGGTGCAACAGCGCCATGGGAGGCCTGGCACACCCAGCCACGTGCAGCGAGGCTGGGATGGGGGGAAGTGGGGCTCGGGCTTTTCCAGGCCCCAGGCCGTGGGCGGCTGGGGATCCCCTGGGCTGGGCCGTGGCCTGGAGGGGGAGGCGCGCTAGGCTGGGAATCTCCCAGGATCAACATATTTAACGACTTCTTTGCCTCCATTTTCCTGAGCAGGGACCAGATCAGCCCCCCCC
>NW_017728993.1:26159286-26162528 GCF_001723915.1 Gavialis gangeticus | reverse complement strand
CGGACTCGACGATCGGCTCAGGTCCCTTCCGACCCTAGAAACTATGAAACTAGAATCGGGGCCCAGATGCCAATTCCTTGCCTCGTTCCTGCTGCTGTGAGCCCAGGTTTTGCCCCACACAGCTGCAGCACCCACTGCTGGGGTGGGCGTGGGGCAGGGGGTGGGAGCAGGGCCCCGAAGGGCTGTGCTGCATGGGTGCAGGTTCCCTGCTGCATGTGCCTGGCTCTGACCCCGCAGCCTTTGGCCCTGGGAGCCCCGGCCAGAGCCTGCGCAGTGCCACAGCCACATGCCCCCAGCGACGCCCAGCCCTGGGCAGCGCAGGGCACCAGCCGGGACCAGCACAGGCAGCACGATGGAGCCGGGCACGGCCTGCCTTGCCTGTGGAGGGGAGCGACGAGGAGTTTGCTGCAGGAGAGAGCCAATGGATGTGTACGCATATATAGTATTTGTGCATAGACGGGGTGTGTATGTGTGTGCATGCATGCGTGCGTGCATAGTCAGTATGGCATGTGCATGCATAGACGGTGTGTGCGCATATAGGATGTGTATGTGTGCATGCATAGACAGTATGTATGTGCATGCATGTGCACATGTGTGTTCATGTGCATGGATGGTGTCTGTGCATGTGCATATGTGTGTGCCTAGACTGCATATGCATGTGTACACTCGTGTACATATGTGTACATAGATAGTATATATATATGTATGCATGTGCTTGTGCATAAGAGGTGTGCATAAGTGTGTACAGAGACAGTATGTGAGTGTGTTCATATGTGCATGTGTACATAAGATATGCATGTGCACATATATGGTGTGTGCATGTGCTTGTGCATACATGTATGTACTATTAGGGAAACAGTTCCCACAACCACAGACCCACACCCCTCCAGAGACAGGATTCATGTGTGTACAAGCGTGTGCAATGCACGCCCAGAAGCTTGAGGCCGTGTCCCCCAACCCTGCTGTGAGCTGATGCCTGGAGTGGCTGGAAGCCCGCATGCCCACGTGCCTGGGGGACCACAACCTCCGTGGCCAGGAGAAGCCTGAGGGCAGAGGCTGTGGGGGTGGTCAGGGGGCCCCTTCTGCGCAGGACAGAAGTCCCTGGCTGGCACCGGGCTCCTGCGCGGCGCTGTCTGCCTGGGCCTGTATGCAGGGTGTCCCCAGAGCCCCTCCGACAACGGCCCTTCCACGGAGGCACCGGCCACGGGGCTGGAAGCCCCCCGAGCAGCTCAGACGGGGCTACAGGGTTCTTGGCAGGAGCCTGGGACAAAAGCCGCGCTCTCATCCGTCCTCCCCGCAGCAGGAGGAGGGCTGCTGGCACGAGACAGCATCATCCAACCAGACGGGCCTGGCCCAGCACCCACAACTGGCATGTCACAAGCGAGGGCCACGCTCTGCTTCGGGGTGGGGACAGCGGGGGGGGCCACCTTGGATGTCAGAAGTTCACAGGCTTCTTCCCTGCTGCAGGTGCAAGAAGGCAGCAAAGCAGGAGGCGCTTGGGGGAAGATGAGAGGAGGGAGATACAGGCCGATATCCAAGTGGGGACGGGGTGGGTCTGGGGGGTGCGCTGGGCTGTCGCGCCCCTTTCTATTCCTTCTAAACTCTTCATTTCACAGGTGTGAACAACCCAAAATCATTTCCTCTGGTCCCATCGCTCCAGCTCTCCATGCTTCTGTCTCTTCGCTGCTCCTAGTCACGTTGTGCCCATTTCACAGCCCTGCAGACCATTGGGGGGTTTGGTTTGGTTTTTTACTCGCAGCTGAAACCTTCCCCTCGGGTGTGGAAATGTTCATTGAGGGAAACATCAGCTCTGGTGTGGAAATCACCATCAGTGGAGCTTGGAGGCGCAGGCCAGAGGCTTGATTTTGGTTTATGAATCAGAAAAAGAGACGTAATGCTGAGAGCGGCGGGATGAATGAGACGGCAGCTCTGGATTCCTTTCACCAATCGGCTACAGCATCCGTCAGATATCAAAAACCACAGCAAATTCAAGCTTTTTCCAATAGATTTCTTTTTCTCCTGTCTTGACTGCTTCAGCTCTGGGCTCCTACGTTTTAGGGAGACGTTGCGTGTCTTTGTACAGCACAACACACATTGGTCTTCAGTGATGATGCCTACCACCAGCTGAACACCCTTTTCAAAACCACACTTTCAGGCAAATTAGCCGACATTTAAGGTGCCCCGTAACGTGCTTTAAACATGGTGATTTTGATCGTGCCTAAATTTGCAGGGATCAAATTTAGGAGCAAATAATTCAAGTGCATTCATGCATGTGTAGACGTGTTAAAGCGCATTAACGCTGTGTGTGGGCTGCCTTGTCACTCCACACACGCAGCATTAACACCTGCACATGCAGACACCTGCCTAGACCTGCATGCTAGTCATTAAGCTAAAGTGTAGTAAATTTAGGCACGCTGAAACGCATGTGTAGACACGCGCAGTGTTCCCGAAAAGCCAATGCAGACCAACACCAAGGCCGCGGACCAGGAGCGAGCGAGGGACAAAAGAGAAAGATCGCGGTGCCCTTGGCCATGATCTTCATAGAGTCACGGGAGACGGGGCCGGTACCGGAGAACTGGAAAAGGGCCCGGGGGGAGACGCCGGGGAAGGGGGGCGTCTCCGTCGCTGGAGGGGTTCGAGGGAGCTCGGGCGGACACAGGGCTGGACGGGCCCTCCTGAGCCCCCTGCTCCAAATCAGCCCAGACCAACGTCAGTCCAACCTGCGCGGACTCACGGCACCGTGGGGTCGCATCCAGTCCATGCCTGCCTGCGGCAGGATCAGTCCCACCCAGCCCAGCCCAGGCCGGGGTTGGGGCTGTGCCCATGCTCCTGCCGGCACCTGGCTGGAGGGTCTCGCCCCTGCGCTGCACCGCTCCCCACCACCTCCCAGGCCCAGGGGCTGGCGCCTCCTCACCAGGTCTTTGGCCCCTCCTGGTGCTCCCCCCACCCCCCGCATGAGACCCCCACGGGCAGGGCCCCGGCTGCAGCCAGAGGGGAGGGCAGCAGGGGGCAGCATCTGCCCGTGGATGGGGGCAAGGGGCAGGGTCTCAGGCTCAGGGCAATTTGATGGGGGTTTTTTTGGGGGGGTCTTTCCTTTGGGGCAGAGCTGCAATGGCAGGGGGCCGGGATGGGAGTGAGGGGCACCCGCAGCTCTAGGTATAGGGGTGTTGGGGGACAATGACTGGGACCTTGGGTCAGTTTGGGGAGGTGGGAGTGAGGGGGGATGAATGGGGGGCGGGGGC
>NW_017728993.1:26154384-26158654 GCF_001723915.1 Gavialis gangeticus | reverse complement strand
CCCCCCCCGCCATGCCAGGGCTGTTGCCCCCCCCCGATCCTTGGAGTTGTTGGCCCGCAGCACTCTGCGCCCCCCCAGATCACACGTGCATGCACACACCCATTTACACAAATGCATGTACATGTGCACACGCACACACATATATGCTCACACACACATGCTCTCTCTCATACACACACATGTTCAGATACTTTCACACACATATGCACTTGCATGTTCTTACATACATGCTCATATGCTCTTACACACATGTATGCTTTCTTACACACACACACGTTCTCAAACACATACGCTTACATGCCCTTACACACGTTTTCTCACATGCACACACACATATGCTCTCTCTCACACACAAATGCGCTCATGAAGTCTCTCCCTCACACACACACACACACACACGTGTGCACACACGTGTCAAGCGGTGGCACGGAGCGTACATAGAATATCGCTTTATTCCCGTGCGCAGGGCCGGCCCAGGCTGGGGCTCGGCTCGACACGACCTACAAAAATAGACTCTGCTCTGTGATATAAATAATTTACCTGCCCCCCCTGCCCCCACCATGGCAGGACCAGGGGGCACTGGCAGCAGGGCCAGGGGGGCCCCATGCCCGCTCGCACCCTGGGCATGGCTGGGGCTGGGCCGTGGGGGTGGCCGCAGGGACCTGCTGGTGCCCCCCCTGCCCCTGAGCTTTGTGGGTGCCCTCGACCCTCCAGCAGGGGTGGCGCCAGCAGGCAATTGGGGGGGGGCAGGAATTAAAGTGCTGGTGATGGAGGTGAAGCGGGTGCTGTTTGCCCTCCGGCTCCAGGATCGGGGTCCATGTGGGGAGGGGGCTGCAGCAGGACCGAGCGCTGCCATTTCTCCCCAGGAGGTGAGCAGGGAGCAGGGGGGCAGTAACCCCCCCCCGGGCACCCCAACCCAAGCAGCCCCCCCTTGCATAGGAACTGGTGCCTGCAGGGCTGGGCTCTGCCCCCCACACCCCGGGGTCTCCAGGGCAGGGGCAGCGCAGGGAGAAGAATAATAATAATATTAAGGGAATAGCAGCATGTCATGGGGGTGCTGGCACCCCCCACCCCACTGGGCACCCCCAGCCCTGCCCACGGCTCCTGGCACCCACGCTCCCCGGCCCAGCCAGTGGGACGCCAGGGCACGGCCTGGCACACGTGGCACATCATGATACGAAAGGTCACGTCCTGGCACAGCAAACGTGGCACATCGTAGTGTGCTGCACCATGTCACGCCGTGGCACATCTTCAGGGGCCTCCTGGTCCCGTGGGGCAGCCTGCAATGACATGGGGGCAGCAGGTCAGAGCAGGCCCCACCTGCAGCTGCACTCTCCGCCTTACTACCATCAGGCGTGGGCAGGCACGTGTGTGTTCCCACGTGTGCCCATGGCATCAGGCCCTGCAAACACGCCACGGGGCACCTCTGCTGGGCTCCCCCTCAAGAGCCCAGAGCTGCTGCCCCTGGTGCCCTGCACTGTGGGCATGATATGTGGCCCCACCTAGCGGCACGTGGCAGTGGCGTGGCACCCATGGCGGGTGTGCTGAGCGCCAGGCAGGTCCTCGTGGCCGTCGGACTCACTGTCCTCGAAGGCAGCGTGGGCATAGCCGCGGGCGGCGCCAGGCAGGCCGGGGTGCAGTGCCAACGTCACCGAGGCTGTGGCTGTCACCGTGGCGTAGGTGGGTGGTAGGGCTGTGGGGCGGGCGCGGGGCGGCCGGTCTCCGGCTGTGGGCTCCTGTCCCAGGGGCTCTGGCCCCACCTCGAAGGCTTTCACCACCTGCAAGACAGAGGGGGCATGAGGCAGCCGGCCCTGCTGCTCTGCCCGCCCCAGGGAACCCAGGCGTCCAGTCCCCCTGCCCTGGGGCACGGCCAGACTCACGGTGATGCAGGGAAAGCGGGGGTCCTTGCCGGCCTGGAGCAGGATGCAGGCCTGGGCGCTGCTGGAGGAGTCATCGTCGCCAGGCCCTGCGCCTGTGGGGGTCTCGGGGGCCGTGTCAGGGCTGTGCCAGGCTGGTGGGTGCCCCACATAGAAGCCGTGGTGGGCAATGGGCGGCGGAAGGGGCTCCGGCGACGGCAAGCGGCTGCTGTTATCTATTGGAGGGACCTGGAGACGGAGCCAGGGGAGAGGGGGGTGGGTCAGATGGGGCAGGGCTCCGCGACACCCCTCTGAGGTGCCTCCAGGGCAGCCGAGCCCGGCATTCACTCTGAAGCCTACTGACAGCCGCAGAGACAGAGTCCCGCTCCTGCTGCTTGACGTCTCCCACTGCTGCTGCCAGCACAGCAGACGTGACCCCAGGAGTCTGGCGCCCCCCTCCCCTGCCCCCCTCCAACAGGGGCGGGCCGGGGGGCGGCTTGTACCTCGGCGGGGGGTCCGATGACCGAGAGCAGGACGGGCAGCAGCACCAGCCCGTTGAGGAGCCCCAGCACGGTGAGGACAGACAGCACGGAGAAGAAGTACCTGCCGGGGGTGGTGCAGGTGAGCAGGGGCCACGCCTGCCCCCCCACCCCTCCAGCATCCCAGAGTGCTTTGCAACAGGGGATGAGGCCAAGCCTCAAGATGTAAAGCAGGAGGAGAACCCAGGTATCCGGGCTCTCCCCCAGAGCCAGCTGCACCACCCCAAAGGCGTCTGGGAAGGTGTGGCCAGTCCAGACCCTACCTGCCTTCACCTGGAGGCTTCTGGGAAGGTGGGGGACCAACTTGGAAACCCTGCCCCAAAAGCTTCTGGGAAGGTGGGGGGGTGAGGTTGCGCTCCCAACTCCAAAGACCTCTGGGAAGGCAGGGGCCAGCCTGGAGTCCTCCCCCTCCCCCTCCCCCCTGCCTTTGCCCCAAAGTATTCTGGGAAGGTGGGGGCCAGCCTGGAGCCCCCCTCCCCTGCTGCAAAGGCCTTGCTCCAAAGACCTCTGGGAAGGTGGGGGGTCAGTTTGGAAATCTTGCCCCAAAGGCTTCTGGGAAGGCAGGGGCCAGCCTGAACCCCCCTGTCTTCTGCCCCAAAGGTCTATGGGAAGGCAAGGGGCAGCCTGGACCCTCCCCATTGCCCCAAAGGCCTGTGGGAACACAGGGCATGGCGCTCACCTCATGATGAAGTCAAACTCAGAGCCGGCAAGCATGAGGACGCCGAGCAGGGTGGAGATGCCGCCGTCCAGCACGGGTGCGAAGACGTGCTCCAGCGCCAGCGCCGAGCGCCGGTCCCGACTACCCACAGCCGTCAGAAAGCCCTGGGATATGGCGCAGCGTCAGCCCGGTCCAGCCGGCACCTGGGGTCTGGCATGGGTACTGGGGGGGAGGGGGCGCTGGCCTGGGGACACTCACCAGTGCAACATGGACGGTGAACTCAACACCGATGCCCACGGAGGCAATAAGGATGACGACGGGCACGGCGCTCAGCTTGATGCCCATCAGCCCCATCAGCCCGAACAGCTCCACTGTCATCATGGCCAGCACCAGCACCTGCCACCATGTGCCAGGTCAGGGGGGGCACTTGCCCCCTGACGCCCACGCCTGCCATGGCTCTCCCCACCTCCCTGCACCCCAGGGCTGCCCCCATTGGATGCCCCTAGGGGACATATAGACCCTCCCCAGCACCCAGCAGATGTACAGCCAAGGCCCATTGTATAGCCAAGACTCACGATGATGCCGGCCGTCCAGGGGTTGAGCAGCAGCAGGGCGCAGACCAGGAAGGTGCAGGCCAGCGCGATGCTGAGCGCCAGCAGCAGCCAGCGCCGCAGGCCCAGGTACTGCTCCCAGAAGAGGAAGGGGTCGCCGCTGGGGTAGCTGCGCACGCCGTGGCGCCGTGCCGCTTCCTCGCACACGGCCCGCACGCCCTCGATGGCCTCCACAAAGTCGGCCGTGTGCCGCAGCCCGCTCAGATAGAAGGGCACCTGTGCGAACTCCAGGGGCTGCGCCGCCGGGACTGCAGGGGCATGGGGAGGGGGTCAGGCTGAGCCGGACCTGGCCTGTCCTCTTTGGCCATGGTCAGGTGCAGGCCCCCGGAGCAGGCGTGGCAGGAAAGGCAGAAGGTTGGTGGGCTATGGGTCAGGAGTGAGGGGCACTGGCTGGGCTGGGGGCTGTGGGTGGGGAGTGAGGGCCCCCAGCAGGAAGGAGAATGGGGCAGCATGGGGCACTCACTGCGCAGATTCTCGCCAGTGGCGTCGTACTTGTCGTGCACCCACTCCGGCGGCGGCGGGTAGAAGTTGGCCTGAGAGGCTGCCAGCCCCAGCGGATCATTGCTGGCCCAGACCGTCAGGCTGATGTAGAAGGTGTCAGGTGGC
>NW_017728993.1:26147408-26149384 GCF_001723915.1 Gavialis gangeticus | reverse complement strand
GATTCTCGCCAGTGGCGTCGTACTTGTCGTGCACCCACTCCGGCGGCGGCGGGTAGAAGTTGGCCTGAGAGGCTGCCAGCCCCAGCGGATCATTGCTGGCCCAGACCGTCAGGCTGATGTAGAAGGTGTCAGGTGGCACCAACCCATCCGCGTCCACCAGGCGCCGTGTTGTCAGCTGCGGGCACCAGCCCCGTCACCATCCATCCCTGGCCCCGCCCTCAGCCCCGCCCCTATGGCTTTGCCCAAGCCCCACCCCTACGGCTCTGCCCTCAGCCCCACCTGGTCGTAGTCGAGGGGTTGCTGCGGGTTGCCCGTCTGGATGAGCAGCTTATACGCCAGCGCACCATCCTCTGAGCCGTTGCGGTAGCTGTCGCGGGTGATGCGCCCAGACGCCCACTCCCGGTCGAAGGCAACCTGGAGCCCTAGGGAAGGGGATATAATGGGGCACAGACCCAGGTGACTGCGGCCCCCCTGCCATGCACCACCCCTGTGGCCCCGCTCACCCCGCAGCCAGTCCTGGAAGTAGTGCAGCCACATGCGCGGTAGCTGGCGGTCGGGCCCTCGCACCACGTGGCGCAGGGTGCCCAGGGCATGGTGCAGGCCCAGCAGCGCGGCCTGGGAGCCGGGGTAGTGGAAGCCGCCGGTGGTGACCACGAAGGCATGGTAGGAGGAGAAGTAGCGGGCTTGTGCTGCCAGGAAGGCATGGGCAGCCGTGCCTCGCGGCACCACGTCTGTCAGCGCCAGCCCGTCCCGCACCTGCGTCGCGCCGTACAGGCTCAGCCCCAGCAGCCCCACGAACAGCAGTGCCACCACGCCCTACAAGGGGTGTTGTCAGGCCATGGACATCCCCAGACCCAGGAGTCTTGCAACCGGGGCACTGGGGGCCCCCTGCCCGTACCTTGCTGTGCGCCCGCAGCAGCAGTGGCGCATACTTGCGGCGGGCGAAGTGGGCCAGGTCCCAGTGGCAGGCTGGCAGAGGCAGGCAGGCGGGCGCCCCCGAGGCCTCATCCAGCTGGGCCAGCAGGTTGCGGGTGGAGCTGGCGGGCGTGGGTGGCAGGACTGTGACCACGTGCTGCCCTGCGGTGTCGCACCGGGCCAGGGCTTGCACCGGGCCCCCCGTGGCTGGCGCCCCCCCTGGCTCCTGTGGCGGCAGCTGGAGGACGCGCGAGGTGCAGGGGCTGCGGGAGGGAGGCCAGGGTGAGCGCGGCCCCTGGGTGCCCCGGCCCCCGCCTCGTCCCAGCCGGGCCCCCACCCGTGGGCACCTGGCGAAGCAGCAGAGCACGTCGAGCCGGCGGCGCCGTCGTCGGTGCAGGTCGAGGCTGAGCACGGCCGGGAAGACGAGCAGCACCATGGCGAAGTTGGACGCCACGACCACGGCTGCCTGCGGGGGGGTGCGCGTGAGGCCGATGGTACCAAGGGGCGGGTGCCCCCAGCTCAGTGAGGAAGGCAATGCGCACCCCCCACCGGCCCCCAGCCCCCACGGCAACCCTAGGGGCACAGGGAAGGAGAGGGGATGCAGGGAGAGGGGTGTGGGGGCCTGACCTTACTGGGAGAAAGCATGGGCTCAGCGGTCAGGGAGAAGGCACAGGGCAGGACTGGGGTTGGGGGTCAGAGGTCAGGGATGGTGCTTGGAGGGAGAAGGTGTGCAGGGGAGGGTGGGGATGGGGTCAGGAGTCAGGTATTGCATTTGCAGGGAGAAGGCTTACAGGGCAGGGGGCAGGGGTCATACCGGCAGGGAGACGGTGCACAGGTTAGGAATGGGGTCGCGGTTGGGGGTCGTACCAGCAGGGAGAAGACGCTCAGGGTAAGGATGGAGCCCAGGGGTGGGGGGCAGGGGTCGTACCTGCAGGGAGAAGGCGCGCAGGGCGGGGATGGGCACCAGGGCGGCCATGAGGAAGGCGATCATGTTGCTGAGGGACGTCAGGGCCACGCTGGTGCCCGTGCGCCGCAGGCATTCGCCTGTCCGCTCCTGGGGC
>NW_017728993.1:26146816-26147171 GCF_001723915.1 Gavialis gangeticus | reverse complement strand
AGCAGCTCACCCCTTCCCACCCCCCAGCACGGGGGCCTCACCTTGAAGGGGACGTGGGGACCGGCCTTGGGGAAGGCATGCGCCAGCAGGAACATGTCATCCACACCGATGCCCAGCGCCAGGAAGGGCAGCACCTGCCAGGACCCAGGATTCAGCACCCAAAATGTGGCCCCCAAGGGGGTGCCCAGCACCGGGGCCAGGCATGCACCCCTCCCACCAGTCACCCATCCAAGCGCTGCCCTAAGCCCACGCTGCTTAGCATAGGAGACAGCCCGCCTCCCATCCTGTTGAGCTACCACGCCAAGTGCCCACTGCCATGCCATAGAGCAAAGGATTGCGGGAAGAGTCCCCCCGT
>NW_017728993.1:26140846-26146187 GCF_001723915.1 Gavialis gangeticus | reverse complement strand
GCCAGCCACGCGCACGGCGCTGACATCGGAGAAGGACTTCATGATGTCACTCAGCGTGGCGCTGGAGAAGGCGTGGACCACCTGCGAGCTGTTCCCCGGGACCGCGGCCTGCGCCACCTGCCAGACATGGCACCCGTGAGCCCCGGCACGGCCCCTGCCCCCCTGGGAGCCCAAGCCCCCCCCCGGCCCCGCACCTCCACAAAGGCCCGCTGCCAGGCCTCCAGGATGGCGCCTGCCTTCTCCTCGCTCCAGTTGAGGTCGTGGATCTCGTAGTCGTCCTTGAAGTGCTCGTACAGCTGCCGCCGGCTCATCAGCAGGAACATGCTCTGCAGGGCCTCGGCGCTGTGGGGGGCACCCGGTCAGGCTGCCCCCTAGCCCCACCGGGCAAGACCCAGGAGTCCGGCTCCTGCCCCATCCTGCTCCCCTTGCAAAGCCAGGAGGGAACCCAGGAGTCCTGTCCCGGTCCTGAGCCCCCCCTGCCCCCCACCTCCTCTGCCCACGGGGGACACGTACAGTGCCGGGCGCAGGCCCCAGTCTCATGTCGCGCTCACCTCTGCAGCCGGCCCTGCGGGTCCCTGGTAGCACCGCCCAGGATCAGCTCCTCGTGCCACCGCATGAACTTGCGGGAGAAGCCGTGGCAGCCACCGGCCAGCTCGGCTGCCACGTCAGGGCTCTGCGGGGCAGCAGGCGTCAGCGGGGGCAGATATGGATGCGGGTGGACCCTGGGGCGGTGGCAGGGGGCTCCATTCCCCACACCCACGCCCAGCACCGACGGGTGGAAAGGGGACACATGCATGCAGGCCCACGCAACTACTTGTGTGCACACACCCACAAGTGCATGCACACCTGTGCACATGTGCTCACACCCTCACAGGTGTGTGAGGTTACACCCGGAGTGACCACGATACAGGTACGTACACCCAGACATTCACATGCATGCACACACCCACACATACACCTTGTACATGCTCAGACACATGCATGCATACACACACATACACACTGACACATGCACACCTCCACCTGTGCACATGCATACACACCTCTCCCACACACGGGCACACCCCCCCTCATATATGCACACCCCGACACACATGCACACCTCACACACACATGCTATGTCCACACACAAGTGCAGACACCAGCTGTCACAGATGCACACACCCACACGACCTTGCATATGCACACACCCCTCTCACACACAGGTGCATGCACCTCCACACACACACCTGCCCACCCCCGTGCACCCCCACCTGCCTGCTGACGCTGCCTGAGCCGTGGCCTGGGGCCTGCTCACCTGCTGGGTGCGGCGGTTGGGGGCGCTGGGCGGGCACTGGGGGTCGGTGGGCTGCAGGCAGGGCCGCCCCATGTAGGCCTGCCCCACCTCCGCCTTCTCCAGCAGCTCCCGGAAGCCCTCGAGCGGCGTGAACTGCCCCAGCTCCTCCATCAGCTGCCGTGGGTCCAGGTTGCTCCAGCAGATGTCGGGGCGGCCCCTGCGGGCCCCGGGGCATCAGTGGGGGCCCTGCTCCTTATTGCCCCCAGCCCCCACAGGCCCACACCCCCACCGAGCCAGGTCCAAGTTTCCCCAGGGGCCCTGGGAGCAGCTGACCCCGAGGGAGGGGGGCTGCTGGGCTCCTTCTGCAGATGGGAAAACTGAGGCACGAAGTCCTTCCATGCCCCCACAAGGGGCTGGGGCACGATGCCCAGCAGTAACCCCAGTCTGGGAGGGCTGTGACCCCGCAATGGCCAAGCCATCCCCCTGCACCCGCCGGGCACTCACGGGAGGTAGGCGGAGCCCCCCTGCAGCTTGGCGCCTTCCCAGAAGCAGTCGAGGGGCGTCAGGATCATGCAGGGGAAGAGCTTCTCGATCATCTGTGGGCGGCATGGGGGGGCGGTGATGAGCCACGGGGCAACGCCACCCCCGGCCCCCCGCCCGGCCCTGAGCCTCACCCGCTCAATCATGCCGTTCTCGATGACGGGGACGCCCGACTTGTAGCAGAGCTTGTTCAGGTCCCACGACCTGGGGAGAGAGCGGGGCAGGGGCAGTTCAGCCCAGGCGGCCCCTGCAGGCGAGAGGGGGCGGGGCAAAAGCACCAGGGGCGGAGCCATGGCAGGGCATGGTGCAAGAAGGGCAGAGCCCCGGCAGGGTGTGCTGTTAGGGGGTGGGGCCATGGCAGGGTGTGGTGTTAGGGGGCAGCACCATGGTAGGGCATGGTGTTAGGGGACGGGCCCATGGCAGTGTGTGCTGTTAGGGGGCGGAGCCATGGCAAGGTGTGTTGTGAGGGGGTGGAGCCACGGCAGGGTGTGGTGCAAGGAGGCGGAGCCATGGCAGGGTGTGCTGTTAGGGGGCAGGCCCATGGCAGGGCGTGGTGTGAGGGGGCGGAGCCATGGTAAGGTGTGTTGTGAGGGGGCAGGCCCATGGCATGGTGTGGTGCAAGGGGGCGGAGCCATGACAGGGGTGCGGTGCAAGGGGGCAGGGCATCAGGCCCACGGCATTAGGGGCGGAGCATCTGCAGCGTCTCACCCAGAGGGCACAGGGCAGGGGGAGCATAGGGAGGGGGTGGGGCTTTGAGGCTGGGCGGGGCTTGGCAGGCTCCGCCCCCGGTGCCCGACTTACTTGCCATAGAGCGAGACGCGGACCTTGCTGGCGGCCAGCGTGGCGCGGAGGTGCAGGCGCAGCGCGTCGGGCGTGAGCAGGTTGGCGCCAGCCGGGCGCGCAGTCTGGATCAGCATCTGTGCCGTGTACGCCGCCTCCTCGCCCAGCTTCTCCCGCGTGTAGCGCAGCTCCTGGCTCACGCGGCTGCCGGCTGCGGGCACAGCGCCGCCCTCAGTGCCTGCCCAGGACACTCCCGGTGCCCCCGCGCCGGCCCCGACACACACGCACACGTCCATACAGACACTCGCGCACACGCGCATGCACACAGAGATACAGATGCCTGTACACGTGGGCACGGATACTCGCATGCACATGCATCCACATGTAGATACAGATGATCGCACACATGTGCACACAGAGATGCATGCACTCATAGATGCACATGCACACGTGTGCACACGGATACAGCATCCATACAGATACAGGCTTGCGCACACATGCGCACACGACTGCTTCCGTGTCATCCCAGCAGCCTGCAGAGACCTCCTCCACCCGCCCCCGCCCTGTCCTTTCCCCGCCGTCCCCATCCAGAGCCACTGGCAGGATGTTTTGAGCAGCCCCAGCGCCCGGGGCTGAGAAAGGAGCAAGACACGGGCACCGGTGGCAGAGCTGGGGGGACGCTGGGATGTCACTGGTGCCAGCAGCGTCTCTCCTGGGACCCTGGCTCCCCCATGTGGGATCCCGGTGGCCATTCCCAGCCCTGTCCGGCGGTGTGCGCTTCCTGCCTCCCCCAGCTGCCTCCGCCAGTCCAACTCCCGCTGCTCGGGCACCACGAAGCCTTGCCTGCAGTATTGTCCAGCAGCTTTTGCACCGGCTGCACAGGGAGCCAGGAGGCAGCGCTGGAGACGCCACAGCCCTGCGAGCAGCTGAGCTCACAGAGAGCCCTGTTCGAAGGGCTATGCCCCCGATCCAGACCCTGGGGCACCACGACCCCACACATCAGCCCCCAGGCAGCCGCCTCACTGCCCCCGGCTCTGGGGCAGCCCCACGTCCAGCTGTCTCCCCACATCCCGGCCCCGTGTGGCTCAGGGGAAAACCCCTTCCCCCTTTAGGACAATGCTTGGGGCTGGTGCGCCCCTCGCCCCACTGCCTTGGACGCCCCCATACAGCAGGGTGGGAGCTAAGGGACTCGACCAAGGACACACAGGGGAGTTGGTGGCACAACAAGGACACAAGTCCAGGAGCTGGTGGCTTTCTAGGGCAGGCAACATGGCTCCCCCCAGCACAGGGGACACAGATCTCCTGCTGCCATGGAGCTGGGGCTGCTCGAGTCCCTGTGGGGGACTCAGCGTGGTCTCTCTCTCCCCCCACCCATGGCAGTGCCTTGGCTACAACAAGGCTGGGAGGGCCCAGCTGCAAGGGGAACCCCCTCCACAGGCTGGTGTAGTAGGGACCCCCCTGAGAGGGGCAGCCCCCCCCCAACCCGGGAGCTCCTGACCTACCCAGCACAGAGCTAGAGGAGAAATTGAGGCCATGGAGGCAAAGGGAGGCGGCTGAGGCTGCTCAGCTGGGCAGTGGCAGAGCCGGGAGCGGCTCCCAGGGCAGTGCTCTGACCCCTGGACAGGATGGCCTAGGTTCGGCCGTGGCGCGGGGCCTGCTTATGGTGACTGGGGCCACGACACCACTCTGCCACTGCCAGCCTGCACAGCCCTGGGCATGTCCTTGGACCCTGCGTCCCGGAGTGGAAGCTCTGTGGGCTGGTGTCTGCCTCTGCGCAGCTCCTAGCGCGACTGAGCCCGATCCCTAGTGCCTGTGTGAGCTTGGGTCCCGGGGGCTGTAGGACAGGCAAGCAGGGAGGGCTGAACGGGGCGGGAAGGGCAGAGCCCCCGGGGGAGCCGGCTCCAGCCCCCACCAGGCTGCTCCGGCCCCGGGAGGGATCCAGGAGAGGGGACCCCGCGAGGGCGTCTCCCCCGGCCACCCAGACACCGCGGAGCTGGGCGCTGGGCTGGTGTGGACAGGGAGTAGGCATGTGGGGGGTGACGGGCGTGTGTGCATGCGTGTGCATATGCGTGTGTACCCACGTCTGTGCAGGCATGCATGTGTATGGGTGGACATGTGTCTGCACGTGTACGCAGGCACATGTGTGTGCATGTGCACACGTGTGCGCACACATGCTTGAAGCTGCTTGGAAGCCGGGCGGTGCGAGGCTGCGGAGGTGGGTGCTTGTGTAAGTGAGGGTGTGCACATGCGTCTGCCTGGCCTTTGCCGCCCACTGCCAGGCCAGCGGTCCAGCTGCTGGGGTGCAATCCGCTGCAGCTGGGGCATGAAGACACGCAGCCCCCCGGCTCGCGCCCCCGCGCTCAAGCCCGGGCCACCGGCGGCGTTGCGGGCCGGATTAGCGGACTAGGCAGCGCTGAAAGGCCGGGGCCAGCGCGGGGGCCGCACCCCCACTCGCAGCCGGGACGCTGCTCTCTCCTCTCCCCCGGCACCCCGGGCCCTCGCCCCCACCGCGTTCCGGCCCCCGGCCTTCGCGACCGGGTGCCCCGCCGGGGTCTCTGCCCAGCACCCCGCAGCATGGCATGGACCCCCAGAAGAGCGGGGGAACCGCTTGAGCTGGGGCCTGCTCAGGGCTCTGCAGCATCCGTCTCCGCAGGCGCGGGGCTGCGGACTCGGGATGCTGATCGCGCCCCGCCGGCCGCGGGGACAAGCGGCTGCGGCAGCGCCGCGCTGGCGGCGTCCCGGGGG
>NW_017728993.1:26137642-26140133 GCF_001723915.1 Gavialis gangeticus | reverse complement strand
CCGCGCCGCTCGGCCAGCTCTTCTCCAACTCTTGGCCGCCCAGATCCCGAGCGAGCCCGGCCGGCCAGGGCAAGGAGCCGCGGTGCTGGCCCGGGGGCGACAGCCCAGTGGCGAGGACACGCGCCTGGCACCGCACCCTGCCTAGGGCAGGAAGTGCAGGACTCACACCCCTCTCCCGCCTCTGGTGCCCTCCTGCCCCAGCCCCGTGCAGGAGATGCCCCCCGGCCGCAGCCGGCCCAAACCCGCATCCAAGGCTGCGAGAAAGCGGCTGCGGGAGCAAACCCGGGAGTTGTGGGGGCCGGGACCAAGCCCAATGGCCCTGAATGCAGACCGGCTTGGCCTTGCAGGCTGGCGCAGACGAGACGGCGGCACGGAGCGGGGCCTCGAAGGCCTGTCCTGGCTCGGGGGCCAACCTGCAGCCATCTCGCAACAGGACGCCGCGTATGAGCCATCCTGGCAGCCTGGGTTAAACCCCCCAGGGACGTGCCCTGGGGACTGCTGCGCATGCAGCATTTGCCCCTGGCCCCCAGCTTTGCCCAGGAGCCCACGCTCCCACCTCCTCTCTGGGTGTGCCAACGTACCCGTCCATTCGTGGGACGCCTGCCCGAGGGCCTTCGCGCCGCCTGCCTCTGCCTGGGAGGTGCAGATGGCGCCCGGGACTGCGGTGCTCTGGGGAGGATCTGGACAGCTACAGGCCGCAGCAAGCCGCAGGACTGCCGCTCCATAAGGTCCCCCCGCGGCGGGCTCCCCGGGCGCTGGTGCTGCAGCCTCAGGCAGTAGCGAGTCCAGTGGCCGCCCGGCTCTCGCCTGCCACCCGCCCACCACCCGAGTCGTGCCCTGCGGTGCTGCCTTCTGCATCCACCTGGCTGCCCCATGCCGCTGGTTCTTCTGGGGACATTAGGGAAAGGGAAGCACCCGGCCGTGGCCCGGGATCCCAGTACAGCTTGTCACAGAGGTGTGCTGGGCGGGGTGGAGGAGAACGCAGCTCCCCAGCGCTGCGCGCAGGCCTGGGCAGGCCGTACTTGGGCCAGAGCCGACAGCGCGTGCTCAGTCGCTGCACGATGGGGCACAAGCGAGGCAGCAGGCAGCGTTCCCCGAGAGTCCTGCTTCTCCAGCTCACCAATTCAAGGACCACACTTTCCGCATAGCCTCAGTGATTTAGGAGCTGGAGTCTGATTTCCCAGAGCTCCATGACCTCTCCGCAGGCCTGCAATGATGCTGAACCACCTGCAGAATGAGGAACGTCTTCCTAAAACCCCAGCCTAAATCTTCCTGTGCTGTGATTTAATGCTGTTCCTCCTTGCCCTGTCCCCAGCAGCTGCAGAGACCAATCTCCCCCCATCCTCTTTACAACCATCCTTTGTGCATTCAAAGACGGCTCTCAAATCCCTGCTCCGTCCCATCTTCAAAAGGCATTTGGGCATCTAACGTGGCCTTTGGACACTGGACTTTTGCTCTTCAATGCCCAGCTGCTTCTGGACAAGCCCTCGATACCACCGCACTCACCAAGTCCCCAACTGAGGCCATCCCAGATCAGCAACGGTTAACACCGGTGCCTGCCCGGGGACGTGTTAGGACCTATTATTTGGAGTTGTTCCTCATAATTGCTGCCACACACGGTGAGGACATCAAGAGCGAGTCTCTGCTTTGATAGCTCATGCTGGGAAATCTCGCTTGGCTTTTATCTCGCCCCAAACACCTGCAGGTTGTAAAAGGCAAAGAGCCGCTCATCAAACCCAGCCAGGTCCTAAAGCTCCAAAACAGGGGGCAGGTCTAACTGACACAATAAAGAGCCTCCCACCCTGGCCTTCAATTAGCAAAACAAAAGGACCAGAGTGGGAGGTGAAGGTATAATTAAAGCACAAAGAGGAGACCCTGAAGCTGTCAGCCTGGGGGGGGCTGGCTGGTGGTGGAGACTGGGGGTGGAGCAGGTATCTGGAGACCCCACCTCTCTTCTGGCTCTGCTGCATGCTCCCGGCATGACATGATACAAGTCACGGGTCCCCATCTGCGCAGTGGGTGTGGGACAGCCTGCGTGGTGGGTCTGTAAGCACATCAGGGTCCTCCAGACCAAAGGGGTTTCAACCTTATCCCCGTTTTCACCAACACCTGTGATGCAAAACCTGATCCGTAGCACTCATCTCTTCCCCACAGCTCGTGACCACCAGCCCCCGGCCTGTGCTGGTCTCGCTGGTCACTGTCGGCAATCACCCCATGCGAGGATGATCTCTACCACCGCTCGTCGATGGGTCTTGAGGTGTCTGAATAGACCAGTCCTTGAGCCACAGATCTGTCGGCAGAAGGTGCAGGTCTTTCCACAGGGGAGAGCAGGCTGCAGGCTGGGATTCCTCTCCTTTCCCTTCCTCCGCTCTCTTTTCTCTGCCTCGAGGGCGCTTCACCACGACATGGGCTGCCGCCTGGTTGGGGCTGTGGCTGCGGTGCTATTGGACTCCCCTGTAAGAGCCAGGTGGCTCCTGAGAAGTTATGGAAG
>NW_017728993.1:26126748-26132642 GCF_001723915.1 Gavialis gangeticus | reverse complement strand
CTCTCTTTTCTCTGCCTCGAGGGCGCTTCACCACGACATGGGCTGCCGCCTGGTTGGGGCTGTGGCTGCGGTGCTATTGGACTCCCCTGTAAGAGCCAGGTGGCTCCTGAGAAGTTATGGAAGTGCAAGGCAGGGCTGGACAATCATCTTTCCCCTGTCAAGTCTGGTTTGAGAAAGCAGCTGAACAGCCGGTGCGGCAAGTGCCTCTGCATGGTCAAAGGTACCTGAATGGACTCCCCCGCACGGCTTCTCGGTCGTTCCCCATGTGCCATGTGTAGAGGCTGGAGCCCAGCTTGTGTTCCCACCCCCCACTGCCATGCAAGCCTGGCAGACTCGGCGCTTGTTGCTCCTCTCTCATTTCCAGCACACATGCAGTTTCAACAGGGAAAGGGCCACAAGCACCTGCAGCGAGTGACCTATTTCTCTTCCGGTTCCCAGCCTCACACTGGCCTCCGGGCCCCTCACATGCTGCATCATGGGCAGGATTTCAAGTGAGAGGAAGGGGTGTGGGGGGAAGGAAGAAGAGTCAGGAGCTGCTGGGAATGGACCCAGCTGTCCCAGCTTCCCCGTGGTGTGGCCGAGATGTGTCAGCTGCCCTGGTGTCTCAAGCGGCCTTGGTGCAAGCCCCAGAGACCTGGGGGACGTCAGCGCGAGGTCTCTTGAACAGACACCGTCTGTGTGGTGCCCGCTTATCCCGGCTGGAACGTACCATGCATTCACCCAGCCGTGGGTGCTGCTCTTCCTCTGCACGTGCCTGGCTGCGTGCCGGGGGCGCAGACAGACAGACACACAGCCAGCGCTGGAAATACTCCCTTTATTCAGACGTAGCTCTGAAGCCGAGCAGGAAGGGAGCGACAACAGGCCGGCGACTGCCAAAGCGGGGTCTCCGGCTGGTGGCTGCGCTGCCTTCATACAACGGCCCGAACCCGCTGGGGTTAGATCTCCATCAGCTGCTCGGTGCCCACGATCACCTCGTTGACGTGTTTGGCTAAAAGACAAAGAGAGCCAAGGGGAGTTAGGCCCCACTGCCAGCCAAGCCCTTGAGCGAACGAGCAGCCAGTGCCTTTCAAAGCTGGGCTGTGGCTTTCGCCACCCCCGGCCTAGCCCCCACCTCTGCTACTGACCACCCCTGAGGGCTGACCTGCAGAAAGAGCTAGAAGAGCAGAAGCTCGGGGGCAGTCCCTGACAGGGGAGGGTGTCCACAGCATAGATACAGAGCTGCATGCCCGAGGTGGCAGCACCCATGTGGAAACTGAGGCACAGCCACCTGGCATGGGCTCAGAGTGCCAGGCGCCCTCAATGCCTGGGGCCAATGATGACCAGCACCGTGGCAGGATGAGGCTGGTAGCCACCAAGTGACCCACTGAGATCTCAGGAGACTCCAGGCACCCAAGGAAGTGCTAGGGCTTCTTCCCCAGCTCCTCCCCCTGGGATCCAGACCCCAGGCAGGCTCTCCGGGCAATGCCTCAAGCCACAGCCAGCCCACCCGTAACCAGAGCGGCCCAGCCTCTGCCAGGCTGTCGGGGAAGGAAGCTCTGAGACCGGGGCTGCTGTGGATGGCTACGGAGGAACCCTTTGTGGGTCACTTCACAGCCCTGCACAGGTTCAGGGAACGGATCTGCCAAGCCACAGGAGGAAAGAAGGGGGCATGGGAGACAACGACATGCCCATGATCCACCAAGACCTCCTGGCTGCTGCTGCCAGACAGATGCCGGCGACCCCGTGAGACACTGGACTGTCAAAGAGCCACCGCCCTACACAGCACCTCTGCTGCTCTGGCTTGGGCGTCAGTGCACCAGGCAGGCACCAGGGGAACTCCCCCGCTATGCCTCTGCTACCAGTGGAGAGCCCCTGCCCACAGCACCGGCTCTTCTGCTCTCCAGCTGGACCCTGCACAGCTTTGCCAACCTGCCTGGGGTGCCTCCGCCTATTCCGGGCCTAGCTCTATCCTTCCCAGGACACCAGCCAGGCCCTGGGGGCTCCCCCAGCTCTCCCAAGCAGCCTGCAGAGCAGGGGGCAGCTGCGATGCAGGGGGGCACCTTCCCCAGGGCACGTGTTACCCATAGTGGGAACTCATTGCAGACCCCTTCACCTCCTGCCCCGCACAGGGCATGCTCTGCCCTGCCATGGCTCCCAGCTGCTTACCGCTCCCTTCCTGTGTGCGGCCAGCTGCATTCAGCCTGCTGCAATGGTGTGCAGGACCTCCCTTCCCACACACCCGGGAGATGGAGAGCCCAAGTGACCTGCCCGTGGCTCTGCGGTCTAACAGCGGCATGGCAGAGAAGGGCTCCCTGCTCTTCGCTCTGGCTGCCAAAGCACACTACCTGTCTCACCAAAGTGACACCAAGCAACCATCTGCCTCACCCTGATGGCTTGGCTGTGCTGAGAACCAGGACATGGCTCCTACTGCCTCACTCAGGCCTCCCTGCTTTATCACACCTGAACCCAAAGCCGCTAGTCTCTGTTTCACCCAAACAAGGTGGAGAACCCAAGCCCCGAAAGCTGTGGGCTTGGGTGGGTCCGACTCCAGGCCGCCCAAGTGCCAGACACCGGGTGCTGATGTGTGCATCTAGGGGGAAAGTCCTGCATGCAGGCAGGAGGGAGCTGGGTCTGCCCCAGGGAGCTGCACTGCAGGGAGCATCTTGTTAGCAGCCGTGTCGAGCTCAAGGTGGCCCCTGGAGCTCTGGGGCGTAGGGGTGTGTGGAAGGGGGAGTGCTCTGCACACTCAGTCCCCCCACACTCCCCTCTCCTTCTCCCCATGGAGGTTTCTTACCATGCTGCCTGTCCTCTGGACCTGCCAGGGTTACAGATGCATTCAGAGCACAGAGAAAGGGGGATTAAAGACAAGGGGCTCTGAGACAGCCTCTGACTTGGGCTCAAGTCACAGTCAGCCAGATCCTCTGAGCCCCGAACTGATCAGACCTGCTCAGTGCTCTGCTCCTACCAGGCTGGGGGCTCGACCGAATGGTACGGCCCCTCGGTGCACGCCTGCCTGCGTACACACATTGGCTGAACTTGCCCGCGTGTGGCCAGGGGAAAGCCAGGACGCCAGTCCCGCTTCTCAGCTCCCCTGACCGGCAGCAGAAAGGACTCAAGGCCCTTGCACAAGTTCGGAGGCCGAGTGTGCTCCTGGGACTGCTGCTGGAAAGGGGACAGCACAGCGTCCCGGCGAGGGCCCCGTGAAAGCATCTCCTTGTTGTTTGCTCAATTAGCCCCAGACAGATTGTTGCTTCTGCTGCTGCTGCTGGGTGGTGCCGAGGCTCCCTTGTAAAGGAAGGGGAGGGGGAGAGAAGGGAAGGGAGAAAAAAAAAAAGGTTAGGGCCAGGGCCGGGACCACCAGGAAGCTGCAGGCCTCAGGGGCTCCAGCAGACGTTCAGTTTACTCACTCAATTACATACCCTGTTTTATAAACCTTTTAAAATAAAATAGAAAACAGTCCCTGGCACAGAATTACTGCTCTATTATGCAGCAGTGATGAAAGCCACTGCTGTGTATTTGCTCTCTTTCAAGCAGGAGATAGTTTAACTTAAAAAAAAAAAAAAAAGAGGGCAAGGAGGAGGGGGGGGCAGAGAAACACACGCATGAAACACGCTGTGGGTGGCTCCTGCCACACTTCCCCAGACAGCAGGAGGGGCGCAGGAGAGAAGAGCAGCCTGTGTTTGTGCGGAGCTGGGGAGGGGGTCGCCTGCTGGGGTGTGGGAGGGGAAGGGAGGCAGCTGCAGCTCCGCTTAGGAAGGTGGGGCACGTCCGGAAGGGGAGATAAAGCAGGGGAGCAGGTGGTGGGGCCGGTTGGTTTGTGCTCTCGGACAGCAGGGCACTCCTGGCGAGGCCTGCTCAACGTCCCCCGATGTGATCCACGCAACTGGAATAGATCGGGGTGGCCAAAGCGTGGTCCCGAAAGCCTCAAGTGGCCGGCGGAGACCATGGGTGTGATGGTGCACCTCAAACCGAGTGGCCTGGCTGCCTAAAGCTGGGCTCCCTGAGGTCCTTCCGCTAGTTCAGAGCTGAGGTCGGGGCCCACCAGGAAAGGAAAAGACACGATGATGAGAAGAAAGGGGAGGAAAAATGGGTTCAGAGAATCGTAGAGCAGTGGGGCTGGAAGGGACCTGCAGAGATCACATCTAGTCCAAGACCAGCTCTGTGCAAACCAGCCCAGACAAACCATCATCTAAAGTCTTTGTTTAAGGAAACAGCACCAGACACCACAGCCGAATCTGCCCCAGGGAAAGCATGGGGATCGCGGCGGCCACTGTCCTGCTGCAGGAAAGGCTGTTAGTATCTGCTCCACAGACCCCAGGCAGAGGTTGTGTCCCTGCTGCAGAGGAAGGCAAAACCCCTCAGTCTGGACCAATCTGACCAGGCGGTAAAATCCCTTCCTGCCCCCAGTGCAGCACGTCGGTCTGAGCCTGAGCACAGGGGCAAGACTCTCCAGCCAGGACCCTGCGCTCAGCACTGCTGTGCCTCGGCCTTCTTAACCCCTTCACGTGTGATGCACCAGGGGCGCGGGAGGCGCTGGGGTGTAGGGTGCCCTGGCAGGGAGGAAGAAGAGAGAACCAAGAGGTGAAGCAGACGTCCAGCCTCAAATGGCAGGATGTCCCATGGGGGTGGAGAAGCTTCAGAGCAGAGGTCTCTGGGAAACGGGAGGAGTCTGATCTCCTGGGGTCTGAGCAACAGGCAACAGGTATGACCTCAACCTGCTCTCGGCAAGCTGTGGGGACAGTCGGCCTCCTGCACCCACGCAAAACATGGGGTTGATGGGGTTGAGGAGAATGGGACGTCCATGAAGTAGATGTGACACCGTCTCCCAGCAGCACTGGGACATGACTCCCCGCTGCCTGTCTGCACTTCATGAGTGTGCAGAGGGTTGCGTGTGGTCCCTTCCCTGTGCAGATTGGTGTCAGGGCGCCCCGTGGCTCTTCAGGTGGCTGTCCTCCAGCAGAGTGTGTGGCTGTTCTCCCCAGATGGGGCCTGCAAGACACTTTCCACAAGGTTCAGAGCCACAAGTGACCGGTGGGTCAAGAACCTGGTGCTCAGCTAACCTCTTTGGCACTGGCAGCTGGACTGTTCCCAGCGGAGCGTCCTGGTGTGAGCAGCCTGGGGGCTGTGACGACCAGCGTTAACTCAGTGGACGGGTGGGGGAACTTTGTCGGCACCAGTGAAGGCCAAAACCCATAAACCATTTTTATACTCCTGTTTGGACAACAGTGGCATGAGGATCAGTGAGTAACGTGCTGGTGACACAGGGATGATGTGCAACCAAGATCTTTCGCTGCCAAGATCTGCCTCTGGTGGGGTAGTTAAAGCAGTTCAAGGGATGCATCTCCATCTTGGCTAGGAGTTTGCTCTGTTCTTGCATCATCACTGGCTCTTCCCGAGTTACGTCCTTGTGCAAACTGTTTAGTTGGAGTTTGTTCCCGCCAGGATCTCTGGGGGCTCCAGCTCTTTGTACAGAGGCGAGTGCTCTGTTTCCAAATCTGGAGCCAGGGGAGTGCTTGGTACCCTCAGTCCCTTCTTACAGATCAGACCCTGCAGGACAGGAGCTTTGCTTGAATGCAGAATGGCTTTGGTACGAGAGGAGCCAGTGTGTTCCCCACCCAACCTGCCCTGTCCTCACCCCTTCGTCCACGCAGTGCTGATGTCAGAGGTGAAGGGCCCCATACCTGCTGCTTGGCCCCTTATTCCAAGGATTTACTCCAGTGGCTTTGCTGAGCAGCTCTGGTGCCTCCAGCTTGGGAGCTAGAACTTGGAACTGGGTGGGGAAGAGTACCTTGTCTTGCCCCTGGGAAGAAATGTGCACTTCTGAGTTTCAGGCCTCCAAAAAGCCTCTGCAGGCACCTGTTCAGTAGAAACCCATTAGTTTCATAGTTTCATAGTTGGTCGGGTCGGAAGGGACC
>NW_017728993.1:26126487-26126737 GCF_001723915.1 Gavialis gangeticus | reverse complement strand
AGAAGGGAGTTCCCCAGCCTGTAGGTATGGTGCTGGTTCCTCTTCCCCAGGTGAGGCACCTTGCACTTGTCGGTGTTGAATCTCATCCCGTTCTCATCCGCCCACCCCTGTAACTTGTCTATGTCCGATTGCAGCCTATTTCTCCCTTCTAGCGTGCCCACATCCCCCCACATCTTAGTGTCATCTGCGAACTTGAACAGGTGCTTTTTACCCTGTCATCCAAGTCGCTGATGAAGATGTTGAACAGTGC
>NW_017728993.1:26101571-26126109 GCF_001723915.1 Gavialis gangeticus | reverse complement strand
GGTCCCTGCTCAGGGAAATGGAGGCAAAGAAGTCGTTAAATAGGTTAGCTTTGCCATCTGGTGTGACGACCAGATTTCCTAGCGTGTCCTGCAGGGGCCCCATGTTACCCGGTACCTTCTTTTTGCCCCCTATGCATTTAAAAAAGGACTTCTTGTTGTCCTTGATCCGGGAAGCTAGTCCCAGTCCCATCTTCGCCTTGGCCTTCCTGACTGCCCCCCTGCATCCCTGAGCAACCGCAGTGTAGTCCTCCCTGGTGATGGCCCCACCCTGCCATTGGGTGTGCGCCTCCCTTTTAGCTAGGAGACGTTCCCGGATGCTTTTGGTGAGCCATGGGGGCTTTTGTGCCCTCCTGCCCCCTTTGATCCGTGTTGGGATTACCTCTCTTTGGGCTTGGAGGATTGTATCCTTAAGGAGCAACCACTCTCCTTGGACACTTGGCTCCCCTCCCTGCTGGGACCTCAGTGCTTCCCTGACTATTCTCCTTAGCTCATTGAAGTACACCCTCCTGAAATCTAGGGCTGCTGTCTTGCTGCAGGCCTTTGCCACCTTGTGCTGGATGATGAATTAATGTGGCAGCTAAATTCTCCAGAGAGGATGCCTGCACTGAATGGGTTTCCAACCTGGTATTACACTACAGATGACTGAGGCCCAGGTATGGGAAATGACAGCAGGGAGTCCATCTGTCCTGATCCCTTCGTGCTCCCTCTGCTGGGGTCCAGGCAAAGAAGGAAGCCTTGAATGGAGAGAAGGGGCACGGGTTTTATTGTGGCAAAGGGAACAGATGGGGACAAGAGGTTGAGGGGTGAAGAGGAAGGTGCTGGGATTGCCAAACAGGCAAGGCAGGGGCACCTGCCTTCAGGTGAGGGGCTTGGGGATGTGTATGGGAGGCATCAAGGAAGGAGACTGGAATAAGGAGCCCCATCATGGCGAAGGCTGCAATGAGGAGCCCCAACACAAAGGTTGGGACGGAGATGGAGAGCCTTGAAGGTGGAGATGAGGTCTAGGACTGGAAGCTGCAAGGAGGTGAGGAAGACAGATGCATGGGGTAAGTTGGAGGGGACAGGGCTGAGGCTCTGTGACTCCTCAAGCACTTGCTCCTCCAGAACTGGGATGGGAACCCAGGTGTCCTGAAGCTGCAACATTCCTGCTGTCAAACCTGCCAGCATGGAGCCTCCCTCATCTCCTTCTTGGACAGACCCACACTGAAGGCGACCTCTGCTATGCCCTTTGCTCCACTGGCAGCGATCTGCGCAGTAAAGAAACCTGCCAATGACCCACTCATGGGCCTGTGCGGTCCATGGGAGAGAATGAAGTGTTCTTAGTTTCCTTTTTTTAAACATAAAAAGATATGTCCAGAACCGGAAGGAAGAGAACAGCCAAGCTGTGAAGTTCAGTACAAAGCAGTTGGGAAAAGCCAGATCTAAAGCCTGCCTGGATGGCTTCAACTGGGCTGTGCAGCACCTCACAACCAGGGTCCTAGCCATGGTGACAGCTCCTGGAAGTGTCTATAATGCAAACAGTGCTGCTGTGGATGAACGTGCCCAGGGACTGGGGGACAAACGCAGCTCAGGCAGGAAGCCTCAGTTCCAGCCTCTTTCCCCCATGGAGCGGCTGTTTCCCAGCCCTAGTGCTGTCGCTGGCAGGCAAGTCTGTGCACCGTTCCAAAAGCCAAAGTTACAGCCCGGGACTCTGCCCCTAGGTCTTCCTGTGCTGAGAGCCCGGGTGCCTGGGAGAACCAGGCCTGAGTGTTCAGCATGTGTTTTGCTAATTCCGCGCTGTGTGTGTCTCTGTCATCTCTTTTGTTAACATTGCTTCGGAGGGAGGTTCTGCCAATTTACCACTTAAGTCTGTTTTATGACTAATTTGTCCCAGATGTGCAGCTTACTCCCTGTTGGATTTGGCTCTGAGACGCCTTCTTGGGAGTTGCACCCACTCAGCTCCGGGGTTCGTGTGGCAGCCTGCAGGCCTGGCCAGCTTCCTGGAGACCCCCGCGCAGCTTTCCCTCCCTTTCAGCCTGCAGCATCTCCCTGGTGAGGAAATGTCTGGCAGCACACGTTTCTCGTGGGCTCATCTTCAAGAGCAGGTTAATGAGGAGCAGAGCTCGAACTCTAACGGCAGAGGCTGGGAAACAATGGGTGATCCAAAGCCTGGTGTAATTACATTCTCCCACAATTGCTGCCTGCCATTTCCTACCCCTCTAGCAACTCCCTCCCTCTTGTTAGGGACCAGCATTTCTTTCAAACCACTACTTGAGCGCGGGAGCTTTCTTAAAGCCTCGCTGTTAATGATCTGCTAGCAAACACCCTACATTAAAGTATCAGTGAGGAAGGAGAGTTTCCTAAAGCTGGTAATAACAGCAGGCAGCTGTGGCAAGGCAGAACCACCAGGAAGTGCCTGCCTGCACCCAATGCCTGCCAAGGACTGTGCTGCCGCCTCATGCCCCCAGTGTGTAACGCTGGCATTGGGGTATCCCACCTTGGCTCACCAGAGCTCAAGGCAGAACTGGGAGCCTGGCACGGGCAATAGTACGACCCTATGTGCCCCTAATTCTCTCCATCTGCAGAGAACGGCAGTGATGGGAGGTAGTGGGCTGCATCTGACAGATCCCTATGGCCAGAGGAGGATAAGTCTCTGGGGCTCTGCCCAGCCTGTTATTAAGCAGAGGGGGCTCTATGGGAGATGATGCCTCAGCCTAAATTGTGCCTTGTTCGGTCCTGTTACTCAGCTGTGCCATTTGGACCACCACACATGGGCTCCTCCCTCCCCCTCTCTCTGCGACAGGCAGGCAAGGAGCTGGGCTGCGTGTGCAAGCAGCTGGGTGCCCTTCTCATGCGTACCTGCAAAGGGGGCTCCAAAAGGGGCACCAAACAGCATTGCTTCAGCAGTGTGCTCGGGAGGGTGGTAAGCCTCTAGCACTGCAGCGGAGCATCCCAGCTTTGCTGTCGGTTCAGAGGAAGGCTACGGTTTGGGAAATGGAGGCGCCTCCAAGAATCCTGGCTGGCGTTCCCAAGCTAGGAAGCCCTGTGAATACACACTCACCTTTGCTGGAAAGGCTGCTGGCTGGCCGCTCTGAGACCAAGGGCAAGAGCCAGTTGCTAAATCATAGCAGGGGTCGACTGGGCTGGAAGCCGCTTGATATAAAGGAAGCTCTTGCCCAAGGGGACTGGCTTTTTCTGACTGGCCCTTACCTGCGGGTGCTGGTGACACTGGGGAGGCAAACCTGAGCTCTGCCACAGGACTAACACACAACGCCTGCGCACGCATAGCCCATGTGTCCGGACTGGGGAGAAGTCAAATCTAGGCTACAAAAACGAAGGAAGCAAACGGCCCTGGCCGGACCAAACGGATTCACAAAGACTCCGGCAAGCAACTCACTTTTGTCATCACTCCGCACCCTGCAGCTGAGCTCTGCCAAACCCCAATCCATAAATATTAATTCAAAATCCCTTTTCTGGAGATAGGATCACTTAGACAGACCATCCCTTGTCATCCAGTTGGGCAGGCAATCAACAAGCCCGGCTCTGGGAGCTGCCAACATCTTTGTACTAACAACTTGATTGGATGTCCTAGCTCTGGCCACATGGAAGCCACATTTTGGTAATTTCCCCAGAGCCAAAAGTTTGCATTTAATTTGCATTGCATAGAGCTGATTGCAGCTGCTCTTGTACTGAGTACTGAGCACACCGGGTTCCAGCATGTAATGCGCTATCCTGAGCCTGATGCCTTGCAGTTGGTCATGATGGAGGGGATGTGCTGGTATCTGCAGTGCTTTCAAGAGGGAGGGGGGGAAAGGGGGCTATCCTTCTTAAGACAGCAAACAGCGTCTGACACCCTGACACAGACAACGACTGTGGCCTAAGGGCAATGTAATCATGGTCTCTGATAAGAGACTCTTAGAAGGCCAAGCCCTTCATGCTGTCATTGGGAGTCTTGCCTCTGACAATCACCCACCCTTTGTTCCAGTGGGCGCAACCACAAAATCTGACCCCCCTTTTACAGGATATCGTGACAGCAGAGCAGTATCGGCCCATCAGCTTACTGATGGAGACTGAGCAAGGCGAAAAGCCCAAGTGCCTTAAAAATACAATTTGCTGCTTACATCTGGGGTCCAGATGCTGGCCGCTGCCGATCAAACAGTCCTTGATGTCGGAGCCTTTCCCTACCACCGCGTGATGGCAGAGGACGCTGTTCTGGAGGCTGCACCTGCAATACAAACACAAACAGGAGTTGGACACCCATCGAACCCAGAGGGATGAGTGGATGCGGGAGCTTTCCCCATAGCTTCTATTGAGCCCATCTTACAGACAGATCTACCTGTGATGCTCCCTGTTCTCTCCTACATTTCCCCCCTGTTCCTCCTCTCTTGCCCTGCTCCTTGTGCTTGATGCTATGATAGAAGCTGTCAGCCTTGTGCTGCAGTCAGAAAGGAAAACAGAAGGTCAGAAATGAAGAAGGGAACTGGAAACCAAGCAGAAAATGTCATCATGCCCCTTTATCAACCCAGGGTGTGACTACGCCATTCATCCTGCATGCAGTTCAGGTCCTCACCCCCCCTGCAAAAGGATGTAGGAGAGGTAGAAAAGGCCCAGAGAAGGGCATCGAGGAATGATTTCAGGATTCTGGAGAGGCTTACATTCGAGGAGAGACTGAGGAGGCCAGGACTTTTCATAGAAAATGAGGGCTGGAAGGGACCTCAGGAGGTCCAACCCCCTGCTCAAGGCAGGACCAGCCCCAACTGCATCATCAACTGCTGGAAGAGACAACGGTGCAGGATATGAATGGCTTGTAGAAGGTAAGTAGGGATTATAGAGTCACTATCTCTCATGATACTACAGCTAGGGGACACAACGTGTACTTGTGTTGTGGAACCAATTGCCACAGGATGGTGAGGGGCCTGGTCATTTAACTGGATTCAAAAGGGGATTGAACAAATTCATGAAGACGGGGTCCATCAGTGGGTATCTGATGTGACAGTTGTGGCTGCAACCTCCACGTTAGGACTGTCTGGGCCTCCGAAAGCCAGATGCTTTAAGGGGAAGGGGCAGGAGGTGGATCAGTCTGAATAGGCCCTGCATAAGCATCTGTTCTGTGCTCCTGTGACAGGCAGGAGACAGGGGCCCGACCCAGCACATTTCTTATGTCTTAAGCATAATGCCAGCTCTCCAGTGGGCCCACAAACAAGGTTTTCCAGCTCGCCCTCCCCCAGCGTAGGTCTAGCAGAGAGGCAGATGAACTGTGATGAAGCTATAAACCTATGGAAGGGGTGAACTATGAGGATAGGGCCCTAGGCCGGACTTCAGCATTCGCTGGGGAATTACACGGACATTCACCATCCCTCCGGTTGTCAGAGAGGCACCCCCACTGCTCCCCCTTGCACGCCAGCCTGACAACCTCCCTCTCCCTCTCCCTCTCTTCTGGCTCACACATCACCAGCAGGGAAGTGGAGTCTGCCCTCGATCTCGCATCGTCACTCTGTTGCTGACGCATGAATCAGAGTCGATTCCAGGTCCCATGCGGAGAGCAGCGTTGCTGCTAGAGGGTTGCGAATGAAATGAGAGTAGTCAAAGCTTGCTGCAGTCCTTCAGGTCAGCAGACAGCACGGTGCAGGGACACCTGGGACAAGCAGGCGACTGCGGGAAGGCTGTAGGCGAACAGCCATGGTGGAGCTATCCAGCTTGGGTCTCCTGGACGGGTTTAACTCCAGCATTAATACGAAAAACCAAAGGAAAAACACATGGGGCAGATGCCGTGTTGCCTGCCTCTCCTCCATCCCTGCCAAACGCGTCCTATGCAGCAGCTCAGTCAAGTGAGGGACCAATTCGCTCAAAAGACTGCACGGTGCTGCTGCGACTTTGGTGCCAGTGGCAAGATGGCTGCGGAGATGCCCTTCCGCCACAACAATTTGCAAGCAAAGGGCACGTGACGTGAAAGAGCCTGATCAGTGATGGGTTCACACTGTCCAGGCCACGCAGGCCTCAAACAGGGCCTTGCCCTTTGGGTGCCCACCATCTAAAACTTCCACACGCTGCAAGAGGTGCCGCAGGGACTGGGCATCTCTCAGGGTCAGGCCAGCGGTTTGCAAGCCATTGCCACCAGTGCATAGCATGGCCATCAGAGAAGAGATTTTATGTCGGGGCTTCTGGGACCCTTGAGGGAGAATCCTGGCTCTGAGCTGAGAGTGAAGCTTGGAAGTAGCCTTTTCAGATGTCGAGGGGAAAGGATATCCCTGCAGCCAGCACACTGCTAATGTTGCTATTCTCTCTGCATTAGATAGAAGCTGTTTTCTTGCCAAACAACGTGTGCCTATGGTGGATAGGACACGTTAGTGCCCAAGAACCAAGAGAAATTCCATCACAAACCAGGGGAAACCACCCATCTTCAGTGCTACTGTACAGAAAAACCAAGTTACTGCCCCCCAGGGCTGCTTCTCAACCCATCTGCCGGGATTTTTAAAATCATGCAATCCCGAGCGTGTTCCTGCCATCACAAAACGGAGTGGCCGATCTGGTTTTTATTGCTCAAACAACAAAACTCCAGGAGATAAAAACATGATTTGTGGGTGTTCCTTCCAACCGCTGACAGATATAACATACGCATTTTGAAATCACTTGTAAATGCCTTTTTTTTTTTCTTTTTCAGTATGCTACAAAGCCTGCCAAGAGAAGTATTTTCTGTGTTTATTTTTATTTTTTTCATTTAAAGAGTGAGGAATGAACTTGAATTCTCTGCAGGGTAAATGTCACATCTCATGACAGTCTCTTGTATTTTCTTTAATACTATGGCCACTGCATTTCCTGGCTGTTCTGAATACAAGGTGCCATTAATCGCAGAGGGAGCTCTGATTGCATTCTGCTTCATGGACTGGGGGGAACGTGTGCGCATGCTCAGAGTTGATGTACTGGCATCTAATGCAAACCATATTTTTCCCCCCCTAAAATGCAATGTATTTTTAAACTTTCAGCACTGTGGAAATGGATATCTTCTGACCTTTAAAATCCAAGGAGCACGTTCAAACCCACAAGAGCAACTAATTTGGGGTGTTTGATTTATGGCTGAAATTTCCATGCGAATGTGTTTTCCTGTACACTCATGCAGCTGGCTGCTTTTCTTGCTTTTTTTTTGGAAAATAAATACAAATATTCAGTCCGCATCTGCGTCGGAGAGCACGAGCGGTTTTACAAGCCTGGTCCTGTAGTGGTAACAGATGTTGATGTCGGCTGGCAAAGATGAGCTAATTTGTTATACAGGTACAACGTGCGAGCAAGGGGGTCTGTGTATCCCAGAGACAGAGAGGCTGACTTTGTTTAAAAAAAAAAAACCCAAAGAGATGGAACAAGGGCAAGAGGAGTAATGGCCAAGAAGGGTGGGGGGATTACAAGGATCTGGGTTTTTAAATGGGAGACCACCTAACGAGATCACTCTGCAACGCCACTAATTTCAGTAAGGCCACAGACCCCCCTTCCTGCTCTCATTGTAAACAGCTAATCCCAGCAGAAAACAAGAGCGAGCAGAATGTACACACATTCCAGGCCCTGCTTTATCTTGTATTTATTTTGCTAAAAGGTCAGAGAACGTGCTGGGGGGTGGGGGGGAAAGAGAGCCAGAAGACGCCGTCCATCTCTTGTGTGGGCTGAGAGGAAGCTGGGCAAAGGCAATGTCCAAAAACGTATAATATGGAGCTTTTATAGCAGAACAAGTCCGGACGCGGCTTGCTCTCTCCCCCACCCCATTTGTGGCAAAGTTGCATAGCTCCAAACCAAAGGACAGGGTGGTCGATTGCATTTGAAAGCAATGCAAGGAATTGGGAAAGAATTCCATCTCCTGGCGAAATTATATGGAAGGAAGTTTTAGTCCCAGAGACAGGCTGATTTACGTTGCCCTAGAACTGCTGGCTTTCGGGCCGGCTATCAGACTATAAATCAAATATCTTGATGGCCGTTGCAATGAGCTACTTAACAAGAGCAGAGTGTGTACCACCTAAGGTTGCTGGATCACCCGAGAACAGAGAGGCTGTATTCCTCTTAACCTTGCCACATGTAAATTGGAGATCAGATGCACTTTTGGGGAGTGGGAGATCAAAATATGCCATGCTCAGCACACAGGGAACTGGCTGCAGGAATCCAAAACACAACCCTGTAATTACAGGCTACCCGCTGATTATTTAGGGCTCCGTGATTAAAGCGATGAACGCTCCTGGAAGAAAGCAGCTTAAGTAACTGAGGTCAAGACCCCAAGTGGAGCTCTGGCCCCGAGACTCGTGGGCGTAGCAAGGTATGGATGTCACAGGTTTGCTTCACAGCCAATCGCCTGAAATGGAGACGAGGCGGTGTGGGCTCTTAGCTTAATCCAGTTGTGCGGAGGAAAGGCATCGCTGCTGACGAGCGATGAGGCAATAAACGGACCGTTTAATGGGCAACAGTTGAAAGCTGTGGACTCAGAGCCCGAGGGACGGGAAGGCAGCACAGTGCCTGAAGCCCGATGCTTGGGGAACCCGAGTCTCTCGCTCCGCTGGGCGAGCAGAGGATGGGAGGCTGTGGAAGAAATGATTCAAGGTCTCCAAGGCGCCATGTTCAACACCTGTGCTGGTAGCTGCATCAAAGGGACCGCTGACATCTCTCTTGCCCTTGGCTCCCAAGGGTCTTGGACCAACAGACCACTGTCAACCCCCGATGCTTCTCATAGACAACCGCATGCCACGTCATCAAGCTTCTCACTGAAAATGAGGTGGGCTATGGGGGGGCCCATGGACCAGTCACAGACTACCAGTAGCTCATGGTTTGAAACCACTGCCTCAACCAGCTACACCCAGTCCTGTGGGCTCAAGCAGAAGGCAGCCACACAGAAGCCCTTGTGACGACAGATGAAGAAACAAGGAGGTAAGAAGGAGCGCTGGTGCTCTACCCTGACCGCTGCCCTGTGGGAGTCCTATGGAGGCAGAGGACCCGCGGATGAGACATGCCTGGACAGGGAACAGGGAATAGGATTGCTGGGGGGGAAGCAAAACTCACAAGACCCTTGTGAGGAGCCTTGAAAACCCCTGCTATTTTGCTTTCATTGAAGTATCTCTTTTACATGTTAACAACTGATGTGGGGCTATTTCAATTCCTCCATTATACGCTTGAGTAAATGAAGACATAGCAACGGTATCTGCTATAATTTACAGATCATTTCCAAAGGAACCAGGCTGCTCAGGAGCTCTGATTTTCTACGCTTCCCCTCTCGGGGCAGTACAAAACTTCCCCCAACCCCGTCCACCCTGGGTGAGTCTGTGGGTGGATTGCTGAGAAGCCTGTCGCACATCCCGTTTCTAGCCAGGCCCATTGCTGCAGTGCAGCTGCTTTACACTCCGCCAAGGCCTGCACCTTACATGTACCCCATGCCACTGAGACCTGCCTGCACTCATGTTTCCCAGTGAAAGGTCACAGGATCCTTTGCACAAGCAGGGCTGAAGAACTGGCTCCTTGGTCACTTCAGCCTCATTGAATCTCATTGACCCAGAAGGTGAATGAACTTGGGCCCTTCGCTGAGCTCATAGTCCAGTCTGTGAGACCCAGCAAAGAAGGCTGTTGCAGCCACTTTCCCAGGACAGCCTCCATGCAACAGACTGCAACTCGCCCTGGAGCTGTTCTCTTAGAGACCTTGCATTAGGCCATGTTTCTCACGATCGCATGCCTGCCCAGCTGACGTGCAGGGGAAGCTGTTTGTCCTTCATTCTATGGTCTCAAAGCAGAGTGATTAGTCTTTACTTTCCAAGGCTGGTTTAATCCCTTGGTTCATTAGCTAGCCTCCTCTGGGAAGATGTCATCGTTTGGGCAGTGCATAACCAGGAGGAACTTCCGCTGGCCCTTCTTAAATGCAACCCTCCTTGGACACCTGATGTGTAGGCAGGACTGAGGGTTCTCTGTTCATTATTCATTCATTGATTCACTGGATGATCTGTCAGATCCATGCCAGATGGACAGACACAGGTTAGGAGGTGAGAAGTTTTTTCCAAGTGTCGTCCATGCACGCTGAATCTGGGGTCTGCGCAGGCTGGATTCTCCGCACCTAAAGATCCTGCAGGCTCACTTCTGCTGTAAATGACACCTGCTCACACCTCACAATCATCCGATTATACCTGCAGCTCCACCTGCATTAGCAATCCTCCTGACCAGGGCTCTCTAGTTTGTAACTGCCTGGGGGCAATGTGCCCCGTGGACTGCACCAGAGCAAGCCACAGGACCCCTGGGTCACACAGTGCATGAACACCCCACTGTACATGTGCCCACGTAGCCCCAGCCACACTCCACTCCCTGCACTGCCCCATACCCTGGGGCAGGGGCAGGAAGCAGAAACCAGAGGAAGGAGGGGGGAGTCTGGAGACTCTGGCTGCTGCCAGAGAGATGGGAAGGAGTGGTCAGCTGTGGGGGAGCTGAGGGGTTGCAATTTAAGCCCCCACAGGATGTACGTAGCCTGCGGGCCCCAGACTTGCTCTTGACAATAAGGGAATGCATCTCACTACCCCATAATCAGAGCAGGGCTCTCATGGGCACCAAGAGCAGCGAGGTGCAGAACTCCCACTTGAAAACCGAATAGTCGAGTGCCTCTGACAATCCCCCTTATTGGATCCATGGGGAGAGCATAAAAAGATACTTATTTTGATCTCTGAAGTCTAACACTCCCCTGATATGTGGAAGGAGCAGATCCGCCGGGTCTGGCGCAGGGGCCTTCCATGGTCAGTCTTCAGAGCTGCACCAGGCTTTAGCCGTCAATATTCGATGTCCTTTTTATTTCCACGAAACTGTTTGGAAAGTGACTGGTGTCCCTTGCTCTTTCAGGGCAGGACACTATCTGGAAGCAGGTTTAAAGAAGTTGTGATTTATGCAGCGGCTCAGATTCAACAGACCTTAGTGAAAAGGAAACTCTTTTGCAGAATTACTGGTTAAAGCAGTGTCAGGACCCAGGCAACGGAGGCATTTTATCAGCAGGAAGACTTTAAATATACTGTAAGCATCTTGTTTGTCTCACAAGACAAGATTTGCACCACGTGAAGCATCACCTCATTAAACATCTGCAAGCGTGGCTGCCGAGCCCGGTTCTTGAGTGACAGTCCCTCCGCACTTATCTCACGTGAAGCTCATAGCAAACAGTCCCGAACATAGTGCAGGTTCTTCCTGCGGTTTCTTTTTTCCTCTGTATGTTAGGCTCTTCTTACCTTAAAAGCCTTCATTCCAGGCTTAGCAGATTGTTTCCAAGAGCTTCCACCCTCAGCAGTCTTCTCCCAGTCATTTGGCTCAATGTTCACTGTCTGCATCAACGTCTCTGAAATGGAGCTGAAGATGCCCGCGTGGTCTTCTTGTAAAGAGTTCTCCATACAAGAGATCCATGGGTATGTAGCCATTGTCCATTTTCTGCATATGACCAAGCCACTGAGGTTGATGCTGACTGAGAAGAGAACATATGCTTTTAACACCGGTACGTTGCAAGACCTCAGCAACTTTGTTCCATCAGGAAATTCCCAGGATGTGGCAAAGGCGACCTAAGTGGAAGCTGTTATGGCGCATTTCTTGAGTAGAGTATGTGGTCCAGGATTGTGCAAAAGAAGCTAAGTGTCTATATTATGTATATTCTTTTGCATAATCCTGAACCACATACTTTAAGGAGCTGAAGGAGGCTACCGTCAGGCCTGTCTGTAGCTCCAAGTTTCCCCAGAGAGACTTATCTCCACTTTATCATTAGAGACCAGGCTCCTTGAGCCACACACTGCCTGTGAGCTTGCACGGCCCCAAGTATATCCCTGGAAGCTAAATAATATGACAGGAACTGTGGTAACTGCTCAAGTTTGCATGTGGTGCCAAAATCAGAAGGACGCACAAACTAGAGGCAGAGCTGCAGCACCACTGGGACCCACGGTCTTATGCTGGAAAAGGAGCGAAGATGTGCAGTGTGTAAAGCCCTGGCCAGGCGGTGTCATTCGGCCGTCAGACCGACTGTGCAGGAGGAAGAGCAGGCTTGGCACAGAACGCAAGTACGCACTGAGCTTTAAATACTAACTGCAGTCCAGCCCAAAGACACAAAGGACTTAAGCACATGCTTATGCTTTGTTAAACCAGGGCCTTACTTTTTCACCTTCTCTCTAGTATTTGTCCTGACTTCCCTTGACACTTCTACCCTGCCCCCGGGACTGTGTGGACGTGGCGCTGGGAAAGCAGGCATCCTCAGGGCAGCTGCGGTCTATAGAAGTCATTTAAGATTCACAGCACGGCCCCAACTTTATTCTCAGCTTTGCAAGCTGTGGGGCTGGAAGCAACTTCTTCTTCTCTCTCCTTTGCATGAGGGAACATGCTGTAAAATGGATTTTACAATACCACCCAAACACTGCCTGGGCAATGGGATCACTCCTGTGGGCTGCTCTTATCCAAAGGGCGGAGGGGAAGCAATCGCTTCTGTGCTGAACCCCTATAAATTCTCAATTCCATCCTGTTTTTAATTAGAACTTTCTTCAAATCACTCCTGGTCTCATACATCAGGTGCTGATTTGGCACCGGCGAGGAAACAACCAATAAACTTCACAATCAATCTGCAGTTAGTACTCAATCCACCTTGCTTTGCTTCTTGTTTGCTTCCTTTGTGCATGTTCTCATGGAAAGCAGTATTAAATTGCAGACATGTGGCAAACTTGAGCAGCATTTGACTGGTCACATGTGGTCTCTCGTAAGCCTGTTCACTGAGGAACAAATGAAGCATCTGGGCGAACTATTTCAAGACGGGTAGCTGAACAAAACCCGCGTTGCAACCGCTCGTCTTGATCCGAGTGACCAGAGGAGATCCCAGTTGGGGTCAAACATGGCACGAGTGAGTGGGGGTCATTCCTCCTTTCCCTCTACCTCACCCCGATCTCAGGGTTTGCTCCTCCAAGTCAGATCTGATGCGGAAAGTTTGGTGCCCAAAAGCTTGCTAAACTTCTCTCCCATCTATACAGCTGGTCCAATAAAACACCACAAAAAACCCTTTGCCCCTTGTATGCTACAACGCTCCACCCCTACTGACTCCTCCATGCCATTTGTAAAATCCATCCTTTTCTTTCTGCCTCCATACCCAGGACTCTCATCCTTTTCCATCTGGATTTCTGTGGTCCACGCCTGCATGTCACCCCTAAAATTCACATCCCCCCTGCTTTGGTTCGTACGCACCACTGTTTCCGCAGGGATTATGTTCCTTGCCTTTCGGTCTGTCGCTCCTGATCTCTGAACAGCCCCATTGGCTCCTCCTGTTTTGCCACATCAAGTTCAAATGTCTTCTCATGGAGGTCCCTTGCCACCCCATCCCTCCCTACTTCTTTGTTCACTTCCAGTGTCCCATCCCCACACACACTCACACCAGCCAGGGCTGCCCAGAGGTGCCAGCCTCGTCTAAGCGTTTCAGACAGATGTTGCCATGTTTTCTTAAACTTTGGTCCTTATGCGTGGAACGGTCTCCCTTGTCTGAGCTCTCAAAACCTGCTTGCGTCGCAATGTGTCTGACAGCTCAGTCTATTAGCGATGGCTTGAGAGATGGGGATTGCTGCAATTCTCTATGTATAGACACTGCAAACAAATCTATGCGCACATGTGCTTACATATAGATCTGGTTGTGTTCCTCTCGTCTACCCTTAATATGTCAATCGTCTTTGTGGGTTGTACATTTGCCGAGGTGGGGACATGTTTGCACGGTGCATTTCTTTAAGCCAGTCCCCCTCCTGACTGGGGGTTACTCCAGTAATAAAAAAAACAGGAGGAAGTACAGAGATTTCTTTTCATCAGTGAGTACTCTTTCAAACTCTTCCCTCTTGGCACCACACACGACACTGACAGAGCTGAGTGTGACCGAGCCCAGAGCGGTGAGAACACATGACTAAGGGAGAACGGGAAGAAAACAGTCTAAAAGACGCACCTGGTGAAAAGTCTGCACAGCGTGGGCCTCCCGGCAATGACTAGATTCTCAGTGGTGGCCAGACACTGCCAGCGTGTGCGCAGGTGCTGACAGGCTTCTTGCCCTGATCTCCCAGAGCTCCCCTTCAAGAGATATACGGGACATGCACGCAACTATGCACGGAGATGAACCAGTGAGCCGGATTCACAAGTAGGCCCCATGTCTCGGGGGGTGGGGGGGGTGGGAAAAGCATCACCAACCCCTTTTGTCATCTGCTGCAACAGTCCTGGAACCAAAGGGATGAGTTCCCTGCTGCCACAGTGAAGTGATGCTCATCTCTCTTCTCCCTCTGGCAGGTCTGTGGTGGCAGTTCTCACTAACTGTGTTCAAGCGACATTTGGATTTATTTCCCAAGTGCCCGAAGCCCGCTATAAAGCTTGGCACGCACACAAAGCAACGAGGTCCTTGGTCAGACATTCTCACGAGTGAATCCCATCTCACTCTTACCCTAGAGCCATGTCTACACGGGGTGCACGTGACCGGCACGCTGTACTGAAAAGGTGCTCCTAGTGAGAACAGAGATCTCAGAGCCTGGCTGCAGTTCGCACGGGTGCAGTAAAACCACCTCACCCCTCCAGCTGGTACAAGCTCTGCCAGACAAAACCCAGGTTAGCTAGTACCACTGTCTACGCTTAGAGGAAAGGCTGAAAGAACTGGGGTTGTTTAGTCTGGAGAGAAGAATTGGGGGGGGGTGTGATAACAGGCTTCAAATCCCTGAAGGGTGGTTACAAAGAGGACGCTGATGGATTACTCTGTGTGGCCGTATGGGACAGGACTAGGAGCAATGGTCTCCAGTTGTGGCAGAGGAAATTAAAGTTGGAGATGAGGACAAACTCGCTCACAGCGCGAGTGCTTCAGCCTTGGTACAGACAGCCCAGAGAGTATGTGAAATCTCCATCCTTGCACGAGATCAAGAGCTGGTTAGACTGACACGTGGATGGGTGCTTTAGTCAGGGATGCTCCTGCCTTAAGCAGGGGGCTGAACTAGATGTGACCTCCTGAGGTCCCTGCCAGCCCTGCTTTCCTACGGTGCTGGGATTCTGCAGGCAAAACCACGTCAGTTGGGGATCACACCTCTCCTCTACCCCACAGATCGGCAGAGGCAGCAGAGGTCTGTAGTGTGCACACAGCTTTACACCTTGACCTCACGGCTCAGCAAAGGCTGCAGTTTCTCCCAGACGAGACATATCCTCCAAGATAAGGCTGGCTTTGCTTCTGGTGCTGTAAAGGCTACATTTGCTGCTTGTCTGGTTTAAGAGCAGACCTTTATATGCAGACTGAAAAAGTCTACATATAACAGTGACTCACAGAACAGGCACATGAGCCACCCAGCACTGAATGCTGCTGATGATCCAACACGCCACGCACCTCTTAAACGCAGTGGCAAGACTGAATCCAAGTACTGCATCTCTCCCTGCCCATGCTTCCGTGTTATCATCATATTTATACTGTGAGTTTTCCACGCAGGTAGACTCTTAGTCACTTGTTCTACATGTCTGTAGGGCTCTCTCTTTGACTTTCCCAGCAGTTTTTCCCCTTTCTGTTCAGAGGCCAGAAACGACAATCTGTCTGAAACCTTCACTCTGTTCCACCTTCTCTCAGCCCCAGGTAAACACACGATAGCTGCTCTCATGCCATCTGGGGCAAGAAGTAGTCAGGCGCCTCCACCTTGACCTCTCTGTCTTCTTGCAACTTCAGTGCTGTACCTGTGCAGAACGGAGGTGGTGACTGGGCCGGACTGCCTAACGAGGGGTTGCTATAATGCTGCCGTGAATGGTTCTCGCTGATCTTCTGCTTGAGGAATTAATAGCACCGTTCTGCTGGGGAATCTTTTGACATTGGTTTCAAATGAATCTATGTCAGCGAAACTGGAAAAAACATGCCACTTTTATGGCCAAAACACGGAACCTTGCAGAGCAGCTGTTGCACGGTGCAGCGCCAAGCACACCAGATAAAAAGGCAGGCCGCACTCCTGTACTGAGGCTCCTGTACAGGTTTAGATCTTGGACTCTGTCCACGGTGTGACCCTGTGCCTACATGGAGCATCGCTGACTTCAGACTGCCAACTCCTTGGGTGTATCTACACGAGGCGCTTACTGAGCATTAGCCTAATAACACTGCGCAGTAGCGCAGCGGTTAACTGTGTTAATACCCTACTGTGCAGTGTTATTAAGCTAATGCGCAGTAAGCATCATTAAAAAACCATGCACCAACACTACTGCGCAGTAACTCTAGTTACTGCACATTCAGTTATTAGAGGTACTAAACTAAATGCACTGCAATTAAGGCGCATTAATGAACGTGTAGATGTGCCCCTTGGGGCAGGGGCTGCTCCTGTGCTGACAAATCAAGACTGGAAACAGGATGCATGCTTTTCACAGGAGGACACATTAAACACTGGCACAACGTACAGGGGTATGAGGGGCACTCAGAATCCTAAAATCAAGATCTGACACGTGTCTGTAAAAGATGATGTCCTCAAGCAGACAGAAGCTACAGAACTGGACAGAAGAAACTAGTGGAGGAAGTTCTGCGGCCAGTCTTATGCAGATAACCAGACCAGATGGGTACAACTGTCCCTTCTCATAAAAAAACCCCAACCCTACCTTGCTTCAATCTACTGTGGTTAACACATTGGTGGAGCTGGCTGCATTTCCTTGGTTGTATGCAAAGGCCCAGACCTCCCTGCAGTTGATTTAGCTAAGAGTCCTGATGTAACTCTGGACCACAAGTATCTTACCACCACTTTCATATAGGTCTCCTACCTTCTCAGGAATGTGCCGATCACAGTACCTATGGGTGATGCGGAAACACTTAAGTTTTTATTAGAAAGAAGTGGTTATGTCTGCCTACTGCTGCATTAGGTTTTCTGTTAGTCAAGGATGAAGAAGCATTCATTGGCAGGTCATAAATCTGCCACATGATTGTAAGGGCAGTGACTTCCAGAATGTCAATGAGATGATTCTCAAATAGGGTTTGTATCCGATGCCCAGCATAGACCTTTAACCTCCTTGAGCTTCTTATGCCTTGGTCTTTCAACTAAACTGAGTGGCCCAAAGACCAGAATCCTTCCAGTATTGTCCCATCATTCAAGTCATTTGCAGTGAAACTGTTGGATCCCACTTCCCGTTGGTAATGGTACGCTGTGCGCAGGCTATCATGGTGATACTTCCTGGAGTAAGTATGAACACTAAGGCTGCATTTTTCAAACAAACAGCAGATTTATAAGTCTTCACCTGCCCTAAAAGACTGCAGGATCCAAGATGCCTTCTCCTTTACTGTTATTTGCCCTAGTACCTAGCCATGAATCAGCATCCCGCCATGCTGGGGGCTGTACAAACAGAACAAAGGGATGGTTCTTGCCACCAACAGCTTACAACGTGAATACCCTCCCCTCCATGTGCCTTTAGCAACAAAGGGTTGATCGTATTCTCAAAACCTGGAGACCAGAGAAATGTTCAGATACAGTCAACTCAGACTGCACTGTCTCCACCTCAAGCGAAACAACAGAGAAGGATCAGCTGCAGTCACCAGACAGACCAAAGATGCTTAGAGCTACTGTGCAGCAAATAAAGACATGCAAGGTTTTCGGGCAACCTGTTATTTCAGCTTGGGTAGTAGTTCTTCCTTGACTGTGTAACTCAGTGCAATCATTTGTCACTGAGCTCTGGGGCGCGGTCCAGAGGGAACACAGAGGGAACAGAGAACATTTTCTAGGCTGCAGCCTGTCACCTGGGCAGTCAGCATCTCTCAGCACTTGTGCTGTTCTATAAATTACCTCTGCTAGCAGCTTTCAGCTGCCTGCCCCTCCTAGCTTGGTCAAGCACGCCCATCCGTCACCACATGTGTAATACTCGTTACTTTATTGTCTTGCTGATGGAAGAGTTAGTTGTACAGTGGGAAATGCATTAAGGAGGGACTGAATTATTCTGCCTAGGCAACTCACTTCAATCCATCTGTAATCTTCTGTAAGAGGGGGATTTGTAGTTGCTAAAATCATTGAACAAGAGCCTTTAGTGCTGGGCTATCTTCCGAGAGACCTAAACTAAAGCTGTGTTTGGTCTGCCCCACTCATCCACATCACCCAGCAACGAGAAATGGGTCATCATCCAAAAACAGTTGCCGCTGTCTAACCGGGCCCAAAATTCCTTGGTGTGTTTATCTTGGAAGAAGCAACCTCAGGCAGAGAGTAGCATCCAGGTGATGACCTCACTTTTTGGATAACGAGCTAACCAGAACCAATGCAGTTTTCTGCTGCTACACCTTGTGGTATTCCCACCTGCTCCTACAGAGGCTACTCATCCCAACTCGGCCCCTGAGAGTTGGTGTCAGATTCTTGAAGGACGCACCCAACACGCCCGCGTTGGTCGGGAGATGGTCGTCTGTGGATCCTGATGCATTGGAAAACACAGCAGCTCCTACAGCGCTCTGGACTCACTGCATTTCACAGCCACGAGAGGAGACAGTCGCCAGGACAGAAAAACGTCTTTGCTTCCGTTATGCTCTATGTAATGAATCAAAGCATCTGGGATTAGCCTCAAATGCTGTAACTACCCTCTGCAGTCATCACGCAGCCTTTTCTCGGTGCCTTTGGCTTCAGCTGCCAATGGGCTATTACTATGTTAATACCATTCTGTATTATTACTGGAAGATGGAGCCATGCTCCTCATGGGCGTAGGAAGCCAGCGTGGAAGTACGCCCCTGGCAGGGATCATTAACATCTCCATCAAGCGGGGCAATGTGCACATTTCACTGAAGCAATGATCAGGCCCTTGCTCTGGAGACATTCCTCTGCCAGGAATCCCCTTGGCTGCTCCTGCACCATCTCACACACTCCTGGACTGGGGATGTTACAGGAAGGATCCGAGCAAGGCAGCTCTGGGTACCTCTGTACCTCAGTGACTCCTCTGGGGCCCTGGGAACATTGGGCTACTTTTGGACATTCGCTTCCTCTTGGGCTCCCACGTATCGGCAGTGGCTCATCTGACTTCTCACTTCTTCAGGTCTGTGAAGTGGCTACTGACCTTGTAAGAGGCCTCCTGCTTTATACTGCTGCAGCAGGCTCTCCTGGGGCTGCTCTCCCATGTCACTCAGCAAATTCTACTGGAGCAAAATCTGGTGGAGCTGGTGATGCGAGCCACTGCATCTGTGTTTTGCAAACAGCGCTGGGTTTCCACTTGCTTCCAGGTGCAAATCAGGTGTCTCATCTACACCAAATCCTATGCAGGAGGGACTGGGCTTATCTAGCAATACTCAAAGCTCACGGCTGCTGGGGCACTTTTGCTGCACTTGGGGACTGGAGGCAGGGCACTTCTGGCAATGGGCCTTACCTGAGAAACTCCTGGTCTCTTGTTTTTTGGAAGAACTAGAGTTCACTGACTCAGCTCACAGTGAAAAACCTCTCTTTATCAAGCACTTTCTGGGCAACAGGAGGAGGAAAACTGTTTGTGAAGGGAAGCCTTCTACAAGGGGTGGTTTAAAATAGCTCTGCAGGAGGTTTATCTGTCTGCTGCGCCCAGATGCCACAGCCATCACCAGGTTATTAAAAAGAACCCAGCAGCTGTGATGAGGGCGCTGAAATGAATGAAGAGCAAAATCATGCTCTCTTTTCATTATGCTATAAATGAGGTTTCTCCCACTAAAACTCAGCAGCTAGAAAATTTGCACACCTTGCCAGTTGTTGACATGAGACTTTGCGTGTTAGCAAATCCAAGAGATTTGCATTATCAGTACAGGACTAACAGGAGCTGACTATTTACACAAGCACGGATACAGTGATAATGGCCTTAGGCTCTGGAAAAAAATCCTCTGTGACGTTTCATGTCCAGTGAAGGCACCGACATCCTAGTCTGAGGTATCAGTATGCAAGTCCCAAGGAGTGCTGGGCTGACAGGCTGTTGCTGCACTCATGCTACTGAGACTGGTTATGGGGGTCTGCTGTGATGACGAGGGCATTCAGAAAACACAAATCACGTGTCCCTGCTAAACTCAAGAGGTGGGCTGGCTGGAGGGCACCTTCTGAATTATTAATCAGTTAATGATCTTGGTCCGTTCTGGGTTTAGCACAGAACGATGTTGCATACTCGGCGCGTAGAAACACAAGCTGACTTTGAGAGTAAGACTTGGGATCCTTTATAAATACCAGTGTCTGCCCCTTTAGCCCCTTCTGCGATTTCACTGCAGGGCTGCTCACCTCTTACACAAAGCCCTGCCAGAACAACTGTGGCATCAACACACTAATCAAGAAGACAGCGTAGCTTATTAACAAATCAAAATGCTTCCTGGCACTTATGAGGACAGCAGAGTCTGTGATGTTGCCATACTGGATCCATTTACGAGTGAACTGGAGACCCGCTATTTTCTGTACACCAAGGAATTCTGATTTATGATGTGCTTGAAATTACTGTGAATTTCTATTAAAGACCAACACTTGGCAGCAAGGTACCCTACTTACCTGTAATTTAGTTCTGTAACAGTAGTATTCTCCATAGCCCTCACATCCTTTGGGTTTTTTGTTTTTCAGATATGTGACTACACGAGCCAACTTGGCATTTTTCAAGGGTCGGACCGCTCCCATGAGGCTCTCCACAAACCTCAAGGCATGAAGCAGCAGGAATTTATAAAGGCTTGTGCAGACTTTAATCACCAGTTTCCTTTGAATGGACATCCACAGGAAGCCAGCTCATATGGGGAGGTGGGGACATTTAGAGAGCAACAGTTCCAGGTAAGTCCTTTCTCCTACTTTTAGAAACAGGCAGCAGGAGGGATGCCTTGGTAGCATGTTAGGGGAGTAAACATCAGTTGTGTGCATGACAAAAGTACTGTAGAGACCAGAAGGAGCAAAATCCTCCCTAAATACAATATGCCTAATAGCAAACTACGTTCAGAAGAGCCCAGATCTCCCGTCTCAGCTGCTCATGCACAGACATGAGTCCCTGAATGTGTATTGGCAGAGGAAACGATCTAGGGAACCGTTTGATGACTGGATGCTTGTTCTTCAGATCTGAAAATGTAATCCTCTTATGGAGCAAATGCTGGCTGGGTTCTGTAAATCAAGACAGAATGGCCAGGTTTGGGAAGAGGCAATGAGGCATGAAAGATTAACCCGTTGCAGAAAAGTTTCAGTTATTCCTCTTCTTCTCTTTGCGGGGTGCCAAGTCTCTCTGGCCTTGGGCAGAAGACAAGCTTTTCTTTGCCCTGTCCCTCAGGCAGGAGGTCTCATGTTTGAACTTCAAGTAACATCGTGATGGGTTTTGTGGCTGCCTGTTCTTTAGCTCCACACACACACACAAAGACCCTCGAATGGATAAAGGATCTTTGCTGGGGAAAGCTAACTCATTTGTTCTGTTTTTCAGCCACTGTACTGCTGAAGTATAGTCCAACAGATACTGAAAAGGCCTCAGAGAACAAGGCTTTTCACGAAAACTCTCAGCATTCAAAGGCAACGGGAAATGTGAAATGTTTTAAATGGGTAACTTTAAAGTAGGGGTGGGCAAAATATGGCTTGTGGGCCATATCTGGCGTGCCAACTGATCCTATCTGGCTCGTCAATGGTGGCTGTGAGCTTGAGAAGGGAGGGCTACACCCCACGCTGCTCCACTCTGCTGCAGCTAGGGCTGGGCTGGGCAGTGCACAGACTCCTTCGCCACCCTCCTGCCTTCCTGTTGGCGTTGTGGCTGTGAAGTCCTGGCATCCTGGCCGCTGGCAGCCAGGCCCGCAAGGAACAGGGTGTGATGCAGTGCGCTGAGTAGTCGCCCATCCACCGGGGCGATAAACTGCTGCTGCCATGGTGCCGCTAGGAGGTAAGTCTGTGCCAGCCATGGGGAAGAGGGCTTTGCCCAAGGCAGCTGCCCCTGACTTACCTGCAGCTACTCATTGTGGTGGGCAGGTGGGATGACTACTTGGTGTGCTGCATTGTGCCCTGTCCCGTGAGGGCCTGGCTGCCAGGACTGTGCAGAACAGAAAGCTGGGGGTGGGGGAAGAAGGTGGGGGAATGGACACAGCGGGGTGGAGGAGTCTGCACACTGAATAGCCTGGCCTGGTCTGGCCCTGGCTGCAACAGAGCCCTCCCTCCTCAGGCTCCTGGCAGTGGCTGGATAGGATCAGTTGGCACCTGTGCATCCATGCTGGCCGTCAGCAGCTCACCAAAACTTAAGTAGCCTTCCTGCCCCAGTGAGTGCTCACCCCTGCTTTAAAGCATGCAGACATTGATACCAAAACTCTTAGATCTACTCAGGAACTGGCCTGTTCAGATCAGCAGTTCAGGGTGGAAAAAGCCTGTACGAGCTCGCACAGATGCCTAAACTTGGTCCATCTGCTTGACTCGCAATACAATGTTTATGAACATATTATGCTCTCCTCTCCATTTTGAAACCTGCCATTAAATCTGTCCCTTGGCATCAGCATACCCTCCATGCTATATAAGACTTACTTCTGCTTCACTCCGAGGTTTCACAGGAGATGAGACATGTGCCTCCCCCAGCCAGCATCCCAGAGCCTTTCCAGGGAGGAAAAAAGCAAGCTTGGGAGAGCAAGATACAGAGCGACCTACCCTTCCTCAATAGTGACAGAGTTCATGATGATGCAGTTGGTGATTTTAACTTTGTCTTTTATGGTGCATGAGCTGCCAATAGTAGAGCGTTTAATGGACGTCTTCTCTCCTACTTGGGTAGACGAACCAATGATACTGTCTGAGCCGACCTAGAGAAGAGAAGAGCAGAAATCTGGTCAAACCATTCCAGCTGTAAACTAAGTTACTTCCCAAACACTGTCCTCCTTACACCCTTCTAACACAAGCAGCCAGCCCGATCTCCACGTGTCATGAGTAATACACGTTGTATGCTGGTGTCAGGCCTTTTAAAAATTATGCCTACTTGACAGTTACTGCTTCAAAGTACTTTGCACATTCAAGGCTGGAAAATGTTAATATTTAACTGCCCAAAGGCTTTTAATATCTTCTCAGTCTAAAGCACACTTAGGAATTTTGAGTACTTTGAAAGCATAAAACAAATAGAGCAAAGATGTCACCGCTGAACACAGGGCTACGTGGTGATTCTGTGGAAGACCTATGGCAAGCCCATGAGAGAATGCAAAAGGCTTAGCACATCGATGAGAGCTACACTTGAAATCCCGCTCTGATGGTTAAATATCTTGCTCCTGAGCAGAAAGGATCCTACCCTTTCTATGCAGTCTTGGAGGTCAAGTGTGCCTCAAAGAAGCAATTACATGCAAATGATGCTCGGTGAACATACCCAAGACACATATACTATGATCTGTAGGTTGCAGATTTAAAAGAATAATGTGGGCGTTGAAGCAGGCAGCCATGGAGAAAACACACGTTAGATATGGATAGAAACCGAGCGGGGAAGAAGGATCAAAAAATCCTCCTGGGACACTCAAAAAGCAAGACCCTGATTGCCTACATGCCACAGGAAACATCTAAGAGCCAGGAATACCTAGGAGTCAGGGATATGGAGCTACCTGGCTCAACAGGCTTCGGGCCCAGACTTCAAAGTCCTGTTACCATTCCCTGAATAGAGAACTGGCTGGGTTCCCCAAGATCCCCCTCCTCAGCTAGGTTCCAGTCCTTGGGTCCAACCACATCATTCTCAAACACAAAGGCAAGCACTTAGGTGCAGGGTGTGGACAAAGAGAGCAGGGAACTGTTCTCCACTAAGTCCCAGAAGGATAGAACGAGGGGGCACCCGCTGAAATTGGCAGAAGGCAGGTTTAAAACTAACAAGAGGATGTCCTTTTTTAAGCAGCACGTAGGTAACTTGTGGAACTCATTGCCACAGGAGTTTGTAGAGGCAGAGAGCAGACCCAGGTTCAAAAGGGGACTAAGCAAATTCATGGACAAAAAATTCATTAACAGCTGTTAAGCAGAATAGTCAGAGATATAAACTCTGGTATCTTCCTCCTTCCAAAGAGGATTATTCTGCACTGGTCCGGTCCTGCAGGGAGAAAACCAGGAAAGCCAAGGCTGCAACTGAACTCCAACTAGCTTCGAGCATCAAGGACAATAAAAAGTCCTTTTTCAGATATGTGGGGAGCTGGAGGAAAAGCAAGAGCAACATTGGACCCCTGCTGAACCAGATGGGGCAACTGGCAACTGACACCCAGGAAAAAGACAACCTATTAAATGGGTACTTTGTGTCTGTCTTTCATCAGTCCCATGGGACGCCCATGCCCGCACTACAGGATAGGGAGGTCCAGGTGAGGGAGATCCCCTGCCCTCCATTAATGCTGACCTCGTGAAGGAACATCTTAAGAAGCTGGATACCTTCAAATCAGCCGGCCCTGACAACCTACACCCCAGGGTACTCAAGGAGCTAGCTAGCATCATAGCCCAGTCCCTGACACGGGTCTTTGAAAACTCCTGGCGCTCTGGTGAAGTGCCCGGAGACTGGGAGAAGGCCAATGTGGTGCCTTTCTTCAAAAAAGGGAGGAAAGTGGATCCGGCTAACTATAGGCCCATCAGCCTGACTTCTATCCCGGGGAAGTTCTTAGAAAAGTTTATTAAAGAGGCCATCCTTAATGGACTGGCCGATGCCAACATCCTAAGGGATAGCCAACACGGGTTTGTTG
>NW_017728993.1:26089384-26101208 GCF_001723915.1 Gavialis gangeticus | reverse complement strand
GGCTGGACTCGATGATCTACTGAGGTCCCTTCCAGCCCTAATGTCTATGAAATCTATGAAACCTTAAAACAAAAAATGGTGGGTGCCAATAACAGGGTAATGAACAGAGAATAGTTCACACTAGATACACCTAGCTCACTGCTCTTCCTTTATAGTACCCACTCCTGCCACTGTTAGAGACAAAACCCCGGGCTAGATGGAGCATGGGTCTCACCCATTACAGAACTGCTTGTACTGTAAATAGCCTTATCTACACAAGCAGAGCTACTTGTGCAAAGTAAGAGATCATCACTCATGCAGGTGACACACACACAACAGGGCCCAGAGAACAGGGTTTGAAGGCTGGGATACCACAGCAAAAAGTCAGCACTGAATGCTGAATCCTGCTGGGCTTGGGAAAGCCAACTGGCTCCTAGCACCACTGGCCTACCAGCTTACCACTCCCTGGAGAAACAAATCCTGCAACAGCTGATAGGGCATCTTAGGTGGAGCTTTAATTAAAAGTCCCAAATGTTTTGTAATGAACAAAGATGGAAGAGTGGGAACGGGTGGGTGAGGACATGCAATGTTTTGGGTTGCACCACGTGCGTTTTGCACTCCTCTGTCCCACTTGGTAACAATCAACCGTTCTCAGCTAAAGGAGAGAACACAAGGAGCTCGTTCTGCATCCACTTAGACCTTACCCGTGTTTATAACACATAAGAGCTGCCCCGCCATTCAGCGTGAATGTGAGAGGGGAGAGGACAGGTCACTCACCATGCCTTTGTCAGTGACTTGAGCAGATGCGTGGACCAGATGTTCATCTGGGCACAGGAGAGGCAACATCTTGGGAACCTGGAAAAAGAGAATCCACCACTCCAATTAACAAGATAAAGCTGCATCCATGCATTACACAGGTAAACACACAGAATCCACAGTGCAAGAGGAGTGTGCACACGGGGAAATTCTGGGCGAACCCTGTTCACCCTCTCCCTGAGGATCTGCTCTCTGCTGCAGTGTGACACAGGCCACTGGGCTAAATAGACCTACTCCGACCTAGGCAATGCCAGTTCTTATGTTCTCAGGTAAATCCAGTGGCTTTTCTTTCTGCACCACTGAAAATAATCTTGTTGACAGCAGACATGATTTTTCACCTGCAATTTAACTTTGCAACAAGTGTGTGGTAGGTTACCATCTGTTCTCCATGGAAGTATGGAGGCAGGTTCCAAGGAGAGCCCCAACGAACACACAGGGCCTCCCCTTCTGAATGCAGCTCAACCCGCCTCTCAGCTCAGCTAACACAGGGCAGTCGGCCCTCAGCCATATCTATTACAAAACAGCTCGCTGACACACGAGGATGACTGAACTGAAGCATTCACTTGCAGAGTGGATGGATGAAGCGGAGACCAGGGAGCAGAAATAGTTCAGATGCTTGAGGGGAGGGGAAAAACTCAAGTTGATGAAGTGGCTGTTCCAGATGGCAGAGCACCATGGAGGAAAAGGCTCGCAAATGAACTTGACAGAGAGAAGGCAGGTGTTAGATAAGCAGACAAAGCAAAGAAGGTAATAGAGACAAGGTCCATGAAGTAGACAGAAAACAAGTCCATGGAGAGCAATTTTGAGCCGGCTCTTGAAATGAATGGGAAGCCAGCACTGTGGAAGGATGGGATAATGCAGTCATTCTTCTTGTTCAGCTGGAAAGAGCAGGCTGGACTGCCCTGCACCTGCTGCAGTTGGATGGGGGGCGGGAGGGTGCAGACCCTGGAAGGGAAGTGCCAGGCCGGGTACAATCAGCCCAGGTGCAGTCCTGGAACATGCCCAGAGGCAATGCTGCCCAGGTGCAGTGATGGCAGGGTGGCATGTGGGCGAGACAGGCTGGGGGCAAGGGGTAGGAGGAGAATTCAGGGTCAAGGGAGAGGCCAATATCATGTCGAGACAGGACTGGTGGGAGGGGGGTGTTGCAGGATGCTTGTGCCTCTTTCAAGCAGAAGGAAACCAGAAAGGTCATATGCACACTTGGCAGAGGCAGGCAGAGAGGAATCGTGAGGATGATCCCTCCAAAGAGGCAATCAGGTCTCATCTCGAGTGTGTCCTCCATGAAGAGGAGACGAGACAGAAAGAGCAAAGTGCCGATGAATGAACCTTCTGAAGCAGATCTCATGGAGAACAGGGATCAGATAAAAGGGGAAAAAATCCATGTGGTCTCAAAAGCAAGACACCAGTCTCAAGATCTGCAAGTATCCATCATTGGAAGACCCCTCTTGTCCTGTGCGTGCAGCGGTCAGTGGAGAGGCAGTCACCAACAAGCCATTGGTCTTCAGAGTTAACATGGCATGGAGATGGATGGGTAAATTCACAACTTTTTCAGAGCTACCACCACTGGCCACCACATCTGTTAACTCTTCATCCCTTGAGGGACGCCTGCTACTACAAGGTCTATACAAGAAGCATGGAGGTTTTTTAGTGATAGTGTTTATTCAACCAACTGCAGAGTGGGGAGAGATGTTGTATGAGCTTCTGGGCACCGAATACCCTTTAGGACATGAATTTTTCTAAAGAAATGAAAGAATAAGGTGCAGTCCTGAGGAAAAGATGCCAGGTTGCCAGGCCAGGTGATAGGACTCCAATGGCTGTAGCTTTCTCCAGGGTTGCTGCCATTGCCTGACACAGCTGGGGAACCAAAGGGTCCAAAGAAAGGATCTGAAGTAGGCTGCAATAGTTCACAGGGTCACACCTGGCTCAGAGATCTGGGAAATGAGGAAGAAGCAGCAGCTTTCACCAGCAGAAAAGAGACGGTGATCATGATTAAACACAGTTTGCCAGCTACAGCTACAGCTAGAGCAGAGCCTGGCCTGAAAACAGGCTAGGACGCAGCCGTCTGAGGGGTGACCAGAGAAGGCGACTACTTCCAGCATTTTGCTCTGAAAGGAAAGGTTAGAGAAGGGGCAGGAGTTTGAGGGAGTGCCTGGGTCAAGGCAAGGTTGCAAATATGTTTGAATTTAATTCATATTGCAAGGAAGCTATTTCCTGCCATTGAGGTGAACTCCTTCCTGAACTCACCTGCCCACACACAGGCAGCAGGACCGAGAAATGCAGCTGGGAGCTGAACGGTGCAAATACAGCCTTCCCTCACTGCGAGGGCTGCTGCCCTGTATGGCTAATACCACCGGAGCCTGCTTTCTTAAGGCACCATTGCCTGGGCATCAAAGAACCGAACAAGAGACTAGGATCTGGGCTAGGACAAAAACAACCAGGACTCAGAGTCTTTGGAGGCGACCAACCCAGCCGAGGTGAACCGCTGCAGCTCCAGTGAAACGTGCGTCTTTCCCTGGATTGGTGAGAGAAACAAGACGCAGAGGGACCGGGAATAAGAACTCCTTTCTCCGGCTCCTCGTTAAAGCTGTTATGTGTTTTACCTCTGCATAGTTTCCTCCAAAATTTTATCATTCTGGGGAAGTTACAAACTCAAGGAGAACTGCCAAGATGGAAGGCCTGGGCGCAAACTCAAAGCGTGAACTCCATGTACCACCCAGGAGCAGACACGTTTCCAGCACTGACCAACATGCACAATATTTAGGTTAAAAAAAACCAAACCCACATGGAGCCTGACTGGCTCAGCTCAAGGCGGCTGGGCTGAAGAAGCGGCTGCCAAGGACACGTGCACCCTCCCTTGTGAGCTCTCCCTTAACCCTTCGGCCACTTGTGCCTCCCTCCCTGCCCCTGCCAGCGGCACTGCCCAGCCCCTGCTCTTCTCCTGTCTCTTGGGCCTCCCCCTGCAAAACGAACCTCTCATTATGTCTGAGCTCCACCACAGATGCCACAACTGCCCCTCCCTCCTCTTCCCTTCAGCCCCAGGCTGGAAACACAGAGCTCCTGGGGCCCTGCTCCCAACCCAAACTTGCATTCATGGGCCCAGCCATACAGCCAGAGCAGCACGGGCACAGGACAAGCCTGTCCTATGAGTCCCCCTCTAACTCTCGCCCTTCGCAAGGCCTGATTTCTCCTGCTGCAGCATCTCCCCCCTGCCCACAGCCCTCTCCAGCCTCCCTGAGCTGTGTTCAGTGGTCCAGTCCTGCTGGTGGAGACCTCTCATGTGGCAGGGAAAGGGAGGAGACACAAGCAGCATTGGCTGTCTCAGCAAAGTGAATGCCTCAGGGGACAATGCAATGCTATCCCTGCAGCTCTTCTTGCAGACTCTTCAGTTTATGAGGCCCCATCCATGCAGGAGAGCTAGGACAGTGGTACCAAGCGATGTCAGTGGGGTCATGCAGACACTGATGTCTGCTGGAGTAGTAGTTCATTTATAAAGGAGAGCATTGGGCAGCCTAAAAATGAGGCTTGCTGCAGGCTCCCCTCCAAAATCCTCCTCCTCTTCACCACCCACCCCTGGCAAGGAGACCTGTGGGGCTCACCATCCTGCAAAACAGATACAAGAGAGGGGCAGAGTGGCTTGCCTATGGACAACCCCCCCACGTAGTGTTCATATTAGTCCATACCTGTCTGTTAGCTTCAATGTACAGCCCAAGAGTGTTGACGCGGAAACACAGCCCCTCCTTCATGACATGGACGTAGCAACGCACTTTCCCCATGTGGAAGGCTTCATTCAGATCTCCTTGGTGATCATTCCAGCAGGTTTTACCGAGAGCAAATTTCAGCAAACTCTCCTCCTCCTTCATGAAACTGTAAATGTCTGCAGAAGATGCACACGCTTAGAAGGGGCTCAAAGCGATGCTTTCTACAGCAGGGCACTAGAGATGGGGCTTTAATAGTGCCCCCAGCAGAGGATACACCTATGGCACTCATCACCACTTTGCAGTCACTACTTGATTTTTTGCCACCTGGTGGTAACTGCTTATTCCCATTTTACAGATAGGAGACGTGAGGACAAGGACAGAGAGAATGCTTATACCGCTGCAATCAGCATTACATCAGTATCAAGAAGAAGCAGACAAATAATACAAAACCATAACCCAGGGGAACTCTGCCCAATCCAGTGGAGAATTACACTGGTATGAAGCAGAGAGGAAATCACTGTTCATGTAAATGGGGCTGGTGTAGACCGAATCTGTCCACTTCCATCCTAGGGCAGGGGTGAGGTGCCATCAGTTCTCCCCACTGTGTGCTCTACCCTGGGATGGCTGGATGTCAGTCTGTTCCCAAGCCTGTAGCTCATATCTGCAAAAACAAGGGCACGGGGAGTGTGCCCGCTTGTCCCTGCCCCTGCCCTGGGATACAGGGCAGATAAAGGGCTGGTTAACAGTCATGCAGGCAACCCTGTGCTGAGCTTCAAGCTCTTTGCATGAACTGGCTTGGATGGGGACTCTGTGCATGTCGGGCAATTACTGAATGAGACCTTCATTCTTTCATACAGGCACACTCATAAGTCATGCAGTTCAATGGGATTTAAAGACTGTTTGGTCAGAGACTGGGGAGCTGGGATCAGCTTTTTACTGGCTTTTAAATCCTCTGTCCCAGGGATCAGGATTTCCCAGTTTGCTTTGGAGCTGAGGGCACCGAGCAGTTCACTTGGAGCAACCTCCTCTACCTCAGCCCCGTGTGTGCTGAGTGTGGTTTAAATATGGGCAAAAACAGTGTGTTTGGCCACAGGGATCCATCAGCTTCGCTAGCTGGGAGCCTTGGATGGGACAACCTGGCTTCTTTGTAGCAGCTTTCTGAGCTGGGGACAGACATCTGAAGGGATGGGGTGAAACATCTACTCTAAGACTAGCTGCAAATTTCTGCTTTACAGGTCGAAGTACCTGCTGCCTCTGGGCTCCAACCAGGTGGTTGCAGAGGATGGAGCTGAACTGTTCTCAGTGGGGGTAGATAACAGGACAAGGAGCTATGGGCTCAAGTTGCAGCAAGGGAAGTTGAGGTTGGATATTAGGAAAAACTTTCTTACTAAGCGGGTGGTGAAGCACTGGAACAAGTTACTCAGAGAGGTGGTGCAGTCTCCTTCCTTGGAGGTTTTTAAGACCTGGCTCAATATAGCCCTGGCTGGGATGGTGTGGTTGGGGATGGTCCTGCTTTGAGCAGGGGGCTGGACTAGATGCGACCTCCTGAGCTCTGTTCCCACCCTCAATTCCTGTGATTTTATGACAACTGACACAGGAACAGCTCAAACCCACAGGAAATCTGAGGATACTTGCACTCACCTAACGACTTTGGCTCCCTTCTCTTTTGGACCTGCTCTTTGTAGTTTTGTTCCTGCTGTGATGATGTGGGACAGGAGAATTGTTTCCTCACAAGATATGGAATCAGTTCACTCCGGATAGATGTGATTGACCTGAGGGAAGAAAAACCCACAAGTGAAGCCCACGACTGCTGGAAGCTGGTGTCCCTTTCGTTTTGTCACGGAAGAGAAGATCAGACATTTAGCGGGTGTTCTGCTTCACCACAAATCAATGTCAACTGCTTGAGTGCAAGGGATACCAAGCTCTCACCCGTTAACCTGGTGCTCTCTTACTGTATTAAGAGTCTAGAGGGGAGACAGATTTCTTTGAGGGATCTGGAGTAAAGAACCTTCCAGCCTCCACAGCTGATGCCCTGGTTTCCAACAGAGTTACCTACACCCTGACTCTGCACAGTCTAATTTTACCTCTGAACATGTGCAGCGTGACTGCTAAGTGCCACTGGGCCATGCTGCCAATGATGGAAACTCATTTGATGTGACTGTAAAAGAGCATGAAAGGTGTGGGGAACACAGGGAATCCAGCATCCACTGCAGCATCCCTCTCAGTGGAAAACAAGAGGAGCTACTTCTCCAGGAGCTGAACGCTCAGTAATATGTGAAAACACTCAATGAAAAAAATGAACAATAAACCAAGCGACGTCCTGTTCTCCTGCACGCCTGAGGCCCCAAAGAGCATTTGCACACTCATGATCTGACCCTGCAAAGTTACTGCCTATTTTAACAAGTTTTGGAACGAGAGGTGCAGGCTCTTCGAAGGGCCCCAACCCAACTCACATAGTCAATGTAAAGGCTGTCATAAGTACTGGATCTATGTACACACATGGCACCTCAGGGCCTTTTAACATATTTGCCTCCCCCCTCCTCTGCTACCGTGAAGTAAGGGAGGACTATTTGTCCTTTATTTGGATGGGGGGACCCGAGGCACAGAGGGGTCACGTGGCTTGCAAAGGTCATACAGGAAATCTGTGATCTCCTTAAGTCCTAGAGTCCAGACACAACCCACTTACACGGTGTAATTTAGACTGTTTTTTTTACACCAATGTAAGCTGCTTCAGAGCCAGAGCAGCCAGAGACAGCTGCTAGTGCTAGCTCTTACGGTGGGAGTACTAGGCCTTGAGATAGCCGGGGAGCAAAGGGCTGCACCAGGATAGCTGCAGACATACAACACCTACAGGGCTGCTGCAGTTTTACCCCTGACTTCTGCACTGAACGCACGTGAATCAGAGCAGTCTGGGGGGCTCTCAGCATCACTTTGCTTCTTGTTTATACCAGTGTGCACATGCTGTGTCCAACCCCCTAGCAAGTACGCTACCCCCTGGATAATCCTTCCTTTCATTTCTGTTCTTATATTGCACATAAAGACTGCTCCTCCTCCACTCCCATGAATACGGATGCCCGTAACTACTGCACCAGGAGCTCGTAAGTCTAATGTTTTATTGAATACTTAACGTGGGAAGATTGCTCGAGTTTGCAATAAAAAGTGAGAATAAAAATGCATTAAAGGTAATGTCATCTAAACATTTTTACTGCTCCGTTATTTTAATAAAACATCAGCTAATTCACAAGGCTGAAACAAAATGAAAGTCAAGGCTGGGAAAACCATTTAGGAAACCAATGCAAAACTCAACACATGCAGCTTAGTTCAGAGATGACAGCTGTGGAAATCAGTAAGCAACACAGGGATGCAGATACCAAGCAAAGAGAGGACTTGCTTTGAGTGGTGCATGGCGTAAAATCAGAAGTCAACTCTGGATTAAACTAAAGGTAGGACGAATTTCAGGAACATCTTCTGTCTGCACAGTGCCACCCAGGAGACAGCAGAGAAGAATCTCAAGCACAGCAGTGGAAAACCGGAAATGCAACACAGGATAATCCCGCACTTGTCTCGTTTGAGATGTGGGAAGCCAGAAAGGACCCAAGGACCAAATAATCTTCATCTCAAAAGTGGGTAACATTCAGATTTGAGCCGCAATCTTTCATGGAGACCAAATGTGATACTTCCTTGGCCGTCTGACAAGAGCGGTTGGAAAGCAGAGCTTACGACTGCCTGCCCTGTCATCTTTCGATAGTGCATACCGTCTGACCATCCCCGATCGAACCCTTTGATCTTCATCACTCTTTTTTTTAGAGCCCATATGCTTTCATTTGCAATCTGTCCTTAATCTCCAAAATCACATAATGACATGTCATGTGGAAGTAGCCGTATTTCAGGAATGAACGAACGAAAACTCTTGATTCTTTAATCACAGTCTCTCACTGCTAACCATTTACAGGCTCCCTGTGCCCCAGCTCTGCTGGCTGCACTCGGACATACGTGTGGGTGTGCACACGGGCAGTTTACTAGCTTAAAATGTTTGCCTGCAGCTGTACCATTCAGCCACCATTTCCTGCTTGGGTTTTACATGCTGTCCAAAACCGACAATCACGTGTTTCCCTCGGAGGCCGCCCATGGCATTTACGGGATCCGTTACCTATAAAATATCCAAGTATTTGGCAGCGTCTTAAACAGCCTGATGTAGAGAACAACACAATGGAGTAGGAAATGAAAGAGGGGGAAATGGGGAAAGACAAAACTGTGCCTGGTTTGCGATGTCTTAGTCTTTCCTGGCCAACTCTTCCAGCCTTCCCACAACTCTCTTGAGTGGTTCTCCACAATCCTCAGTCAAAAGGTGGGGAAAAATCTCAGGGTCATCTATAAAATGTCACCCACCCCCTCTTGGAAAAAAAACCAGGGTGGATGTTTATCTTTGCTGGCAGCTTAAGTAGGATTTATACACCACTGTTACAGGGAATTTGCTTTGGGGAGGTGTTAAAATATTAGCAGTGAGGCGTTCAGTGATAAAGATTGGGGAATTTCCCTTGACAGGTTTTGCAAATGTGCCTATTCAAAGTGACGGCGTGAGAATGTTATTTGAGAGGCTGATGACGAGAGTGGCAAACAAACATCTGGCTGGAGCCAAGAGGGAGGAGAGGAAGAAGGAAGACAGAAGGATTAAGCTTGAATAATCTTCTCCAGGAGGAAAAAATGAGCAGAAGTCTGGGAAGGAGTGGGCTGGCTTGGCCCGCCATCCAGGGAACAGAAAGGAAAAGGTTTCCACATAGTCTATTCAAAATGTCCTTATAGCAAAGTCTCATGGAAGAGCTACAAGCACTGATGCAAAGGGCAGGAAAGGGAAGGGTAAACTTGCAAAACTTGGGTAAAAGAGTTTCCTATTCCGGCCAGGTTCTTAAACCAGGCCCGTCACTACAGCTCCCGAGCTCGCCGAATCAAGCACTGAGAAGGAAAGTTGGAATACACAAGGAAGACACGAGTACCTCTAGGCTGAAGAAGTGAAGAGCAATGCCTTAAAACAAAAACCCAGCCAAAAGCCAAGTCTGTGTGACCATGCTCTGATGCTGAAAAGAAAACCAGGACAAACAACCTACCTGCTTCTAAGGAGTACCTGACGGCTGCTCCCAAATGCTAAGTGAAGTCCCCACCTTCTGTTTCCTAGGACTGTATTTTGTGAGTGTTTCTACCCTCTGGCTTTCATCATGGTCTTAATGCAACTGCAAAGATTTCCAGATCTGTGACTCTATCAAGTGCAGAGGGGGAGCAAAATAAATATTTGAATACTTGGGTGGCTCCAGTCCCACCAAAAACTATGAGAAAGGGGGTGCATTTCCAAAGAGGTCGGGTCTGATAAATGTTCAGGTATAAAAAGCAGCAGCAAAATGACTCTTCATCCTACTGAGCTTTGCCAAAGCAGGAGATCTGCTCCACTGGCAGCTTAAACAATGGCAGAGGGTGACACGGAGGAGGAAACGTAGGGAAGCGGGGGACAGACAGAAGCAAGAGTGAAGCTGAGTGGGATGCACAAGGCAGAGCACGATCCAAGAGGCACGTGGGATTTGGAACAGGCCAAGTGCAAACTTCTTATAAGACATGAACTGGGCTGGAGCATGGGTTGAGAGACAGGTCAAGGAAGCTCCACTGCAGGAGTTGGTAATTATCCCACAACCAAGGTGTTATAAATACAAGAAATCCACAGCTTTGCCTTCACTCATACACATCCAGATGCGCTGCATGATGGACATGCATATTTAAAGGCATTAAAACAACGGCACTTCTGCCCTGCAGTGACACCGCAAGGAAAGAAAAAAACCCAAATGGGCCTCTAAAGTCATTGAACTTGGCCTCCCCACCCACTAGACAGCTTGAATCATCAGTGGGCGTCTTTTGCAGGGTGTCAGTGCAAGGCAGAGTTCAGGTTTTTACAAAAAGAGGCATTTTGGCCTCTGGGGAACGGTGGGATGGAGCAGCAATTACTCTCCAGCAACATTATGCAGATATGAACCGTGCACAACTTTCCCCTGCGGTTTGACTTGGAGTCTGCGGCTGGGCAGAATTAAGTTGTTTGGGTACCACAATTTTGCATTGTATACGCTCACATGCACACACATCTGAGATGGACAGCTTCAACTCAGCGCCGGAGTGCAGCCGCCTCCGGGATGGGCCCTGGCGGCTGAGACCTCAGGAAGGAAGGAACAAAGGAGCCAACTGAAGCAGCTGGTCGATTTAAAGAAGCAGAAAGCAATCACATAGATGGAAATGGATTCCTGCTCACCACTGTGTTTAAAAAGAGTTTGTTAAATGCAGTGGAGCAGAGCCTTGGTTTCCGGTGCCACCTGGAAGAGACATCCAGAGCCACACAATGCCCATTAGCACCATTCAAAACCTTGCAAACCCTCTTGACTATTCAAACACGTTGTTCAGTGCATTATTGCCTCACAAACACATTGAGTTGAGGTGCTAAGACGATGCTGTTTGGCTTGACCCGCAGCAAGCATGGAGGCACCCACAGCTTTGATTTCCTTGCGCTATTTCTCACTTGCTTGAGATGTTTCTAACCAAAGTGTCAGCCCCATTTACTGGCTGGCGTTCATGTATATCTTCCACATTGCAAGTTAAACACTGTAAAGCAGCATTAATGAGTATTAACATTTAATATCCCCCCTTTTTTTATTAATCCAGGATGGTGCGTGAAATGTGCCATTGTTGGTGGCACCTACCTGTGAAATCGGTCAGCCTTTGCCATGGGCTCCCGATGGGGGTCTCGCTTGGAATCATTATTAGCAGGACCAGCCACTTCCACAGGTGCAGACAATGTTTGTGATCCACAACCACACAGCAGCAGTTTATTAGCAAGTTTTTTTTACCTAGTTTTGTCCCTGATCTCCCTTTTACATGCTAACCTTTACTCTTGCACCGCCATGAGCACGCAGCAGGTCACGTTCTGAGGCGTTACCAGAGCAATAACATCGACTCCACTGGACATACCCCAGACTCACATCAAATGTGCAATACAGCACCGTGTCTCAAACTGGAGCTTCTGGTTTATTAAAGTGCACGGATACATACAGCCAAATGCCCGCTACAGATTATTATAGCATTGGCCAGAAGGAAGTTTGCATATTTACACAGGATAATAAAGATGTAAAGAAAAGAGAGAGAGGGAGGGGGGAAGAGAGAGAGGGGTGGGGGAAAAAGAGAAAAGTTAATTCTGAACCCTGTAGGTACATAGTTCATAGAATCATAGAACCAATGAGTCGGAAGGGACCTAGACAGATCATCGAGTCCGACCCCCTGCCGCGGGCAGGAATGACACTGGG
>NW_017728993.1:26069584-26084384 GCF_001723915.1 Gavialis gangeticus | reverse complement strand
GGGGAAAAAGAGAAAAGTTAATTCTGAACCCTGTAGGTACATAGTTCATAGAATCATAGAACCAATGAGTCGGAAGGGACCTAGACAGATCATCGAGTCCGACCCCCTGCCGCGGGCAGGAATGACACTGGGGGTGGGAGGGGTCTCATCGTTTAAGGGATAAAGCCAGATAACGTTTAAAAATTCCATGTAAGCTGGGAGCTCTCTTGTTGGATCTCAACGTTATTTTCTCTTGATCCTTTGATGGAGATTAAAAATTTCCATGTGAATACAAAGAAAGAAACAACAGTTACTCTGAGACCTTTTTTCCCAGCTTCTAATGCTCCAAAGCAGAGCAGCCAGGCACAGTTCCCATCTCTTCTCTCCTCCCTTCCCTGCCCCCAAGAAAAAAAGTCAACTCACTTTGAAGACAAGACAAAACAAGGCCAGGGCAAGGGGGATTAGGGAAATGATATTTATATCATGGACCAAATTAAAATGTCAATGCAGGAGGCAGGCCAACAGCCCTGACCATATATCTGTGCCAGGCAGCCTTCCTCGAGGAAACAGGGAAGAGATCTGAGAAGAGTTAAAGCAGCCTGGAGTTAATACCACCTGCCTCAGACTCAACACCACTTAAAAGATGGTGTTTGGGTCCATTTCCCACAATGTGGTTTTAATGAGCACAATGGAAGAAGCAATTACAAGCTCTTTTCCCTTCCCCTCCCCGATTCTCAGCTAAAAACGCAGGCGTTTCTAAGACATGCTAAGAATGTGGAGTAAGCAGATGTGGGCCGCCGAAGGAGGAGGGGAAAAAAAGGACCCCAAATTAAACAGCCGGGTCTCTTTTTGTGTTGTGTTCAGCTACAGGACGACTCCTTTCTCCCTCTCTTCTACTTGTTCTCTTGGGGCCCCAGACTGGTTTTAACCATTTCAAAAGAACAACTGCAAAACAGCCCGGCGGGCCAATACATTAAAAGGTAGTTGCTTGGACTTAACCCACGACCCCACAGTATCATAAGAAACGTTATCGCTTTGTTCCTGGTTTACTACTAAGATTTTTGATGCACTAATTGAACTTCCCCAAACCTCCTGCTAATCAGGATCTTTGTCAGCATTGTTTATTATCATCATTATAACTTTGAAGCTAAAAATCCAAACTTTGCGCTAAAATTCACAAAGGGAACTTTGAGAAATGCCCTAATGAAAGAAAACACCATGTGCCTGCATTTCTGGTGCGCTCCCTTTCCCAGAGTTGGTAACGGAGCCTGTGCCTGGAACACCGTATGGGACACTGTCTACAGCCACCATGTTGATACCTGCCCAGCTGGAGGCTCCTGGCCTTGGATGGCCTCCCAAAGCTCAGAAGCTGGGGTGATACAGGGAGGTCAAAGGGAGTCAGGCAGGGATGCTCACATATGTCAGCCTGAAAGGTAAGTGGACTGAATTTACTGGATTTATTTTGAGGTCTGGATTTACTTAGAGGAGCAATGATGTTCCCAGCATTTACCTGGACTAAAACACCCTTCAGAGTGTTTCTTTGAAAACAAACCATTGCAATAAAGGCAGGGTAGAGATGCACCTGACAGACTACATAAATCAGAGGCTACACAAGGAAATGTGCACAGCAGCTTTAGATTAATGTGGCGCCCTACTCACAGATAGCAGTAAGGGTCTCTCAGCTAGAAACCCAGATCCTTTGAAAGTATAAAATACCAACCAAGGAGCCTTAACTCAGCCCAAGAGAATTACCAGAAACACCAGTGATTCCAAGTTAACTCTTTTTTTGCCTACGGATGCCAACACATTTGGAGTTTTTTCAGTTCCTCCTCCGTGCAAACCTCCGACGGCCACCCAGGGAGCTTGGCAGGCCTCTCCAGCAGCGCAGGGAGGGATCTCTTCCCTTCCCAGACAGCATCTCATTCTTCCAGATCAAGCCCACCTGCACCAAGTGCGACTCCCTGCCAGCACTCACCCCCGCCTTCGTGGCCATCTGTATCTCGGCCGTACAGTCTTGTGAAGCATCTCTGGGGCTATGCTCACTTTGCAAATTATGCATCAGAGGCATCCTGAAACGAAGCCGCACAGAATGCATCTGCTGAGTGTACATCCCCACATCAGACTGATGTATTATGCAAACGTATGACAGATTTAGATGGGATTAGAGTGACGCTGTGGCCGTGATGGTCCAGGAATTATGCAAGAGGCAAGGATTTCTTAGAGTGACATTTTTTATTGGATCAACTACATACTTGGGATAGAGTTACATAAGCTTTCAAATGCCAGGCATTCTTCCTTGATTTAGACATGCACATAACAAACACCTTAAAAAGTATTTGTGGACTGTGCACTGTAAGCTGGACTGTGAGCTCTAACATTACAGATTGCTATATTTTGAAGTGGATATTTATTGCAAGTATTATTGTCTCATTAGATAACTGCATTTCTACAATGAAGTCAAATATATCCCCAAGACCTTCAAGGAGCTCCAAAAGCCACTTCTGTTTTATCCCCTCTCAGCCTTCACTTGACTGGGCTGAACAAGTTAGTCAACTAGTGTCTTCTACTGAGACAGGCTCTCCGCTCTGATGGCTACAGCATCCCTTCTCTGGACCTGCTTCAGTCTGAATGGTTCTTGAACGCAGGTGACCAGCACCAGACATACTCCTAGGGGGAAGGCTCCCCAGGGTCTTCCCAAACAGCATTAATACTTCCCTTTTGTCACAGCATTGATACTTCCTTGTGACACACGGCAGCATCATTCTTGCCCTTCTCAGACACCGCAGTGCTGGTGGTCCAACTAATCCACCCAAGCCTTTCTCCTGCTATGGTTTTTGCAACTCATGAGCTCCCAGGTCATGACAGTAAGTCCTAAAATGTGCAGTTGTGCACTTTGTACTATGAAATTTCAACCCCCTTCTACTGCTCCAGCCCTTGAAGTCATCCAGGTCCTCACATGTGATATTCCTATCCTCTATATAACTTCTTCATGATTTACCAAAAGCCAAAATATCATGGCCTCTTGTTGGTGGATAGTGACAGGTCATCTATCACACTGAGCAATACGTAGGCCTTTCCAGTATTTCAATAGCATTTATTCTCCAATATATAAGTGGAAGGTTAAACTTTTCCATAGTGACACACTTTCTGGTAGTCTTTAATTCTCTGACAATAGGACAGAGATCTCTATTCATGTCCCTGCTACCCTACTGGGGAGCAGTAAAGTTTGACACTTCTCCATAAATTATGCGATATGGCAAAACAAAACAGTTTTAGAAAAAAATCCTTAAAAGGGAAAAAAAACCAGAGAAGTTGTTACAATTTTCCAGAACCAAAGTCAACCCTAAAAGGAGAAGAGCAGAGTTATTTCAGGTGCATCGGTCAGCAATGGATCTGAGGTGGAAGCAAATAAAGCTGGAAGCCATGTTCCAAGTTAGCTGTTACGGAGAAAAATGGAAAAAATGCTGTCAGCTTTTAATTCTAATAGTGAAAAAATTCAGATGAGCTGAGAGGAAAATGTGAGGCCGTTAAATTTCTCGCTGCAGGAGAAATATGCCGCAACATCACAAGTAGGGGATGGTCTCATCAAGTGAGGAATGTCTGGCTGGAGTACGTGGACCATTCCCATTCAGAGATCACATCCGACGTGCACATAGCTCTGTCTGGAGGAGAACAATGTTTGCAATGAGGCTGGCATTCTTGGGGGAATCCTGTCCAGAAGACATACCAGATAAAGCACATGGATGAGAGAGAAGCAAGACTGACTCGAAAAAACAGGCTAAACGCTCACAGCGGGACCAAGGTCCACCTGATTGCTAATCACATGAAGGAGGGCTGGGTACAAAATTATAACTCCATGTGCTGTGCGCTGTGATGACTCTGCTTCGGCCATTTCCATGGCCTTTAAGAATTCACTTTCCACGGACAGAAGCAAAGGGCCAGGGTTTCACTTGGTGTAAATGAGAGTGATTCCATGGAAGTCACTGGCAACTTTTATCATGAAAGGATCCGAGTAGTTCTGACACAAAAGGCCACGGAAAACCTAGTTCAGCATCACGTGTACAAGGATCGACAGAGGCAGGATTATAACATACACCCAAACGTGCACGCCAGCAGCCAATCACACAGCTGTGTGTCATGTGACTGCTGACCAATCACACCGAGTCAGCACAGCTCTGTTTCAAATATGGTGCACCGACTTCTCAAAGCCAAGTATCCATGACTCATCCATAGAGATAAACCAGCCCTGGCCAGGTACTGGAGATCTGCTTCAGGGCTTTCCACCACTGAGCGGCAGGTACGTTTGTCCCGGACAAGCATCCGTAGAGTGCGATTTGCTCAGATCTGGCTTGGAGAGTTGCGACATTCCCATTTTTGTTTCAGGAAGGCTGCATAAGTGCACTGGATTGGTACAGTGGAAGGATAAGGTGCTGCTGCTACAGAGGATGAGGGCAATACCAGCAAAGCCCAGTCCTGCCCGGCTCGGGGCATGCAGAGCTGTGTCTGATGTGCGAGGCATGGTGGAAAAGATGAATTCGCATTTCACACTGTAACTGACTGCACACCCAAGTGGGGGGGATGGAGGGGTTCGCTTAGTTGGGGAGTTACATTTTACAGCTTCCCCACCTTAGAGCACCCTTCCTGCAGGAGCTGCTTGCTGATTTACCCACCTGAATCACAAGGAAGGTATTCAGGATAAGTGCAGAGAGGAGACTGTTCCAGCCGTGTGGCAGACACGTGTTCGCTCCCAGGTATTCACAGAGCAGGTTCTGTTTTTAAGCCATCTTTCAGGCAGCCATACAAAGACCACCAAGCTGGGGGTTTTGGTCTGCCAGACCTCCACCCAGCCAGCTGCCCTTGCCAAGAAACGCAGGTGACAGTCTGAATGATAAAGAGGCATTTAGAGGGGGAAAAGAACAAACCTGCTGGTTTAATCTGGGCAGCATCTTAACGTAAACTGGCAGAGGCCTCTGCCTGCAGCATCCCACAGCCAACCGAGAGCTCCAGTTGTGCCTCAACCTGAAAAGGTTACCCCTAATTCTTTCTCTGGACAAGAGGTGACAGAGGTGCTATTTCACCCTCCCCTAGTCCAAGCACAGACCCCAGAGAGAGAAGCCTGGTTTCTTGCCTACGGAGAATGTCCCTGGTGCTGGCCGACCTGCAGGTCCCCCAGGACAGGCGGAGGGGAGCGCTGGGGGCAGGGCTCTGCGACTTTGCACCCCTCGCTCCTATTTAGCAGGAGGCAAGGCTCAGCTTCATTAAAGATGAGCAAGCAGATCAGGCAGGGACTTTCAGGACAAGTATGGCTGCAAAGGAGATTAACCCTTAGCTCCACTCTTTGGGTGGCTCTGGTTAGGTCCTGAGCACTGAGAAGGAGGGAGGAAGGAATATCCTCCTGATCTGGGGAGGAACTAATCCTTTTTATTGGCTCCAAATCAGCTCCCACAGGCTCCATCAAGGCCTGGGGGGAGTGGCAGGGCAGAGAGCTCCATGGAGAACAGGGCACATTTATGGGTGATGAACAAGAATTTCCCCCCAACACTTGTGCTGCTATCACATCTGCCACCTCCACGATGGATCTTGCAGAGGAACCATGCTCTTGCTCTACCAGAGGTGCTCCGTGCCGTGGCTCTACTGGGCCCGGCTAGTGCCAGAAGCCAGCGCTCCCTGCCATGTGGCAGTGGTGCAGATCCAGGGGCTAAGCACTGGAAGGGGAGGATCTGTCCACACCAAACAGCTTCAAAACGACAGGTTCAAATAATGCATGTGGCTTTGAAAAAGGGGGTAACGAAAAGGTGACACCTGGCCCTGGCCATGAAAAGGCACCACAGAGCAGAAGTACTGCAGTGGGCAAGCAAGGCACATTTTTGGCAATGGTGCGCACCATTTCTACACAAATGCCAGAACCTGACAGATCAGAAAACCAAGGTCAAATGTTCACCACATTTCCACATGCAATTACCACATCTGTGACTACAAACCACGCGCCATTCACTCACAGCAGTGAATGACATGCAGGCAAATGCCTGAGGGCATCTGAAAGGACCTGCTTTCTGGACAAACTGCCCTAAATTGTGGTGTATCTTTGTTGCAGGTAGTGGCGCTGCCCAGTCCTGAATATTATTAGATCTTGGTTTCATTTGCTTAGAAGTTTTGCCAAACTTCCACTGTCTGGGCTGAAATTTCCCACACCAGGTATTTGCCAGTGGCTGAATCTTCCACAAAGTTTCACCCAAAACGTTTCTGTCATTTCCAAGAGCGAGGTTCAGGGGAAGTCCTTCTGTTTTTCCTTCTGAAAAATTATTTCCCAGCAGTTGAAATGTTCTAGCCCCTCCCTGCTTGAATTTGGCATGTGGCTATTTGTGCGCTAAGCAGACGACTTTTGCCAGTGCCACAGAAGCTGCCTGAATTAGACCCGGCTGCAAGACCAAAATTGCATGGCTGGACATGGGTTTGTTTTGCAGCTAAGACGTACAAGAAATGAGAACTCTTGGTCCCAAAATGATACCTTTTATTAGACCAACTGGAAAATGGCAAGAAAATTATCCTTTTCTGCAAGCTGAAAAATGTAGATGGTACAAGATGGTAAAAAGTCCCCGCAGGTAGGAAATAAACTTCATTTTTTTTTACACAGAGGGAGCTGAAGATGGAAGGCTGTCCCTCTGGGTCCATGAGAGTGTCTTTGTGAGCTGTGCTGAGTTGCTCTTTGATGTGCAGATCAGGTAGAATTCCTTCCCTGGAGGTGTCAGATGGCAGGCCAGGAAGCAAAAAAAGGTCCTTGTTGTTCTGCAATTAAGTTTAAAACCCAAAATCGGCTAAAATTTAGCATCTTCCATGTTTCAGGGGTATACTTGGTAGCCGTGTTGGTCTGAAAGGTATCATTTTGGAACCAAGTGTTCTAGTTTATTTCTTACATATGGGGACTTTTTACCATTTTTAACTTTCCCTGAGCCTGATGAAGGGCATGTGAGCCTGAAAGCTTGCAGAAAAAGATAATTTTTTTGCAATTTCTCAGTTGGTCTAATAAAAGGTATCATCTCTGAACAAAGACTTCTAGATTTTTGCATATCATATTACCATAACTATTCTGAAAAGTCAAAGATGCCAGCTCAGAGGACGCTTTAAACCTTCATCTCTCTGTGCTTCAGTTCCCTTTAAAACTGGGTAACAATATCTCACTCCCAGGTAGAGGGGAAAGGGGAACTGGAGAAATAGTTTGTTCAGTGTCCATGAAGCACTACAATAATCGGTATCATGCAGGTTTCTAAGTGTCACAGGAAAACCAGTGCGGAAATTATTTATTTTGCTTTCAGAGAAGGATTTGAGTGGCACGTAGTAAGACATGGGGCCACCATTTGAGAAGTGGAGCATGGAGCAAAACACTGAAGAGCTGCTTGCTCACTGAGCCCCATGTGCACCAACTGAGGCAGTGATTGCAGGGACAAAAACAAGTATGAGGTCATATAATTAAAGACTGTCTCATAATGCACGGCACACAGGGACCGAATTCAGGTTGCACAGGAAACCTTACTGGTGAAACTTCCTAACTTTCCAATGCTCAACTTTGCAAGCTAAATAGTCTTTTAATAGCCCCAGGGACACACACAGTGTGATTAAGGTTAAGGGAGTATTTCAATTACAAGCCTGCCTTTCCAGGGGATAGAACTGTTCCAAAAAATATCTGTACCAAGAAAAAATTAACAAACATGATGGCGGGGTGGGGATTATAAGTAAGGAAGGCAATTTTTTTCTTTTAAAGAAGCCATAGCTATGCCTCTGGTTTTCTAAGCACTACTCTTTGTGGGTCAAAATGACTGGATTCAGATGTCTAAGTGCCTCAGTTGTGAAGACAAGCAAGCACTTAGACATCTATCATAAATGCTATCATTTGTGCCTGTCACTGGCCGCAAGCTTGATATTCTCCCTGTTGCATGTGCATTACAAACACATATTGCACATCCAGTGACACACCCAACCCCCAATCTTCCAGCTGGAGATTGAGAGAGTCCAAGGGATTTCACTGTTACACAGTCAAAAACTGCTGTGTTTAAAAACAAAAAAACCCCAGAATGTCTGCCAACCTTTATCTCACCGTGTCAGGGCTTGGGAAATATTCTGGAAAGGCAACACACAAAAAGACTGTGTTATTGCACTGGGATCATAATTTTTCCACTAGAAGTTTCCTGGGGTTTGCAAGCAGCAAGCTCTGAGCACATAGTGCAGACCTTTGATACGTGCCTACACAGCAGGCAAGGCTCACAAGGCACTGGCCCAGATCCTGCCCTCTGCTGCACACTGGGCTCAGGAGGGAAAGAAGGAACAAGGCCTCTCTTTTCCCATCTTCCCTGCTTGCAGCAGCAAGGCAAGAATCCAACCTGGCACGCAGGAGAGTGCCAGGAAAAGGGACTGGCTACTGTGTTGGCAGCACCCCAGAGCCCCCCGGGTGTGAGGTGCAGCCATTCCCCCACCAGCCACAGTCTCTCCTTCTGTCGACGGCTTGCTAGCTTCGCCTGTGTCCCGATCTTTGGGAGAGATGTAGTATTGAGGCGCCTGCCAGGGCTGCAGGTGCTCGCCCAGAGCCATCCTTCCTTGGGCTCCTGTAACTGGAAAATTACCCAGAGTTGATTTGCCACTCTTTTATCAAAGCAGCACCTTCCTTCCACTACAGCCCTGCTCCTCAGCTCAGCTTGATCCTGACAGAGGAGACGTTTAAAAGAAAGAACAAACTTCTCACAAGCTGCTAGGTGTAGGATGCCATCTGAAGAAGCTGAGTCTCTGAAGCCTATACTCTGGCTTGCCCTGTCATGGCAATTCTACCAGGCGGGCCCTGTTAGAGCAGGGGGGACAGAGGGTCTTGCCTGGAAATCCGCAGGCAGAGGACGTTTCTTGTTTTATTATCAGCAACCCTGGAAGAGAATGAGTTTGGGCCACATCTGTGCACATGCATTATGTCAGGGGCTGGGCACAACTGATATGATTGCTGGCTGAATTAGCTGGGATAGGGATTATGACATAGCTGGGCCTGGGGGAAGTTATAGCTGCCAAAAATCTATTCCGTCTAAGAGGAGGATAGAAAAGGGGCTTCACTTCCCTGAAAAACAACCTGCTCCCAGGTTCAAACAGAACGCAGGGGCTGTGCCCTCTTGGCTCTGCTTGGACACGTGTGTCTGACCTAGACGTGTTCAGAATAAGCAGACCACAAGAACAGCTGTTTCCCCTGATCATGGGTCAGATGCCCTGCCAGCAAATTTCTATTCTGGTTAATAACCGTTCGCCCTCCCCATGACACCTTCCATCGGATCATCGCTGGCGGAGTCTCCGGACAGGCCTGTGCAGAGGAGGAAGCTAAGGCATGGCAAGGTGAAGTGACTTGCCCGTTCTCAAATTGCAACGGTCTCTCTACAGAGTCCCTGCACTGCAGGTTGGCTTGCCCATGACCTGAGCTTCGTACATCCAAGACAGAAATCACCCCCTGGGCTGCATGGGGAACAACAGTATGTTTTTATTAAAGGACTTTTCCTGCCTTCACAGTTTGTTCAGCATCCTCAGACCTGTCTGCTGCATAAGTGCACTGATTTAGTGACACTGATGCCAGGCGTTGGGGTGGACATTTTAAGACAGTTTAAGAGAGGATGAAATTACCTGATTCAGTAAATTACGAATAGATTTAATTCAATTTAAGACACTCTTAACAATGTAAGTGCACCCATACACAAGCTGCACCAATTCTACTCATTTGGTTTGAAAATCACAGCTCCAGGTAAACTGATACTACCTCGTGTTTGGCCAGGCCTTTTTCCCAGGGAGGGCAGGACTCAACACCACACCTTCTTTCCAGTAAACGCCTGACCTGGAAGTAACCATCATTTTCCTCTGCAGCATGTAGTACTATAGCTAGGACTGGGACCTGATCACCGAATCAGACTAATTAAAGAAAATGAGGGTTGAAGGGACCTCAAGGGGTCGCATCTAATCCAACTCCCTGCTCTAAGCAGGACCAGCCCCAACCTACATTGTCCCAGCCAAGGCTTTGTCTACCTGGGGCTTAAACACGTCCAAGGATAGAGACTCTACCACCTCTCTGGGTAGCCTGTTCTAGGGCTTCAATTCCCTCCTAGTAAGAGAGTTTTTTCCTAATATCCAACCTAAACCTCCCTTGCTGCAACTTGAGCCCTTTGTTTTAACTGTTAGCAAAGCTTTTTCTGATGGTGTATGTCAAAATAAAAATGGGGAAAAAATGAGAGGTCTCAGTGATGTTACAACAATGGCAGAAAATGCTACTTCTGCCATCATGCCCCCAGGTTTAAACATGAACACAATGTAAATACTGTAATATCAAGGAAGTACAGTGTCAATGCTTCTTGGCACCACACAACAGCTTCTCTGTTCGCTTCAGTCCTTGCTGTTAGTTTTAACTACACGCAACTTAAACACAGCATCGGAGCTTCTCCAGCCCCGGTGTGAAACTGCAGAGAAGCAAAGCCTTTGGGAAAGTTTTCTCTGGGTTGAAAAACAATTATGCAGACATCAGTACTTGTGAAGCAAAAATTTCCACAGGGTCTTTCACTGCTGCTGAGCTCTCTGGGCAGGCACTGTCCTTCCCTTCCCCAGCAAAGAAAAACAAGCAGAGGATGCCCACCAATGCTGGGATCTAAAAGCCTAACCTATTCATCATGGCAGAGGTCCCATTTTCCAATCGTGGCAATACTGTGCACCGACTGGCTCTGTCCCAGTTGGCTGCTGGATGAATAATAAACACATATATGAAAGAAGATAAACATGCAGCCACCTGCGGGGAGGAATCTGCACTCTGCTCTGCAGCCTGGGAAGGCTTGGAGTGGATCAGGGTGGCCAACCTGCACCACGGGTGGCACGAGTGGCATGGACACCCTCTGCATGTGACATGGAATAGATGAGGGAGGGGACAGGCAGCATGGTGACAGACATGGCAAGGAGCAGAAGGCAAGGCAAGAAGTTGGGCAGGGAGCAGAAAGCAGAGCAGCAGATTGGGAAGGGGATCAGAGCCTCTTTGGGGCTAATACTTGGCATGCTTGCCAAAAATAGTGCAGTGGATGATCTTGTGGACGCCTTGGACAAGAAGTGGCCTGCCACCACAGGAGGCTAGGCTGAGAGCTCCAGGGGCTCCTGCCTTCCTACTTGCTAGTGAGCTGGTATGATCAGGGCTTCAGAAGCCAGGTGACGCAGGAGCATGCTCCCAAAATGCCATCTGCCAGCTACAGTTGACAGCAATGGAGACCCAGCAGATAAACCCCATATGCACCAGGAGGGAGAAATAGTGCTGGCAGTTACCATCCAGGTACCATCTAAAATGCATGAACGCAGAGGCCCTATACTGGCCAGCCCTCCGACAGACGGAGCCCCCAACACACTCCCAGTGGGGATCTTGGCCCTAAAAGGGCTGCACTTCTGCCTTCCACCATGCTTGAGCTGACAGAAAAGTCTCTTTCACGTCAGCCCCTCTCCTGAGAAATACAGCCATGGACCTAAGGCTTGGCAAAGACCTTTATCCTCCATCTCACTTCAATGCGGGGCAACAGCCTGGAGAACTCTGCAAACATTCAGCAACCATAAAGGGCATGATGGATGCCACAGAACATTTCCCAAGTGAAAGCTGTCCCCAGGCTGAACTACTTGCTGTGTTTGCTTTAAGGTAAACACATTGATTTTTTCCCTCTCTTTCATGAAATACGATAGCTGGGATCACTCTGTTCTTCCATAAATGGACGTTTTCCTTACCCTTGGTGGGTGGTCTTGGAGTTTCCACATGGGAACACCACAAGCTAAGAACAGAGGATGCTCCGGAGATAGCCTGCCTGCAGGGTTAGTGGGTGCAAAGCGGGGGAGAAAAGGTGATCGCAGAGGGTCAGACTAGAGTTTAGGCTGCAGAAAAGACACAGGCCTGAAAGGTATTAATGGTCCTATCCAATGGGGACACTACAGCAGAAACAAAGAGCATAGGACACTGCATGGGGAGAAGCAAGGGATGCAGAGGTTATCAGAACAGGAGGCAAAAGCTTCTGCTTTCAACTCTGCTGCTGCAGGGCTTGAAACAAAGACACCACGCAGAAGACACCACGCAGAAACCAGAGCTTGGAAGGAGGATTTTCCCTTGTGAAAGGCAGCTAAACCACATGGCCAATTGTCTGATTCCAGAAGCAGGTGCAAGATTCTGCTGATTTCCTGTGACATGCGCAGAAGTGCAAACCTTGCCATCGGGAAGCTGCTTTAGAGCAAACCCCTGGTTCCCTGTGCCTACCCCCACCCTTCCCAGGTCCTTACTTGTTTTCTGCAAGGAAGTCCACCACGCACTTCTTCATGCAGTAGAGATGGGCATCGACCAAACCTGTCCGGATGTGAATTCTAGGATGCCTGGAAGAGAGAACAAAACAGGGGAGTCACAGCACGGCACTCCACAGTCATTTATTAAGAGCCTGACTTGGTTGGTATATCAATGGATGGTAAAAATGCAAGGATAAATGTCTCCCTGACCACCTACTGCAGAGTTAGCAACAAGGTGAGGAGAAATGGCTGCCACCGCAGGAAGCTGTCGGTAAACGTACATCTGTGGGCTCTGCACTGCCCTGCTATCCAGGAGAATACCCATCTCCTCAAGGACCTGCTGTATTTTCTCTGCTGGGTAGGAAGCCAGGGAAACACGCTCAAAGCACTGGAGGGCAAGGGGCAAAGTTGGGAGCGGGAATTCACAGAGCAGCCTGGGAGCTTTCAACAGCCTTTAACGTGCAAGGCTGATGGGACCATGACTCATGTCATGGGGGCAAAACCACTGCTGTGCATCACGCCAAGGGGAGAGGGTGCTTCAGGGAGATGGACTCCCAGCTGGCAAGCTGGGGTGACTGTCACAGCTCAAGGATGGAGCAGGTGGGGTCAGTAATAGGGGAAAGACCAGGCTCTCCAAGCATGGAGGAGCTGTGAATGCTGAGCTCCTGCCCAGACCCACTCCCACACCCACGTTTCGGTAGCACCTCAGTGTTTTCCACTGGATGCAAGTCAGTGCCATGAGCAAAGGCCAGGTCACATCCCTGCTTCAACCACCATGTTCACATCTCTTTAATGGCCATGGAGGTTCCATATTACAGCAGATCCAAAGGACTGAGATGTTGCACAGCAATTGCTCCCCCCTCCACACAAAACTATCCTCCTTCAAGGATATTCTGGCACGGGGAGAGGGACGCCTCTGCGCCTTCCCCTCTTTGGCAAGGCAGAAGCTTGTGGACTGCGGTAGGTTCTTAGATCAAGAATGAGAGAACACCAAGAAAGTTGTGGGAGATGGTTTTAATAGGCCTCGCGATCCAAGGAGGGTTATTAGAGAGAGAAACTTTATTCCACACCCCAAATTGTCCTTTATTTTTAGCTCTTTCCCCTTTGATGTCTGAATTTAATTACGAAGTTGGAGCTAACACGTCCTGCCAGCAGGTCAGCTTTGACTCTTGCTCTCGTTTCTCAGCCCTGAAGCAAGCAGAGACGCTGGAGCAAGAACACTTGCCTTTTCACTCTATTATTTAGTTAGCCTGTTAAAAAGGGCTCGCTTCCAACGTCAGGGCTTGCTCTGGCTTTTTTCTTGGCTGTAGTGAGACAGAGGTCTTTGCCTGTGCCATGACAGAAGCTCACACTGCTGGCATGCAGGGAATATTTACAGACACAGGAGTGGTGGAAATACCAAATGTTCCAATCAAAACACTTCCTGGTGTCTCTCTCTTGTCCTAAGACACTGCAGGACTGATGTTATCAATGGGGCAGATGCCCATGTGGAAGGAAGCCCAACCAGAACTGCTCTCTCTGAGAAGATGACAGAGAACCCACTAATTCTATCAGTAAGTATCTGCACGTGAGTGAGACCTGAAGTACTTGTGTCAGTGCACACGCACGTGAGAGCTGGACTGTTGCACAGGGTCAGCAGTCTTGCTGGTGGGTTCCCTCCTGCATTGTAATATGGGAAAAGCTTCCTCACTTACATCCAAGGGACAGTGTTAACGCTGTCACCGTGGTATGTTTTTGAGAGGTCCGGAGCACTTTTTGCTACAAAAAAAATATAAAAGGGGAGACAGAAACAGGGAGGAAACACAGCAAGCCAGAGAGAGAAAAAGGAAAGAAATGAGAGAAGGCAACAGAGAAGAAAGGAACAGGGAAAAGAAAGCTGTGCCAGAGAAGGAAAGAAGACTGAGTAGGGAACCAAACTGCACCTCCCCGGCGGGATGGTAGAAGCGTGGGCTCCCTCTTCCCCAAAAAGATGTGGTACAGCAAAACCCTCCAAAACACAAAGACAGTGCAGGGAGGCAGCCAGGGCGAGGGGGGGTCTGCCAGATCAAAGAGAAGCTCCTCAGCTCACAGCACTTCCATCACTAACTTCATGTGTGGCCTCAGCCTCTCTGTCTCTCATTTCTCCACCTGCACCACTCACCTACATGGTGGCGGAGAGAGGATTTACAAGCTGCCATGTGCACAGCACTGCAAAACACCTGTCAAGTGCTATTCCCGGCAAGGATCGGGATAAAACTGCAGTCCTGCTACAGGCAGGCAGCTGCGGACTGTCAGCTTTCTCACAGCTCCATCAACAAACACACAGGCTCTTCCTAAGGCAGAGGAGGGCATGTCTCCAGCCCTGTTGGATGGAGCAGGGAGGTCTCCCAACAAGGACACCTCTGCAGGAGAGACCACCTAAGCGCTTTGCAACAGAACAGACTCATAGATAACATTATAATCACCACTCCAAAAGGTCAAACAGGTGAGCTCAGGCACAGTGCCATAAATGAAGCTCTGGTTTAAGTAATGCAGGCCTGTG
>NW_017728993.1:26059621-26069529 GCF_001723915.1 Gavialis gangeticus | reverse complement strand
TGTAGCTCTGGTTTAAGTAATGCAGGCCTGTGGTGAGGACAGCCATGCAGTGCTAGACTGATAACAGTGCTTTAGTGTAAGAGATGGCAAACGGAAAGAAGTCCTCTGAATGTATCAGTGCTGAAGCCAAATCTAACTTCAGGTGAAGGTAAAAGAGGTAAAAAAAATCTAATCAGTTCACGAAGCAACAGACCCTCTCACCAGTAACAAAAATACTGCATCCTGCCGTGCCCTGCAGCTACTCTTTACGAGGGCATGAAATATGTGTCAATCCAACTGACAGAGAAATGATGAGGAACCCGTGTCCTGATTGCTGCTTAGGCCCAGGCTTCTCAGTCTGCAAAAGATAAGATGGCATGCCTTTAATTACACCATCAAAGCAAGGCCCTGTTTGCCAGGAGGTGCTGGCTGCAGCTGGGTGCATGTCAAATAACAAATGCTGGTTGGTTTAGCTCATTAAAAGAAGACTAAAGATTTGGCTGGGAGGGTTATTAAGTAGGCAGCGATTATTACAGCTACTTTAATGTACTAAAGGAAACTTTGTTAGGAATCACACCCACCTACAGAGCATGGGCTCGAACATAACCAGTGCAGGGCTTGACTTTGCTTGCTGAGGCAGGTGATAAAGCCGCCATTTGGCACCTCACAATCAGGCTTATGGGGCCTGTTTGTGGGTGCGCTGTCTTTGGAAGTCAGCGGGTCTGCTCCCAACAGCAAGCTCTGTGAGCCACATATGGGCTGGCAGGACCAAGCCATTGGGAGGGATTAAATGGAGGCTTGCAGTGACTGATGCAGTATCTGCATTTGGAAAATGAGCTCTCTGTGGGATGCCGCGTGGACTGAGCTTCCACCGAACCTTGTGTCTGGATGCGTCTGCGCCCCTGTGATGGCTCACATGCCGCTCAGATGTGCAAGGCAGTGCTGATAGGATTCATGCTTGTGTCTTCCCTCACACTGCTTTGAAAACAGAGCCCTAAGCTCTTCCTTCCTGTTAACCTTCCCTGGTGGCTTCCTCCCTCAAAGACGTCAACCACGGAGAGAGGAGACTCCCTTTGAAGAAAGGGAAAAGTGGACTCTTGTTTAAACTGTAAACTAATTAAGAGAGATGACAGCTAAGAGCTTAGAGTTCCCGCCAGCCCTGCCTCCCCCAGCCAGCGAGATAACACCAGCCCGGGGTCAAAATCATCAATCTGCAGGGAGCACACAGGATGCTTAAAGCCAAGGCGCCTCTGCATAGCATGGGGCCTCGCTGCATCCACCTCCGCTGCTGCACAAGCAAAGCAGCAGAGCAAGTGAAATCCTGTGGCCTCTTTCCCCCTAACCTGGTGCCACTGGGGGTGGAAGATGGAAATGTCCTCAACAAAGCCCAGGGACCTGGAGCTATCTGTGTTCTAGCACTGATCTGAGGGGAAAAAAAGACACTCAATGATGAGCTACGGGACACGTGGCCTAGGTGTACACTGCAGACGGGGCTAGTGGGCTCAGCCCCTCCGTCCGCAAAAAAATAAACATGAATCCCTCTGCACCGTCCCCCCAACGCTCCTGGCTGTGGGCTCCTGCCAGCTGTGCCATCTTCTAGCGCTGATCTGAGCACTGGCCTAATGGAAAACAGACACTCAGTGATATGGGGGCAGGCAGTGGAGGGATGGGGAGCTCAGGGACACAGGCAGCAGCTGGAGCAGTGCCTGGACCCGGAGCCTGGGGGTCATGCACAATCCACAGCTGGACAGATCTGCACATCCATTCTGGTAACTGAGCCCCTGCAACACCTCACCCATTTCCAGCCCCCACTCCAGTATGGACAGGGTGCTCTCCCATAGCAAAGCAACATGCATCTCACCAGTCACAGAAATCTTAGAGAGAGAGCTGACGGAGCCCTTCGCATTTCCTGGGCATCCCTGTTTTTGGAGCCAAGTCCAGCCAGGACACGTGGCTCATTTACGGGAAAGCTTTTGGTTGCAAAAGTTACTAACATTAAAAGCCCACTGCTAGTCTGGCTCTTCAAACACCCAGATACCTCCTGACCTTGATCCAGGGCCTTTCAGCCCTGATCCCGGGGCCCTCAACTGCATGAATGCACCTCCTGTATGGAAGCAGCACTTTGCCCACCAATGAAATGCTGCCATCCCTGGGCTGAAATGCAGCAGCTGTTTAGCAACGCTCAGCAGCCACTGCCCTGTAGCTTAAGGGGGTCTGGGTGGTGCTCTGTTCACCCACTCCCGTGAATTTTATTTCCAATAGGTGAAAAAAACCCAACATCAGTAGATTTTTTTGAAGGGCTGGGAAATGTTTGTAACAAGTTTGCTGCACTGACCAAACTGACCTCCAGGCAAATGCAGCACAGTGATCCTGCACTCAGGAAGTGGTTCTGCTTGACCAGCTCTTTGAGGCTGGGAGGCTGAGGGGCTAGTGACTCTGCCCTGCCACTGCCGCAGCACGCAGCCTCGGACAAGCTGCTCCCTCCCTCTGCCTCAGCATTTCCATCTGTAAAATGAGGCTCTGACCCCTGCAATCCTTCTGAGCACACAGGGATGTTGCTGCTCTGCTCACTCAAGGAGTGTAGGGCATGCGCTTGCCTCTGAAGCCCCCCCTCAAGGACACTGGCTTGGGGGCAACAAAATGGGATCCAGAGCTCCTCTTATCCCATGCCTGCCTCCTGTGGAGGAGGGCAAGAGATGGAGTCTGCAGGGCAGGGAGTTCAAAGACTTGCTCTTCCTGGGATACTTTGCATTAGGATGCAACTGTGCTGGCTCAGTCTGCAGAGCAAACTGAATTGGAAAAGCTAAAGGGAGAGCATGAGTGGCTGAGAGGAAGTGATAGTGAACTGAGAACTTAGTACAGCACTGTACTTGTTAGATGCATGGCCCCCCTTGGAAAACATCGCCTCTTAAGTGTTCACTTGTTTTTTAACCACAGAAAAATACCACAGCTGCATACTAAATTCTGCTGCTGCAAAGAACTCAACAAGCCCACAACAGGGCTGAATGGTTTTGATACTCAGGAGTCCTGTTTGAAACCTCTGAGTTCCACTCATGAACCTTGTTTGCACACCTCCTGATGCTAACATTGCGTGGCACCCCACAACAACCTTGAATGGATCTCGAGGCACCCCAGGGTGCTGCAACACACTGGCTGAGAATCACTTCATAGATTTCATAGATGTCAGGGTCGGAAGGGACGTATTAGATCATCGAGTCCGACCTATTCAATATGACTGCAAGGGAAGAGGCTGTATGTGTGTCCAGATGTGGGAAGCTACAAAGGAAGAGGAGGAGGGAAGGAGGGAAGGGGGACAGACCATATTTATAGACATGAGCTCCAGGAGTTATTCACTCCATATACTGGACAGGAGGAGGAACCAGGCCTTACACCTACAGGTTTCTGCTCTGGTTGGCGAAATACTCCCAACCTTCAAAGCACCAGACGCCCATGAAAGATGCTGCTCTCCCATACACTCCAGGCACCATCCCAGACAACACAGCTGCTGGCTGCAAATTAAAATAGATTCAGGTCTAAAGCAATCTGAAGCTGGCTTAGCCAGTTTGGATGACAGCCAGTCTCCAAACCTGTTCTTCTTACACTGGGCTAACTCTGAAGGCAGCTCTTGGAGCCTGGGATGGAGTTTCTATGTGGCTAAGGCAGGAATAACAGCTGAAGATCTGCACCCTGGAGCCTCCGTGGCTTCCAGCCTCCAATCACGTGGACTCCAGTGGGACTGTACGCTGGTACAGAATTACTCCGTGAAATCAGCAGGCTGAGGAAGATGACAGCGTGGAAGGGAACAAGCTCTGAGCAAGCAACAGGAGTCAGAGAATCGCAGAAAAGCTACCGAGGAACAGGAGTTCCTGCTGATCCCTCCTACGCCTGCTCCCCAAGGGCTGAGCGGTAGACACATGATATATTTTGTTAAATCAAATAATTACAGTAACTGCATGGGAAATCATGAAACTGAATACTGGGTCAAAGCTGTAGGTCGCCGGCACTATATAGCTTAAACACAGCAAGGCTGCCACAGCTTCCTTATGTCACTGGCCTAGACTCAAAGGCAAACAAAACAGTGCTTAGAACAGCATAACTCAGCGATCAGAGCCTCTGCCAGTCGGACTCATACAGTGCTTGCAGTCTTGGAGGTTATATGGATTTGAATAGTGGTTGGTCGGTAACGAAAACCCACAGCCTGCAAAAGCTGACGTTTGAAGCAACTGCAGAGCCAGACTGGCCCCCGAAAGGAGCTGTGTACCGAGAAAAAGAGTGGGCTGGTCCCAGCTGAGCATGCGATTGGCAGCAGGAAGGACAAAGTGACAATGAGTGCACACCTTGCAACGTAGGGTGTCAGCAGCAGGCTAAAGCTACCCACTTCCCCTGCTCCTGTGACCAGGCCAGCTGGCCCCAGTCCCACCTGCCCAACCCTGTATTCAGTCCCCTCTCGTCTCCTGCCATGGCTGTAGGCTGCCCCACACCCTAGCAGAGACAGGGTGTGAGCACATGTTTTCCAACGCAGGAGCCATCCCACTTAAATGGACAAGGATTTCTTTAAAAATGGCTGTGCTTGTGGTTGTCCTTTCATGCCACTGCTGTGGAAGCCCTGCCCATGGGCTGCGTGACCTGCTGTGAAGCCAGGTGATTTAGCCTGGCAACACCAGTGCCTCACTTCCCAGCCCGTTCTGCTGTTACCCCCAGTCTCTTTGCAGGACCCCCAGCAACCGATCGTGGGACCCCACGGGTCTGCGGAACATGGTTTGAAAACCATGACTTCAGGGCTGCGACTCTCAAGCACCAAGGTGCCCTGGGCCATGAGATACTTTTAAGGGTGCTGCATAGTGTTAGTGCTATGTGGTGTGCAAATACCTATGTATGAGTCCCAAGATAAACCCAGAGAGGAATCCCGAGTATCCAAGCCATCCTGCCCTGGTGTGGGGTTGCTGAGTTCTTTGCAACACAAGAATTGCTCCGTTATTTTTCCAATAGTAAAAAATGAATGGATGCTAAGAGCCGGCATTTCCTGACGAGGTGGAGGTCTTGAGTCTAAAAAAACCTTGAGAACCATCATTCTAGGGAATAATGAAAAAAAAAAAAGGGGGAAAAGGCAGGAGGTATTGGGAAAACCAAAGGAGACAAGAGTTCAAGCATTCTTCTTATGGTTTAAATCTGTAAAAGGCATCTAAGGCTCCAGCCCACCTAGGGCTTTTCCTGCAGAATATCCAGCAGCACCCGCGTGTCCCTGGACCTTGGTATGTAGTGACAGAACTGCCTGCACCTGGGTCACAAACTGCTGACCTGCAACTCCACTGGGCTTCCCCAGGGCCTCCTGCTTCTGCTCCACTTTTGCTACAAGACAAAGATGGTAAGAACAGGCAAATGCAGCCACGTCTCCAATGCATGGAAGTGATGCCAGCTTGTAGCCAGGCCACAAAGATGTCTCCCCTCGCCCCTCAGTGATAGGTGCAGCAAATGTTGAGGCCGTCAATTCGAGGTAAACGGCAGCCGAACAGCTCCAACTTGGCCAGGCTGTGGAGACCTTCTGCACATCAATCCCCTGCCAGGCAAGCACAGCCGTGGTTAGCAAGGACACACTTTGCCTGGGGGAAACATCTCCAGCATGTTGAGGGAGACGCCAAAGAAACGTTGCAGGAGGAATGATGGCAAGACACTGGAAGACCATTACAGTACACAGGCTGCATCGGTCTGCTTCCAGACACAAAGTAGATGGCTTTCCAGGCTAATACCCAAGGTTCAATCCTACACCCTCAGCTACATCCACAGGTTTGAGCTGAAAGACCCTCAACCCAGGCAAGCAGTTCCTCTGCGTGGAGAGCGGTAGGGTTAGGGGTTACACTAACATTCAACCCTAGACTAGTTCTCGCAGTGAGGATACCCCCTTTTCATGAGGGCTGCACACGTGGAAACATAAATGCTTTTCTGACCAGCGCAAAATCCACAGCACACACTTCTGTGCCTAATAATTATCCAAAGGTATCAAATAAGAGTTTACTGCAAACTGAGTAATTAGAAAAGGAGGAGCTTTGTAGTATGACAACCCAACCTAAAACCAAAGGCGAGCTGGAATCAGATTAAAAGCAAACAAAGTTGGAATAAGATTAAAACCAATTAACAGAGATTGCTGATCACTGCTTGAATTTAAACAGAACTCAGAGAGTATAAATGTTTTACTCACTAATTGGCATTTACAAAACCCCTGCAGAAAGACCATGATGTCATGAATATAAGTGTCAGCAAAAAATAAAAAAAATGCACAGGAAAATCTATCTTTACCACAAAAAGAGTAAAGCGTCCACCCTGAAGCCAAATGACATTTTTTAAACAAGTAATGACAGTGGTTAGAACCACATCGGCTTACTTCTGGTTAGGAGAGATTACTCATTATTTAAAATGTCCAGGTCCTTTAATGGCTTTAACAGAAGTCACCAAATCAGATTACTCCCCAGGAAGAAACCAAGCTGACACTTAAAATGCTTCTGGAGGGTGTTATGACTTGGAGACCTAACTCCTTAAACCCCAAATGAATGGAAGTGTGCCATGCATGCTGCATGCTGAGAACAGGGGTGATTTTTAAACCATCTTTCACCCACCTATTAGGGCCTGTGGCACTGCCCAAGGTTGGGACATGGTAACTGCTCTTTTTGCACAGCAACCAGATGGCAGTTAAAATGTCATAGGGGAGAGGGGCTAACTGGAGCAGGAATTGTGGCTAACCTCATGGACTGAGCCAGCATTCTCAGCAGCGGGGTAACTCCCCTCCTCTGCACGACTACGGCAGAAAGGGAAACCATGCAAACAAAACCCTGTCCTTTGCATCCCAGCACTTGAGGTATGAGCTCGCTAGCTGCAGCAGGCTGGCTGGGGAAACTGGAACAAACACAAGGGAGAGTCTTTCCTGTTTAAAGAAACAACTTGTCAAAGGAAAAGCAAATGCTTGAAAGCCAACACCGCATTGGTCAATGCCATTTCAAAATTTAAATATTGATACAATGACTTTGTTTCATGTGGTTGCAATAACTGAGCCTGGGATCTGGTTGAAGCTAATGAGGGTTTTATGGTTCTCTGGTGGGTGTGTTGGTGCAGACTGCTCGTCTGGAGACTAACTGTGGCTGTCACACTGAAAGAGATGAGAATGGTTTTACTAATCCAGACCTAAAGCAGTTCCAAGGGACTATACGGCAGTGACACACAACATCCTCTTCAACATGGGTGTATAGTCACATACTAAGCATGTGTGCACTAAAACTTAAAATAAGGCGACTTAACTTAGTCAACTTAAGTTAAGCCACATTGGAACATGCACACAGACAGCTTCTTGACATGGTGGCAGCTGTCTTGTAAGCTAAGTCAACTTAACTAACGCAACTCAAGAGGGTGTATTATCTTGTGCCGCATTTAAGTTGACTCTCCTCTACATGCATGTGTACACTCTGACAGTAAAGCTGACTTAAAAAAAGTTAAGCCAGCTGAACTGTCAAAAAGTGAGTACACATGTACACACCCCTTAGGTCAAAGTATCACAGGCCATGGGATGGGAGCAACAAGCAAAAAGACAAACGGGAACTAAAAAAGCCTTTACTGTTTACTGTGCCCAACTGTGGCACCAATTTAAATATTAATGGATGGAGGAAATGTGCTGGCCATGGTTGGTTGCTTAATTCAGATGCCTCTGTAAACTGATCTTAATAAAGAACCCCTGCGCAAGGAGCAGAGCAGCAACAAATCAGATCCTTTCCCCATCACAAGGCTAAAGGCCTCATTGGAGAATCCTCTCATCTTGAACCATTTAGCCTAACAAAAAATCAAATCAAATGAAAAGAAGCCCTCTGGCTGCTGACCTGCAGATTATCACGGACAACATCCTTGACAATCTCCAATGTTATTAAAACAAAACGACTCCCATTTCCTTTCTTGCCTGAAAGAGACGGGGCCCGTTCCCGGCTGTGGTTAAGGCCTCCCTCAGTATTCTCCATCTGCAGAAATGAGACCAGTGTCAGCAGCAGGTTTCTAAATAGCTTGAGGTTTATGGGAATTAAAGGAGGAAGAATTAAATTTGAAACTCTGCTTGTTTACTAGCACTAATTAAATATGCCAGATTTCTGGGCAAGCTTCCTAGCCTGTGGCTACTACATTACTGGCTTATAAAACAGTCAACAAGTGCATAAGTACAAAGAGCAAGTACAATAATGTGTTTCATGTCCAGTCCTGCCCTTAGCTTGTAAAGAAAATAATGTATTAGAAGCAATCTGAAGCCATAAAGACCTCTGCTGGCTTTCTAGACTGTATGAGGGATAGTAAAAATAAAACACAACCCTTGAGTCTACAACAGTTGCTTCTGAGCAGCGTGATATTTAACAGGAGGGGCTAGGAACCAGTGCCCACCAAACAAAAGGAGCAAGGAAACCTTAACAGCTAGTAGCATGCTGACTCCTGACAACCCAGTGGTTCTGATCCTGCATCCTCAGAGTTAATGGGAGCTTTGCCATTTTATTTCAGCAGCAGGGTCCAAGCATTTCCACCACGGAAGCTGCAGTTCTTGTTGAGGGCTCCGAATTCATGCGGCCACTGTAGTCTGATTTCCAAGTTGCAATGGCATGTTTTAGCCCCCTCAAGGGCCACATTCAACTTGCAAAATTCACGTGGAGGCAATCTTTTGTCCCGTGTCTGAACTCGATGGGCGCATGTCCCAATGACGGGGTGATACAAATAAATAGAACAGACTAAAGCCAGCTCCAGCTTTAACGGAGGCCTTGAAGCCTGCTCTTCTCAACCCGCAAGGGAGGTAAGGTAGTATCTGTTGTCTCCATAGGCAGGCAAGGCAGAGCAAAGAGACACAGTAAAGCTCCAACCAATTCCTAATGATGCAGTTTTTGAATGCACAGACTGGTTCCCAGACATCATCCAAAACTGAACAACTTGCACAATGTTGCACAATGACCATGAACGATGTGCGTCATCACTCTATGGTAGCCCTGCTCACCTTTAGTGAAGCCCTGAGTAACATTTCAATAAAAACTCAGCCACACAAATATCCTGCAATAAAAATAAGGGCACACAGGTATGACTCTCAAAGGCCCAGTGTCACATTCATGAGGCAAAGGGAAATGATGCAAAAATAATTAGGGGTTTGTTTATATCTGAGATTTACAAGAACAACTCCAGAAACTGCAGAGTTTCTATGGAGGGATTGATTTAATTAACCTACACAGCCCCTTTTGTTTGCACTAAGCCCTCTGACATATCTTTATACAAAATGGAGACTTAAGCATGACTATTGCTGATCTACTTTAAAGATGCCCAGGTGCAGAAGAGGATTCTCAAACACGGTCCCATAATATTTCCTATATAAGCAAATAATATTCAATTTATGTCTACTCAGACTATACAAGCTTTCAATTAAAAAGGTGACCGGATCAATCAGATTCATATAGTCTTACAAACTGGCCAACAATCAGACACAAATTCAAGTCATGAAGGAATTTCTGGAAGTCTAAACCCTACGGAGCAGCAATTCCATTTCTGGCAAAGATAATGCCCTGCCCTTTTCAAATGGCTCCAGAAGTGCCAACCCATGTAAAAGAATATCACATTTGGTGTTCACCTACCTTTGTTAATAAGGGATCCTCCGAAATCAAGGCTAAATCTACTTGGTGAAATCAATGCCTAGCACATAAATATTGAATGTTCAAGTAAGAGCTGAACCCCACATTGCTTAGTAAGAGTTGGGCTCAATTTGATTATTAATCACTTGCCTTGGCCAGCCTCTCAACCAGCTGACAGAAGCCTGCTGCCTACCAGAGGGCGCATCTACACGCTATGAAATTTGGTCATCACACCAGACAACAAAGCTAACCTATTTAACGACTTCTTTGCCTCCATCTTCCTGAGCAGGGACCGGATCAGCCCCC
>NW_017728993.1:26059250-26059547 GCF_001723915.1 Gavialis gangeticus | reverse complement strand
CAGGAAACTATAGGCCAGTTAGTCTTACCTCGATCCTGGGGAAGCTTTTTGAGAGAATTATTCTGGCACATGTCCATGAGGGGCCAGGGAGGGAGATTATGCTTAGGGGCAACCAACACAGGTTCATTCAAGGCAGGTCCTGTCAGACCAACCTGGTGGGGCCTTCTATGACCAGGTCACCAAATCCTTAGACGCAGGGTAGCAGTGGACATAGTCTTGCTGGGCTTTCGGAAAGCCTTCGACACCGTCTCTCACCCCGTTCTCATTACGAAACTGGGGGGACTGTGGTGTCAACAT
>NW_017728993.1:26037719-26054250 GCF_001723915.1 Gavialis gangeticus | reverse complement strand
ACCTGGGGAGGAACAACCGGCACCATACCTACAGGCTGGGGCACTCCCTTCTCGGCAGTGCAGAGGCAGAAAAGGATCTTGGAGTCATCACTGATGCCAAGATGAACATGGGCTGGCAGCATGGGGATGCAGTCAGGAAGGCCAACCGCACCGTGTCATGCATCCACAGATGTATCTCAAGTAGGTCCAAGGAGGTGATCCTCCCCCTCTATGTGGCACTGATCAGGCCGCAGCTGGAGTACTGCGTCCAGTTCTGGGCACCGCACTTCAGGAGGGATGTGAACAACATGGAGAGGGTCCAGAGGAGGCCACTCGCATGATCAGGGGGCAGCAGGGCAGGCCCTACGAGGAGAGGCTACGGGACCTGAACCTGTTCAGCCTCCACAAGAGAAGGCTGAGGGGGATCTAGTGGCCTGTTAAAAGGTAGTCAGAGGGGACCAGCAGGCACTGGGGAAGTCCCTGTTCCCCTGTGCATGACCAGGAGTGACCAGGAATAACGGTCACGAGCTGGCAGAGGGTAGATTCAGACTAGACATCAGGAGGCGACTTCACAGTCAGGGCAGCTATGATCTGGAACCAACTTCCAAGAGAAGTGGTGCTGGCTCCTACCCTGGGGGTCTTTAAGAGGAGGCTGGATGAACAATTTGCTGGGGTCGTTTGACCCCAGTACTCTTTCCTGCCCAGGGCAGGGGGTTGGACTTGATGATCTGCTCAGGTCCCTTCCGACCCTGCTATGAAACTATGAGACACTTACTGCACCTTAGCCTAATAACACTGCTCACCAGCGCATCACAGCACATGCCGTGCTAATAGCCTACTGCGTAGTGTTATTAGGCTAACAGACAGTAAGCATCACTAATGAACAATGCACTGATGCTACTGCACAGTAACTCTAATTACTGCGCATTCAGGTAGTACTTCATTAAGGAAGTACTAAACTAAATGTGCAGTGTGTCAAGCGCATTAATGAATGTGTAAGCATGCCTAGACACAACCACCTAATAAAGGTAGCATGGCACTTTGCTAATTATGGTAGGTGATACTTGGATTCCTTGTACTTTGAAGGCAGGAGGCTACCCAGTAAGTGTGGTCTCTTAGACAAGTTTCATTACCTAGCTGTCCTCCACATTGCTTGCACCCCCACACTACGTAGTGCCATGACATTTTGGAATAAACAGTCTAATGCAGTGGTGCTCATTCTCTGGCCTGCAAGCCACATCTGGCCCATGGGACTCCCCATGCATGTGGGAATTTGGCAGTAACAGAGTGGTGGCAGCATTAATTCTGGCTCCCCTGCTGCCCTGTGGGCTGAATGATGTGGCCCTTTGCATTAGATCATACCAACACATGGGTGGATCTTCAGGGTCATTCTGTCCCAGGATGACACCTGTAGACCAATCCTGTGCTGGATCCAGCCCACAGATCAGTTCCATGCCATTCATTTGGCCCATGGGGCTAGACAGATTGAGTGCCACTGGTTGAAGGCATTTGGTGTTTATAGATCATGTGTGATCTACTCATGGAAGACACAGCTTACCTCACAGTCACAGAGAACTGCTCCAGGGCCACATGACTTCCTTCTATCCCTTTAGACAGTTGTGTCTTTATCCAATTCATTCATTCTCACCTGCCTGGCTGGCAGCAGGCATAGATCAAACAATTGTGACAAGCCCAGAGCTTTCTATAGGCTTTGCCTGCCATCCTTCACCGCGATGCACTGGAGCTATCCCTGAGCTCCACACACGTGGCTGACCCATTGCTGCAGTCCAAATAAAGTGACTGGTGTATATTTTCTCTTCTGGGTTTGAATAATTCCTGGCAGTAAGCTGCAGTCGACAAGCTTCAATGTCCTTCCCAGAGGGAAATCCGAGGTGCTGACTCAGATTTCTTAACAAAGCAATGGAGAAAAGAATGGCATGTGATAGGAACAAGGGGTAAGATAAAATGCATCTTCCTATGCAGGAAAGAAGGAAGAAAGGTTCAGAGGCCAAAACCAGACTGGAAACAGGTGTCATGCTATTTTTCAAACAAATTAAATTTGTGAAGGGTCCCAGCTTTAAATACCCTGTACTTGGGGGCCTGTCATATACACTGATTCAAATGGATATGTTTCTGCACATGTAGGGCTTAATATGACGAGGCACTGAGTGCCTATTATCCAATGCCCTGCACAATGCTGACTGCTGCTCACACAGCACTCAGGTGTTATCATGATAGGGGTCTTGGAATAACTATGGTAAGGAAGATGAGAGTATCCTCCTGGATTAAAACCTGGGAACAGTTCTTTTATAGGGGAAAAGTAGATATGATTAGTGACAAAGCTGGCGCACTGCGAACCTGCAACCAATGCCAATGTTTCTGAGGAAGGTGAAAAAAACTCTCATGACAAGTGTAGCAGCAGGAGGGGAAAAACTTCCTTCCTGGCCCCACATGGCATCCAGGAAAGCCCCAAAACATGGAGAATCCCCATAGCAGAACAAAAGCATGGTGGCTCCTAGATCATCCCTGACCAATGCTTATCCAATGTCTCCTCAGACACCTCCAGGGACAGAGTCCACAACTTCCCTAGGCATCTATTCCACCGTCTCATTGCTCTAACAGTGAAAAGGGTTTTCCAGATATTTGACCTAAACTTACTTTGCTGCAACTTCAAGCCGTTGCTGCACGTCCTCCTCTCTGCAGCCAAAGAGAAAAGGTGCTTTCTCACTTCTTCATGGAAGCTCTTCAAGTATTTGAAAACTGCTCGCATGTCCCCCATAAGTGCCTTTTCTGCAAGCTGAACATGCCCAGCTCCTTCAGCCTCTCCTTGTATGCCTTTCAAACCCTTTATCATTGTTGTCACCCACTTCTGGACCCCCTCTAACTTCTCCAACTCCTTTTTAAAATGTAGAGCTCAAAAATACAAGCAATACTCTAAATGAGGCCTAACCAGTGCTGAGTAAAGACATACTATCACCTTCCATATCTTGCATCTAATGTTTCTATTGATGCACCCCAAAACTTCATTCGCCTTTTCTGCAGCTGCATTATATTGAGTCTGTGACCTATCAAGACCCCCAGATCCTTCTCCATAGAGCTGCCATGCAGCCACATGCTATCCACCTTGTATGTGTATTTTCAATTATTCTGAGGTGCGGCACCTTGCATTCGTTAGTATGGAACTTCATCCTGTTAGCTCCAGCCCAGTTTTCCAATGCCAGCATCCGAATGATTAATTAATACAGCATGGGGTAGAAGGAAGTTAGTTGGCCATGGAGCAGGTCTCTCTAACTGCAAGGTAAGACAGACCCCCTGTGGGACTCTACTCCAAACTTCCTGCCATGCTGACATGGACCTGTTAATAACTACCCTTTGCTCGTGACTATTGAACCAGTTGTCTATCCAGCTTACACCAGTTTTGTCCAGCCCACATCTCCTCAATGTGTTTATGAAAAGATCACATGGAACCCTGCAAAAGCCTTGCTGAAGTCCGGATGCATGATATCCATAGCATGCCCTTCATCCACCCAAGTAGTCACTTTGTCAAAGAAGGAAATCAAGTTTGGCCTGATTTGGTCACAAGGACCAGAAAGCACACTTCAGAATGAGCCTTCAGGAGCTCAATGCATTAAGCCAGCTGAAGAAAAGTTTAAAGGGGATTTGATTGCACGTGTAGGTACCTAGAAGACGGCCGATACCACAGGACTCTGACCTAGTTAAAAAGGGATACACTTTCAAAGCTAGAAACTTCTTTAACTGAGAGTTTACAATCAGTCAAATGCCTTGCCAAAGTACGCTGTGTGTTCTCCATCACCTGCAGTCTTGAAGCCAAGGCTTGGTGCCTTCTTAAGATGCATACGAGGTCTTCTGCAAATTCCTGACCTTGCAGCAGCTTGTGATATGCAAAAGACCAGACTTGAGGTATCGGTTCCTTCAAGCCTTCCAATATAAGAATAGAAGAACTGCAATCGCTGCAGCCTCCCTCCCCTGACGCTGCTCAATGATGCTCCACCCCAGCACCTAGTATTTCTTCCACTGCCAGCATTTTTGACTTCTGATGTGTATCTTATACATTCATTACATTTTGACCTCATATGAGATTGTTATTTAGCCAGCCACTGATATCACCTTTTGTTTTATTTATACAATCCATCACTCACAAAACTCTGACTGTTTCTCTTCAGACACAAAATATGGATTACTAGGACACGCAAGGAATTCATATGGAGGACCAAATCAGAAAGCCAAAAGGAGAATTTAAAGCAGATTATTTACAGGGGAATTCTTGGAATGGTTTCATAACATCATTTTAAAAGAAAATGGTGTTTAAAAGATTCAAACCTTGAAAGAGGTTTCTCGCCAGATAACCCATTTCCCACTGTAAGAGGAGGCAAGTCAGAGTGGGAAAAATACCGCCTTTTTGTCCTGGCTGTGAATGGAGGCCCCATGCAAAACTGCACACGGGTTTAATGAAAAGAGACAGTCCACTTAAAAAACCTGCTATGAGGCCAACCATGCTGCAGTCGAGAGCTGTAAAACAAAGAGCAGGATTAACAAGCGCTGGGACAAACCGATGGGATTTTAATTGTATTTTTCATTCACCCGATGTTTCATCGTGAACACTTGAAGACTCCAAGGGTAATTAGAGAGGAAATGACATATGCTGGCGTAATTACAAGTAGCGTGGAAGATTACAGTATATAATAAACTCTACAATAATACACTGAAATGCTATTAAGGGATCTGAGACGCACTCAGAAAAGCAGAAGAAATGAGGCTGAAAATCTGGGTTTAAATATGGTCTGTAATGGATCCTGCATAGTGAAACGTTACAGCAGCTGTATCCTGGAGTTTACGTTTTACCAGATAGTATTTTGACTTTGAAAAAGAGCAAAATCGGCAGAATCCTTCATATGAGCTGTTTAGAGCATTGTACATCCAAGGGGTCTGTATAAACACCAATGAGATGCATCACAACTTGCTGGGAAGGTAGACAAGGATTACATCCATTTTAAAGATAGTGAAGTGAAGCAGGTCCAGGTGAAGCAACACTTTCCAAGGTGGCAAGGCAGGCAGAGGGAAAAGCCAGACCTCACTCAGAGGTCCACATCCTAACCACAAGGGTGCCCTGCTAACGCTGGCCCCAGGGATGGACCACCACTCTGCATGGTAACGTTGGCCCTTTCAGGCATCGGATCCCTTACTGATGAAGCCAAGGGAAAGAAATCTTTCCCTTCTGAGCAGAAAAGACGACAAGTTTTCACCCCAGGGATGGCTGCAGCAAACAGGCAAGCGCTTCTCTAGATCTCCACAGAAGGAAGAAAAAGGTACTGTGAAGTGAGTGTTCCCAGCTAGGAAACAGCGGACCAAACTCAGCACCCAAGGTTAGCAGGTACCCAGAATAAGGAGATTTATTTTCTTGGAAGGAAAAACCAGTTGCATTTCCAGGCACTATGGCTCAGTTCCCCCACCATGCTAGAGCTCTGAGCTTGCAGAAGAATTTACGTCGTGTGTCCTGCTTCCTTCTTTCCAGCTAACCAATATCTGACATGCCAGCCAGGCTCTAAATCATGTCTCTGCCTCTACAGAGAATTGCAATTTTTAAAAGTACTCCACCATTGTATTATTGAGGCTTATGTTTTAATAGATGAAAAGCAAATGGGAGCAATGTATTCCTCACACCCCGGATACACATTAATTTCTGAAATGGAAAGATCAAAAACACACCAGAAATCAGTCATCCAGTTCACAGAGACAGACCAGTCCCTTCTCAAAAGGATGCCGTTGACCTTTGCTGGTAATTGTACTGACCTACAAAGGAATCTAAATTCTATAAATCAATATCTCAAAAGGGATTTCATATTTAGGAAGGAGAGGGGAGGAAAAACAAAGCTGAAGTAGGGAAATAAAATCATGTAACACAATAGTGGCTCCAGAAGTCTGGCCGTGAAGATAAGAAGAATGGAGCTGGATGTGGGAAGAGTCCATTATTCTTTCAATACTGTCTGGTGCTGTTACATATGCACTCACATACTTTCCTCTTCAAAAAGCTTAAATCTTCAAAAGCTGCTTGGCCTGGGAAAGTGGCGTGCACTCAAATACCGAAGCAGGCATCCAGGAAGGGGATCTACCTGAGGAACAATTTTTCTCAAGGGTTCTTATCAGCAAAGATGGCTGGACGGACAGAGGAGAAAGCTGGAGGCGCCTCGTTCTTGGGGCATTTATCCATTCTCTCTGCTCACCGCTCCTCAGGTGCCTCTCTCAACACACATCCTTAACACACTCAAATGCAAGAACGAAAACAGGGCCTCTCTGAAAATAATCACACTTGCTGAAAGACCTACCCTGCATAAATATCTTCAATAACAGTACAAACAGAAATCAGCATTTTTTTTCTCATACTCCAGTTGAAATTTATGGTGCTGCTGGCCTTAGCTGTGTTATTCCTGTTCTACCTGGCTAGGACTCAAAGCCAGAAAGTTGGAATTTCAGATTTTCAACAGCACTATAGTTCATTTGATAAAAGCCAAACATAATCAGTTCTCTGAATGTTGTATTAATACCTTAGTAAGAACTAATGCAGATATTCATGGTGGAGACCAGAGGAAAAGCAGTTGGGAACTCCTAATGCCTTGGAAATGTATACGTAATGTTGTATTTAAAATGCAGAAAAGCAGACAGTACTGTGCTTTGCACAGCCACTAAGATGATCCAGGTGTAATTCCCCCATTTTGTGGCTGAAATCAAGGCCCCTGGCAGACGTTACACTTAAAACAGGATTAACCAGTTAATCTCATCTTCAACAGCACCTGGGCCATGTGTTCAAGCAATTAACAGCATGACAACATGGGAAACCAGCCACAAAGTCATTCCACAAAATGTGGATAACATTTTTGTGGCTGGTTTCCATTGTGCCTTCAACTGAATGTGTGGCAGGGTCCCTACCATGCAGCCCAACATCAGCTGCAAGATGGGGCTTGGCTGACAGCTCCCTCCATGCTGTATGGTGCAGGGTGCTGGGACAAGGGAAGCCGCGGGGCTCCCTGCAAGCTGAGAGGTTGATTGCCTTGCCTGCAGTTCTTGGAGAACTGTGGAGCAAAACACTTGACACATCCTGGTCATAGGGACCCTCAGGTTCCTTGATGCCAGGGTCCCTGTGGACCAGGACCTTTAAAACCCAGGGGTGCAGCTGGGCTGCACACATCGTTTTCTGACATCCCCAACATATAGGACCCTCGGGACTGGGGAACCTCTGCCAGATCCCAAGGCCCCAGCATGCCAAGACGTTAAGAAACTGTGTGTGCAGCTGGAGTGTACTGGAGCTTTTCTGATGTCTGGATGCGCAGGGCCCTGGGAGCTGGCTAGAGACTCTGGTGTGGCCCTAAGGTTGAGACCAACAATCAGCTGACCCCTCCAGTGGCTTAAACCAGCTCCATTGCAGACCCAGGGCTGAGACCAACAATCAGCTGGTTGTCAGTCCAGGCCCTGGGACCACAGTGGTTCACTAGGCACCCAGCTTTCAACTTGCTGGTGCAGGGGGAGCCCAGGATGATCATTTCAGACTCCTCCTACAAGGACAAGTGGAAATGATCTGACCCCAGACCCAAAATAGCACATCTTGCCATACACGTGTGGCATGACAGAAGGCAGGATTGTTGGAATTGGGGAACAGATCCATTGTGCCGTTAAACGAATGTGTGCCAGGAGTCTAAGAGGACAAGCAAACAATACAACGGTACTTCAGATTTAGCTGTTGGGGGAGGAAAACCTAAAATCACCTGAAAAAGATCTCTTGGACTATATAAGAAGTAGTTTTACCCCCATGAAAAGAAGCAGCCAGGTAATGATCCCAGGCTAGAAGAATGGTGGCATTACAATGCAGGAGAAAGCACCAGCATCTGAAGCCAGAGAAAATGTACGGGGAATTTTCTGGGCTGGGCAGAACTGCAGCTGACATGCCATTCTTCTGCGGAGATCTCGGCTATTTACTTGCCCTACTAGACCACCTGGGAAGCAAGGCTTAGCAGATTTCCCCTTCGCCTGCTGTACTCTCCATTTCCTGTGTAATTCCAGAAACTGCCAACACAACGCTGTTCTGGGAGAACCGCACAAGGGCTATCCGACAGGGAATTGCACGCATAGCTTGGAATGAGTGGGAATGCTTTAGAAAGATCTCTCTCTGCTGTCAGCCGAGAATGCGAACTCAACAAGGAGCTCAGGCGCTCAGTTAACTTTACACAGGCTAATTGCATTCTCTGACCCTTGCTATTATTGGCTTTCCTGACATTCGGCACTTTAAGACTGCTAAGACAGAGTCATTCCTGACCTCCTGCTCCAGCTGCCTTGACGGAAGTGCAACAAATTGGCATTTAAAAGATTACACAGCTACAGTTTGGTCAATCAATACCGAATGCGGTTAAGTTTAACCAAGATGAGATCACTTTCATTTATCGCTGCAAGCTTGCAGCCGATTTGCAAGAGTGGCTATGTTTAAGGAAGTACTTTTTAAGGTCAGGTTTCTCAATGTGAAATAGTTGAATAGTGCAAAAAAAAAAACCCCCGGGGATCTCTCTCCAGCCTACTGAGAAGTTCTCTGCTAGGCATGACCTCCATGAATTTTAAAAATAAAAGTAATAGAACCACAAAAGTGAGCTCTGCCTTGGCTACCAATACTATTGAGCAGAATGAGACCTTCCAGCTTTTATAGAGGAAGAGCCACATGTTTCACTTCACCCTTGCTTTGCTTTAGGTAATTTCTTTTCTCCCCTGCATCCCACACTGCCTGCTAAATTCCCAACCGGGGGTGTTAACTAACTCTGCATTCCTGTCGGCTCTGCGTCATGGAGCTCCATACTCCACTGATGAGTAACACATGTCCACCATGTGGTAGGGGAGACCTGACGGCACTCAAACAGGCCTGGATAACTCCTCTGACCTTCCACTCTCCTCCCTCCATCCATCCCAGCAGCACAATCAGGACTTTATGGGCCTTTACTTTTAGGAAGAGGGTGCGCTAATACAATCTTCCAAGATTTCAAGCAAACATTTTGGCGTGCCCCAGCAAACATGACTGGTGCCTCGACAAGAGCAGCTCAAATTTTAAAAAAATGAAGAGTTCTGCGCATTTTCTCCAAGCGTTCAAAGGAGCAGGAAGGCTGATCAGGGCTAACAGACTAGGAAAACCACCAGCTAACACGGGCACAGCTCCCACCAACTTCATGTAACGCACAAAATCATTCTGCTGCTCAGCATGCCAGACGCTGCTGAATATATCAAGAAGGCAAAATCATTCTTTAATAGAAGCAGAATATTTACCAGACCTCAGGCAGGGTAGTGCCGGGATTCAGCATGCGCAAGGTCAAAAGCGGGAAGTCACGCTAGCAATAAGCGCACGCGGGGAAGATGTCCAAGCAATACAATCGGCTCTTCCTTTCCTGCAAATTCTGAAGGGTAAACCCCCCAGCCTAATCCAGCACAGGGACAAATGACTAATGACAGTCGACTCGCCGCAAATTCAGTAACAATTAAAAACCAGACCCCAAACCCCTCTCTTCTCATTTCTGGCCTCGCACTTTCTGTGATGCTGGTAGCAATCTTATAATAAAGCCATTGCCAGCAGGTTTTTCTTCAGCTGCATTCAAGAGATGATCTTACAAATACTTCCAGATTCTGAAATCCCAGAACGCTATTTTGATCTGTTAGCAACAGAGCTGCCAGGAAGCAGCATGTCCTTTTTTCCAGAAACAAAAAACTTGGGACATGTCAGCATGTTCTCTTCAAGCCATCCCTGCCAGAATGAAATACAACATGGCAGCAGGAACATGCTACCATCCATAGGAAATAATATCAATCACAAATATCAATGTATTCTCCACAACTTGCAGCTTGACATTTAGTCAATTGCTTCTGGAATACATTCAGGTTTGTTGCACAAATGCAAATTAGAAACACGCACGGAGGAGAAAAACTACATTTTCCCCATTATTTTTATTTGGCTCTAGCATCTATTTTAAGAACGATAAAAAAAAAAGCCATTAAAAGAGTGGAGACTATCCATCCCCAATGTATTTCAGGAAAGAGCAAAATAAGTTGAGCGAAGTTTAAACGTATAATAAAGAAAGGCAGACTTGTTGAAAAAAATGACTGTTTTACTTCATGGCTATTGCACTTAATGAACTGAGAAACTTCTAAACATGCAAGCAAGAGCTACAAAGGGCACCTTGAGAATGTCTGCTCCCTCCTCACAGCTCAAGCAGCAGCAAACCCGCCAATATTTTGCTGCTGAAATATTCGGCAAGATGTTCTTTTGTAAAGAAATATGATTAAAGCCATGCCAAGGTTTTTAAAAGCGTGGTTACAGTCTGAAAAGTCAGTGTGTAAAAATCACACCTTCTTCGTCAATAGACTTTGCTCCCTGGCTTAATTCAGGACGAAGCCGCTTGTGTTCCTGGCTAAAGTAAGTGTTACTACTTTTTAAATTCCTGTCCATAGCACAGAGCCAATACTACTCTGGGAGTGAGAGCAAGGAACTTGCACATGAGCAGCAGAACCATTAGCCAATCACAAAATTGTGATTTCCAGGGATGCCTGAGCCAAAAAGGCCCCAGCTTGACTTTCAGACCCCAGCTACAAAATCAGCTTTTTGCTTGTAAACTGAACAGGCGTGGGGTCACTGAAAAAGACAAGTTGAGACCCCCTCCATCCCTGACATTTTTCTTAAGCAGAACCACAACCTTACCTGTTGCTCCGCAAGGGCTTCCCATACATCTCCATTTAAAAAAAAAAATGACTGCTATTTGCAAAGAAAGTTTCAATGCCAAAAGGTACCAATTTTACCAACACAGGGAAACGAACTGACTTGAAATGTTTTTACGTAAACACAATCATTGCACCTGCATGTTTTGCCTCTGCCCTTTTTCAAGGTGTTGCATTTTAGGACAAAAGATGAGGAAGTCGGTGGTCCTAGCAGCCAGGAAGAATTTCAGATGGAAATTTCTGAGCAGGGCAGAGCTGTGCAGTGCAGCAGCAGCCACACTGAGCTGCAGCGAGTCTATGCGATGCACTTACTTTAAAGAAGCTGTGAACACAAAAAAGCCAATATCTTACGGTAGCAAAAAAAGAAATCAAGTGTCCACAAGCTTTTCCTGAGCTCCCGTTACCCAGCTGCTATGATGGTGACTTTTGCCCATTAGCTTAGCCTTAAAACAACAGTGCAGCCTTAATTCTTTACTGTCATGGTGAGAGGGGGAAGGGAAGAAAAAGAGGCCCTCCTTTTCTTCCCCTTCTTGTATTAAACAATCTTAAAAACAAATCTGAGCTGCTATTTCCAGGTTATTCCCATTCCTGCTCTAGCTATTTATAGATGAGGTATTCTTTTCTGTCTGCAACAGATGAGGTAATGAGTAGCTGCGATTGTCAGGGTGATTTATTGGCATAACCTCCAGGAGAAGCCCTGCACCTGCGATCCCGTGGCTGGAACACCCACGAAGCCTGATGGTTTATTAGGGACGACTCGCCCTTCAGCAGCCCGCAGCATCTTAAAAGGAAATGCTCCAAATGCAGACCTGCTCCAACAGGTGTCTTTTACTGTCTGGCTTGGCCTGGCCATAAATATCCGAGGTGAAGCAAACAGTTCCCTGTCTGTGGCAATCGCTCTTTGAAAACGAATACTTCAGCTCCCTCTTTCTAAGGAAAAAAACCAGGCTCTGGAATTCTCATTACTCTCTCGGCCTCCCTGTCTGCCCGGCCCCAGGTTGGGGATGTTACTGATGACACCGGGCCTCCAGGGTGGGCATGCCACTTGTTTTTCCCCTCTCCGAAGGATGCTGCCGGACTCCCTGCTGCATTGCTTTAGCTCCTGGGTCACACATCTCAGCCATTTCCCAAAACGAATGCTAAGACCAGCTTACCCAACGCTTCTTATATCCCGACATGATGCTGCCTCCTTTCCTAACAACACTGCTTTCGCTCGCACCGGTGGCACAGCTGCCTATGCACCCTGTTCTGATGTTCTTTTACGCAGAGGCAAATAACTTTGAAGACAGATTTTTGACTCTGCCTGGGAAAGGGACTGATTAACTGTAGTGGGGAAAGGGACCCTTAAACATGGGGGCACAAAATGCTCCGTCACAGTGGTAGCTTGATGCTCTGGCAGGTGAAGAGGCAGAGTCTGGAGTGCCTGGGAGGGAAGCAAGTCCCTCTATAAACTTTGACTTCCTCTCAAACCAGAATATGCCCTTCTGCAATAGCTCAGTTGGTGCTAAACCGCTCCGAAGGGGAGCAAATGAATGTTTAATACTCAGCAGGTACTCAAGGGAGTGTGAGCTTCCCCTCATCTCTTCCAGCTGCTCTTTTACAGCAGGGAAGTGAAAAGTGTGAAATCCAGTGATAGGAATAAGGCAGGGAAGGTCAGGAAAAAAGTTCTCCCGGGGGCTTGGGGAGTTGTTTTAAATTAGTGTTCTACAGCGTTGGTTGTTTTGTCAATAGGACTCCCATCCTGCGAGAGGGAAGGGGGCAAAAAAGTTCCTTTGAACAGTTTCCATACTTGGTCTAGCTTGTTGCTGTTTGAACCACAGGGTCGCCAAAGGTCCTGGTCATTTGCTTAGTTCAATAGTGTGAAAGAAGATTTGTGCTTGGTCCCCCGTCCCGAGGAAAGAACAGCTCAACGGAGCTCAGGCGCAAACCTCGGATTGCAAAAGGCCTTTCTGAAGGCTTTGGGTATAACGCTCCCACGCGAGTGTTCAAAGAAGAAAAATCCATTCTGCTTTCTAAAGGAATTTCTAGCACGGGCACTAGAAATTCTGTGCGAGGCCAATGAGCCATTGCTTCGGGAACGGAGAAACAACCAGAGACCAGGAAGAGACTGCTACGGGCCTTTCGTGTGACCTGTGAAAGACGGCAGGATTGGGCTTGTCGCCTTCTCTTGATTTACTTAAGCGTTCTTGTTTCTGCATGAGAAACTCCTCCCTTGCTCAGGCTGGCTCACAGCAGGTCTAGACAGCACGGTGGTTAAGACGTGACAGGCTGCCAGCATTTTTTTCTCTCCCAGAGCTCCTGATTGCTACCCCTATGGACCTGCACAACTGGGGAATTCTTTAAGGGAAAGGCCTTGCATCTACAACACACTGTATCCCTTAACATGCCCCCAGGATAGGAGCTCGGGGACAGGTGAAGCACGGGTGACAACTCTGAGCAAGTGCTGATAATAGAGGGGTGCGGTGATTCAGTAAGTCCAAGACAGAACCAAACCCACACTTCTTTACTGTACTCTGAAAATACCAGGCAATCCACTGGACAAGGTATAAAACTGGTGGCACAGGAATATAGTTAGACACAAACAGACTCTTTATTCAGCACATCCTTGGCCTGTGCATTTTTACATCTTGTAGCTGCAGTCATAAATCCTTACAGCAGTGATTCTCAACCAGGGTACTGCTGTACCTGATAAACTCAGAGACTGATAAACTCAGAGATTTCCAATAGGAATCCAGAGCGTTAAACAGCCTGCCCTGCTGTGGGCTTTCCGAGTCCTTTGCAAAAGAAGAACTGCTCTAGGATTTTTCTGTAGCCTAAAAAAGAGTGAAAACTAAGCTGGCATTTTCTGAGGGGGGACTGGAGTCTAACAAGGTTGAGAACCACGGTCGTGCAGCTTTTTATACCCTTAACTATCTGCACAGCTAAGACAAAGAGCACTGCAGATTCTGCACCATCAATGCTATCATTTGCTAAATTCTAAACAGCTGCATGTGAGAAGATCTCCTGAAGACAATGGGGCTGAACAGATGTCTTGGAGGATGAAGACTGATTAATCCTCCTTCTAAAAGATAGGTTAAGTGAGATAACGGGAGTGAGACGAACCTGTAACACCAGAGGTCAACAAAAATCACATGCATCACAGCCGTAATGATTTAGGCCACTCGTAAATGTAAGGAGAAAAACAACAAGCTGCAACATTCTCCAAGTACAGCAGAGAACGCTGTGGCTTGTTTGTAACAATCGCAGTCCCGTGGTACAATTTCATCAGCAAGCACGTCAACACGGCGTAAGCCACAACAGTTCTGCGGGTGTCACAATGATCATGAGGCTGCAGGTCACGGCCATGTAGATTTTGCGGCAAAAGCAGGAAGGCAACCCACATCCTACCGTCCCAAACCATGAACAATGCAACATGAGCAGAAGGGCAGATGACGCACAGGTGGGGGCACTTAGCTCACACCCATTCATCAGTTCATAACAATACGCTTTGAGGTGAATCAGCAGAAAGATTGCACAAGTGATGTTTTTCAACTCACCTAAAACAGTATTTTCAGAATGCCGCAAAATATCAGCTAGCTGCTGCAAAGGTGTTTCTCATGAGGACCAGCATCTAAGATCAGCGAGAAGCACCCTGGGTTGCATGCCTGGACTTTGAAGACTCTACTGAGGTCTCCTATGAGATACCCATGGGTAGTATAGGTTTCCCAGGGACATATAATATTGCATGGCAGCAAATTGATGCTGCTGACAGAGCAGCAAATATCCCAACAGGACTCTTATGAAGTGATGCGAATAGTATGTTTTGGGAAGCTCAATGATTTAAAGAAGTTACCTATTTGCTGCCTACACAGAGTCTAATCACAAATCCAAAATGGGTTCTCCAATGAATCGCTTTGGCTGCAGAGGCAGTCACGGATTCGTGCTCTATGTAAATGGGAGCGTTTGGAAGTTACAGTGTGAATCCCCTTGAAGTCTGTTCACAGCCAGACAAATGAGAGGAGCATCTTGTTTGTGTGAATGGACTGCAGACGTGTGAACTTGAACTCTCTCTGAATTTAGCTATATTGGCTTTTCTTGAAGAACAGACAATGCTTTCACTGCGTCCTTCCCTCTGCCTGCTCTTTCTCATGATAATCTGCTCTTGTCAAACACGGACACCAACTGGTTGCAATGCAAAAAGAATGAATGCTTCTCACAGAACAATAGCTCGTGCTCTCGCTGCCACTCTCTGGAGTCCCCCAGCTTGCACTGTGAGCCGGTCCTTTCCCCCCTCCCTTCTTTACCACAGGGCATTTTCCATCCACTGCCACCCCAGCCCCCATTTGTTTCTCCCCACTCCAAGGCAAACGTCCACCTGGGGCTTACTTCTGAAGGATGGATCTCTTAATAACGAGTTCTTCATCCAGGTCAGCTTCATTGGCCATGAAGAGCAGTCTCTTTCCTGTGTTGTCCAAGCCAATGAAGTCCCGCTGCTCCACTGGGGTGGAAAAATCAAAAACAACCATTTTACAAGCATGCCTTAATGCAGTCCAGGAAGACAAGGTGGAACATCACATTAGCCCTAACATATGAAATACATGGGTATCAGCAGAGATTAGCCCATGAAGCCAAAGAACCTACATCCAAGAGATTGCAACAGACATTTGCTTTCCCTCCTCAATCTGGGGGGTGGAAACATGCAGGTCATGAGGTTCCTGCACATGGTCCCAGCACCCCCTCCATCTTTACCAGGAAGATGCCAACTGCAGAGACAGCAAGTCCCAGCACGCAGTGCTCCATTTTGATCTCAACTGAGCGTTATATTTCCCCTTCCCTCTCTTTCTTTACTTGAATTTACATAAAGAAAAACCCACAGTAATTACAAGTTCTTAGAATTCCAGCTGCTTTTCCGCCTTGTAAATCACTCTCCTTTTCTCTCATCACAATTAGGTGGTGTGGAGAGGATTATGATTCCAAGCAAGACACACCCATTCTGCAACTAGTATCCTATTTTCTGTATTACTGATGATAAGTGTATCTGATGATAAAAATACAACCTGATAAATATCATCAGTAGTAAAAACATCTGACACACATGCACACACACACCCTGAAGCTTCAGTGCCCCAGGACAGGTATTTTAAACAAGCCCTCTCTTTCAAAAGGTACCCAACCAACAGGACACTTAAATCAGGCTCGGTGTCAGCAGTGCTACTGAAATCAGTGACACACCAATGGTGACTTTGACCTACTGGGCCTAGAGTTCTTTCTTTTTAATGGTCTGGGACCACTGAATAAAGCAATGGAAATGATTTGTTCAGAGAAATCTCTGGGAAGAGGGACCAAGCCAAGTCTTTAGAGCATAAAGCTCAGCAGAGCTGGGGTAGTCAGTTTACTGAAAGCTGGGGTCATTGCAAGTCCCCTGGCACGGCTTTATGAACACTCGTGGTGCTCTGGAGAGGTGCCGGAGGACTGGAAGAGGGCCAGCATGGTTCCAATCTACAAAAAGGGGAGAAAAGAGGACCCAGGGAACTACAGGCCAGTCAGCCTTACCTTGATCCTGGGCAAGCTGTTCGAGAAAATTATTCTGGCATGCATCCAGGAGGGGCCAGCAGGGAACGGCATGCTCAGGGGCAACCAGCATGGGTTCATCAGTGGCAGGTCCTGTCAGACCAACCTGGTGGCCTTTTACAACCAGGTCACTAAATCATTGGATGCAGGGGTGGCAGTGGATATAGTTTTCCTGGACTTCAGGAAGGCTTTTGATACTGTCTCTCACCCCATTCTCATTAGGAAGCTGGGGGACTGTGGCGTAGAC
>NW_017728993.1:26026706-26037563 GCF_001723915.1 Gavialis gangeticus | reverse complement strand
TAGTGCATTCTAAACAAATTGTGCTATTTATTGATGCCATGTTTTAGCCAAAAAACAAAGTTTCCCATAGTTCAGCTAAAAAAAACCATACTTTTATTAGGCCAACGTTTTTTCACCAGTCTCCGTATGGAGTATTTATGAGGCAATGGAGCAAATTTTCCTCTGACATAGGCAGTCTGACACCGTTCTCGAATGCATTTCTCAGGAGCTTCTCTGAATTTGACCCCAGTGCTCTTCCTGCCATGGCAGGGGGTCGGACTAGATGATCTGCTCAGGTCCCTTCCGACCCTAGAAACTATGAAACTATGAATTTACTTTCCAATGAATTTGGGATGCAACACAACTGTGACAGCATCTGCAAGCTGCTCCATTATACTAACCCTGCAATGGCAAAGGTGGGGGGTTATGTTTTCCTTCATGTAAAATAATATTATTTTTGGCCAGATACATACCTTCCCTCAACCCCATCCCAACCCTAGACAAAAAAAGAAAATGCTCTGTGAGCAATAATATCTTTCTTCTTCTTTCAGCCAACTGCATTTTTAACCCCCACTCTCCCCGCTTTGCTTTCTTCGTGTTTGCTTCTCAGTGGCTGCCGTAGCAACAGCCACCATCTAAAGAAGGTGAAAGTCCCACAGCTGTTGAAAGCTTCCCTGTGGGCTGCCTTTGATCCTAGTGATCAAGCTAGCTCTCCCCAGAAATTCCCCCTGTCAAATTAGTTATACAGTTAAGGAGCATAAACACAGGCCTCGCCATGTAACAATGTGAAAAATGAAGCAGTCAGGATCAAGCTAACCCACAGCTCACTGGTATTGAGAAAAAAGTTTGTGGGAGCAGCAATGCTGCTCATCCGAGGTATTAAGGAAGGCAGAACCCAAGGACTGAGCTCCAAGCAGAAAGAATTCATTACCTAACTTGTCTCAATCCTCCGCTGCGCTTCAATACAGAAGAGTGCCAGGTTCCTCAATGAATCGATGCCTCTCAGTTCAAGTCACGTTAGGTTACCGTTGATCTTACTTATTTTTAAGTTGCAACAGATTCTACCCATACAGAAAAGATCCTGCCTACACCAAAAAGCACCTCTAAACCAGGAAAGTGCCATGATTGCAGCCAGATTTTTCTCTTGCCTATGAGGACAGAAAAAGTTGGTATGGCCATGTTAGAAAAGTATGTGTTACTCCCTGCAGATGCCCCGATTCCATGCACAGGCGAGAAATATGGCTATATTTTAATGGAGACACAGCAAAACATATCACTCAACTGAAATGTAAGAGACCTGCTTCAAAACGCATGAGCATTAAGTGGCTCAGAGGGATAGGGCAGGCAGGTAACAAGCTCAATTAGTGGCTGTGGGAGAAGCAGGAGAAGAAATGGGGAATCTACAAGGATGGTCACTCAGAATCCTAGACAATGAGGGTGGGAAGGGAGCTCAGGAGATCACATCTAGTCCAACCTCCTCTCAAAGCAGGACCAGCCCCAACTACATCATCCCAGCAAAGGCTTTGTCCACCTGGGTCTGAAACACCACCAAGGATGGAGACTTTATCACCACTCTGGGGTGCCTGTTCCAGCACTTCCCCACCCTCATGAGAATTTGTTTCCCAATATCCAGTCTAAACCTCCCTTGCTGCAACTTGAGCCCATTGCTCTTTGCCCTGTCGTCTGCCACCACTGAGAACAGTGAGATGACCTACAAAGGAAACAAAGGGCCTTGTGCCCCATTTTTCACCTTTATGTTGGATAAAGGCAGCTTGAAAGCCTTTTGTCTCAATAAAAAAAAAAAGACCTTAGGATTTTGATGTGATCTACCTTTAAAAACTTTCTGAGCATAAAAATTGAAATTAAATTCCAAGTAGTTTTGGTAGGGAGGGGAAGGACTCCTTGGTCAAACTTTTTAGACAAATTTAATTGCCATTGGAGAAAAATGCCTTGGTGAAAGATGCAGCAGGAATTCACACACTGCCACGCAACCCATGGGCACCCCAGCAAAGTCAGGGAAGACTTGTAAACGTCCCTACTGCTTCTCTAGCAAGAACAAGCAGGAAGAACGGCCCTTTCTACCCTTTCACACTTCCTTCATACATATACATACACACTAATCTTTTGCTGTCACCTGTAGGGTATATATGTTGGGTCCAGCCTAGGTAGCTAAACTTTGGACACTGAACACCTCAAAAAGAAATGTCACATTGTTCAGTACATCCAGTGCAGATTTGTTGGCTTTTGGCTCAATACACGGTGAAGAAAATATCACCTGGCACCCTAAATAGTCCTTAAATACTCTGCCTCTATCAATTGCTATTGTTCCTTAGCTTCTCTCAGCTCCATTTCATGCATTTGAAAGCCAGAGGGACCATTTATAATCAGTAATCTGGTTTCTCATGCAACAAAAACCAGAGAACTTCACCCAAATGCTTGCACTGAACCCATTAACTCATGGCTGAACCATCAGACATTTCAGGAGAACATCAAATGTATCAGAACTAAAGGACCTCCCTGCTTTGACCTCTGTAACCAATAATGCTGCATAAAGCCAGTTACAATGGCAAATTTCTCCTGATTTCTGAAGAGCTTGTTTTAGAGCTGTTCTCTCCACCTTAGATATGAAGCAACAGGTAACGTATTAAAAGGCACAACGTGGAATCACTTAGCAGAGATCTGGCAGGTCTTTCTTACTTCTGGCTTCTACAAATCTATACGATGATCATGTTTGCTGTTAATCTAAGAGCAAAGGTGGCTCTGAACACAGGTTGGGGGGTTGCCAGATCTCAGGATTTATTTTCCACCACCACCACCAGAACAGTGCTCTGAAGGTGTAGAGAATTGCACAAGTGCAGAGTGCTGCAGGTGGAGCCGACAGTCCTGCCTGTTATTAAGGCTGCTTGAGTTTCCCTATGGTAACATCCTGGGGTTGCTTGTAACCTCATCAAACTTTGTTTGTGCTGAAATGTTCTATTCCGGGGGCTGCTCCAGGCTCAAGTTTTGGAAGGGTTCAGACAAGCCACCTCAGCTGTCTCTAGGAACGAGGCAAAGGACAAAGATATGGTTCTCCCCATGTTTCAAAATTCTTGGGACATTTTCTTTCCAGAATGCACTCTCAGGCTGTGGAGGGACAACTGAGTGCCAGCAGAGGGTAGCCTCCATGTCCAGAACATGCCTTTGGCCATGGTTAAATCTGGCCAAGTTACAAAACCACTGGAGAAACGCACCTTGTATGCAGACTGCAGGGACACCTTCAATTTTAGCAGCATGCAACATGCTCAGGGCTGTCACAATCTCGTGTGATTAAACTGTGCGTGCCACTTCCACAGAGCCAAAGGCAATGCTGGCCTTTCTCCTGGGTCTGCTGCTCCCAGCAATACTGGAAATGAGAGCAGGAAGCTGCTTGCCAGTGCACATCATGCCCCATGCCTCACGGTGGGTGAGTCGGGGCAGGGTATTTGCACCTATACTCTGGATATTCCAGGGAGAGGGTGACCTGCAGCTGGGGGATTTTTCACTTTTGTGCTTTCCCTTCTCTCCTAAACATGAGTTCAATAAACTTCAATAGCCTATGACTGATCAAAGTCTGCAGTCAGCTTGACTGGCTTGGGGGAGGAGAGGAAGAAGTGCTTGGGGATGTGGTCAAGTGAGGAAACTGCTGGCTGTTAGGAAGATAGGTTTTACTGACTAAGCAGTGCAAGAGAGCAGCTCATGGATAAACAAGTGGCAACAGAAGGGGAAAATGGGCTAGTAGAGTCCTGGCTACATATCAGAACAGTCAGCTGCAGCACTGTATGTATTTGTGGAGGGGGGAGGAGAACACTGCAACGTGGGATGCCTGGAGGACTGAGCAAGCCCACGTCATAGAACGCTTGGTGTCCACACATGACAGTGAATTGCTTCCAAAGAGTCCTTGATTTTCCAGGTGCACTTTTGAACTGCCCAAGATGGATTTAAACTGGATTAACAGGCTTGTATGTCTGTCTGCTTCAGGTTTAAATTGCATTTAAATCGTTCTGTGTTGTGTGCGTCCATGCCTTTCTAATCAGACCCCAAACTCACTAAAGTCAACGGGAGCTGTTCCATTAACTTCAGTAGGCTTTGGATCAAGACCTTCATGATCATGCAGCTCTATGCATTAATTTCAGACGTCAAACAACAATGATGCCAGCACAGGGGAATCTGGGTTTCATTTAGAAAACTCTCACCTCTCCTCAACTGACGCTAGTTCATATTACATGTCCAAATGCATGTATTAAACGACTGCATAATCCCAACCCAACATCTCCTTACCTGGGGCCTTTTTCCCTTTCTGTCCCGGTACCACTTCCATGGGTTCATGAGCTTTTTTCATCAACATGGAGAGCATGGCATTGTGGGCTCGAAACAGATCAACGACTTCATGTAAAGCAACATCTGTGATCAGGTCACAGCTCAGCACCAAGACGTCAGTCTGCCAGACAGAATGAGAGAGAAACACTTCAGAGACATCAATTACCGCATACTTGTCAACTTGCAATGCTTTAGTAACAAATGCTGCCTGCAAGATGTAATGGTTGTATCCTGTTTATAGAGGGGTAAAGATGATACTAGATGCAAGGCACCAAGTTCTACCAGTTGTCACAGGTGAGCTAGTGCTCTTCCTGCGCGTGAACATCTAATGATATCATCTCATCTCATCTCATCTCATCCTGCTCCTGCCACCTGAGAAGTAACAGGGACCCCAGCACAGCCTTAGCCTTCAACACTGCCCTGAAGCTATGTCATACTTACAATGGCTGCTATCTTAGTTAATACTAACACTGATCTATTTGCCGCAATCTCAGTGTTGACTCTACCCCTGGCCACAAACCACTTCAATTCCTGGGAGTTTAATTGCATTTTTTGTGTTATTTATAAAAATATTCACAGTTAGGGCGGCTAGGAGCTGGAACCAACTTCCAAGGGAAGTGGTGCTGGCCCCTACCCTGGGGGTCTTTAAGAAGAGGCTGGATGCCTACCTGGCTGGACTCATTTGAGTCCCGTTTCTTGTTTTGGGGTTTTGCTGTTCTCCCGCCCTGGCGGGGGGTCAGGCTAGAAGATCTACTAGGTACCTTCCGACCCTAAATCTATGAAACTATGAATATGTGTTTAAAGCAGGTCACTTTTACTGGAAGAATCAAATGCTGAGCACCTCCAGTGACTCACCTCCCACCGCCAGGCTTGCTTTGGTCATCAGTACACCTGCTGCAAGCCAACCCCACTCTACACCAAAGTCCTGAGAACAAATCTGCATCTAACTTTGACCTCAAAGGGATCCCGAGCTACGAGGGCCCATGCAGACATCACACTGGAATCGCAACATACAGAGTAAAACAGGGCAGCTTCCACACTCCTGCCACTGACAGAAGCCAGAGTCACACGAGCTCCTGGTGCCTTGCAACTGTGGACAGGGAAATTTGCAGAGTCACACGAGCAATCTGTACCTTGCAAGTGTGTTGGGATTCTTTGCCAAAATCTATTAGGCAGGCGACCAACCTCCCTTTATTGAAACCACTTCTGAAAAAGAACAGCTGTCGCGGGACTAGCTACCCCTTAGCCTGGATGGACTAACTCCAGAATCATGGCACAGGAACATCATTCTTCTTTCCCCCCTTCTTGGTATTTGTTGCTTTCAGGCTCCTTGACGATATTATATTTATGATGTGATTCATGTGTTAATCGCACAATAAGTAGTAACATTCCAATTTTCTGAGCCAGAGAAAGGCAAACCAGGCACAAAGCTGTTCCACATGCAATGTTCCCTTTAATATGGAACAGCTTGGGGCTGGTTTGTATGGCACTTTAAAATGAATGTGTGGCTGGGAAGTTCACAGATTTACAGATGCTGGGCAGGGGGAATCTTGATGGGCTCCCTCCACTTGCCAAGTTGAAAGCTGTGTGTGGTGTAGCCCAACATTTGTGGGTTTACACGTGCTAGGTGGGGGAAGCTAATGAGGCCCTCCTTCTCAGCATGTTTAAACCTACATGTTGGTCAGGCCTGCCTGGGTTTTCCCATGCACCAGTTTATAGATGCCAGGTGGAAAAACCAATGTGCTTCCCACACTCAGTAAATGTAAATCTGTGTGCTAGGCAACCCATTCAAGCTTTTATCCCCAATTTTAACAATCACGGGATACACGATTGTTGGGAGCAGGGATCAGATCCCATCATGCCATTCAATGAACATCTATTGGTGGCCTCACTTCTTGGTCAGGCAGTCATTGACCACTGAAGCTCTGTGGGCAGGAATGGTGTTCTGTGCCCTTCTGATTATTATTAAATACTTTGATGCTATGGTAATAATGGGAGAAGCAGAGCTACTTTTCCCACAGAAACCACTATTCTGACTTTGCCTATGGCTGTTCTATCAGGTCTAAAGGAAAATGTGACCATCTCCTCTACTGTCTTGGAAGGGACTGCAATACAGGACTTAGCACAACATTAGCTCTTGGGGTCTTAACCAGGGCATGGACAAACACGCAGACTGTGGTGTGAATCACACTAGTTTTGCATCAGGATCAGGAAGGCACACGCATGCAGCTACCCCAGGATGGCTCATGGGAGGTGAATATTACTCTGGCTACTCTGAGAAGGATGCAGACAGACAATACCTGAACCAGTGTAACTCACAGCAGAAGCCATTTCCCCCATTCTTTCTGGGGCAATCTTCCACCAAGCTGGGCAGTTAGTTCAGCTTAGGGGTCTGCATCATCTGTTTGCTTAAATTTTTTGCCCTGGGATAAAGTTAGTGACACATACATAAATAAGGCACCTGTTCATATCCTGGGAATAACTGAGGTTTGATACAGTGGAAAAATCACAGAATTTGCAGGGGTTTTCCAAAGAGCTGCAAAGCAATCATCACATGCTTCCCCCCAACCATGGGAGTCCATCATGCCACGAGCTGCATGTTAAGAGGCTCAGAGCTCTGCAGACCCAACCACCAGACTTCTAGCTTTGTTTTTCTGAACAAGTAATTTCTCAAGAAGTTTCTGACTGGAAGGGATGGTGTCTAGGCGCAAAGTTTGACTGGCTCTGAATTCTGAGCTAATATTGCTCTCCCTTTCTACTATTGCTTTTCAAAAGGTATATTTCATGTTAGGATTTTGCCTAGAAAATGCTAAACTTATCACAAAATAAGGTCATGCACTCAGAAACAGCCCTGCACCAACCAACCCGCTTTGGCAAGCCAGGGGAGAAAACAATATGTCGCAGGGAAGCACATTTCAGTTTCCAGCAAACAGTGAGAAATGTACTGAATTTAACTTTGAAAACCACTCTAGCATCCTTTTAGCCTCTTAAACTTCCAGATATTCCAACTCCTGCAAAAGCATGAATTTAGCTGCAAACTTTTCAGAGAAGGGCAAAGGTCTAGCAAAGAACCAGGCCCCTTTTTTTCTTCCAACTGAGTTTCCAGCGGGAATGGCTCTCAGGGTTCAATCCGTCCTGACGAGGATAAAAGGAATGGGCCAGCAGACCTGTCATAGGGATAGACTAGCCGGACCTGTGAAACAAATCTCGTGATTACACAACGTTTCACTACTTGCTTTTATCTGTCGCTGCCATGAAGTGCCCACCAGCCTTTTGTACGGGTGAGCAGGCTCTGGGGTTTTTTCTCCTTGCTATAGGCTGAGCTTTTGCAGAAACCAAATGCAGAGACCCCTGAGGAGTGAAGGGAACAGAACAGCCACATGTCTGGTTGCCATCTGTTCTAGCCATCATCTCCTCTCCCAGTGTGTAAATAAACGGCCGCGAGCGTGGGGACCGGGGAAACACACGGTTGCACTGTCAAGCCCATGGTTCTGCCTCTCCTCCTGATGAGCAGAGCAGTGGCCTCAGAAGCATGCTGAGAATACACCGCGAAAGGCTCTTCTGGGACTTGGCAGCCTCCCCTTTGAAGCCCCCCCATAAATAAAGCCCTCACTGTCTAATGGATGCACTTCTTTCCAGCGTAGAACCCCCGAAAGAATAAACTAATGGCTGAATGAAAAAATAAACCATGCTAGTGCCCTTGGAGAAGGGCGTGTTTGCCTCTAGTTTCTTACGGGCGATGTAGTAGAAAGAAAATAAATGGTACGGATTGTGGGTTATTTTTAAATATGTACTTCATATAGGTATGGTAGAAATACGAAGCGCCTTCCTGATGAACCGCTGCTCAAAAGGAGGTGCATAGAGTGAGCTCTCGTGTGCTAACAAGGGGTCTGTGAACATACTTGATTTCATGAATTATGCAAACGCTGAAGACGCACGCAGACGGAGAACGGTAATGAGCTATAAGCAGCACAGATTACATCAACCCCAAACTATTATATAAACAGATGATAAGAATCAACATGAATGGACTTAAAAAAACCCCCCAGCATGTGCCATACTTCAGCATACGCCCCAGTGGCTGTAAGGGAAGAAAAGATCTGCCCAGCCTGTCATCTCAGTGTTCGTTACAACCATGGCTGAGAGTGGGAAGGACTGCCCCGTGGCAAGTGCTAGCCTGGGAACTAGGGCTGATACCCTGCACCTGCCACGGCCCAGGTCCCTGCTGCGCTAGGCACTGTACAAACACAGCACAGAGAGGTGGCCCCTGCCTCAAAGTCCTTGCAGTTGCAGTCCAAGACAGAAGAAAGAGCTGGCAGCAGACAGGAAAGGGAGTGCAAGGAGCCAGGTGTATGCAGTCATCGCAGCCAAGTAGTGGCACAAGGAGGGCCCTGCAGAGGAGATGCAGAGCCATCACTCAGCATAGACCCAGGCCGTGGCCAGGAGCATAGCCAAGGTGCACGCCCTGCTGCTCCCTCCCACTCTGTGCATGCCAGAGCCTGGAACGAGGCAATGCGACCACCTCAGAGCAGCCCGGACGTGTGCTGAGCGGCCCAGACTGAACTGCAGCACGCCATGAGCATGCATGCAGGCAGCTGCACGGCCTCGATGCAGCATTGGGTGCGTGTGGCAAGGAAGAGGGACATGAGATGTCCCTGGACGGTGCTCCTGGAGCCAGCACACAGTGGTGTAGATGGGCTCTCGGTGCCAAGGCTCAGTTTCCCTACCTCCAAACCAGAACCACACCATCATCCTACCAGAAAAGTAGTTGGAAACAGCGAGGGGCTGGGATACTCCATGGGCCAGGCACATACTAAGTAGGGGTGCGCACATCCCTACAATGTGCTGCCAGGCAGGGAGCCTAGATGCCCTGGGGACAGGCCCAATAAAAAAAACCCAGGGCCTTTGGGAGCCAACACAGACAAAACCTTCATCCTGGAGTGCACAACACTGACACTGCGAAGAAAGTGCGACCCAAAGAACAGAACATGGGAAGATGGACATGAGAACAGAAAACACACTTGGAAATGAATCCAGTTCATAATACAGGGCCAAAGAAAACTACAGCAGCGATATGGGGTAATACACCAGGTGACCTCAAAAGCCCTGGCGTTGCTCACAGCCTGCATGCAGTGAGCACCAGTACAGACCCAGCTGCATTCAGCCTGTTCAAATAGGAGATACTGCTGGCAATGGGCAATGCATGCAGGGTTTTTAAGGTGCCTGCTATACCTTTCCGGTTGGGCAGAGTTACAAAGCTTGGGCCTCTGCAGCCTGACACCACAACCACCACCAAAACGCCAGTCTGGAAAATTATACAACATATGCTGCACGGACAGCTCCAATTTGGATGAGACTGCCGGCCTCGAGGCAGAAAGAATAACAAATGTCAGCTTGCATTATAAACAGATGAATTAACACACAACCAATCGCAACAAACCGGCTTCTCAGGGAAACCAAAGCAGCATGCAGAGCTACACACCAGAGCCCCCATAACACAATCCTGTAGTTGTGACTGTACAAGAAACTGAAGTGTTTCATCTTTACACTAAGTGTAACTCCACTTGCCTGCACAAACTGAATACTTTGCATTGCTCTGGGTGGGTGGGGATCAACCTTTTGGCCCCACAGGCCAAATGAGGGGCACAGAGCTGGTCCCCAGGCTAGATCAGGGCCCCACACTACCTCTGCCTGACTTGTGTACTGGGATCAGGGCCCCATGCTGCCTCTACCCATCCCTGAGCACTGGAATCAGGCCTGCATCTCTGGTTCCAAACTACATTGCCCCTGCCCAGCCCTGCACACTGGCATCAGGGCCCCACGCTGCCTCTGCCCAGCCCCATCCCACCTCCACCTAGCTCTATCCACCAGGATCGGGGCCCTGTGCTGCCTCCACCCAGCCCTGCACCAGCCTGAGCGCTGGATCTAGCATGCGGATTTGCAGGCTGGATGACAAGGTGCTGAGGACTAGATATGGCCTGCATTGTGGGGGTTGAATATCTCTGCTCTAGAGGGTGTTAATATTCTGCGAGAAAACCAAGGCAGTCACCATTCCTACTGCAACCAGGATACTGCAGTGCTTGACTTTGTTTGTATATAAAGCCTCAGCCCTACGTTGCACTATCTTTGGGATGTGTATGCAATGCCCTTATTATCATCTTTGGGATTTGTATGCAATGCCCCTGTTATTCTAAGAAAGGAGGAAATGAGGACTAGTTCAGCGGTGGACAACTGGACTGAGAGATTGCGTTCAACAGAGATGCCACCACTTTTCGGGTCAAGAACCTAACCACATCCAAGGAGCTGGGAGACCCCACTGTCACCTCAGCCTCCATTTACAGCTCCGCAGCTATGACCTCTTAGGAAGCTCTTAGGGAACTGCAGGCATGATCCATGCAGAACCCAGCACTCCTGTTCATAGATTTCATAGACATTAGAGCTGGAAGATCATCGAGTCCAGCCCCCTGCCCGAAGGGCAGGAAGTCAGCTGTGGTCATAGGATCCCAGCAAGTTAAGCATCCAATTTTCTCTTGAAGGTGTTCA